>NC_137797.1:104812011-105409511 GCF_963383645.1 Muscardinus avellanarius | reverse complement strand
GGATATCCAGAAGAATAAAATATGTTGCTGACATGCTTTACTCTTTTAGAGATATCACTGAAAATTGTCATACTGGTCACGAGGTCCAGGCGCACTCCTGAGAGCAAACAAACATTCAAAGAGAAACATGTTGTGAGTCCTTGGACTTTCAGGAGGAGAGATTTGTGAGCCACAGTGAAATCCGATCAAAACTCTCATCTCATTTAAGACTATTGATGGTGATATTTTCCCCCTTTATCCTTAATGAAAAGCATTTAATGTAAGAAGACATTTTATTAAGACAAAGGAGTTTTCTGGAGATTTTTGCCATGCTACATAATCTCTTTCCTGGAGAAAGAAAGCAGAACCTGGCAGAACTTTCTTTATAAAAAAAACATAGGTGGTGATAGAGAGATAGATAGATAGATAGACAGATGCATACATACATAGATGGATGGTGGTCAGACTGTTGACCACGTTTATTTCATCTAAGATAGACAGATACATAGATAGATATGGAGGTCAGACTGTTGACCATGTTCATAGATAGATGATAGAATATGTATATGTGTATAGAGATAGATATCTACATGTAGATAGATACATAAATAGATGGTAATGAGGTAGATGAATAAATGGTGGTCAGACCGTTGACCATGTCCATCCAAGCCCACCTGGAGACCTCCCAGGAGTAGCTATGTATTTGTCCACACACTACTTACTCTGAATTCTGAATGCTCAAGAGAGCTAGGCACTTAGCTTCTCAATTCATCAAGATTAACTGACACCAAGTAATGTTCCCGTTGATAAAATTTGTGAATACAGAAAAAAAATACTAGTTCCTGTTTCCCCTTGTTTCTGGACAATAGGTTTAAATGTGACTGTAAATGCGACCTTAGTCTACTCCGATGGGCTGATTCAGAAGTCAGGAGACTGCCGGAGCAGCACCTGTGAGGGCCTCGATCTGCTCAGGGAAATCGCCGTAAGTACCTGCTCTTGCAGATGGGGCTCTTGTCCTGGGACTCAGAATGACCTCGGCGTGAAGTGTGGGCACAGGTCCATGAAGCGTCGCTCCTGTCGCCCGGAGCTGAGTGATTGGCAGGCAGGCTTCTCCTGCTTTGTCCAACTGCCAAGTGACAAGGGCCTCCAGACATTCAGGAAAGTGGAGAGAGCCTCTTTACTATCCATACGCTTTCAGTGGTAAAGAGGAAATATTCCTTTATAGATTGATTTTTTTAATGTTTTAGAAGTGGGGCATGGTGACACATGCCTGTAATTAGAGTACCTACAAAGGCTGAGACAGGAAGATCACGTGTTTGAGGCCAGCCTCAGCAACGTAATGACACTATGAGCAGTCTAGCAAGACACTGTTTCAAAATAAAACAAACAAACAACAAACAAAAGGTCTAGGTGTGCAGCTCACAGGTAGAACGCCCCTGTATTTAATTCCCAGTACCACATATACACATTTTTTTAAAATTTAATATTGTATAAATTAATTGCCTTTGTGTCCCTCAAGAAGTACCCAAAGAGTCATATTCAAAACCCAATTCAAGCCAGGCATGGTGGCTCACCTTTATAATCCCAGTACTTGGGAGACTGAGACAGGAGGACCACTGGTTCGAGGATAGCCTCAGGAAGTAGTATGACTCTCATCAACCTAGTGAGACTCTGTTTCCAAATAAAAATAAAATAGGTCTGAGGACATAGCTCGAAGGTAGAATGCCCCTGGGTTAAATTCCCAGTATTACACACAAACACACAAAATTTTACTCAAAGCCGCACACCAAAAACCTGTGCTTCAGGTTACTGCGTGTGTGAGGCTGCACGTGGGTTGCTCAGGGGCTGCATCCGAAACCACCTTTAAGGTAGTAACTGCACTAGCAGAGGATATAAAGGGAAGACGGAGATTCTTGCCCAGTTCTTCCCAATTGCAACCCAGCTCTAACCAGAGCAATGAGGTGCTGGAGAGGATCCCAAGCTCTCCAGAAACCAGAAGGGATGCAAGGGGCCTCTGCAGGAAACCTAAGAAAAGGGCTTCCCAGAGCAGAGCACAGGAGTGCAGGTACAGCTGCAGACCTTTAACAGCCTCACGTGGGGACAGGAGCTGGGTGTGGTCTCCACGCTCCATCTTGGGACGCCCAGGAGTAGACAGGGATGGTTTGACTGCCCCCTGGTTTTCCTGACCAGGGATGGGATGCTCTAGAAGGGAGAAATACTAGAAAGGAAGGTCAAGAGTCCCCGGTCAATCACATTGCGTCTGACTCGCTTCAACCTGCTTTGTTGCTCTCCCTGAGACAGCACCTTGCCCTCTGCCGCTCCCCCAAAGCACATCGCCCACCGTCTGGCTTACAGACAGTGCTGACAGTGTGTACAGCCTGCCAGCCCATTTCATCTCTGCTCACCCTCGCCTTGAGAAGACACCCAGCCCCTCCTTGCGGATCGCCTTTCCTCCCTCCACACCAGCAGCTCCCGCCCCTCTACCCTTTCTGGCCCTGGCCAAGCAACTCCTCCGCCCTCTACCTGAAAGCCTTTGTTTTCTGTCCTCTGATTTACTAAGTTTAGCCATTAATGTGTGTGAGTGTGTGTGTTTTCTCTCCCGCAGAGGAACAGTCAGATGGGATGTGTTCTCATGGGACCCTCGTGCACATACTCCACCTTCCAGATGTAGTAAGTATTTGGTTTGCTTTTCTTCTTACATCCCTGGGAACTGCAGCCAGGACGTGACATCGCGATTTAAATGATTTAACAGACAACGGTGTGGTCAGGGCAGCACCAGGAGGGGCATGGGGAGCCTGGTCCCGCGCTGGTGATCGCAGTGCTCTCCCGGGTCGCCTGTCTTCTCTCCCCGTGGGATGAGCTACAGCGTCCTCGTTGAGTCACGGACATTTGAGTGAAGAAGTAAAGTGCTACGAGCAGGTCAGAGCCCCAGCAGGGTGCAGAGAAGTCAGACTGAGGGCAAACCTGAGGAGTCCAGTAAAGGAAATAGTCACACAAAAGTATGCACCGAGGGTGGAGAACACCAGGGGAGTGCCTCACCCCCGTGTACTGTTGGGGCTTCATTGTTCTATCCCTAGGTTTATAATGGTAGGAAAATAACAGTACTTATTCCATAGGCTTAGTTGAGGGTGACTATATATATATATATATATATATATATATATATATAATATATATATATAATTATATATTATATATAATTATATATTATATATAATTTTATATATTATATATAATTTTATATATTATATATAATTTTATATAATTTACATATTATATATAGTTTTATGTATTACCTATAATTTTATATTACATATAATTTTCATGTATTATATATAATTTTATACATATATAATGTTGAAGTTCTTTGTATGAAACTCTTATCATCTTAGAAAAAAGTCTCCAGTATATTCTAGAACTAAAATATTTCTCTGGCCTTGGGGAATTTCCCCGACTCCTTCGAGTCATTTCCTTCTGTTTAATTTACATCCCCATAAATCCCCATGAACGCTTTGTTCTTCCCCTTCACACCTTCCCCAATCAAAATCTGTCTTATGTGCCTGTTCAGTGAAGTACTGAACTATGGACCAGTCACGTTCTCTGTTTGGCTGGGAAGTTGTTTCTGAATCAAGGACCAACCTTTGTCTACCCTGTAAAAGACCCCTTACACTAGGTTTTGGGAGGTAAATATTAGACCTCCACTGTCTTTGAAATATACTTCTGTTGGTGCATTGTAACCATCTTGAGGTTTACAGTGACAGAAACGAACGTGTGCACAGCAGCCGGTCTGCTTCCCTCCAGAGCCCACCCCGTCCCTCCTCCTCCTCATTCATGACATTAAAATGGATGCTGAGGGCTTCAAAGATGATCGT
Organism: Muscardinus avellanarius; assembly: GCF_963383645.1. Taxonomy (NCBI): domain Eukaryota; kingdom Metazoa; phylum Chordata; class Mammalia; order Rodentia; family Gliridae; genus Muscardinus; species Muscardinus avellanarius. The sequence continues at coordinate 105,405,660 of NC_137797.1, read as the reverse complement.
AGGATTGTGTGAGCTGTTCCCTTCACCAGGTCTCCCCCTCCCCACCTCTACCCGCCCCCGAGTCCCCTTCCACTACTTTGCGGGCATTTCTCACTTATTTTCAGTCTCTCCTGTTTCTCGGTTTCTTTCTAGTGTCCACATATGAGCAGAAACATGTTCCTTCACTTTCTGAGACTGGCTAATCTCACTTAGCATGACAGTCTTCAGTTCCATCCATTTTCTTGCAGGTGACATAATTTGGCTCTTCTTTATGGCTGAGTAAAATCCCACTGGGTGTATATATGATAGCTTTACAACCCATTCACCTGTGCACGGGCCCCTAGGCTGATTTCACGGTTTGGCTGTTGTGAATTGTGCTGTTGTAAATATAAACATGGGTATGCATAGATCACTATAATATTCTGACTTCAGTTCCTTGGAAAAGATACCCAGGAGTGGAATTTCTTTGCAAAATCAGCTCGTCACACCTCATACCCAGCACTATGATTGATTCAGATGCTCGGGCCCAGGACATACTATAGACATCTTTAGTATGAAAATGCAGACAGATTTGGAACCTTCCTACTCCTGGCACTCCTTCCCAACTGGCATCTTAGCTGGTCTCTTTCTAATATTGCTATAATACGTGCTCAGAAGGAAAAGGAGGGTCGGGGAAATTGGTTCACCATGTAGAGGACCTTCCCTGTGCAAGAGAGCATTTTGATGTTGTCAGTGAAGACAAAAATTAAACACAACCCTTCCCACAGAAACAGAGAAGGTAACAGAGATGCTGCTGACTGATACAAGCCAAAGTGAGGTCGGTTCCATCAGAGAAAAGAAAACAAGATGTCTGGTGCAGAGAAGGAAGCAGGCTCTTCTGACTGAGGAGGCTAAGCTTTGGGAGAGAATGGAAGGAAAGAAGGAAGTGGTGTTTGAGTTTTGTGTTGAAGGATGGGGAAACTTTTTTTTTCCAGGTTCTTATTACATTTATTTAATTATTTATTAATTTATCTATTTATTTTTGTAATTTTATTGGTGGAGACTTTGTGTGTGGGTGGGTCTGGGGATGGAACCCAGGGGTATTTGACTTCCAAGCTACACACCCTGCCCTATTTTGTATTTTTTTTAAACAGGGTCTTACTAAGTTGCAGACGGTCTCACTGAGTTGCAGAGGGCCTCACTAAGTAGCTGAGGCTGTCCACAAACCGCGATCCTTCTGTCTTAGCCTCCCAAATGCTGGGATTAAAAGAATGCATCACCATGCCCAGCTGGTGGAAACTTTTTAATACACAGAGATGAAGGGAAAATTTCCCAGTCAGATACAGAAAGTATATGAAATGCCAAGAAGTAGGGAAGTGAAGAAACTTTGTGTAAATTTCTGTTAATTGGGTTTGAAGAAATGTATAGAAGAATAATAAAGGCTAGAAAAATTAAGTTAGGCCATATTTGGAAGTCAGGGTGAGAGTAGTCCAGGTAAAAGAAATTGTATTTAATATAATTTGCATTTAGAAACCACTAAGGTTTTGAGCATGGGAGGATCCTGAAAAGAAACCCATGCCAGGTATGATGACACATACCTATAATCCCAGTACTTGGGAGGCTGAGATAAGAGAATGGCAGACTTGAGGCCAGCCTCAGCAACTGAGCGAAGCCCTCAGCAAGTCTTAGTAAGACCCTGTTTCAAAAGAAAAAAGAAAAAAAAATTAAATCGGGCTGGGAGTCTAGCTCAGAGGTAGAATGACCCCAGCACTCTCTGTCCTGCGTGCATGTGTGTGCACACACGGACACAGAGCCCAGTTTGGGAAAAAAATAATCGGCGATAGCATATGGGGAAGACATGGCTGAGCCTGATGTCAGGAAAGTCTGAAGGGACGGAGGAAGGCCTGGATTAGCAAATAGCTGGGCAGGGAGAGAGGTCGGCTGTAGAGGTATTTGGAGGTAGAATTAACCATATTTGGTGACTGATTGGATGTTAAGAATGGAAAGTGGCTAGAGAAGGCTTTGAGATCTTAAAACACTGAAAGAAATAGAAAAAGATCAAGATGGGGAGCTTTGAGGGAAAATAAAAGGTACACTGGGCTGTGGAAGCGGTGAGTCTGAGAGGCGAGCAGGACACAGCAACCCATTCCTTTCTGGCCTTAGGTAGAAGCACAGTCTTCTTAAAAAGGGATATTTAATCTAGGTCCTACGGGATGAGGGAAAGTCAGCCGGGAAGAGGTAGGGGGCATCAACATCGTCCCTGGCATCGCCTTGGCTGAGCCCCTGCTTGAGAATGGAGCTTGATAGGTTTACATAACTTTAAGAAGGGCCCTGCGGAGCAATGGAAGGCAAACGCTCAAACCCAGAGTCGGCGATGGCCATCTCAAAAGTGGTCCATCGTGGAGCTGGGGGAAGTCAGTGCATGGAGGGGGACTCTCAGAGGGCATCTTTCTGGATCATCAGCAGTTATAGCAGCCTGGGGGGCCCAAGCCCTACTCTCAGCCCAACTCCCCAAAGCCCACACGTCCCCAGTGAGCACGACTCATTTTGTAATAAATCAGAGCAGCCAAGCCACGTGTTCCTGAAGCCACCTAGAGTGTGGTGTGAACATAGCACATGGTCAATAATGATGTTTTCAAATTCCCCTGTGTGGGAGGTGCACCCATATAAAGAGAAACCTGCTTTAATTCTCACCGTTCACCCACGCCTATTGCCACATGCAAAAAAAAAAATCTTATTTGTGCTACTTAAATTAACCCAGGTGACCCAGGCATGGTAGGGCACGCTTGTAATCCCAGTACTTGAGAGGCGGAGACAGGAAGATCCCAGGTTCGCAGCCAGCCTCAGCTACTTAGGAGGCCCTCTGCAACTTAGTAAGACCCTGTTTCAAACTAAAGAACAAAAAATAGGGCTAGGGATGTAGCTCGGAGGTAGAATGGCCCTGGGTTCCATCCCCAGTGCTGCAATAACAACATTAACCCAGGTGTTTGTTTCTTTCTCACCCCTTGGCATAGCCTCGACACAGAACTGGACTACCCCATGATTTCGGCTGGAAGTTTTGGATTGTCCTGTGACTATAAAGAAACCTTAACCCGGCTGATGTCTCCATCCAGGAAGCTGATGTACTTCTTAATTGACTTTTGGAGAGTCAATAACGTGCCATTCAAACCGTTTTCCTGGGACTCTTCCTACATTTATAAGGATGGTTCTGAGTCTGAGCACTGTTTCTGGTAAGCAGGGTCATTAGCTTTCTGCTAGCGTTTGCCGGGAAGAGAAGTCACAGACTCATGGCAGAATGCCTGGTTCTTAAGCAGACAAACCTTCCATCCGTAGCAGCATTGAAATGGACACCAGCCACTTCCTTACACAGAAATAAAAACAAAGGGGACAAAATGAAGGAAGTATCATAAAACGAATCAGAAGAAGGCCAGGCATAGTGGTGCAAGTCTACAATCCCAGTAGTTGAAAAACTGAGGGAGAAAGGTCACAGATTTGAAGCCTGTTTTAAAATAAAAAATAAATAAGTAGAGAAAAAGGGCTGAGGGTATAGCTCAGAGGTAGATCTCCCAGAGCTCAATCCCCAGTGCTACAAATTAATCTTCATCATCATCATCATAATCATCATCATCATCATCATCATCATCATCATCATCATCATCATCTGCTGTGGTGGTGCACACATGTAACCCCAGTAGTTAGGAGACTGATACAGGAGGATTGCAGGTTCAGGGACAGTCTCAACAAGGCGTGAGACTCTCATCAACCTAACTAGACCCTGTTTCCAAATAAAAATAAAATAGGTCTGGAGGTGTAGCTCAGAGGTATAATGCCCCTGGGTTCAATCCTCAGTACCACATACACAAAAATAAAATACTACTATTACTACTACTACTACTACTACTACTACTAATAATAATAATAATAATAAATAATGATAATAATAATATTCAGCAGAGACTGCATTCATAACACTCTAGTTTTCAAAATATGTTTTCATTCATTCCATTGATTCCGCACTGAATGTCCTCAGAAGACAAGTGCTATGATCTCCACTTTACAGATAATAGACACGGAAACCAGAAGCTGGTGTTCTTGCACTGCTGTGTATGATATGACACCGGAGAAGGTCTGTTTTGCCTATACCTAAAGGAGTGAAAAGTAATTTCACACTTTTCCAGAGGAAGAAGGGACAGAGCAGAACAGGCATAATAGGTCAATTGTTAGAAGACAGCTACAAGGCTCGCTGACTGCTAGTGGCAGTGGCAGTGGCAGAGAGGCTCACTGGTTGGGTTGCGGTCTAGGTCTGGGATGCTGGCACTGCTGTAGTTTACCTCCACCCACAGTGCCCCCAGGGACACGCCTCCGGAAAACAACAGGAATCAACACCCTGGAAGCTTTGGGACAAACTTATAAACACAAAAAGCCCATTTCACACTGGGCAGAGATTATTTCTACCAACTATGGATTTATGTATTGAGCAGCAAAGGCTTCTGGTTTAGAGCAGAGCAGACTCCCTCCCTCGAGCAGCAGGAAGATTCCCCTAAAAGTCCCCTACACCTTCACTAAATTGGATGTCCACAGTCCGCACCAGTGGTATCAAGGCGGGTGCCATGTTCATAGCAGAAGTGAATTTTTTCTGAAGTCCCAGGACAGATCTGTAGAGGATGAGTGAAAGGTCTGGAAAAGAGCGGAAACAGATCCTGTGTCTTAGTGTGTCTTTTTCCTGTTCCAGGTACCTGAATGCCCTGGGGGCTGAGGTCTCCTATTTTTCTCAGGAACTCAACTTCAAGGATACCTTGAGACAAGAGGACCAGTTCCGCAGCATCTTGATGGACCATAACAGGAGGAGCAATGGTAAGCAGCCACAGGGGCGTCGGCCAGAAGTCCCTCCCTTCACAGCCATCCTGACAAACGATGCTACCACACGCCACGGTCATTATCTGTCCACATTTTGCGTAGTGAGGAGAGCTGTAGCTGTAGGCAGACTTTATTATAGTGTTGCTTTCACTAGAACCTTTTTCCTCTGACAGGAAAATAGTAGTGAGTAAAATATATTGACATAATGAACATAGATGTTTTTTATGCTAACATTCAGCTTTTATTAACTAAAAGAATACCACAGCCTTCCATGGGTAAACTTATTTTTGTTGTTGTTTTAATTTGGTTTTGTTACTGGAGATTGAACCCAGGGGCATTTGACCTCCAAGCTACACCCTCAGCCCTTTCTATTTTTTTTTTTTTTTTAATTTGGAAACAGGGTCTCACTAAGTTGCTAAGAATCTCACTAAAGTTGCTAAGGCTGCCCTCAAACCTGTGATCCTCCAGTTTCGGCCTCCCAGATACTGGAATTATAGGAGTGTGTCACAATGGCCAACTAAACTGCTTTTTAATATATATAATGTGGTACTGGGGATGGAACCCAGGGGCATTTTTTTTGGTGGTACTGGGATTATTGGAAGCCCTTCTACCTCCAGGCTACACTCCCAGACCTATATTATAATTTTTTTTTAATTTGGAAATAGGGTCTCTTAAGCCAGCGCAGCTAACTTTGAACCTGAGTGATCCCCCTGTCTCCGCCTCCCAAGCGCGGGGATTACAAGTGTGCACCACCACGCCCGGCCCCAGGGACATTTTATCTCTGAGCTATACCCCCAGTCCTATTCTTTATTCTTTATTTTGAAACAGGCTCTCACTGAGTTGCAAAGGGCCTCACTAAATAGGTGAGGCTGTCCGCAAACCATGATCCTCCTATCTCAGCCTCCCGAACGCTGGGATGACAAGCGTGCGCCACCACGCCTGGCCCCACATTCACTTTTACTCTGTCTTCTTCAACTGCTTTACAATGGGGAGGCGCTTCCCTTAGCTATGAAAATATCTTTCGTAATCACTCCCTCCCAGTGTAACAGAATAGCACTGGGCTCAACCTGAGCTCTGCGCCACATCCATCCCTGTCCAGTTCTCTGTTCCCATTGGCATCCTGGCTTCTGTCTCCTCTGAAATTAAGGAATGGATCAAATGGTGTTTTACGAGCCTGCCATGAGGCAAGGCCGGTACTGGGGCCTCTGAGGCCAGAATAAGAGCCTGCCGAGGGGTTAGGCCGGTGCTGGGGCCAGTGAGGCCGGCACCGGAACCTGCCATGAGGCAAGGCCGGTACTGGGGCCTCTGAGGCCGGGATTGGAGCCTGCCGAGGGGTGAGGCCGATGCTGGGGCCAGCGAGGCTGGCATTGGAGCCTGCCGTGAGGCAAGGCTGGTGCTGAGGCCTCCGAGGCCAGGATTGGAGCCTGCCTTGAGGCAAGGCTGGTACTGGGGCCTCCGAGGCCAGGATAAGAGCCTGCCAAGGGGTTAGGCCGGTGCTGGGGCCAGCGAGGCCGGCATCAGAGCCTGCCGTGAGGCAAGGCCGGTACTGGGACCTCCGAGGCCAGGATAAGAGCCTGCCGAGGGGTTAGGCCGGTGCTGGGGCCAGCGAGGCCGGCATTGGAGCCTGCCGTGAGGCAAGGCTGGTGCTGAGGCCTCCGAGGCTGGGATTGGAGCCTGCCTTGAGACAAGGCCGGTATTGGGGCCGCCGAGGCCAGGATAACAACCTGCCGAAGGGCTAGACTGGTGCTGGGGCCAGCGAGGCCGGCATTGGAGCCTGCCGTGAGGCGAGGCCAGCATCGGAGCCTGCCGTGAGACATGGCCAGTGCTGGGGCCTCCTAGGCCGGGAACGAAACCTGCAGAGGGGTTAGGCCGGTGCTGGGGCCAACGAGGCCGGCATTGGAGCCTGCCGTGAGGCTAGGCTGGTGCTGGGGCCTCCGAGGCCGGGATTGGAATCCTGCCAAGGGGTTAGGCCGGTGCAGGGGCCAATGGCCAGCATCGGAGCCTGGCGTGAGGCAAGTTCACTCCTGCGGCCTCCAAGGCCGGGACCAAAGCCAGCTTAGGGGTTAGACCGGTGCAGGGGCCAGCGAGACCAGAACTGGGGCCTCCCATGAGGCAAGGCCGCTGCTTGAGCCAGCGAGGTCTGGATCAGTCCACTGAGTAGCCAGGCCACTAATGGGACCATCAAGAGTGGGATCGGTACTTGCAACGCAGCATGCACAGAGAAATATCACAGAAAATATACATCAGACGCTTCTCTTAATCAGCAATAACTAGGAGGAAAAGGGCAACAGGAAGAGGTTGAGCTATAGAAAGGGCCCTATAGTGAAGCAACTAATGTGACCAATCAGAGGGTATGTAATACTGGAGGACGGAGCCTCTTTAAAATGCAGGAGGTACATAAACAAATGTATCAAAGTAAATCACCAAAGAAGTGTGGGATGGAGGGAGGGGGAGGGAATGGGATGGGGGCTGGAGGAGGGCCAATTGGATGATGTGTGCTTGTATATCCTCTCAAGTCTTGTACTCCAATGTGATTGATATATGACTACAATGCACCAATTTAAAAAATAAATTAATAAAAAAAATAAAATGGTGTTTTAAAGATTCCATGCAGGGCTTTTTTCCCTCTAACTATAAATGAAAAGGAGGATGGGTCCATATTGGGTTCAAATCCAGAAGATGGGTTCTCTCTCTCCCTGTTTATGTAGAGAGCAGTATATATTTCTCTCCTTGCCTTGCTTTCTCTCTTCCAGTGATTATTATATGTGGCACACCAGAAACCTACATCAATATAAAGGGGGACCAGGACATGTCCGAAGACACCGTCATTATTCTAGTGGACTTATTCAAGTAGGTGTCATACTTGGGGGAATCCTCCTGCTTTCCGGGAGGCGGTCCCCAGGATTCCTGGAGGACACGGGCTCTGCCTGACAGAGCTTCTTACATGGTTCACTTTGATGACAGTGTTTGAACTAGTTTCATTATCTCCTCCTCCTCCTCTTCTTCCTCCTCTTTCTTTTCTTTCTCTTCCTCTAATTTTTCTTCTTCTTCCTCCTCCTCCTCTTCTTCTTTCTTTTCCCCCTCCTTCTCCTCCTCCCTCCTTCTCCTCCTCCCTTTTTCTCCTTCTTCTCCTCCTTCTCCTTCTTCCTATTATTCTCATTCTTCTCCCCCTCCTCTTCCTCCTCCTCCTCTTCCTTTTTGTTCTCCTCCTCCTTCTCCTCCTTCTTCTCCTTCTTCCTGTTATTCTCATTCTTTCCCCCCTCCTCTTCCTCCTCCTCCTCCTCTTCTTTCTCCTCCTCTTCCATCTCCTCCTCCTCCTCCTCCTCTTTCTTCTTCACACCCTCATTTCTGCTCATTAACTGTGGTCTTAGCAGAAATATATCCTTGTGATTCCTCCTTCATGTCTGAAAACAAAAGTTTTACCAAAGGCTTGTTAAGCCTAGATGTCCATTCACCTATGAAGCCAACTCAGTCCACACAGGGTCCTGATCTCCAACCTGATTTCAAGGTCATTGTCTAAGAAATGATAAATCAGCAAATAACTTGATAATATTATTCCTGGGAATGCTAATAACTCGACAATATCACTCCTGGGGACGCTAATAACTCGACACTATCACTCCAGTTGCTGATGGCCTTTGGCCCTTAATTACTTTTCCCCCACGTTTGATAAAAGTTTCAGTTACATGGGTCTGATTTATACAGTTATCCTTCGCTCTATGGCCCAATCATTCTTCTTCTGCACTGCACAATTTCTTCTGCACTGCTCTGGGTCTAAGGAGAGAAAATTCTAGATGGCAGAAACCACCTTTTATGGCACCCTGCCTTCTACGTCTCCTGTAAGATAGTTAGAAGCACCAAGACACCATCCGAGGGAGGCGAGCATAAAGGAGCGCCCGCGCCCTTGTCCCACCCGCTGGGTCGCACTTCACTTACCTGACAGAATCGTGCATTATTACCTGTCTGTATTCAGACCAGAGGCAGTTACTGCTCTCCAGCTCCCCAAGTATCTTCCTTGTCACTACACCCACAAGGAACCTACTTTTCCCATCATGAAGGAGAATGAAATATAAGAAGTGCAGTCCTGTTTCACAGCTGGATGTGCAGGTAGAGAAATAATCAACGTCGCGCAGGACAAGGGTTATCCACGGTCTACCCCTCCCATCACGGTCATTTCAGTGGCTGCTTTCTTTGGTCATTGGAAAGAGTCCTCAGGGTAGCCCACTTGGCATCATATTTACTTCCAAGCAAACCCACTCTCGACTGCCACATGCTGGCCTTTCTTTGTGACTGCTCCCAAAGGACTAAGCTGTAGGACCTTTAAGAGATTCAAAGATGGGCTGAACCGTGTCCAAATTATAATTCTGAGACTTGTGGTTCTTTAGACTCCTGCGCATGACCATCTTGAGCCCAAATCTTCTCATCCATAAAATGAGAACTCAGTGTCCATTTTACGGGTATGCTTTAGGATTAGATGTGGTCATATGAGCAACAGGGCCAGGGCATTGCTTAACACATAGATGTTTTTAAACATTAAATGATGGTTACAGCCGGGCATGGTGGTTGCATGCCTGTGATCCCAGTACTTGGGAGGCCGAGACAGGAGGATCACAGGTTGGGAGTCAGCCTCAGCTACTTAGCGAGATCCTGTTTCCAAAAATAAAATAAAATAAAACAAAGCTCGGGGTTGTCACCTGGAGGTAGAAGCCTGCTGGGTCCCACCCCTAGTACCACAGTAAGTAAGTAAGTAAGTAAGTAAGTAAACAAATAAATAAATACTAGTTACCCTAACTGTGGCAGTTCAATCTTATTAGGTTCGTTGTCTATTAACATATTCAAATGACTGGGAAACACAGAAGCCATGTGATTTTTGACACAATCTCAGGCAGTATCAAGAGTCCACAGCATACCAAACACGGTCCAGTAGTTGAAGATTAAAGATTCAAGGAGCTAAGAAGCGTTGACAGTGTTGAAGAAAACGTATACTCTTTTTATGCTTGTGTTTCACCGTCCGACAAGTCAGTTTAGTGATAAAAGAAAATTTCTTTCAGCCAGGCGTGGTGGCGCACACTTGTAATCCCCGCGCTTGGGAGGCAGAGACAGGAGGATCACGCAGATTCGAAGCCAGCCGCGCTGGCTTAAGAGACCCTGTTTCCAAATAAAAAAGTGTAACATAGGTCTGGGAGTGAACCCGGAGGTAGAAGGGCTTCCAGGAGCCCCAGTACCACCCAAACAAACAAAAACTAATTTTCTCTCTACCTAGACCTAGATTGTTAAGAGCACTTCAGGAGATTTCTCGATATAACCCCAGGCTCACTAAGCCTCCCGAGTAAGCAGCGCCTGACAGGTCCAGAAATGTCCCTCAAAGAAGTATCTGTATTCTGATTTTCCACTGTCTTATGGTAATCATAATTGCTTAAGTTCTCTATTCAGTTTAACAAGTGGAAAAGAAAATAAAGCTGTTTAGGGACCGTAGAAGGTTTTGTGGATTATTGGTGGTGGGGATGGGAGGAAATATTTTGAAGTATTTTCAAGACTGATGATAGAGCTTGTGTGAATTGTAGACGATGCGTCTCCATTTTGGAAGGAACTTAGTTTTCATGAGGAACCTGTGCTTTTCATTACAGCGACCATTATTTTGAAGATAATGTCACAGCCCCTGATTATATGAAACATGTTCTGGTTCTGACATTACCTCCCAAAAATTTCACAGTAAACGCCACTTCGTCCAGGAATACTTTTTTAACGGTAAGATGTGTGTGTGTGTGTGTGTGTGTGTGTGTGTGTGTGTGTGTTAAATTTAACATGGGGTAAAATAACTATGTTCTACCTAAGACCCAAATTTTATATTCGCGATTATTTTTACTTGCTTCTATTCGCTCAAGAAATGTCACCTAAGACCAGCGACACATCATTTTGTAACAGCAGGGTTCCTGTGAAAGTGTCTATTGTAGGCCACCGTGCCCAAGTCTAGACCAGCACAACAGCCTGTGCGCCTCAGCAACATCAGAATGGAAGTGGCTGCCTGTAAAAAGAAGGAAGAAGCCCTGGGGTTGATAATAAGTTTTCCTTTGAGGAGAGGTACATATTAAATAGTGTAAAATGCAGGAGCAGTGGAAAGTTCTTTATATCCTAAAGCAATTTTCTCAGGTCAGTGATACCAAAATTCTGCTTTTAGAGATATGTGTTCATATACCTCATTGTAATTAAGTTGATCATTGCTTAAATTTACCTGTGAGAATCCTAGTTTATTCCTGTTACCTCAGTTTCCTGTCTGGTATAGTATTTGTCCCAGAAAAAGGGCCTCCATTTGAACATTAAATCACGATCATTTTATTATAATGCAGGGACTCTGATGCTAAAAGCACATTGAATTTTGTCAGTCCTCTTATCTTTTTTCTTTTTTTTTTTTCTTTTGTCCTGCTGGGGGTTGGACCCAGGGGCATTCTACCTTAGAGCTATACCCCCAGCCCTATTTTATTTTTTATTTTGAAACAGGGTTTTACTAAGTTACTAAGCCTGGCTTCAAAACTGTGATTCTCCTGTCTCAGCCTACCAAGTGCTGGGATTACAGGTGTGCTCTACCATGCCTAGACAGTCACTGTATCTTAATGTGATTAGAAGTGTTGTATGCGTCCTACTCCCAGAGACAGTCGAGAGGGGCTTGCAGAGGGAGCAGGAGAGAAGGGACAACCTTGAGACCCTCGAACAACTTTTGGATGGCAAGTAAAGGTCAAGGCCAAAACAACTCTAAGGAAAGTCAGATGCCTCCAGCAGTATCAGAGTTCTTCCTGGTCTAGCTATTCTTAGCCTTCTAATATATGGCCCTGCCAAAATTAGGAGCGCCAAACTGTTTTGAGGCTGGATCTTAACTATCTCAACTGGATTCTTTTCATCTCATGAAATAATTATTTCACCAAAAGAAACTGAAATAAAAAAGGGCATCTTGTTTTTCCTTTGTATATTTTCAAGCGAATATACTTCTTTTTTGGGGGGGAGGAGTGCTGGGAATTGAATTCAGGGACATTCTATCTCCAAGCTCTACCCCCAGCTCTATTTTATTTTTGAAACATGGTCTCACTAGGTTGATGAAAGTCTCACTACTTGCTGAAGCTGTCCTTGAACCTGCAATCCTCCTGTCTCAGCCTCCCAAGTACTGGGAGTGAATATACTTCTGGTGCATAGAACTTGCACTCCTTCTCAGCTCTGGCAAAAGTGTGATTCTTAACAGGTTGGGTAGTTGAAAAGGCCTGAGGTCAAAACACACTTGGGCTTGGGGTAAAAAGAGCCTTTAACTCTAAGCCCTGTTCTGTGAAGATTACCACACAACAGCCACAGAGGCAGAGGAGGGAGGGTTGCCAGCCCTCTCCATGTCTGCCCAGGGCAGATATCTGGAGCCCGAAGGCATAGTCAACCAGAACTCTCCACAAGTTCAGTGGTATCACCTGGTCTAAGCTCATGCCATCTTCAGGATACACTGAAAGACAGGCTTTTGTTTTCTTTTTTGCACTTTAATAACATTAATCTATTGGTAAATATTATTTCTATATAAAATCTAAGAAGCATGGAAATGCTTGATGTTAATTCTCCCACCTATGTCATGAATTGTATCCTCACGAGAAGGAAGGACAACTGCTTGTAGGTTCTTTCTCCTCCAGACAGTGTTCTTGCTTAACCAACCCCAAGAGAAGGCAGACCTGTGATGTGAGATAACAAAGAACACTGCCCAAGGGGGTTTTCAGAGACCTCCTTAATACATCTTTCCAACTCCCCCAATGACCCTTTATCTTTCCGGTTATCCCAAGGACGTTTGGCTGCAAGCTCAAGACCAGACTCTGTCTTGTGGGCTCATTCTAGGATCTTTCTTTCTTACTCAGGGAAACAGTGACTTTGCTCTTGCCTACCTGGATGGAGTCTTGCTGTTTGGGCACATGCTGAAGCTGTTCCTCGACAATGGAGAACCTCTTACCACTTCCAAATTTGCTCATGCTTTCAGGAACCTCACGTTTCAAGGTAGGGGTCCCTAAGAGTGAACAACAGCACAGCACAGTATGGGCTTGGGGAACAGGCTACAGGAAACCAAGCGGTGAGGGGGTGGCAATTGGTGGCCAGCTGTAAAGAGCTCTGAATTCAGCTGGAGGTAAGCATCACTGCACACACCTGGGGGATGCTGTTATGGGTACCTGGACCCCAGTTCATGCTCTAGACTTTCAGTGTCTCATGGTGTCATGAGCCAGGCTTACAGCTCAAGTTCTGTACTTATGACAAACTCTGCACGGGGCATTTTGAGCAGTGAAATCCTGGCCCCACGTGGAGACCAGCACGGCAAGGAATCTTTGCTGTTCCATTCTGGCTCCTTTCCATCTACCTTTCTTTCTTTTTTTTTTTCTTTTTTTTTTTCAGTACTAGGGATTGAACCCAGGGGCATTCTACCTCCAAGCTACACCTCCAGCCCGATTTTTTATTCTTTATTTTGAAACAGGGTGTCACTGAGTTGCAAAGAGCCTCATTACGTGTTAACTGAGGCTGTCCACGAACCATGATCCTCCTGTCTCAGCCTCCCGAATGCTGTTATTACAAGCACGTGCCACCACATTCGGCTTTATTTTTTATTTTGAAACAGGGTCTCACTGAGTTGCAAAGAACCTCACTAAGTATTAGCTGAGGCCATTTGTGAACCACGATCCTCCTGTCTCAGCCTCCCAAATGCTGAGATTACAAGCATGGGCCACCATACCCAGCTTTCATCTACCTTTCTGTTGGTACTTCAAGGAACTAGGACTCTGTCAACCTCTAATTATCAAAACCCTGGTAACAAAACCATCCTAAAACACAAAGTCCCCTCCAAATGGCTGGATGGACACTGACCTTTTCCATGAGCTCTAATTGAAATTCCATCTTTCATTTCTCAGATCTCATTCGGAGATTATGGATACTTTTTAAAAATAATTGCCTCCTCTAACTTGCCTTAAAGCCTTGCTGTGGGAAACCTTTGTCTTGCAGGGCAATGGGTCTCTTCTTGGTTTCAGAGGACAGAAGATGCCTGGTATTGGGAACCAGGGCTGGACCAGGCTGTGGTTTGTGATGATGACAAGAAGAGCCATCTCTGCTCCCTCGAGAAGCAGGCAGGGAGGGAGAATCACTTCCTGATCATCTATTGACCCAAGTTCTGCCGGTCACTTTCTCTGCATCCTTAATGTCTGAATCCAAGCTCAGGGTCAAGCGTCCTAATGGCTATTAATACAAGCTTCAAGCCAGGAAGTGCGCTCTGGGTTAGCCACCTGCCCGCCCTGTGAGACCTTGAACCAGTGGCTTAATGCCTCTGAATTCAACAAATAATTATTAATTAACAATAAAACAGGGATGACAGTGTCTATGCTATTGGATTCCAGAAAGAATAAAATTATAGCTACATATAAAATACTTATCTTGGTATACAGAAAACACGAAATAAATGTTAGTTACTATGTCGAATCATGTGAAATTGCTGAATTATTTTTACGCAAACTGTCATTTCATAAGTTCATCTTATATTGCTACTATTTCACAGATGAAAGACCGAAATTCAGAGAACTGAAGAAAAGTTTTCAAGGTCTTCAAGCCAAGAAGCAGTAGCAAAGGGATTTTGTTTTTAGAGTCTAAGTTAGATTGTTCAGGAGCCTGTACACTGTGCTGCTAGGTTAGGAAATATTCTTAGCAAAAATTTATCCTCATAACTGAAGAGTTTATTAAATAACAATGAAGAAGATTTTTTCTTCAAAATAAGCAATGTCTCCCATAAAAATACCCTTCAAAAGTCTTAGGATCAAGAACAAATTCAGGTGCCTTCTCCTACAGACGTGAAGAAGGCTAACAACTTTTCAGTCAATTTGAAACCATTTTATAACCTCTATCAGGACCCAACTGGTTTCAAGCAAGAGACAGCGGCCTCTCATGCTCTCTGATCTTGCCGCAGGTTATGGGGGTCCTGTGACTTTGGACGACAGTGGCGATATTGACAACACCATGGTGCTGCTGTATAGCTGCGTGGATACCAACAAAGTACGTCTGGCTGCTTATCAGAAAATGTGGGGTGACGCAACTGTGTGAGGAGGGGTAACTGGGGAGAAAGGTAACAATTTAGGAATTAGAGAAGTTATGTTTAGAACCGGATCGTTCATTTCAGCTTTACAATTACACCACACTTGGGGGGCATTCCTTACGCATTTTAAACCGTAGAACTTCTAACTCAGATGAACATATATAAGACTATCCCACATAAACCAATATAAGAACCAGAATATTAGTGTACTATAAAGGCAAGGATGACAAGTTTTCCTAAGAATTGTTTATTCATTTCCACAACTGAAGATTTCAATGAAATATTCTGTTCTCACCACCGAAACGCCCATGAAAATCATGAACTATGCAATCCTTCACAGACACACACATATATAGGGCCCTATAATGCCATGCTTTTACTTAAATTATATATGGCTTTTCCCTCACTTATATATTAGGTTCTTTAAAGAAAGGGTGTGGGTCATCTCTCCCTCTCTCTGGTACTTCTCCAGATTGGTTGGTAACTGACCCTTTAAAAAACTAAACACCAGCTGGGCGTGGCAGTGCACGCTTGTAATCCCAGCGCTTGGGAGGCTGAGACAGGAGGATCGCACAGGTTCGAAGCCAGCCTCAGCTACTTAGTGAGACCGTTTCCAAATAAAGTGTATATATATATATAATAGGTCTTGGAGTATCGCCTGGAGGTAGAAAAGCCCCTGGGTTCTACCCTCGGTACCACAAAAAATAAAATAAAAATAAAAACTAAACACCCAACCTTGTATCATCTAAAGTTATGTCCACCAAACTATGAACGCAGTCAGTAAACAACTTTTTCCTGTAAGAGGTCATATCCTGACCTAGCTAGGAATCAAGAAGAAAACATCATGCATTTATTTTTATTTTATTTTTGCAGTGCGAACATTATGATGTTTTTAAGTAGTGTAGAGGGTGTATAGCTTTGTAACAGATATCTACGATGGCAAATGTAAAAAGCTGGAGAAAAGATGTCCAGAAATTTGGACTCAGCATTTCAGGGTGGTAATCGCTGTTTTTTAGCCGCTATGTTGAAATCTCTCGTAGACAGCTGTATTTGGCATACATTCCGTGGGAATGCCTTAAAAGCAGGTTCCCACAATGCTATGTCATTAAGAGAAGCTGAAGGGACACCTATGTCCTCCTCCAAGGTATTTCATTCAGAATGATGTACTTGTCTCCCACAGAGAGAGGCCCGGCATGTGATCTCAGCCTCATGGCCCCTCTTCAAAGTGAGAAATGTTCTCTGGACTTTTCTCTCTAAAAGCAAATTTGGTTGAATTTTTCCATGAGCAAATGCCATCACTGTATGATACATATGTTTGGAAATACCAGGTTAATTCTCAAAAAGCTATGGTGCCGGGCATGGTGGCACATGCTTGGAATCTCAGTGCCTGAGGGGCTGAGACAGGAGGATTTTAGGTTTGAGGACAGCCTCGGCATGCAGTAAGACTCTCATCAACCTAGTGAGACCCTGTGTCAAAATAAAAATAAAATAGAGCTGAGAGTGTAACTCAGAGGTAGAATGCCCCTGAGTTCAATCTCCTGAGTTCACACAAAAAAATAATAAAATAAAATAAGCAAAATGATATAAAGGATTTTAGCTGCGGTGCATTTTCCCAAGATACGTCTTTCCAAAGCAGCGTGCTATTGTGGAAAATACCAACATTTCATTTACCATGCGACTTACAGCTAGTCGTTTCATCTTTCTTAGCTTCTCTTTGAACATTGGTAAAAAAAAGCTTTGAAGTAGTTCTCTAAATTTCCCAAGTATCTGTGTTGGGCTGAGGTTAGTGGTACAGTATGTGGTCATAAAGAAATATAAAACGAATCGATCAGTCTGGAGCTTAAGCCCATGTTTCTGCATGAACCAATCAACAGATCCTAACCAATTCCAACATGGTAAACAGTTACTTTGCTCCAATGGGGAATGTTATTATTAAATATAAATATGGCTGGGCAAGACAGCCAATCTCATCAGAAGTTGTTCTAAATTGTGTTTTTCCCCCTGTTCATTGTTCTCCTGGTTGTGCCTGGGCACAGTACAAGATTCTTCTGACTTATGATACCCACAGGAATAGCACCACCCCTGTGGATCTGTATCCCACCTTCGTCTGGAAGAACCACAAACTGCCTAATGATGTTCCCGGCCGGGGTAAGATATTCTCAGTGATTTTTCTTTCCCTGAAATGATTTTCCCGATAAGAAGAGTAAACCATACGGTGTGCAAAGTTAGCTCATGTTTAATTGCTGTTCTGTTTCTTGTCCCGATCCAATTTGCCAGGTTTGTAATTATGGATTTTACGTCCCTACACAATGAATTATAGTTTTCACTATATACTAGAAATATTCCTATTCTCATTTTGCCAAAGTGTCCTTAAAATGTGTCCTGCCCGTTGATAAAATTATCCCATAGAAAACGGTTTGACGATTGCCATTCTGACTGGGTTAGACGAAATCTCAGTGTAGTTTTGATTTGCATCTGACTGATTGCTAAGGATGTTGAACATTTTTTTCATGTATTTATTGGCCATTGTATCTTCTTTTGTGAAGTATCTATTTAGTTCAATTGCTTACTCATTGATTGGGGCTTTTTTTTTTTTAGTGTTAAGTCTTTTAAGTTCTTTGTATATTCTAGATTTTACTTCTTTATCAGAGGAAATATCTGGACCTAGAGAACATAAGGTTAAGTGAGATTCGCCAGTCACAGAAAGTGAAGGTCGTACGTTTTCTCTCATATCTGGAAGGCAGGGAGTGATTGGGTTTAAGAAGAACTCCAGATAACGGAGGAAAAACCTCAGCGGCATGAAAAACCCTAATATGGCTAGGGCTTCGCCCAAGCAAGATGCAGGAAAACTAACAGTGACCATCAGCTGGGCGGGCAGGGCAGGGACCTCCTCGGCCATAAGGTCTCAGGACATTTTGTGTGTGACTGGCTTGGCCCAGGCTCATCATAATAATCACTAATTCCATGCTGTTATTTTATGTTTATGAAAAAATTTTATTTGGATAAATACTGATGCACCATGATGCAGAAAAGTAGAAACAACAGTAATTTTTTTAGAAAATTATGATATATTAAAAAATGAAGCATCATGCAACCAATACAAAAAAATTATTAGCAAAAAAAATTTTTTTTTGTACTGGTGATCAAGCCCAGAGGCATTCTACCTCTGAGCTACACCCCTACCCCTATTTTTATTTTGTTGTTGAAAGCTCCCTAAGTTGCCACGACTGGGTGTGAACCAGAGATCCTATCTCAGCCTCCCAAGTACTGAGGTTACAGACGCACATCACCATGCCTGGCGTGCAAAGAATTTTAAATGATAAACTATGATGTGAGGTAATAGAAAAATACAGCTTTCTGTTTAGTGAGATTCTAACTTTGTAAAGCAATATATAAAATATGTCTGGAAAGAAACAGGCTACGATTTGTAATAGTGGTAGCCACTGAGTAATAAGAGCGTCTGTGTAGGCTTCGAGGCTTGAGTCCTGCCCCTTACCAAGTCTTGTTGGAGACAGGGCACATAGGCACCTTTGCAGCCACTGGGCCACGCGTCTGTGTCACTAAGGGCCACTCTCTGCCTTCCTGGGGGTCCAGGTTGTACAAGTACAAGTAGCCGTCAAACGCCCCCATCAGGAACCAGGGATCTTCTGGCCGGTGGCTAACATCAAGCGGATGTTCTGTGGCCACAGAAGGGCAGGTGTATGATGGCAAAGGCTCTGCCTGGCTGAACATTTCTGTCGCTTGAGAGCACAGGTGGCTGGTGGATCCCATGAGCACCTTCCCAAAGTAGCCAGTCCAGGTGGTGGGCTTCTCCGGAGGTTTACCTTTCACAGTCTCGCATTTGAAGATGTGGTGTACAGAACCTTCATGTCCTGAATGGTGTGTCTACAGAGAGACTCTTCCAGACACACGATGGGCCTGTCTGTTCAGCTTCACAGCCGATGTGGTATTGGAACAGCTGTAATTGCAGATCTCAGTTCCCTTCTCAGCGTGGTCAACCTTTAGCTTCCTGGGAGCTTTGAGGCTAACGACGCCGCTACGCTGCTTGAGAACCATCTTTCTCCGATGCACACCGCTTCAGTGTCAGTGCATTCCTAGATCTATTCCAGCTTATCCACAGAAGAAAAGGAGAAAATAATTATTACAGGATGTACTACCAACAGCTAGGGACCAGGCAAGAGCGAGATGACACGACTCGCTGCTCGTGATGTCTCTTCGTTGCTGTGTTGTCCTGGTAGAAGTTGGTGAAAAGCAGCTGGCCGACGCCAGTTCCAGTTGGCATTCTCGTAGCCATAATCTAAAGATCTGATCACATAGCTTAGAGGAAAGAAGGTTTATTTTCCTACAGTTTCGGGCTCAGTCCACGTGAGGCCGGGGACTGCAGATCTTAGAACATGGCGGCGGAAGGCAGAGAGAGGGAGAGTTCATGGGCTGTGCTCCTCATATCATGGTGGCCGGAAGCCAGAGAGTGAGCAGGGGGAGGAGGAACCATATATAACCCCCAAGCCCAACCCCCCTGGGCCCAACCTCCAGCCACATTATTGGCTCAGGCTACACTCCAGATAAACCCATTGCGATGGATGTATCCACTCATAATCCATGAGGATTACAACCCTCATGGCTCAATTACATCAGCTCCAAACATTAATAAGCGAGCTCTTTCGGGGACATTTTATATCTAACTATAACACACCATCTCTATCTTTTGGCTCATTTAACCAAGATTTACTTAAAGCCAGATGCTAGTCTAAGCAGCTGGGATACCGTGATGGAGATAACGCAGACCTGGTTCTATCTGCATCTAGCCCTCGGCATCTGCTCCCTGGACCACAGCACACAGGTCCAGCTGCCTTCCTGCATCCATATTCCCACCTCTAAGCCAACCGGTGCGGCCCCCAGAGGACAGCAGGAACCTGCCACACACCACACGGATGCCAACACCCCCGCGGGCCGCTCTGCTCAACCTGCAGAGCAGAGCCAAAGGGACTTGTAGAGCACAGTATGTCTGTGATCTCGCTTCTGCAGCCTCATTTCTCCTCTTTCTTAAATCCTTCCTCCACTCCGCTTCCTCCTGCTTCCTTCAGGCATCACACAGCTGTACACCACAGGGCCACTCACGCCACTCTGTCTAGTTTATTACTGTCCCATGTAACTTGTAAGCACAAGATTTAACTCAAAGCTCACTCCTTCTTAGTGTCTCAGCCTGGTAGTCTTAATTCTACTCTTATCTCACCTGACTTCTAACACACTTGTTTGTTGTCTTTCTATACACTACACCTTTGAAGTGCAGGGCCCATTATCTGTTCCTATCCTCTCGCCTCAATGTGGTATAAATGAATGCATGACAATCTCAGATGACTGGGAGTATATTTCTCCTCTGGATTTCAGCACTAATCCACACTGCATTAATTTCAGCCAATTTATTTCTCTTCTCTAAGTGGATGCTTCTTCCTCTGTCAAATTAGGAGACATAAAGGGTCCCTGCCAAGGATAATGTCATAGGAGGTTTCAGTTCTAATGTCTTTCTGCATTTGAGTTAAATAGGCTGTAGTGACCACAGCTGCCACCAGAGGGAAGCAGAAGCTTAATTGCAGAATTAATGCACTACTGTGACTTGCCTAACCTAAACAAACAACTTCAGAACAATGTTGGATCCCGGCGCAGTGCACACTTGTAATTCCAGTACTTGGGAGGCTGAGACAGGAGGATCTAGATTCGTGGCCAGCCTCAGCTACTTAGTGAGGTCATCTGCAACTTAGTGAAACCCTGCTTTAAAATAAAGAATAAAAAATAGAGCTGGGGTGTGTAGCTTGGAGGTAGAATGCCCCTGGGTTTAATCCCCAGTACACAAGGGGAAAATAGTGTAAGATATATTTAAATATCATTTGTTAATGTCAATTATAGTTAGTGCAGTGAGATGCCCACACTGCATGGGCAGATGAAGTTGGAGACGGGCTGGGTCCTCCCATCTCTATTCCATCTCCTCTCTACCTCTCAGACTCACCTGTATTTTTAAATTTTTCAGGGTTGTTAATATGCATTTGTTAACCATATCATTGTCCTTTGTCCTTTACCTATACATTGATTCGCTGAGTTGACACAACTAATTGTTTTCATCGTTACTTTGATGTAAATATTATTTACACAAAGCTACATAGTATTCCATAACATTTCTTTCCATATAGCTCCACTGTCTTTTTTTATACCACACAAAAGAAAGGAATTCTCCAACTGGAAGTGGTGGTGTATGCTTGCAATCCCAGAACTTGGGAGGCTGAGACAGGAGGGCCGCAAGTTGGCCGCCAGCCTCAGCAAGTCAGCAAGACTTTGAGCAACCTAGAGGGATCATGTTTCAGTATTTTAAAAAGCGAAATAGGGCTGGCGGTGTACCTCAGAGGTAGAATACCCCTGGGTTCAATCTCCAGTAACACACACACACGCACACATACACACGCACACGCACACGTACACACACACGGATTCTCCTTATTAATTAATTAATTAATTAATTTATTTATTTATTATCTTTTGCGGTACTGGGGCTTATCTTTTTCTCCACACTCCTATTGTTTTCCAGAGTCTTACACATTCTACCCACTGTGTGGATTCCATTCCATTCTGCACCCACCAGCTTGCTCTTCCGACAGGGGAGCCACGACCTTCCAGTACGGCCACCTTCCTGTCCAGGAAGTGCATCTCACTGTACCAGCTACAATTGACATTGACAAATAATATTTAAATATATCCTATGTGCTTTTCCCTCTTGTGTACTGGGGATTGAAGCCAGGGGCATTCTACCTCCAAGCTACACCCCCCCCAACCCCAGCCCAATTTTTTCTATACTGTTGTTGGTTTTTCTATACTGAATCAGTCCTCCCTCGAGTTGAATCCACATCTTCCTGAATTGCACGGACTCTCCCCCGAGTCCCTCAACTTGGGGCACCTCCTCAACACCGCCACACAGCCTTGTTCTAACAAATCAGATCCCATTGTCCCTGGCTTCCCCCAACAGCCCACAGAGCTTGGAAAGAGCCACACAGCCACGCCGTCATTTAATAATCTCCACTCGCTTTTCTTCTAGTGTGTTTCACACATAGTTGTCTTTTTCTTCACCTATGAAACCTCTTTAGAAATGTTGGTTTCAAGGACACCAGGCAGGCTTCCACCACCTCAATTATTTGTTCACTGGGTTTTATGTTCTTAGAGCATTTGGTGATTCTTGTTAGAAATAAAAGAGATGTAAAGGCTGCCAGAAGAGCTGAAATTAAACTGATTTCTGGGGGCACAAACCAGACAGATGTTTTTTTTTCCCCTTTGGAAAGGAAACAGGACTTATATTACCAATGAAAAGACTAATAAAAGATTAACAGTTTTGTGGTACTGGGGATGGAACCCAGGGGCATTCTATCTCCGAGCTATATCCCCTGCCCTATTTTTTATTCTTTTTTTTTTTTTTTTTGAAACAGGGTCTCACTGAGTTGCAAAGGGCCTCACTAAGTAGTAGCTGAGGCTGTCTGTGAACCGCAATCCTCCCATTTCAGCCTCCTGAATGCTGGGATTACAAGCATGCGCCACCACGCCCGGTGAAAGATAAACAGCTTTGAGAAGGCTCTTTCTTGTCCCATCCGCAAATGATACTGTACAACCAGAATCTCTGAAACGTCTTTGCTCTCTTCTCAAAGACCCGGCTAACGCGGGTCTGCTGTCTCTCCCGCCAGGCCCTCAGATTCTGATGATCGCCATCTTCACCCTCACGGGGATAGTGGTGCTGCTCCTGATCACCGGCCTCCTGGTGCTGAGGTACCTGCTCCGTCAGTCAAGGAGGGAGGAGGGAGGCGCTGGGACCAGGCCGCTTCTGAAGGGGTCTCTGGGCGGCGCATGGCTGACTGGCAGGAGCTCAGCCCTGCTGAGTGGCCAGATGGGCGCTTTGGAGTCAGACGCCCGAGCTCAGCGCCTGGCTCTGTGATTCACCCGCTGTGAGGTCATAAGCATGTTCCTTGGCAACCTCAGCGCGTTCCTTGGCTTTGGTTTCCTCCCCTGGGCTGTCTGAGAATTAAAACGGGACATATCTAGCCGGGCGTGGTGGCGCACGCTTGTAATCCCTGCGCTTGGAAGGCAGAGACAGGAGGATCGCGCAGGTTCGAAGCCAGCTATGCTGGCTTAAGAGACCCTGTTTCCAAATAAAAACAAAATAGGTCTGAGGTGTGGCCCGGAGGTAGAAAGGTTCCATCCCCAGTACCACCACCAAAAAAAAAAAAAAAAAAAAAAAGAGGGACATGTCTAGAGACTGACACATAATAAGCATTTTGCAAATAAAAATAGTCTGTTTTTTTTTTTTTTTTTTTTTTTGGTACTGGGATGGAACTCTGGGGCATTCTACCTATAAGCTATACCCCCAGCCCTAATCCTCCTATCTCAGCCTCCCAAGTGCTGATTACAGGCATGCACCACCACACAGGACTTCACTTTCACTCTTTTCGCTGGTATGTTGTGGGAGATTGCAAAGTCTTCGTACCCCATGCTATTTGGGATAGAAGAGGCTTTAGAAACCATTTATTCCAAATCTGCTGTTTTGGCATGGGAAAAAGACAATACCATCAGGGATAACTCTAAAGGCGAGGAGATCATATCACCAGGTGAAGAGCGAGGCCAGGGCTAGAACTTGGGCCCTCCATCAGTCCCAGGATTTTTCTACTTGACTTGGGTATTCTATGTGCCTAGCTAGAGACAGTAGACTGAGAAATATTTGTCAAACCACCTCCTGGTCTGTGCAGGTCAAACACGGGGCATCCAGCCCTGGGGGTTACAAAGGCCCCTGAGTTTCCTTACTAAACCAGACCACGGTTTCTGTGTCACACTTGGGTCTGAGTGTCACTCCGCTCTATAATGTGAGGGCCCAGCCTGCCACCTGTGGGCTGAAGTTTCTCCAGGACAGGAGGTAGACTGTGTTCGTCAACCTCACAGCAGAGCTGGGCTCTGGTAGCTGGGTTCCTCAGAAACAGGGGCGATGGCTTCCAGTGCGCCCCGCAGTCGAGAATGGGCAAAGCCAACATTTCCTTCAGAAACCCAAACCCAAGTGAGTGTCAGCTTAAGAGAAGGGTAAGTCACAAGATAAGAACCACAGGCATTTTCCATTGTCTCAGAGTAAAGGGCTTCCTCATGGCTACTCTCCAGGAGGAAACAAACAGGGTTATTCTTGCAGTTTCCCATTAGAACAATCTGTGCAAGAAAATGCGTGGTTTCTGGAATCTTCTAACTCGGTATGATTGACAGTTGGCTCTGTTGGGCCCCGAGTTTCGTGGAGTGCAGAGACCAGAGCCCGACATTCTTCAGTGTCTGGCTGCCTAGCCTGTATACTATCAAAGGAAACACTTGCAAAGTTCGAATATTTTATAAATTGAGGTAAATTTTGTTACATTGTCTCTGCACATTTCCATGTTCTCTATACACATATATATGTATATTTTAATTTACATATATATATATATATATATATATATATATATATATTTTTTTTTTTTTTTTTGTGGTACCGGGGTTCCTGGAAGCCCTTCTACCTCCGGGCTACACTCCCAGACCTACTGTTTATATATTTTTATTTGGAAACAGAGTCTCTTAAGCCAGCACGGCTGGCTTCGAACCCGCGCGATCCACCTGTCTCCGCCTCCCAAGCGCAGGGATTACAAGCGTGCGCTACCACGCCCGACAATTTATATTTATTTTATATTTATAAAATATATTTTTACTTTATATTTGTAAAATGTATTTTTACTTTATATTTATAAAATATATTTTTATTGTGTACTTATAAAATATATTAAGAGACATATAAGTGGGGGGAACTGGCTTCCGAATCCGAGCATTCACTGGTGGCTTAAAAATTAACATTCCTATAACTCAGTGTTACAGGCTTTGATTTTTTTGTGTTTTTTTCCCCTCATTTTTCCATGTCATTAATCTAGATCCTTTATTATAGAGAAGGGCATGGGAAAGTGAAATGAAAAGAAAGAATGAAAGAGCCCATCAGAAATCCTCACAGGCCCACTGGCGGCCAGCATTCGCCAGTTTGCCGACCACAGAGTCTCACCACCGGGCTACTCTCCCTTGCCGCACGTCTGTCTGAGATGCCCGGGTCCTAAATTTCTCCCATTGTTCAGAAGCTGAGCAGCATGGGCCCTAATTAAGACCTGTTGACTGACTCTATTTCTTTTGCAGAAAATACCAAAGAGATAATGAACTGCGTCAGAAGAAATGGTCTCACATTCCTTCTGAAAGCATCTTTCCTCTGGAGAACAATGAAACCAACCACATCAGCCTGAAGGTAAGTAAGACGGCCTCACCTGCCGGAGAACGGTGCAGTCTGCAGGTACCCACAAACTTCTGTAACGTGGTAGGAAGTGTGCCAAGCAGCTATAGACATAGAGTGTGTGTGTGTGTGTGTGTGTGTGTGTGTGTGTGTGTGTGTGAGGGGGGGGGCTGGGGGTTGAGCCAAGGGCCATTCTACTTCCAAACTCTATTATTTATGTATGCGTGTGGGCTTGGGGATGGAATCCAGGGGCACTCTACTTCCAAGCCACATCCCCTGCCCTATTTTTTTATTCTTTACTTTGAAACAGGGCCTCCGTAAGTTTTGGAGGGCCTCACTAAGTAGCTGAGGCTGTCTGTGAACCGCGATTCTCTGGTCTTAGCCTCCCAAATGCTGGGATTACAAGTATGCACCACCACGCCCGGCTTTTTTTTTTTTTTTCTTAATTTTGAAACAGGGTCTCGTTAAGTTGCTGCCCTCATTAAGGGCCTTGCTATGTTGTTGAGGCTGGCCTTGAACCCGGGGTCCTCCTGTCTCAGCTTCCCAAGTACTGAGATTATAGGTATATGCCACCATATCCATGGAGTTTATTCATTATAATACTAGGAAAAGGGGAGATTTTTAGGAGTATTCCTGTCTCTGGTAGGACACATGGATGGGCTCTCACATGTCTTATCTCTACAAAGCCCAACCTATGAAACAATTCCATACCTCTCCAAACCCCATAATTTATATTTGTTCCTTGGACTAAGCCTAAAACATATTTCTCTGGTTTTTGTTTTGTTTTGTTTTGTTTGTTTTTTGTTTTTTGGTGGTACTGGGGTTCCTGGAAACCCTTTTACTTCTGGGCTACACTCCCAGACCTATTTTTATATTTTTATTTGGAAACAGAGTCTCTCAAGCCAGCGCGGCTGGCTCCGAACCTGCATGATCCTCCTGTCTCCGCCTCCCAAGTGCGGGGATGACAAGCGTGCGCCACCACGCCTGGCTTCTGTGAAGCATTTTCAGCACAGACTTTTCATTAGTTAACAGATTAGTTCCTCACCAGACTAAGAAAATAGCCTTTTGAGACAATAAGCTTAGAGAAAGGGAGTTAGGAAGGATTCTGAGCAGGGAGTACTGCTATTGTCCTGAGTTCAGACAGGCTGGAGAACAAGTGGACAGGAAACTGGCCGTACACAGGGCTGGTCGGTCTTTAAGGCAGGTAGGACAAGGAGGAACCCAAGGTCAACTCAAGTCAACTGGGTGGAAAATACCACCCCATCAGACAGGTGACGACTGAACCTCTGAACGCTCGCGGGAGGCAGAGATGAGAGCCAAGCCTAGGGATGAGAGAATACTGAGAGCAGAAAGAGCGAGAAAGCCACACCTGAAGATGGAAGCAGAAGAGAGGCCCGGAAAGGGACCGGAAGGTGCTGTCAGCAGCCAAGCCAGGAGGCTCCCGGATCCCCGCGGGTCGGATTCAGCTGCTTACCTGCATAATAAATAAGCAATGATGTTTAAGAAAGATGAATTGTATGCAGTTTGATCAAGCCGGACAGGAGCAGCTAGATTGCTTCTCTGTGGGTTCTACAGAAGTGACGACAACTGGCAGCAACAAAAGCCGGGTGACGTGCTCTTCGCGAGGCTGCGCTTAGCCTGAGACTCTGGCCAATCTTTGCTTTCCTGGAGCCGCACAGGCCAGTTTCTGAGTTTCGTTCTCAGCGTGAGCTGCTGGGGATGCAGAGAACAGTTATCAGGAAGTTGCTCTTAATTTTAAAGGTGCTCTGTCTGGTGTGGAGTGACAGAGGAAAATGCCGATGACGATGATGCCACATTCGAGGGAGGGAAGATGAGTCCTCTAGCTGGCGAGAAAACTCTCACCGAGTCCATCTCGTTTGCTCCTCAAGTGCTCCGTGAGCGAGGGCTGCAGAGGGAGGAATGAGGTTCAATAGTGGAAATGACTTGCTCCCAACCTTTTCTCTATTTTTATGCCAGAAATCACTAGCTGGCAAGCCATACCTAAGCTGCCAGCTGTGTGTGTGTGTGTGCGCGCGCGTGCGTTTGATTTTCAATCTTGAATATTGCTCCAGTCAATTGCTAAGGTGTAAATATCATAGAATATCATATATATATATATATATATATATATTTTATATCAGATCCACACTGACCAGGTTCTTCTGACAAATGGGATGATCTGGGAACCTTGGCTGAACTCTGAGCTGAGGAGCCTGCTCCCCTGAGAGGCACCCCAGCAGCCCCTGTGCATTCATTTGTAACTCAAAAGCACCATGTCCTTTCTCTGGGAGCTTCTGTTAGTAACTACAGGCAGTAGTGCCCAGCAGGAGGGGATTAGGGAGAGAAGGAAGTTAAGAAGGATGGAATGGGGCCAGAGAGCAGCAGATAGTGTGAAATCCTTGGAGTGAGGAGGTGAGGAGTGGGAAAGGGGGACATGGTCATTGACAAGTGCTGAGCTGGGAGACTGCCCAGTGTGCTGCTGAGCTACAGTCCACCTGGAGGAGCCTCTCAGCCTCGCCTGGCAGAGGACAGGCCCCAGGTAAAGAGCTGGAATAATCAGCCTTTTTTTGTTCCAGATCGATGACGACAAGAGACGAGATACAATCCAGAGTCTACGGCAGTGCAAATACGACAAAAAGGTGACTCTAGTCTCCCTCGCTTCCCTGTGCTCTAGTCAGGGAATGTTCTGGGCCTTCTGACCCATCCTCGCCTGGGCCCTGGGCTCGGCGCTGCGGTGGTGGGGGTGCCCGGGTGGCCCAGAGGGATGACTCTTGGGGCTTCCCAGGGGTTGGGGGGGTCTCTATGTGAGGTTACAAAACTCAAAATCCTGAGCAAATGGAGGGATAAGTAAATCTTAAAATTTTCATTACTTTTTTTTTTTTTTTTTGGTGGTGATACAGGGTTTCCTGGAAACCTTCTACTTCCAGGCTACACTCCCAGACCTATTTTTGTACTTTTTTTATTTGGAAACAGGGTCTCCTAAGCCAGCACGGCTGGCTTCGAACCTGTGCGATCCTCCTGTCTCTGCCTTCCAAGCGCAGGGATTACAAGCGTGCGCCACCACACCTGGCAAAATTTTCATTACTTTTTACTCTTTGTGTACATGATGATTTCTTAATGGTTAATGCTTTGTTTAAGATAGTGTTCTCTGTTGAGAATATTTTCATGGTTAAAAAAAATATAGACATCTGTGAGTATAGAATGGAAAAGGAAATCTGAAAGGGATTCAGAGCACGGAAGAAAATCCTAGTCTGGTCTGGCTCATATACGGATCCCATATACGGATCCCGTATCTTCTTTCCTTCCTCCTCCCTTTCCTTCCTTCCTTCTTTATATTTGCCTTGGTCTTTCTATAAGGAACATACAAGCCTGAGCCACGCTTCCTAGGTGCTAGGCACCGAGGTTGTAGACATCAGTGTAACACTGTTACTGCTCTGGAAGCTGCAGTCTAGTGCGACGCGCGGACGAGTTCTTCTCGTGTGTGCGTGAGGACTCGCACTGCGCGTGAGGCCTGAATTTCATTGCTCTTTGCAGCGAGTGATTCTCAAAGACCTCAAGTACAGTGACGGCAACTTCACGGAGAAACAGAAGATAGATCTGAACAAGGTACGTGTGTGAGCTCTGCTTCCCACCCTTGGCAGCCACAGTGGGGAAAGAGTTTTTCCTCAACGCTAAAATTAGGAATTAAAGAATTCCTGAACGCCGAGGTCCCCAGTGGAGAAAGGTGTGGCTGTGGATTTGGACAGGGACAAAGACTTTCATTAGACAAAGACAGGAATGACGTTGGTCCTTGTTGAAAATTCTGCCCGGTGATACTGGAGCGTGAGATTTGATGGCACAAATTATTTTGTAAATCTGTTAAGGTGTCCCGAAATACGACCTTAATATTATTTGAAAGTAGTCGTTGTATTTGAGTTCTGCTAATGAGGAGAGATGCCTGGGTAAGAGGTAATGCGTAGAAACCGGTGAATATTAACATTCGACTTATGACGAGCGATCCATCTTCCCAAAGATCTCCAATGAGGCATTTCATGACTACTCTGACACCCTTTTCTCTCAGCTGCTTCAGATTGACTATTACAACCTGACGAAGTTCTACGGCACAGTGAAGCTGGACACCAGGATCTTTGGGGTGATTGAGTACTGCGAGAGAGGATCCCTCCGGGTAAGAGACCACGGTCACCTCCGGCTGTCTTAAGTGACCGCCATGTTGATGATGGTGATGGTGATTATGGTGATGGTGATGGTTAGCAGCGGACCTTTTAAAATAGTTTCCCAGTGAGACAATCTTACGGCGTTATCAGGAAACTCCATACTCCATCGCCATGAGCTACGTGCCTTCCAAACTAGATCCCTCAGATTTTATCAACCGGTCCTTTTATGGCTTTACCAATAAGGCACACGATATTCAGAAAAGGAGTGTCGATGGGGAGGGAGAAGCAGGGCAGAGAACAGAAGTGAAAAAGTGAGGGATTACTCCCAAACACATTTTGTTTTACTTGAATGCTTGCTTTTGGTTAAAAGAACAATGGATGGCCATCACTGTGGTACCAAATCAGAGGCCTCACACAGAGCCTGGTTCGCCTGTGGTCTAAACTCCTCCCAGTCTCCCTTGTGAGGGGCTGAAGGGAGCCCAGGAGCTGCCAGGTGGGCTCGGGTGCGCTGGATGAGCAGGTCCAAAGCAGAAGGAGCGTCAGCCGAGGCAGAGCTGAGTCACGTTCATGGGAAGTACCAAGCAAGTGTGTTAAGTCATCCCCTCTTTTTGGAGGGCCCAGTGGTTCGTTTGTAAAACAAAACAAAACAAAACAAAGCCAGGTATCGTGCAGAACTAGGACCTGAAAAGGGGATGAACAGGAAAAAATTCAGGACACCGGCTTCAGAGAACAAGTAAATGTTTACACCTTCCCTCCAGACGTTTCTGGGCATGTGCTTTGAGGGCTTACACACACCTTTCCAGATACCTTTGGGTAGGGGAACCATGTGGTTTATCAGGATACTTTGACAGGGAGAAGGATACTAGAGTAATTATTCTGGAATAACAGAATCATGACTGGCCCAAGCAACCAATTCGTATCACAAATATGCTGTAGTATAGTCAGAACCAGTACTTTAATTACTGGCGCATTGTAGCCTCACTTCACGATGTAGACCACGTTGACAGTGGCATACACGCACACAGTACTTGGTCCTCTGCCCACCTCCGCATCTCCCTCCCTCTGTACCAGGTGTCCAGGTTGACCTTGTTATATTCACAGGAAGCATTTCCATTAATGAGCCTCAGCCTTCTTCCTCCTCTGCCCTTCCTCCCTGGCTCCACTGAGGACGGGTTACAAGATTATGGGAAAGACACACAATGGAAGAACAAAATCATGTGACTCGTAAGAAGATAGGAACACCTGGAGAACATTGTGCGAAGTGAGATTAGCCGAGCTCAGAAAGAGACACGCAGGTCTGCCGCACTTTGACCAGTCAGTCAGAAGTCAGGAGTGCCGTGACTCCCTTCTTGAATTTGATGACTTGATCGAATGACTCGCAACTCGGGGAAAACGGGTTCCTCACCACGACTGGTTTATTATAAAACCTCTCATGAAGGACACAGATGAAGAGCCAGATAGGTAGGGTGAAGTCAAAGGTCCTGAGAGCAGGAACTTCTGTCCCCATAGACCCGGGCTGTGCCACTCCTGGTGTGTGGGTGTGGTCAGCAACCTGGAAGCTCTCCACCTCCTGCTCCAGGGAGCTCTGTGGCTCCATCAACCCTGGCACGATGATTAAACCACCAACCATCGGTGATTAACTCCATCTCCTGTCCTGGCCCTTCCCTGCGTGTGGGGGAAGAGTGATGGAGCCCGGACTTCCCCGTCTAATCACATGCTGGCTCTTTGCAGCAGCTAGTCTCTGTTCTGAAGCTGTGTAGACGCCCATGGTGTTGGCCAGCTTTTCATCCCTGTGACAGAATACCTGGGAAAGTCAATTTGGAGGAGGAAAGACTGACTTGGGCTCAGAGTTTCAGAGATTTCATCCGTGGTGTCCCTGGCTCTATTGTTTCTGGGCCCGTGGCCAGGCAGGACATCAAAGCTGAGAGAGAGAGAGAGAGAGAGAGAGAGAGAGAGAGAGAGAGACAGACAGACAGACAGACAGACAGACAGACAGGGAGAGGGGGAGAAAAATATAGAGGGGGGGTGGAGGAAGAGAGAGAGGTGTACCCAAGGACAAGAAATGCCGTTCCACAGCACACCCCACGACCTGCCTCCTCCGTTACTGGATCCTACCTCCTACAGCTTCTGTCACCTTCTATCAGCTATAAACCCATCGATGGATTAATCCATTAATGAGGTCAGGTCCCTATGATTCAACCACGTCCCCAAAACCCCACCTCTGAGCACTGCTGTCTTGCAGCCTCTGGGGGGCGCTCTGGATCCAAGCCACAGCCCCTCTGAGAGCCACTGCATTAGCATACATTTAATTATGTTTGAAAAGGGGTTGCTATGAATAACAAAAGAGCTCTTCCCATCCCTGCCTATCAGGAAATTAAAAAGGTCTTAGGAGCTCTGTGCCAGAAACCCAAGTATCTTTCGTATTATATCACAGAGTCACACCCACAAAGAAAGAAGAAATTGTAATTTCCATACCAGGAGAATATCAGATTCAGTTGAATTCTTCTAAACTTCAATGAATAATTCTTACTGTCTACATAAGTAATGTCCTAAAGCTAAGCAAAAAAAAAAAAAAAATATATATATATATATATATATATATATATATACTCTCTCTATATATATATATATCTACTATCTATCTATATATATCTACTATCTATATATATATACTATCTATATATATACTATATATACTATATATATATAGTTTAGAGTATATATATATATATATATATACTCTAAACTCATTTAATATTTAACACAGATAGCATGAGATTGGTACTAAAATCTGACTACAGGCTAACTTTGGCTATAAATCTACATGAAAAAGTGTAAGGGAGTCTTAATAAAGCTAGGCTAGTTGTATACAAAAAGCAGGACACAAGCCCTGATATAATTAAATTTACAAGTACAAAATATTATTACAATACACTATGTCAAAAGGTTACAAGAGAAAGACCATAAAATTATCATTTTAATGAATGCTGAAAGTGATCATTTTAATTGATGCTGATAAAATAGACACATTTTTAATAAAAACTGATTTTTTTTTTTTTACTGAAGATTGAACCTAGAGGTATTTTGCCTCCAAGTTAGGTCCCCAACCCTTTTTATTTATTTATTTTTTGTTTGTTTTGAAACAGAGCCTTGCTAGGTTGCTGAGAGTCTTACTACATGGCTGAGGCTGTGTTAGATCCTTCGGTCTCAGCCTCCCAAGTTGAAAACTTCAATTATCTGAATGATGCTGGGTCCCCTCCTGGGTCCCCCTGGGGGAACAGCTCAGAGCAGGGACGTCTCCTGAGACCACTCCTTCTTATTATCCATCTCAAAGCAAGGATGAACTTCACAGACCCTCTCCTAGTAGTCCCTTTACACTTCCATCCAGAGCCAAGCCCACTAGAGCCCACTTATGTGGGAAAACAAGAGACCCACCCACAGACAGAGCAAAGACAGCATGCCTCCTACTTTACAAGCACTGGCTCCTCTCCATATCCCTGGGTGCCACACCCGTGGGTTCAACAGCAGATTGAAAATGTTCAGGGAAAAAGTTGTATCTATATTTCATATGTGCAGGCTTTTTCTTGTCGTTATCTCCTACACAGTGCAGTATGGCAACTGCTTAGGAAACATGCACACTGTGTTAGGTTTATAAGCCATCTAGAGGTGACTTGAAGATTGACGGAACGTGCATAGGTTAGATGCAAACCCCAAGCCATCTGACAGTAAGGAACTTCCGCGTCTGCAGGTCCGTATCTCTGAGAGGTTCTGGAACCAGTCCCCAGGAATACTGAAGGACAACTATATACAAGAACCGTGACTAACCTTGTTTGGGAAAAACTGACTGATTTATGTAACATATTTATGACACGTATTTTCCATACCAGACACTGTATCCTTACAGACAGCAAAAGTGATCACAGAGTTTACAGTTTCAAAGAATGAAGGAACAAGTACAAAAAATAAAAAATAATGCCTAGGGTGCTAGGAAGGTGGAGTGGCGGGCTGAGGGTGCTGTTTGAGAGCAAGTCGGGGAGGACCTGGCTCGCAGGTGGCCTGGAGTAAGAGCTGCGTGACCCGGGGCTGGGAAGCCATAGGCCTGAGAAGGGTGCACCAGAGTCAGTCTCCATCACCGGCTCCCTAGAGGGAAAAAGCGACCCAGTGGTGCTACATCAGACAACTCTTGGGCTTTGGTTCAGAAACCTTCAAATCTGAGTAAAAAGTAAAACAGAAGGGTGGGGTGGTACACACCTGTAATCCCAGCACTTGGGAGACTGAGACAGGAGGATTGCAGTTTGGAGGCTAGCCTCGGCGTCTTAGTGAGATCCTGTTTCAAAATAAAAAATAAAAAGGACTGGGACTATAGCTCAGGGGCAGAATACCCCTGGGTTCAATTCCCAGAACCAAAAATAAATAAGTACATAAACAAAAAATAAAACAATACTTCCTTAAAATGGCAAAGATTACCATAAGACAAAGATTTACTTCATCCCTGTTAATCAAAAACTCTCAGTCCGTACCTCTGATACTATCTGTTAATATTCTAAAAGTTCTAACCAAAGCATTCGTACATAAAACAAAAATAAGACATATAATTGGAAATTATAATTTGATATGATTGTTTAAAAATGCAAAAGACTCAAAAAGCTATGATTTAGATGTAAAGATGAATACAGAATAGGTATATGGAAAATGATTTAAATATATAATATATATCAGCAAAATCAGTCTGAAAATGCAACACAAAAATACTCCTTTTTTTATGGTACTGGGTATTAAACCCAGAGACATTTTACCTTCGAGCTATACCCTCAGCTATAATTTTATTTTTTATTTTGAAACAGGGTCTTGCCAAGTTGTTGAGGCTTTTATTAAATTGCTGAGGCTGGGCTCAAACCTGTGATCCTCCTGCCTTTACTTCCCAAGTACTGGTATGTATCACCACAACCGCTGAAAAATTCCTTTCTTAACCAAAAATATTTATTTCAGAATGCTCTTGACAGAAAATGAAAGGGTACATGTAAGCACATTATGAAAATTCTCTATGATATCAAATAAATCTTAACTAATGAGAAGTCAAAATTGAAGCCTTAGAAATCAACAGCATGCTGGAACTAGCTGGTACCAGTTAAACATCCTTAACCCCAAATACTCCCCAATCCAAAACCTCTTGAGCACCAACAGGACTTCACAAGTGGAAAGTTCCATACCTGACCTCAGGTGACAGGCTGCAGTGAAACTGAATGTATCGTCCACAGAGTCTGTAAGATTTCCTTCAGACTAGGTGTCCATGAAATATTAACACATTCAGCCGGGCCTGGTGGCGCACACTTGTAATCCCAGCATTTGGGAGGCTGAGACAGGAAGATGGCAGTTCACGGACAGCCTCAGCTACTTAATGAGGCCCTTTGCAACTCAGTGAAACCCTGTTTCAAAATAAAGAATAAGGCCGGGCGTGGTGGTGCACGCTTGTAATCCCCGCGCTTGGGAGGCTGAGACAGGAGGATCACACGGGTTCAAAGCCAGCCTCAGCTACTTAGTGAGGCCCTGTTTCCAAATTTAAAAAAAAAAGGTCTGGGAGTGTAGCCTGGAGGTAGAAAGCCTCTGGGTTCTACCCCCAGTACCACCAAAACAAAACAAAACAAAGAATAAAAAATAGGGCTAGGGGTGTAGCTCAGAGGTTGAATGCCCCTGGGTTCCATCCCCAATACTGAAGGAAAAAAAAAAAAAAAGAATACATTCATGGTTAGATTTGGTCCCATTCCCAAGGTGTTTCATTGTGTATACTTAAATGTTCTAAAACTAGAAAGCCAGTCCCAAATCTGAAACACTTCTAGTCCCAGGCATTTCAGATTCCAGATAGTCAGCATGCACCAGTTCAGAGCTGGTCGTTAAACATGGAGGGTTTATTAGCCAGTCAGTGTTGTTATAAACTCTCAACAGCCTGACGCCAGCCATCCGGGTTGGGGCCACTGTCCCCCACAGAGGCAGCAGGCGCTCACAGCAAGGTTCTTTTCAGAAGACTGGTTTATCCGCCCACCATGGACTGTCATTTATCCTAGAAAAATAGAGAGCGAGCGAAATTCTGAAAGAATGAACCTCCAAAGACAAAGACTCTTTTGTAATTAACAAAAATCATCAGAAAAAAAAAAAAACATAAAAGAGCCAGAATAGCCAAAACATCTTTGACAAAGAAGACTAATGAGAGGCTACTTGCCAGAAAGTTTATATTATCCAAGCACTTTAGCTCATGAATAAGAGATGATTTGCAGAGAAAACATGTGCGGTCCAAGAATGGCATTAAGTATGTTACGGATGCTTCGACAGGACAATTTGATAAGTGGTGCCCAACAGAAGGGCCTTGTGACTACTCTCTCCTCTCTCCTCTTCTCTCTCTCCTCTTCTCTCTCCTCTCTCCTCTCCTCTCTCCTCTTTCCCTCTCTCTCTTTCTCTCTCCTCTCTCTCCTCCCTCCCCTCTTCCCCTCCTCCTCCTCCTCCTCCTCTTCCTCCTCCTCCTCCTCCTCCTCCTCCTCTTCTTTTTCTTCTTCTTCTTCTTCTTCTTCTTCTTCTTCTTCTTCTTCTTCTTCTTCTTCTTCTTCTTCTTCTTCTTCTTCTTCTTCTTCTCTCTCTCTCTCTCTCTCTCTCTCTCCCCCTCCCTCCACCCCCCCTGCCTCGCTAACCCTGTGGCTTGTTCCCTCCTGCAGTTTGATCCCCACCCAACTATGCTTCCGAAGGAGCCATCTTTGACTTTCATAACACACTCCCAGATTCAGGGACGAATTCTCAGGTTCTGGGTTCCTTTTAATGGTGCTTCTCATAGTGATACTTCCACATTTACGGGTCTGATTATCTCAGGAACATCCACTTCCCCACCGGACTGTGAACTCCCCAAGGACCCGCCCTTATCTTTGCACCAAAACAGAGCCTGCCGTATACATAAATTCAACGACCTTTTAAGATAAATAAATAGATGACCTATTAGGAAACCTGCATATCCAGTGTGCCCCCAGCTTTGTGGAATGCATTGCATATGCTTTATTAAATACATACGCCTTGAAGGAGAATGGCAGGAAATGCGGCTAGATTAGATGATTCAATTAGTGGTGATTTTATTTTGTTCTTTTCCCGTTTTGAAAATTTTGTTCACTTTCCTTTTATAATTCAGAACAGGATAATGCATTTTTCACAGCTGGGCAGCTGAGAACGGGGGAGGATGGGGGAATGCTGAGATGAAGGTACAAAATGGGTAGAAATGGGAGGGATTACCACGGAATCTGTCGGCCCTTAGCTCCCTTCCTAACCCCCAGGACCCACAGCCCAGCCAGCCCATAGCACCTACACTGAAACTAAGGGGCAGATTGAGCATTTTCCTAAAATTAGAAACTACTGTAAGGTTACCAATGAGGGTCTTGTATACTGTGAAGAACAGTTATTTATTGGCTTAATTAAAACCTGGGTCCTGATAGAACATTTTACCTCTAATCTACACCCCCAGCTCTATTTTTTAATTTTGCAACAAGATCTCACTAAGTTATGGAGGGCTTCACTAAATAGCTAAGGCTGTCTGTGCACCATGATCCTCTTGTCTCAGCCTCCCAAGTACTGGGATGACAAGCCTGCGCCACCACGCCCGGCTCTTATATTTTATATATAGGACAAGGCTATACGAAATAGACCATGCCCTCTAGGTTTGTGTTAGGACACTCTGAAGCTTGCACACAGACAAAATCACCCAATGACACATTTCTCAGAAGATTTCCTCATCAAAACACCCGTGACTGTATGTTCATGGAAACAATGGTAATGGATAACGGAGCCCCAGTTTGTCCTGATCCTAAAACTTCATCATCAGAAGATCATTGTTTGAGCCGGGCGTGGTGGCGCAGGCTTGTCATCCCAGTACTTGGGAGGCTGAGACAGGAGGATCATGGTGCACAGACAGCCTTAGCTATTTAGTGAAGCCCTCCACAACTTAGTGAGACCTTGTTTCAAAATAAAGAGTAAAAATAATAGGGCTTGGGTTGTAGCTCAAAGGTAGAATGCCCCTGGGTTCCATCCCCAGTACAAGAAGAAGGATGAGAAGGAGAAGGAGAAGGAGGAGGAGAAGAAGAAGAAGAAGAAGAAGAAGAAGAAGAAGAAGAAGAAGAAGAAGAAGAAGAAGAAGAGAGGAGGAGGAGGAGGAGGAGGAGGAGGAGGAGGAGGAGGAGGAGGAGGAGGAGGAGGAGATCATTGTTTGCCTCATAGGTATTTTTCCAAACTATTCTTCCAAGAAACAACAGAAGAAGAAGAAGAA
Organism: Muscardinus avellanarius; assembly: GCF_963383645.1. Classification (NCBI taxonomy): domain Eukaryota; kingdom Metazoa; phylum Chordata; class Mammalia; order Rodentia; family Gliridae; genus Muscardinus; species Muscardinus avellanarius. The sequence continues at coordinate 105,368,011 of NC_137797.1, read as the reverse complement.
GAAGAAGAAGAAGAAGAAGAAGAAGAAGAAGAAGAAGAAGAAGAAGAAGAAGAGGAGGAGGAGGAGGAGGAGGAGGAGGAGGAGGAGGAGGAGGAGGAGGAGGAGGAGGAGGAGGAGGAGGAGGAGGAGGAGGAGGAGATGATCATTGTTGGCTCATAGGTGTTTTTCCAAACTATTCTTCCAAGAAACAACTCACCCATACTCATTTTCTTTATTTCCTTTCCTCCAATTCAGGAAGTTTTAAATGACACAATTTCCTACCCTGATGGCACATTCATGGACTGGGAGTTTAAGATCTCCGTCTTGTACGACATTGCTAAGGTAAGAGGTCTGCGAACACACACAGAAAACACTTGCAAAAGTTAAAGACAGAGAAAACATATCTGGCAAGTGACCAGCTTCACAGGACCTTGGTTTCTTCATCCATACAATGACAATAATATCAGTTATTCAAGAGGGGGGGTTTTATGAAATAATGCCTGCGTGTTCTACAAGCCCCAGTACAAGTAGACGTTCCATACACATGGGTTGTGTTGCCTTTGTTATTGGATTCTTTGCATTCTGGGTGCGGGGCATGCATTTTCAGAGTTGCCAGAAATCAAACTCATACAATTTCAGGGAAGGGCTGGGATGTAGCTCAGTGGCAAAGCGCTTGCCTGGCAAGTGCACCGCCCTGGGTTCGATCCCCAGTCCAAAAAGACAAAAAAAAGAGAACCCCTTAAAAAAAAAATAAGCTAAGAATAAAATTTCAGGGAAAACAACTGAATCTCTACCTTTAAAAGTTTATGTAAACATCTTGTACACAGCAATAATAAATATGGACATGAAGATTCCCAGATATAACGCAGAAGGGGAAGTGAAGTAGGGCCTCAGTAACCGGGGCCTTGTTAGGGCCTCAGTAACCAGGGCCTTGTTAGGGCCTCAGTAACCAGGGCCTTGTTTAAAAATGGACAAAAATCACCAGGTGTGATGGAACACACCTTTAATCCCAGTACTTGGGAGTCTAAGACAGGAGGATTGCAGGTTCCAGGCAAGCTTCAGCAACTTAGTGAGACTCTGTTTCAAAATAAATAATAAAAAGGGCTTGGCGTGCAGCTCAGAGGCAGAATGCCCTTGGGTTCAATTCCCAGTGCAAATAAAAAAAACAAAAACCGATCCCAAGAGTGAACTATTTTGTATAGTTTTTTTAAAAAAAAATGTCATAATGACCTATTTGCTGCATACATAACACTCCTGGGGGTCCAAGCTGAAAACCAGTATCAGCCATGACACCTCTGCCCGCCAGAGGGCAGCACATAAGTCCCGAATGGGCTTTCAAGGAATGAGACATTTCTATTCCAAAATAGAATTGAAACTGATTGATCTACGGAAACAATCTAGACCAGTATGAGAGCATGGATCCCTGTATGCCGAAAAGGTTTCAAACGTCACCTTTTTCTTTAAAATAACCAAGGACCAACGCCGGGCGTGGTGGCGCACGCTTGTAATCCCCGCACTTGGGAGGAGGAGACAGGGCCGCCCTGGCGTAAGAGACCCTGTTTCAAAAATATAAAATAGGTCTGGGAGTGTAGCCCAGAGGTAGAAGGGCTTCCAGAAACCCCAGTACCACCACCAAAAAATAAAATAAAATAATAAAATAAAATAACCAAGGACCTGACGTGTGCCACCTCTCTGTTTTCCTGTCATCTGAAACGTTGCAGGGGATGTCCTATCTGCACTCCAGTAAGGTAGAAGTCCACGGTCGTCTCAAGTCCACCAACTGCGTAGTGGACAGTAGGATGGTGGTAAAGATCACTGACTTCGGCTGCAATTCCATTTTACTTCCAAAGAAAGGTTTGTAATGAATGAAATTTTCACCTGACAGTCCATACTAAGCTTGAAAATCAAGTATGTGTTCTGTCTTCTGTCACTCATATTAGCATAAATTCCTAATTTAAATAATAATTTTATGATTTTATAAATATAATATCTAATTTTATAATAAAAGAATGAAATTCCTAATGTCCATGACGCACATTCACAAACGTATCAAAGCCAATCACTAAGCCAAGCATGAGAAGGAGGGCGGGGAGGGAATGGGGCGGGAACTGGGGCAGGGCCAAGGAGCGATGTGTGCATGTGTGCCTCCACCATCTTGTACCCTATTAAGAGGTATGACTGCAATGCACCAATAAAAATTTAAAAAAAATAGGATCACACCAATTCAAAGCCACCTGTTTTCAGAGCGGATGGTAGAGAGACACAAAGAGCAGGTTGTAGACCCACAGGCTTCTCACACCCTCAACTCTGAATCTCAATTTCTGAACGCGCAGACCTGTGGACAGCCCCGGAGCACCTCCGCCACGCCAACGTCTCTCAGAAAGGAGACGTGTACAGCTATGGAATCATCGCACAAGAGATCATCCTGCGCAGAGAGACCTTCTACACGCTGAGCTGCCGAGACCACAATGGTGAGTCTGAACCCCAGCATCTTCCTGTGCCAGGAGCCGGACAACCTGCACCCAGGCGCCCTGAGACCCTGTTCCCCTGGTGACCACATCTCAATTCCCTCATCTGCAAAACAGTAAGTTCTCATCTGCACTACACATTTTACAAGGATATTGGAAGAATTAAATGCCAGGGTGCCCGGAAAAGCATGAGATAATATACGCTACCAGGTGTCATTATTGCCAATATGTTGTCAAATAATCTTCCTTGGCAATTTCCTTTTTTTTATTCCAATAAGAGAATATGTCTACACAACACGTGAACCAGATCACTCCGGTGAGGCGACACACATTCTAGTTCTTACCATGAGAAGAGCTCCCGTAGCTTGCCACACGCTCTCAAGGAGAGAGCTCCATCCCATCGATCTAGTCTTTGCTTACTGAACACTTATTATGTGCCAACTCTTCACTGTCTTTGGGGGGGGGGGTTAGTCAGCTTTTCTATCACCATGACAGAAACACCTGACATGAATAACACAGAGGATGAAAATTATATTTGGTTCATGGTTTCAAAGGTACAGTCCATGGTCAGCCAACTCGAATAACACAGAGGATGAAAACTTTATTTGGCTCATGGTTTCAAAGGTACAGTCCATGGTCAGCTAACTCCAAGGCAGGTATCAGGGCAGCACAGTGTGGTGGGGGAAAGCTGGGCTCCAGTCAGTGGTGGCAGGAGCAGGAGAGTGAGAGGAGGGACCCAGGCCGGTGTACAGTCCCCAGGTCCCACCCCAACAACCGCCTCTTCGGCAGCCCTGCCTCATCCCTGAACCTTCCTGCACTGGAGGCCATGCTTTAAACACAGGAGGCTCTGGGTGGGCATTCCAAACTCACATCATAGCACAGACAGTTAGGTGGGTTGGGACCAGGGTAAAACCAGAGGGCGCCTCCTGAAGGCAGTGGAGTGCAAGCAGGGCTTCAAAGGGTTAGAGCCTAACCTAAAGTAGCCTCCTGGCTAAAGTGGAATATGACGCCCTCATTGGTTAGCTCCACTGGGTGCCGATCTAGGCTCCGCAGCACTTCTCCATGCTATAATTTAATTCTCTTCCCATCAGAGAAGCTTTTCCGAGTAGAAAACTCCAATGGAATGAAACCCTTCCGCCCAGATCTGTTTCTGGAAACAGCAGAAGAGAAGGAGCTGGAAGTGAGTACATCCTCCCTGGAATCATTTCTTTGGTGGGTGAAAACAACCAAAAAATTGTTCACTTTACAGTTCTGGAAACTGGACATCTGAAATCGCGTTGTCGTCAAAACCACACTCCTTCCAGAGGCTCCGAGGGGATGATCCATGTCTTGCCTCTTCTAGAAGCTTCTGGTGGCTGTTGACATCCGTTGGCTTGTGGCCACTCACTCCAAGCTCTGCCTCGTGGTCACATTCTCTTCTCCTCCCCATCTGTGTGTCTGTTCTTCCTCTTTTTTTTTCCTACTAGGAAAATGTGAGTACAAATGAGCTCACCCAAATAATCCAGCATTGACCCATCTCAGGATTTCTCATTTAATTGCATTTGCAAATACCCTATTTCCAGCCAAGTGTGGTGGCACACATCTGTAATTCCAGAAACTCGGGAGGCTGAACCAGGAGAATGGCAAGTTTAAGACCAGCCCGGGCAACTTAGTGACACTCTATCTCAAAATAAAAAAGAATAAAAAGGGCCTAGGATGTAGCTCAGTAGTAAAGCACTTGACTAGCAGGAGTGAGGCCTTGGATTCAGTCCCTAGTACTGCAAACACACACACACACACACACACACACACACACACACACACACACACAGAGTTAAAATACATGTACATAACTTTTGCTTCTTCTGAGATTAAAGCTGAAATATTTTCCTCTAATTTATAAGCGCTCTGCCAAATGAGTTTAATAGCCACACTCTGTCGGACGCACAAGGGCTGTTCTTGCCTTTCCTCTCTTCCTCCCCTTTTTCAACAGCAAAGGGAGGTTGTAGCCTAGGGTTCTGAGATCAACTGCTCCTGTCCTGGCCTTCGCCTCCTTCCTTCTTTTTCTTCTGATTTTCTGAATCCCGTGTCCCTTCTCAAACTCTCCTTTCTAGTCTGAGTATAGTTGTCCCTCAGTACCCACGGGGGATCAGTTCCTGCATCCTGTGGATGCCAAAATCCTTGGATGCTCAAGTCCCTTATATAAAACAGCACAGCATACAGCATTTGCATATAGCTATACATATCCTCCTGGATTTAAATCATCCCTAGATTACTTATAATACATAATGCAATGTAAACAATTCTTATACTCTATTGCTTAGGGAATAATGATGTTGGGAGTCCCCTCTATCACTTAGGGAATAATGATGTGGGGAAGTCCCCTCTTGCTTAGGGAATAATGATGTGGTTCCGGAAGGTCCCTCTATTGCTTAGGGAATAATGATGTGGTTCCGGAAGGTCCCTCTATTGCTTAGGGAATAATGATGTGGGGAAGGTCCCTCTATTGCTTAGGGAATAATGATGTGGGGAAGGTCCCTCTATTGCTTAGGGAATAATGATGTGGAAGTCCCTACATGTGTAATAAGAACCTGTTTTTTCCTCAAATGTTCTCCATCACTGTTGGCTGAACCCACAGATATGGATACAGAGGGCCAACTGTACATGCAGATTTAAACTTTTTTACCTATTATCATCTTTGATTCATTTGTGCAGCTGCATGGTTCTGGAATTGGAAATGACAAACAAAACTTCATGTCTAGTAGCTGGTTCCAATGGAATACAGGTCTAAAATGACCCCCAACCCCTCAGTATTTCCCTCTAAAGTGCTGTAGGAGCCCATTAGTTGGTGGTGTAAGCAAGCTATACCATTACCATTCACAGAAACCAAAGACATTCCCACACTGAGACGTCCCACAATGCTATTTATTAAACAAAAACAAGTTCCCAAGCTACACCGCTTCCATCAGGTACTCTTCTCCGAGTACTTTTGAGTCACCTGGTAGCCATAGACTGGGCAATTACAGGTTCTTTTATTCCGGTCTGAATTTCTAATATCTACACCACTCAAGCCACTCATCATAGTACACACACGCATACACACACACACACACACACACACACACACACACACACACACATATCGCAGGAAGGTTAGGAAAAGACTGAGGCTATCACAGGGGTTGAGGAGGTTTTGCCACAGGTAGAAGCAGAAAGTAGATAGAAATCAACCATTACCCCAGTGGTGCGATGAGGGTTTTAAGAACCAGTTGCAGAGAGCTGCTGGGGGGAGGGTTCAGCTGGACCAGGGGCAGTGATGAAGTCTCTGGAGCTGTCAGCTTGGTGTGGTCCTTGCATGGTCATCTGTTCTACTGTAAGGGAGCCCGCAGGCCACTTACTGAGTCACGGATGTTGGCAGGTGTACCCCAGCTCTGTTCCTTTCCCAGGAAACCATTCACGCACAACACATTTGTAAGTCTGTTTTTAGCCAAAGTGAAGAACAAACTTTATCTAAAACAAAATGGTTTTCACCTCCCTTTCTGATGAGAATGTGTCCGTGAGCTCCCTCTGGTCACCCTCCTGTCTCCCTTATTCCTTTTCCCACAACTCCTTTTTCTTTGGTCTCTGCTCCTCTGTGCCCGTGCTTTACAATCGCATGCGGAACTCAAAGTATATTGCATTGCCCTTTGTCCGTGCAAACTCCGGGACATACTTGTACTGGCGAATTATTCATTGCTTATTTGGAATGCAAGTGTAACTGGATGTCTTGAATTTTTGTTTGTTAAATCTGGGGACCCTACTAAGGCCACTTCACAAACCAATTAAATCAGAAGCTCTTAGGCTGGGGTCCAAGCATAAGAAAGTTCAGATATGCTCCCGAGGCAATCCTACTACCAGCTGCATTTGAAAGCCACTTATTTAGGGTCACCTTGTCTCATCCTCTCCAAGCCCCATTATTTTTTCCCTCCCCAACATAAACCCTGGAGAGCATTTAGTCTCTCCCACCAACCCAGCCTTGTCCAAATTGGTATCGCAATGTTCATGGATTTCTCCCGAGGGAACGGCTGGGTAAGGCAATGTGGGTGGTAATGCCTGAGGCAGAGGAAAAGCAGAGAACTTATCCTCACTGTCAGAGCCAAGAGATGTTTTCTAAACACTCCTTCCTTAATTATTCCCATCAAGGACAGAATGGGATGCAAGTCTATCTCGACTGAGTCTCTGCCCCCTGAACGAACGAATCCATCCCTTCCTTCTTTCAGGTCTATCTACTTGTAAAGAGCTGCTGGGAAGAAGATCCAGAAAAGAGACCTGATTTCAAGAAAATTGAGACCACACTGGCCAAGATATTTGGGTACCGATGAAATTGTTTTACTTTTCTTTACCAATTGTGGGTTTTCAATGGCAGTTAACATTCAGTGGTGCCGAAAGATAAGCATGCCTATTCTAGTAAAAAAAAAAAAAAAAAAGTCCAGGTCGTGGCCAACACCTGTGTCATAAAAACTAAACAACGTGGAGAACAGCAAACTGTTTGCCCAGGGACATGTTCCATGGGAAAGTTAAAGCTCTAGGTCAAAACTTGTCTGAGCAAAATACAAACTACAACTGGTCACACATTTTTCTGTTAATAATATAGTTTCTAGAACCTTCTGCAGATGAGTAGGACTTAGACGTCCAACATAGGTCCTGATCCTCTGTGCAGCCTCAAGGTCGGCAGGTTTCTCTTGTGTGTGAATGTGTGGACATGTGGTACCTGACACATCTGAGCTACACCTCCCAGCCCTATTTAGCAACAGCGTCTTGCTAAGCTGCTGAGCCTGGACTTGAACTTGGCAATTCTCCTGTCTTAACCTCCCAAGTTCTAGGATTACACCATGCCTGGCTACCCAAATTTCTTAAGATCTTAAATTCTTTGGTCCTAGATACTTATGACTGGTTTCATGAATCAGGCATAACTGAGAGTCAGACCAAAACGAAATAACATACCTATTCAGTAAGACTGAATTCTGAATGTCCCGTGTCTACAGTTTCTACACTGCAGATGAGAAAAAGAACACTGAATTAGGAGCGAGGAAGTATAATTTGCAAATAGGATACAATAATGGCTGTGGGACAGAGGGCAGAATGCTTTCCTGCACAGGGTGTTGATTTGCTCATTAGTAAACTCCTTAGTAACCTTGTTAAGGAACCAAGGTTTCTTCTAGCTCTTTCTGCAGTTATCGCTATATCAAGAGACTCAGTTACACTATTGATTTTTTATTTTGGTACTTGGAATTGAACCCAGAGGCATTCTACCTCTGGGCTATACCTCCAGCCCTATTGTACCTTTTATTTTGAAACAGGTTTTCGATCAATTGCTATGGCTAGCCTTGAACCTTCAGTCAGAGACAATGTCCTCCTGTCTCAGCCTCCCAAGTATTGGGATTACAGGCATGCACCCCCACATCTGGCAAAAGATTCAAAACGTAATGGGGCTAAAAGCCTGAGATTGGCGAGGCTGTGGAGAGAAACTGATACTGTGGTCCTGGATTGGTAGGACTGGGCTCTCAGCTCGCTGTAGGAATGGAGCAGGAAGTGGTAAGGGATCTAATTCTTGCCAGTTTGTCGCTCCTGATCAAATGCCAGGTACAGTCTTGAGTCCAAGAAAGGCACCTGATCGTTAGCCTTGAGTGTGCTGGTTCTCAAACGTGTCCATGTACAGTAATCACGTAGGGGCTTTAAAAGCTGCTGGTGCCTGGGTCCTATGCTAGGGGTCTGGTGTAACCGTCCAAGCTGCAGGCTGGCATCGGGAGTGTTACAGCTTCCCAGGTGACCAAGACAAGCAGTGAAGGCCGAGAAAATAAGTCTTGATTGAATCGATTCATCCTGGAGTAAAACAATCCATCTTCGTCCCTTACACCTGCTCCCTCATCTATTCTACCCTCTACTAAGGGGCCCAAAGTCCTCTGGGAGCTCGTTAAAAAATTCTGTAAGCCTAGCAATTTTAACAATTTGTTGTTGTTGTTGTTAAAAAGCTCTGCTTTTAATTGCAAGCCGAGCAATAGAGGTCTGGGGTGGCCTTGCGGATGCACTGGGTTTTTACCACCCTCCTCAGCCCAGGGGATTTTGATGTAAGCCACGCCCTAGGAAGAGAGGCGTCACACAGCTGGGCAGGGAAACGGGCATGGCCTCCCGGCACTTCCCACAGTGCCTTTGGACGTTGGGGACATTGTCTCTGATGCACACAACCCCCCCCCCCCCCCCGGCGCTGCGTGCCTTGTCCCTGAGGTCTTCCTTTCTTTTTTTTTTTTTTTTTTTTTTGTGGTACTGGGGATGGAACCCAGGGTCATTCTACCTCCAGGCCCCAAGCCCGATTTTTTATTCTTTATTTTGAAAGAGGGTCTCACTGAATTGCAAAGAGCCTCATTAAGTAGCTGAGGTTGGGCGCGAACCGTGATCCTCCTGTCTCAGTGCGTCACCACGCCTGGCTTTGTATTTCTATTTATTTGATTTCTCCTGAGGTTAACCTTTTTGTTTGTTGGCTCTTTTATTTTTGTTTAATTCTCTGTTTATATTTCCCCATTGTGTCATGAAGTGTTCACGTTTGCTCACTGACATGTAAAAGCTTGTTATCCATTCCCGACAGCCTTTTTCATGACCAAAAAAATGAAACGTATATGGATACCTTGATCCGACGCCTGCAGCTATATTCTCGAAACCTGGAACATCTGGTGGAGGAGAGAACACAGCTGTACAAGGCAGAGAGGGACAGGGCCGACAGGCTGAACTTCATGCTGCTCCCGAGGTAAGGCGCGCCCTCCCCTGGGTGTGGTTCCCGTCTCTACGCCGGGCTTCCTGGCTTAAGGCTGAAGCCTTTAGCACATCTGTAGAGCCTTGTTTTCTGCTTCCTGCATCTCTGGGGGTCTATTTCCTTTTGCATTCCTTCAGAACATTATTGGGCTCACAATGCGTGTACCTGCTGAGCCTTGTTCGGGTTCTCGCTACCTAGAGGAGAGGATTTTCTAGTGACCTGTGGTCATGCGGGGACGTGGGCTGTGTGACTGGGCCAACCTGGGCGCCAACACCTCTCCGACGCTTTTATTAAGTCTAGGACCTCAGGGAAGTTGCCTAGTTGTTCCTTAATCTCAAGCTGGAAATTAGAAGTTTGCTTGTGGAATATGTGAGCTGTGAGGCAGCTCAGGTACCGGGTGTTACTTCTTTGCTTTCTTCTCACCACAGAAGAATCCAAGTCCTAAGAAGTGACAGCTGCCTTTCGGCAGAGGAGAGGGGGCAACATCAAACACCTCAGGGCGGAGCCCGCCTGGGCTGCCCTGTTTCACAGAGCATCAGTCATGGCAGAAGAGTGCAGTTCCCCAATGCTTTTAAGATTTTATTTATTTATTTTGTGGTACAGGGGCTTTCTGCCTCTGAGGCTATACTTCCAGACCTATTTTATACTTTAATTGGAAACAAGGTTTCACTAAGTAGCTGAGGCTGGCTTTGAACCTGTGTGATCCTTTTTTCTAAGCCTCCCAAGCGGTGGGATTACAAGCATGTGCCACCACGCCCGGTTCTCCCCAATGCTTTTAAAGTTTTCTATTTTTTCCGTGTGTGGGGGGTGGGTACTGGGGATTGAACTCAGGGGCATTCTACCTCAGAGCTACACCCCAAGCCCTTCTTATTTTATAATTTGGAAACAGGGCCTTATTAAGTTACTGACAGCCTCACTAAGTTGCTGAGGCTGGCTTCAAACCTGCAATCCTCCTGTCTCACGCTCCCAAGTATCAGGATTACAAATGGTGGCACTAAGGTCATAACCAAGGTATGCCAAGATAAGCAGGGCATTAAAATGCAGAGGGGAGACAGGTGTGGCCCAGCACTGCGCTCAACAGGAAGCAATGTTCTCTCCTCACTGAAGTATAACCCAGTGCCCCACCAGATGAGGGTTAAGCCAGGCAGTCCAGCTGAGGCTGCCCGTCTGCAGAGCCTGGCTCCACCAGCTACAGCTGATGCGCCAGCTCAGACATGGCGCCAGAGTGCCCAAGTCCCCATTTCCCACCCACCTTCCAGGGCGGCTCTTGGAGTTCCCTGAAGTTATGCAGAAGAAAGCTAACACAGTGCCCGGACCATACAGGGTGGTTACTGTTATATATGGCAACAGGACTTTCCTGCATTACTCATAGGAATTAAATGTTTGAAGGGCTTATTCATTTAGAATCTCAGCTCTACACAGGTGAAGACCTGGAGATCAAATGAGCTGCTTTCTAAATTAAGAACTAGCTTCTCTTCCGCACTCCCGAGCAGTGAGGTCAGAGTCCCATGCACGCTTTGTTCGGTCCCAAGGTCTGCAGAGAGCCTCAGGGGAACTCACAGCCCTCTGAGTATCTGGGACAGGCCTCGTAGCATGCAGAGAACAGTCTAGAACCTCCACATTCACTTCCGGGTTGGCTGTTTCTGTCAGGACTTCATAAGTGAGTTATACAATACACGATTCCATGCCTGACCTTTAAGGCCAGGTTGACGAAACAACATCCTGGTTATCTGGCCCTCCTCCTAGGGTCTTGTCATCAGTTTTAACCAATGTCTGTCAACTGATTGGACTCGGCTGGGTGGCCACCTTGGCCTTTGCCTGGCCTGGGCTCATACTCTACTTTGGTCACTAGGTGGCAGACGTCTGCACTGGAGCGCCAAAGGTTTATGACAGTCTTCAGTAGCTACCACTACTGCAGTACAACTTGAGCAAAACCCACTTTGATCGTCTATGTCAAAATTCTTCATATTTGTAAAAATGAAATCACACATGATCAATAACTAGAAGAATCACAAAGAAATAATATATCAAAAGGGCAAATAAACTTTAGACTATATGTAAGTTTCACCAGATTATATATAAATATACACACACACATATATATGCACATATATATGCATATATATATTTTATTTTTTTATTATTATTATTTTTTTTTGCAGAACTAGGAACTGAACCCAGGGGCATTTTACCTCTGAGCTACATTCCCAGTTCGATTTTTTTATTCTTTATTTTGAAACAGGGCCTCACTAAATTGCATAGGGCCTAAGTAGCTGAGACTGGCTGTGAACTGTCTCAGCCTTCCAAGTACTAGGATTACAAACTTGTGCCACCACATCCTGCTCCAAATATCATTTAAACACTTATTTGAACAGCCTTCCTTAGGGTTTTGAAACAGTAAAACAGAAGTTTGGGTTTTTTTTTTCTTTTTTTCTTTTTTCCTTGTGAGAAGCCTTTCTAAGATATCTACTCCATATGCTAATTGCATCAGCAACACCCTCTTCTCAAAGTTCCCTGTGAAAAGTTATAGCCCTTCCTACACATAAATCCCAACAGGAGTTTCTTTCTCTGGGTGACAGTTTTCCAGGCTCATTCGACTTTTTCAACATAGGCCGTAAAATGAAGAGCAAAAATGGCAGAGAGAAACCAACAGAATCATTACATCTCTGCAACCTCCATACGCCAAAAACCACCACCCACAAGTGCCTCTGTGAGCCCTGCATTATGGCACTGCACCAGTAGGAAAGACTGCCCCCCACGCATCAGGGGTTCCCCAAACGATGCCGCAAATGTGTGCGGCTGGGTTGGCTGTTGTCGCGAGAGCTCCGAGCATCCCTCCGTTGCTAACACCTCCATGTCTTCCCCATCACCCCATGTGTCCAAGTCCTGGGTTGTGGAGGTTTGTGGTACAAGAGGACTGAGGGATGGGATGCTGCCAGGTTCTAGTAGTGGCTCTGTCCTGAGTTGCTGTGGGGTTGTATGAAATCGATACTAACTTTCCAGACCCTAGCTTTCTTGTGTGTACAAATAAGGAGTTTATTCTCAGGACCTCTGTGGCACCTCCCAGCTTCCATGTTCTAATTCTAGTGGTTTTCTTCCTGGGTCCACTCCAAAGTGATCCCAGAGTCAGTCCGGGATCCCACCGCACGGCAGCCTCCACTTCTCTTTCTAATGGAAAGATAACTGAGCACATTGAGAACATATGAGTCTGTCCTTGAGTTCTTCTCTTCTGATCCTCAGCCTGATGCTCCTTAAAGCTCTTCCACAAAGCTATTCTCAGTTGCTTCTTTGACCTCTGCAGTTTTTAACAAGGTCACAAGATGATCGACTCTGCTTTGTAAAGGGACCCAAATCTGGCTCAAAATTTATCAAAGGAACTCTCATTGACGATACCTCAAAAATAATTTTAAATGTATTTTTTCTTTAAAGTGATTTTTATGTTTAATGATATTGGGGATAAAACCCAGGTACACTTTTTCTCTGAGCTACGCCCCCAGCTCTTTTTATTTTTTATTTTGAAATGAGGTCTAAGCTGCTGGGAAGCATGCTATTACTGAGGCTGGTTTTAAACCTGTGGGATCCTCCTGTCTCAGCCTTCCAAGTACTGGGATTACAGGTGAATGCCACCACACCCAGCTTCAAAGTGCTATTAAACAATACCATGTTAATTATACCATGGAAGTGAAACTGTCAACTTTGATAAGAAAGTCAGATCAATAGCTGTGGTGAATAAAGATCCTACATTAAAGCCAGGCATGGTGGCGCACGCTTGTCATTCCAGCATTCGGGAGGTTGAGACTGGAGGATCGTGGTTTGCGGCCAGCCTCAGCTACTTAGTGAGGCCCTCTGCCACTCAGTGAGACCCAGTTTCAAAATAAAGAATAAAAAAATAAGGCAGGGTGTGTAGCTCAGAGGTAGAATGCCCCTGGGTTCCATCCCCAGACCCGCAAAAAAAAAAAAAAAAAAAAAAAAAAAAAAAAAAATCCTACATTAAGAATACACTCTCCATCTCTGCTTCTGGTTAGAGAGCTACTGATTATCAATAGAAAGATTAAAAAAGCCGGGCGTGGTGACGCACGCTTGTAATCCCCACGCTTGGGAGGCAGAGACAGGAGGATCGCGCAGGTTCGAAGCCAGCCGTGTGCGCTGGCTTAGGAGACCCTGTTTCCAAATAAAAATGTAAAAATAGGTCTAGGAGTGTAGCCCGGAGGTAGAAGGGCTTCCAGGAACCCCAGTACCACCAAAAAAAAAAAAAAGATTAAAAAGTTGGCAAGTATGTAATATAGGTTTTAGGGTTATGTGTGTATGTGTATTAGGGTTAAAAATCAAACACTAACTTAATGTTGAACCCGCTTATATCCATCTGAGTTCAATACTTTTGACTGTGTGTAACATGTTCCTACATACAGTGTATGCAGCCCAGCTTTGCCTCCTAGGCACTCACCTGTGGACCCTTACAACCATCTCACGTGTTGTGTTAATGTAAGACAAGAATGACTTACTGAATGTTTGGCATTCTTCCCTTCCTTACCAGGTTAGTGGTGAAGTCTCTGAAGGAGAAGGGCATCGTGGAGCCAGAGCTCTTCGAGGAAGTTACGATCTACTTCAGTGACATTGTGGGCTTCACTACCATCTGCAAGTACAGCACACCCATGGAGGTGGTGGACATGCTTAATGACATCTATAAGAGCTTTGACCAGATTGTTGATCACCACGACGTCTACAAGGTAACAGAACACCTGCCTCGCCCGACAGGCCGACAGTGTCCAGCGCGAGGGCGTCAAGGCTGAACCGCTCTGGTTTTCCTTTGTCCTCTCTAACTTGACATTTAATGAATTGGTGGTTGAATCTGAGCATACAGGGAAGAGAAGTGAAAGAACTGGAAAGGTCGAGTGTCAAATTACCGCTCTAAGAAGCAGCACAGAGCCGGGCGTGGTGGCGCACGCTTGTAATCCCCGCGCTGGGGAGGCTGAGACGGGAGGATCGCACAGGTTTGAAACCAGCCTCAGCTACTTAGTGAGGCTCTCAGCAACTTAGTGAGACCCAAATAAAATAGAAAATAGGTCTGGGAGTATAGCCTGGAGGTAGAAAAGCCTCTAGGTTCCACCCCCAGTACCACCAAAAAAAAAAAAAAAAAAAAAGCACAAAGTGGGGTGGTGCACACTTGTATTCCTAGTACTTGGGAGGCTGAGACAGGAGGATCACAGGTTCGAGGACAGCCTCAGTAGTAGTGAGATTCTCATCAACCTAGCCTGTTTCAAAATAAAAATAAAATAGGGCTGGAGATGTAGCTCAGAGGAAGAATGCCCCTGAGTTAAATCCCTAGTACGAAGAAGGAGAAGGAGAAGGAGAAAAGAAACAAGAAATCTCAACAAGAACAAATTGAGGGTACTAAATTTGGAGAAAATATAGACAGTATTTAGAATGACTGCAAAATAAACAGAGAGAACACTGGAGTTGTAACTAGAATATGCTTTATGTTTTAGAAGTATCTACAATTAGTTTTGGTCAAATAGTATGTATAATATGATGGAGACTAAAGATTGCTTTTATCATAATTAAGGATATTCCTACAATTACTTAAGAACAAACAGATTATTCAAACAGTTTTAGAATTGTCACCACATCTGTATAATTTATATAATTATGAAATATTTGACGTAGTTAAAATCCTACATGTCTGATTTATTATCCACCTAACTAGTCTCTAAAGACCCCAAAGAAATTATAGAATCATTCTTGAATTGGCCACAGAAAAAGGACTGTGCTCATATGAGTTCTCCCAGAACTTTCTGTGTTCGATGTGTGATTGACTGTCTAATTTCTGTGCCTGTCAAGGGGCAGACCCACTGATGAGCGAGTGTCCCCACAGGTGGAGACCATTGGAGATGCCTACGTGGTGGCTAGCGGTTTGCCCAAGAGAAACGGCAATCGGCATGCAATAGACATTTCCAAGATGGCCCTGGATATCCTCAGCTTCATAGGCACCTTTGAGCTGGAGCATCTGCCTGGCCTCCCAGTATGGATTCGCATTGGAGTTCACTCTGGTATGCAGACAAGCCTCTCAGCAGATGGAACCATATGTACCTTGGCGTCCAGCCATGGCAGAGAGGGGAGAGGGGCTTCTGATGGGGATGGTTATCACAGGCAATGTTTGAATTCTGTGGGCCAACTGAATCATTATACATCCTGACATATTTAGACCCAAGCTCTAGAGTGCACTAGGAACACCATCTTAGGAAGCACTTTCCATTCCTAGAAAGAAAAACACCAACCATATACACAAACAAGACGCTCTTAGCCAGGCCCGGTGAAGCCCAGTTATAATCCCAGTACTTAGGAGGCTGAGGCAGGCAGACTGCCGGTTCAAGGACATCCTCAGCAAATAGTGAGACTCTTATTGACCTAGGGAGGCCCTGTTTAAAAATAAAATAGGGCTGGGGGTGTAGTTAGGAGGGATAATGCCACTGGGTTCTCAGTGCCACAAAAACAAATAACAAAAATAAAAACAAGAAGCTCTTTCCTCTTAAGTCACCAGAGCAACTCCTTCACTTAAGTCCTCCCCAGTACCCTCCCTTTTCTTATTCCCAACGTCTGCATAAAAAGATGACAGGGTCTAAGTGGACGAGGTTATCTATGGGGAAAAAATAGCTGGCCATATCCCTATCATATTTATACCCTGTCTTCCACAGTGGTACAGAAAGTACGTGGGTTACCTAAAAGACTAAGAAAGCTTCATAGCTTTGTTAAAAGAAATACTGGGACAAACTTAACATAACTTAATTGAGCAGAAGCTATTTGACCAGAAGATATTCAGAGTGTTCCAGTGGCAGGCAGCATCTACAGTCAGAAAAAAGGAAGCGGGCTACAGAAACCTTATGATTAGTTACATCTTCCTGTTGCCCCATATGGGTGATTAATTGGCAGCCTGTGATTGGCTGAAGCTCAGCTGCTGTGATTGGCTGAGACACAGCTAGCTGTTACAGCAATATATTGCCAAATTAGGCCTTCAGTTTGTCTAGGTACCAAGTGCAACTGAGTTTGTTATGTAGGAACTCAAGGCAAGAGTCACGTTCAGGTCAAAATTAGCTCAAATGAACAGCCTTGAACCTAGAGATTCGAGAAGATGCATTTTAATTATTATAGAAAACATAATTGGAGAGGAGCTCAAAAACTATCTGGATTAATCCTTTGCAAGGCACGGTGTCTTTCAGCCACTTTTAGAATCCCAGGGCTCCCTAAAAACTTATTTACCAAGCCAAACTCATATTGGTGAAAATTTATAATTGATAGTTTTTCCTTGTGTTAAATCATATCTCTCTATGATTTCTGGACAGTGCTCCTTCATCTACCCTTCAAGCCTTATAGAAAACCCAGATACAGAAAACCCAAAAGATCCCCCAAGGCTATGTGGCAAGGCCCAGGCAACTGCATTTGCTAAAGGCATCCTGAATCTACCATGCCCAGCACAGAGCCTGACAGCATATATTTACTCATGAATTGATGAGCTTCTCAAAGTGGAAGTAAAGAGAAGTTAAAAACTTGGACAACCAAAAAGGAACATAACTGTGGCCTTGTCCAATCATGTCCACAGCTGAAGGTCATAGATGTTTTCGTATAGACATGAGGGAATGTCCCAGGTATCTTCCCAGCCCACAGAAGCAGACCCATCATAAGCCTCCAGGCCTGGAGCAAGGTTAGCAACGGGAGTGACTGAACTACGTCAGGGAGAATGGAGCTCTGGGTCTCTGCCCAGTTTCCTTCCGCTGTGACCTGCTCAGTATCTGAGCTCCCAACCAGGACACAGCCATATTGGGCCGCCACGAGTGTGGTTATTAGGTGCATGTGCTTGGAGGGGTTTAGGCCCAAGAAGCTGAAGAATTGCAAAGTTAAATATTGATGATTGAGAATAAGATAGGATCTGCAGGATTTTTTCTATTATAGGAACTCTCTAGCTTTATCTCTATTTTGAGGTAAGGAATCACAAATAACCCAGTCTCGACACTTAGCACTATGTAGTTGGAGTGGTCAGAGATCTGGCCATGAGGTTCTCTCTGCTGTGCCTGTTCTTATCTTTTGCTGTCTTTATGGCTTTGGTTTCTGTTTATTTTTCTGGTTTTAAATCCGACCTGATGGTAAGGAGCCTAGGACTCAGGGAAGAGACAGAATTTTGAGAGTTTCCCCCCCTCAATGTTCATAAACAGAAGAGTGGTGGGATAAATCCATTTAAAAAAAAAAAGAAACTTCATATAGATCAAAAACAACTGAGTCACAGCTGAAAGTGGTGGCGCACGCTTGTAATCCCAGCATTTGGGAGGCTGAAACAGGAGGATCGTGGTTCGTAGTCAGCCTCAGCTACCTGTGAGGCCCTCTGCAACTTAGTGAGACCCTGTTTCAAAATAAAGAATAAAAAATAGGGCTGAGGGTGGAGCCATTCTCGGAGGTAGAATGCCCCTGGGCTCCATCCCTAGCACCACAAGAAAAAAAAAAAAACTGAGTCAACTAGAAAATTAATAATTACCTCTATTCCCAAAAACCAGTTTTGCAATTTCTGAGTTAATCTTTAACTTCTAAAATCTTTAACTCCTTGCATTCAGCTATCCCCCACAAACACTGGACTGAATACCATTCTTTCCTAATATGCTGAAACTTTTGTTCTGCTTGTTGGAAGATCCTCCTGCTCCAGGCTTCCCCACCTGGCGGCATTCCCATGGCCCACAGAATGCTCAGGGAAGATGAATCCAGACCCTTGTCTTCTGGATCTATTCCATTATACCACCAGTCCCAGAAACACCACCCTGAAATAAAAGAACAAACTTGTGCCCCTGAACCTTCAAGTCTGGAGTGCCCCGGCAGCCCGGGGTTCTGTGGCTTGGTGCTATAAGCAAGCCAGGGGCCACCCGCATTCTTCCCCAGAGCCTTCTGTTTACTGAGAAAGAACTAGTGCAGCGTGCACACCTGTAATGCCAGCATTTGGGAGGCTGAGACCAGAGGATCACAGTTCGCAGATAGCCTCAGCTAATTAGTGAGGCCCTCTGCAACTCGGTGAGATCCAGTTTCAAAATAAAGAATAAAAAATTGGGCAGGGGGAGTAGCTTGGAGGTCAAATGCTTATGGGTTCCATCCCCAGACCTGAAAAAAAAAAAAAAATCCTGACAAGGGTCTGGCTGGGAATGTAGCTTGGAGGTTGAATGCCCCTGAGTTCAGTCTCCAGTATAAATAATAATAATAGTAACAATAATAGCAATAATAAACTAAAATATTGAGGACGTCTCATGTTTGTGAACTAGCTGCCTAGATGCTTTCTTGTTTACTTCAAATGTAATTTTTTCTTTGCTGGAGCAAAATAGCTTCTGAAGGCAGGCATAAAGGGCGCTTCCCACGGTGAATGTGTCTGTTTAAAGCCAGAGTCCCGGCTCACGTTGCCCACTGCCCGGCATTTCCCCAAGACACCAAGGGTTTGAGCGGGAGCTCCCGTCAGCTCTTCTCTGAGTTCCCAGCACTCACTGGGGCGCTTCCTTCACTGCAGGACCCTGTGCTGCTGGCGTTGTGGGGATCAAGATGCCGCGTTACTGCCTGTTTGGAGACACGGTCAACACGGCCTCCAGGATGGAATCCACCGGCCTCCGTAAGAAGGAAGATGGCTTTTCTTACCAAGTCTTTCAGGAGAGGGCATTTATGGGATTAAGGGCCCAAGAAGGAGATCGGGAATGCCAGGGAGGGGCAGAACACACCAACACCAGCCCGTGTCAATCCGGTGCTCACATTTGCTTTTGTCATTTACTGACAATTATTTTATTCTTCCTTTCTTGCCCAGTTTTTGACTGTTTCTGTATTCATCTGCAATGAATTCAGGCAGGCTTTACCTGGAACAGTCGTGAAATTTATCATAGATCTATGTAAGTTAAAAAAAAAAAAAAACCCAGTGGGTTACAAATGGATTATATACACTCTGGTTTAAATAAAAGGTTTCCCTTTTATTTCATTTTGCTGGGAACTAATTTTAGCAAGGAAAAAAACCTCTTGGTATTTGTTACATGTAAAGGCATATTTTGCATTTGCCTGGCAAAAAAAATTAAAATAAAATAAAATAAAGAAGAAAATAAAAGAAAGAAAAAAAGGCCCAGTATGTTACATGTAGTGACTGCTCAATAAGTATCGGCGATGGTTGCAGGGCGCAGTGGAGCGCACCTATAATCCCAGCCACCCAGGAGGCTGAGGCAAGATGAGCACAAGTGTGAGGCCAGCATCAGCAATGCAGTGAGATTCTTTCTAAAAAAAAAAAAAGAAAATTAAAAAACACAAAAGGCTTGGGGATATAGCTCAGCGGTGAAGGACTTCTGGATTTAATGCCTAGCACTGAAAATAATGGTGATAGTGGCAACAGAAATATACAGTATAGCCGGGTGTGATGGCACACCCTTGTAATCCAAGCATTCGGGAGGCTGAGACAGGAGGGGCGCAGTTCGAGGACAGCCTCAGCTACTTAGTGAGGCCCCTTGCAACTCAGTGAGCCCCTGTTTCAAAATAAGGAATAAAAAATAGGGCTAGGGGTGTAGCTCAGAGCTGGAATGCCTCTGGGTTCTACCAGTAACACACACACACACACACACACACACACACACACACACACACACACACAAATAGAAATACATAGTAGAGAAAGCGAGAGAAAAACTTGGGCAGACCATGTAAGAGCTGGCACAGCGCAGGAACCAGGATGGTATTTTGGTAACAAATGACAATCTGATACTAGATTTTTCTGGACAAATCACGGTATAAAGAAAAGAATGAGAGAGAAGTCAGACAGATTTGGGTTAAAATCATAGCTGTGCCAATCATTTATCTGCCTGAGTCGGGGTGCGGGGTGTGGAGAGAAGTTACCTGACCTTTCTAGGCTTCCAAAAAATAAAAATATAAACTGGAGGTGAGACCTCAAGCTTGCTGGGAGGGTTTCTGGAGGGAACTGGGGTGCTGATGCGCTAAGCATTTTGCGAGCCTCGGACGACTTGGGGCTCCCACTGTTCTTCCTGCCGTTATCGTCGTGGCTGGCTGCTAGACACCATAGCATAGAGACGGCGCGCAGCCACGGACCTCGGATCGCGAGTGCCCTCACTATTGATTTTCAAAAGGACAACAGTGCTGCCCAAGAGGGAACTTTGAGAAAATCAAGACCCTGAATTTTCACCTTGCCCCTAGCTGGCACTGTAACTGTTTACTGAGGACGTTCACACAGGAACCCCAAAACAAATTCTTTTTTTTTTTTTTGTGGTACTGGGGTTCCTGGAAGCCCTTCTACCTCTGGGCTACACTCCCAGACCTATTTTTACATTTTTTTTTAAATTTGGAAACAGGGTCTCCTAAGCCAGCGCGCGAGGCTGGCTTCGAACCTGCGCGATCCTCCTGTCTCTGCCTCCCAAGCGCGGGGATGACAAGCGTGCGCCACCACGCCCGGCCCCCCAAACCAAATTCTAGCTTCTGAACTTGGCTCTGTAAGTTCATCCAAAACTCAGTCCCAGAAATTACCTTTCTCAGCTGGGATAAGATCGGTAAGAAAATCCGAGGGGCGCGTCCCTCGGGCAGGACCCTAAAAAACGGTGTCAGACCCACTTTCTTCCCAGGCGTGAGGATATTTTTTACGTCACTACTGTTAATTTTATAGGTGCTTTCCCTTAAAACAGCCATACCTATTCCTCCCTGATGTAGATACCTGCGTCGCGCGCAGCGGGTCCCTCAAAGGGAAACAAGTGCAGCCTATGACAGGCGCAGAGTGAACGAGGCGTTCATTTTTCTCTTTTTAATTTGCAGCTCTGAGGATTCACATGAGTGGCTCAACCATAGCCACGCTGAAGAGAACGGAGTGCCAGTTCCTGTACGAAGTGAGGGGGGAGACGTACTTAAAGGTAGGGGAGCCGCGGGGGCAGTACAGGGCGGCAGCTTTCGGGTACATGTGGGCCATCTCCAATGAGACAGGTGCAGGATGACGAAGAGTGCTCCCCGCAGTGCTCCCCATGACGATCCCCACGGTGATCTCCCACCACCCCCGAAGCATATGGACGCAGAATCCTCTGCTCCAAAAGGCTCACTGTGTACTTTATACTCTGACCAGTGTGCCATAAATGATACCACCGTTCCCGCCACATGTAGCCAAGTAGCACAGCAAGGTTTGTCCCCACTCCGTCCTGGGGAGGAATATGTAGAGAGAACATAGAGGTGAGTATCTCAGCCCAGCGTGGTGGTGCACGATTGTGATCCTAGCACTTGGGAGGCTGAGACAAGAGGATCACAGGTTCAAGGACAGGCTCAGCAACTTAGTGAGGCTTTCAGCACCCTAGTGAGACTCTGTTTCTAAATAAGAAATAAAACAAGTCTGGGTGTGTAGTTCAGAGGTAGAATGCCTCTGGGTTTAATTCTTAGTACCACAATAAATAAATAAAAATAAAAATAAATAAATATCTATATGGAGATATATTACATTAATATATATTAATTCACATATATATTCATGATATATACTGTTCACACA
Source organism: Muscardinus avellanarius (assembly GCF_963383645.1). Lineage (NCBI taxonomy): Eukaryota > Metazoa > Chordata > Mammalia > Rodentia > Gliridae > Muscardinus > Muscardinus avellanarius. Next base: position 105,346,272 of record NC_137797.1, on the reverse strand, counting down.
TGAATACAGCCCCAGTCGGGTTAACCGCATATATTCATGAGTGAATAGATGTGATATGTGAATATATAATATATTCATAATACATGATATTATATATATTATAAACATATAATAATATATGTTCATTTAATCTCCTTTTCAAATATAAGCTTAGAAAAAACAAGAGTTTCCAGCTAGTTTACATTCATTTCATGGGGCCCGGATGAGTTAAGTATCACTTAGGGAAGCCTATCATGATGTTCATGTGTTTTTAATTTACACACTTAAGGAAGGAAAACTACGGTAAGAGTTTTGTGACAAAACTGTTGCAAAAGCGGGTAAAAGAAAATGTAGACAGTGAAAAGTGGTCGGATTTGTCCCATAGTTTCCCTAAGTGAGCAGCACCTCCTTCGGGGGCCTAGGGGCTAGAAAATAGAGATTCATAAAACAAGCACGTTTGGCACTGCGTAGATATTCTGTTTATTTGCTTAAAGAAGGTAAATCTCCAGTGGGGTGCTGAACGCAGGGCAGTAAGCCAGATGAGTTTAGAAACGTGAATTACAGATGAGCTGTCTTTCTAAGTTAGAGCTATTGCGATGTTGCCATAGGGGTATTTTGAAATATCTTTTGGGGGAAATAAGCCCCTCGGGTGATTGATATAATTATGTTTTTTTTAAAAAGGCATTTGGAAATAAAAAAAATCTGTCTAGCGATAGTGCAAATCGTGGCAGCATGAGGTGCTTAAACACAGACACTGCTGGAACGCGTGGGTGTGACGTGCCTCGGAGCAGATCAGGGTAGAGCGGGGGCTAGGGCTGAACTGGCCCCCAGGGACCTGCTCTCCTGTCTCCCTAGGGAAGAGGGACAGAGACCACCTACTGGCTGAGTGGGATGAAGGACCAGGAGTACAACCTGCCAACCCCACCGACAGTGTAAGTTTTGGGTGTGGGGGAGGGGAGGGCACTTGGAGGCCTCGGCTTTGTAAGTCGCGCCGTCTGCAGCCACGTAAGTTGGCAAGTGCTTCACAGGCGACAGTCACAGGCTGGACATGAGTGGAGGGACCATCCCCAGGAGGTGCAGAACCTCGCTTCTCCAGGTTCCAGAACAGAGTCTTCTAAGCTTTGGCTGCCCTGTTGGGAACATGACTCTCTTTCATGAATCAGATGCGTGCTCTCTGTGAAATCTCTTGTCTTGGACTCTGCAGTCTCAGCTCAATAGTTATTCAGAGTGTTTCTACTCGGGAAAAGAGGAGGAAGCTAGCCGGGCGTGGTGGTGCATGCTTGAAATCCCTGCATTCGGGAGACTGAGACTAGAGGATCGCAGGTTTGTGGCCAGACTCAGCTACTACTTAGTGAGGCCCTTCGCAACTCAGGGAGACCCTGTTTCAAAATAAAGAATAAAAAATAGGGCTGGGGGTGTAGCTCGGAGGCAGAATGCCTCTGGGTTCCATCCCCAGTACCGCAAAAAAAAAAAGAAAAGAAAAGAAAAGAAAGACAGAAAGACAGATACTATCCAGAATTTGAGATTTCATTCTTATTTTATGTATTTGGAGTTGTTTACTGGCTTTTTCCTTCTGTATATAAGGGGATTTTTTTAAGCTATCCTAAATATATGCATATAAATGCTATAGAGAGGTGCTGGGGATTGAACCCAGGTACATTTTACCTCCAAGCTACACTCAGCCATTTTAAGTTTTTCTTTTGAAATGGGGTCTCACTAGGCTGCTGATGGTCTAAGTTGCTGAGGCTGGCTTTGAACCTGCGATTCTCCTATCTCAGCCTCCCAAATACTAAGATTACAAGTACAAGCCACCACACCCAGCTCTCAGTTGTATTTTAAACAGCATATCTTTATTAAGATATGTTTAACTCACAATTTTTGCAGAAAACATGCTACATACTAGATAAGAACAAAAGTTAGGTTTTCTGAGCCTGGCTATATTTCTACATACCCCGCTCATTTTCTTGGATTATGCCAGCCATTATCTCATGCTTGCTGAAAAGCAGACTCAATGACCCATCAAAATACACGGCAACACTGGCACTATGCCCACGCTTGCTCGGGAGGACAGATCTCGTTAAATTCCAAGAGTCTCTCGCTAAGTTGCGGAGGCTGGACTTGAACCTGTGGTTCTGTCTCAGCCTCTCACATACTAGGTTACAAGTATATGCCACCACACCTGGCTATTAACGTAGTCTTAAGTAGGCTCTGAGTTGTGACATGAAGTTTGTATTCACCTTGAAATGAGAAAGACAGATTTCAAGTCTAATCACCAAGGTTCAATTCTCCTGAAGGTGACTGGAACTGTCTTCCAGTTATGTATTGACAGAGACATCGGCATCAGTCACATGCTTGCGGCTTTTGCTAGAACAGAGAATTTCTGTCTCACGGAGGCCTAGGTACCGTCAGATAGATGGGAAGGCCCTGGAGAGGCCAAGACAACCCAGATGCATTCTAAACTCTTAAAACCCACCACCATCCTGAGCCTCCCTCCTCGAACAATGCCCACACTCCGGGGTACATGTAGGACCAGTGAGATTTCAGGGTTAGGTGACGGGGCCAGAATTCTTCAGCCTCTTTCCCCTTCCTGGGTGACATACAGTGGCATATGGGAACCTAAATTCTCTAACCGTGCCTCTAAATGCTAGCAGCGTGCTATTTCGCTTTGAAATGAAAACAGAATTTCCTGACTGCAACCTATTCCGCTAGTCCTACAACCACGCATTGCAGGGATGACAGTTCTTTGAGTTCATCGAGGGAAAGGGATCATTTGTATTCTTTGGACTGCCTACATCTACCCCAGAATAGGCCTTCGCCGGGTAATTAGGAAACAGAGCTGATGAGTCTGGGGCTTTGCTGGGTGAACTGCTGAGAAGTTCCATTTTTCTCTCCCCACCCCCCTTCCAGGGAGAATCAACAGCGTCTGCAAGCAGAATTTTCAGACATGATCATCAACTCTTTACAGAAAAGACAGGCTGCGGGGATAAAGAGACAGAAACCAACCCGGGTAGCCAGCTATAAGAAAGGCTCTCTGGAATACTTGCAACTGAACACCACAGACCAGGAGAACACCTATTTTTAGGCCTAAAGGAGGTAAAAGGACTGCCACACACTAAACCCAGCTGCCCTTAGACAGCAACCTCAAGTGTTCTGAGAGCCTGTGTTTCCTTGACCCATCACATAAATACTTGGCCTTAGCCAGGCGTGGTGGCGCATGCTTGTAATCCCAGCATTTGGGAGGCAGCTAAGACAGAAGGATCGCAGTTCACGGACATCCTCAGCTACTTAGGCCCTTTGCAGTCAGTGAGACCCTGTTTCAAAATAAAGAATAAAATATAGGGCGTGGAGTTAGAATGCCCCTGGGTCCTAGCCCCTGTACCACAAAAAAAGGAAAAAAAAAAAGAAAAGAAAAGAAAATACTTGGCTTTGGTGACTCTGTCCAGAACACAGATTTCTTCCACGAGTCAGATGCATGCCCCCAGTGAAATCTCTACCTCCTACTCTGGAGTCGCATCCCAACACTTGTTCTGGGGAGCTTCCACCTGGAAGAAGAGGAAGAGGAGAGTTCCTATCAAGAACCTGAGATTTCATCCTTATTCCAGGAGTTTTGTTTTGTATTTTGTTTTGTTCACTGGCTCTTTTTCTTTCCGTATACATGCAACATTTGTGTTTTTGTTTTTGTTTCAACTGTCCAATTGTATTTTAAATATCTTATCTCCAGTAAAGTGTACTTAATTGATAACTTTTGCAGAAAATGTGCTATATGTTAGATAAGAATAAAAGTTAAGTTTTCTGAGTCTGGTTGTGTTTGTACGAATTCCATTTTCCTGGAATATACCAGACATCATCTCGTGCTTGCCGAAAGCCTGACGGAATGTCCTTCCAGGACTCTGTGGCAGCGTCGATCAGAGCTAAGAACCTTGAAGCCCAGGGTCATCTGCCACATGTATGGGGCTCTTTAACCTTTCTCTTTATTGGTACTTAGGATTGAACCAGCAGCAGTCTACCTTTAAGCTACATCCCCAGCCCTTTTAAGTTTTTTTTTTTTTTTTAATTTCAAAATAGGGTCTCACTAAGTTGCGGAGGGCCTCACTAAGTAGGTGAGGCTGTGTGTAAACCACGATCCTCCTGTCTCAGCATGCACCACCACGCCCGGCTCAGGCATGGTAATTTCTGATGTTCAACCATTCCACAAAATAAGATTTTTTTTTTTTGATTTTGCAGCTAGGGCCAGATCAGCCGGCCACACATTGGTGAGCACTTCTGGCCTCTCCATTTGGCACCATTAACTAGTGTGTTCGTTTCTCCTTCAGTGCCTCAAAGTTTTAATTACCATAGCTACATAATAAGTCAAACTCAGATACAGTGCTTCCTCCCACCTGATTCTTCTTTTCCAAAATTATTTTTGGCTCTTAAGAGTTTCTTTTTCTTTCCAGGTAAATTTTTAGGACAAGCCTATCTTCTAGATACAATAAAAAAATTCCTGAGGTTTTGGTATCATTCGCATCAGGCTAGCCTATCAATTTGGAAAGAATTGATATCTCCATGCTAAGTCTTTCAATTCATGAATTTCCAGTGTCTCACCGTTCATTCAGATTTTCTTTCACATGTGTAATTTAAATGTCCTAATAGTCACATTTTTTGAAGTAAAAAATACACAGGTAAATCATTTTAATGATATATTAAAAGTATTATTTCAGGGTGAACTCAATATGGAATTAATTATATAATTTTTATTCTTTTTTATGGTATTCCTTTCAAAGAAGTGCGTATTTTGCAGCACATCTAAATTTAGACTAGTTACATAAAAGTGCTCGGTAAGCATGTCACCAGTCACCACTAATTATTGAATGGCTCTGCTCTAATATGCCCCCAAATTGGAAATATTCTTTTTCAAAGAAAGGAAAGGAAGCTCTGGATTTAGTGAGAAACTAATAAAATTTATTTACACCCCTAAAAGATAAAACCTGATACAGATTTAATGTATGTATTGAAAGTATATGATGGGTAATTTTAGATAACTATAATTCTTTATGTTAAAAGCTCTAAAAGCCAGGCACAGCGGCACACGCTTGTAATCCCAGCATTCAGGAGGCAGAGGCCAGAGGATTGCAGTCTGCGGACAGCCTCAGCTACGACTCTTCACAACTCAGTGAGACCCTGTTTCAAAAATAAAGAATAAAGAATTAGGTCTGGCGGCATCACTCAGAGGTAGAATGCCCCTGGGTTCCATTCCTAATATTGTAAAATATAAATAAATAAATAATAAAAAATAATTTTAAAAAGACTAAAAAATGAGGCTGGGGGTATAGCTCAGAGGTACAATGCCCATCCCCGGTACCACAAAACAAAACAAAAACACCCAAGTCCAGATGGGCAATTTAAGACTAGAACTGGAAACTGCAAGAAAAAGTCAAATGCAAATGCTGCAAATAAAAAATATACTAACATAAATAAAAAGTGCCTTTAATAGGCTCCACACGCATAATGGAAAATCAGTGTGCATGAAACTAAGACTAAAGAAACCGTGCAATCTAACCAAAGAGAAAAAGAAATGAGTAAAACAATACAGAACCGCTAAGGGCTATGAGACACCATCAGATGTCACACGTACGTAACTGGATTCCCAGAAGACAAAGAGAACAGGGCAGAAGAAATATTTGAAGAAATGACGGCAGATAATTTACCAAATGTCCTAACGGCACATCATGAATCTAAAAATCTGAGAGATCACCAAGCTGGGTAAATACACAAAACCACAAGCAGATAATACAGTCACACTGTCATAGGGCGGCCTCCAGAGAAGACCGCTCAGACTTAGTATAAGCCGAACAGAAGTCTTTATTAGCCTGCCGGCAACTCCACTGCAGGGCGTCTAGTCCTGAGGGCAGCCCCGAGCTGTTTCTCAGGGCTCCTTTTATACATCAAAATTGCAAGCTCAGGAGTGGAGAGTCTAGGTTCCACAGAATGGGAACCAACAATTTCTTTGCTGGGTGTGCAAGTCAAGCGGAAAGCACAGACACCAGGAGCAGCGCTGCGCAGGACGACAGCCCACGGCTGGCCTTCCTGTTGTCTACCTTTTGATCGTTTTAAGGATAGAAAGTTCCTAACGGCCTTTGTTGCTCTGCAGGTGCGAGTTAAGCAGGAGCTACAGAGGCCAAGCAGGCAGCTCTGCCTGGCTAGCCAGGTGCCTGGTGACGACATTCGTTCTCAGGCTGAAGAATATTAGTGCCCTGAGATCACCTAGGGTCACATCATGGTGTCACTGAAGCTAAGGCCTAGGCTTAAACAGCTGAGAGAAAAGAAAGAAAGAAGGAAAGAAAGAAAGAAAGAAAGAAAGAAAGAAAGAAAGAAAGAGAAAAGAAAGGAGGAGGAGGCAGCAACTGGGGGATTAAAAACAGTGTTCATGGGAGACCAAATATTAAGAACTGTTGGGCATGGTAGCCTATTAATCCCAGTTAGCCAGGAGGCTGAGAGAGGGGGATGGCAAATATGAGGCTGCCTTGGCAACTTAGTGAGAACTTGTCTAAAAAAAAAAAAAAAAGAAAAGAAAAAGCATCAAGCCTGGCGTGGTGGCGCACGCTTGTCATCCCAGCATTCGGGAGGCTGAGACAGGAGGATTGTGGTTCGAGGACAGCCTCAGCTACTTAGTGAGGCCCTTTGCAACTCAGTGAGACCCTGTTTCAAAATAAAGGGTAAAAAATCGGGCTGGGGGTGTAGCTTGGAGGTAGAATGCCCCTGGGTTCCACTCCCAGTACTATAAAAAAAAAAAAAACTACCCTCTTCTCTTCTGTATTAAAGACGGAACTGAGAGATCTTCAGAGATCTTAAGGACTGCATGCATTCCTTGGAGAGTCAAGCATGTAAGTAGGAGAATTGGTACATGGTGTTCCAAGAGGAGATTTAAGGGGAGATATTCATGTGCGCAGTCTCGTGTATGTCATTCGTTTTCCAGAACGTGACAGATCGTTCTGCTTCCAAAGGGAGAAAGAGCAAAACCCTGGCAGTTACATTCGCAGATGTCTCCATTTGAGCTTCATTTTTATTGTAAAATGTTGTTGTGGCCTTCTGCCACAGACACGCCTCAGAGCATCCTGGTGGAATATACATCTACGGTCCCCAAGGCCACGCCCCAGGGACCCTCACCCGGCAGCCACGGCTCACCCCAACATGGCTCACTTCTCTAACATGTGAAGTCTGGGGGACCTTCTAAATCCAAACCGTAACAAACCCAAACTAGGAACAACTGATACATAAATACATATATATTATATATGTATATATATGTATATATAGGTATATATACACTGTACTGGGAATGGAACCCAAGGGCATTCTACCTCCGAGCTGCAACCCAGCCCTATTTTTTATTCCTTATTTTGAAACAGGGCCTCACTGAGGTGCAAAGGGCCTCACTAAGTAGCTGAAGCTGTCCACAAACCGCCTCCCGAATGCTGGGATTACAAGTATGCACCACCATACTTGGCTGTGGATATATATATATTTTTTAACACATAAATGGGTAAAGGAACCATGGCGCTCCCATACAATCGACTACTGCTTACAAAAACAAATAACGGACTCTTGTCTCATGAATGACATCTTCAATGCAATTTTCAGAATGAAAGAAAGAAGAAATTCTTTTTTCAGAATTGACTTTTCTAAAAAACATTTCCATTTTTTGAGAGGAAGGAAGGAAGGAAAAAGCCAGATGCAAACAACTATATACACTGGGTGATCGCGTGTATATGACTTTCGGGCAAAAGGAAAATGATAAGGATGAAAGGCAGGTCAGTGGCTTCTAGGTTTCTAGGTTTCTGCGTGTTGGAAAATTTGGCTTCAAAGGGATAGAACCTGTGCATTTGGGGCCAGGGATGATGTAACTGTCCTGCAGGGTCTTGTGGTGGTAAAAGCAGGACTCTGTGCATCTGTCAAAATCCTAGAACTATATACCACAAAGGGGACTCTTACTGTAAGTGGTTTCTTTTCATTAGCCAGATGTGGATGTAAGGAGAAATACCGTGACAAATGAACCTCTCAACGCTGTTTTATAGAAGAAAGTAGTGGAAAAGGAGCTGATGTGAGTAACTGTGGAAAACAGTATTTTGAATGGAAATTGTTAGGCTTAAAAAAAGAAACACTAAGCTAAGCTTAGTGGTGCACACTTGCAATCCCAGTTCTTGGGGGGAGGCTGAGGCAGGAGGATCACAGGTTCGAGAACAGACTCAGCAAGTAGTGAGACTTTCATTACCTAGCGAGACCCTGTTTCCAAATAAAAACAAAATAGGTCTAGAGGTGTAGCTCGGAGGTAGAGTGTCCTTGGGTTCAACCCCCAGTACCACACATGCACACACACACACCACTGTATAAAGTGTAATCTCAAAAGGGCATGTGTTAAGCCGGGGGGTCATGGTGTGTGCCTATAATCCTAGCACTTGAGAGACTGAGACAGGAGAATCATAGGTTCCAGGTCAGCTTTGGCAACTTAGGCCATTTCAAAGTAAAAATTAAAAAGGGTTGGGGGTTGTAGCTCAGAGGTAGAATGCCCATGGGTTCAATCTCTAATATAAGAAGAGGAGGAGAAAAAAGAGGAGGAAGAGGAGGAGGAGGAGGAGGAAATTCTGAAATGTCTATAAATGTGTACCAGGATTAATTAAGTAAGTCCACTTTAGATATTAGCAATGGGTTTATCATCATCAGAGAGCTAAGTTATAAATAAGCAAAGAGGGAATACTGGAATTAACCTTAAAGATTGGATGAGATCAGAGATATCACTCAGAATCCCACTGATTTTTAGGGTGTGTGTATGTACTAACCCTCTAGAGGAGGAAATGAAACCTCCTGATGTTACAGAGATGCCCAAGGGAGAGGCTGGTACCACTGAGGGTGGAGGAGGCACATATTGTAAGTAATAAACAAGAAACAGTAATAAAGACAATATTGCTTTAATTCATAGCAGCCACCTTCAGAAGTCCTAAAAGAAAGAGTTAAAATAAAGAAGAGCAACCCCAGAGATACAGCACAGGGTAACTCGATTCTCATTATGAGTACTAATTGTATTTGTATTTTTTAACCATGTGCATGTATTACTTAGATTATTTATAAGAAAAAATAAAATGTATTTTTCAAAAAATTGGAGATGACTGTACTTTATACAGTTGTCTCCTATGTGCACAAAATGATAAGTATAGAAGAAAAAATTAAATCATGTAAATTTTTTCAGAAATCTAGCTATGGTACAAGTGAAGTATTCTTTCCTTACTACAGCAGTGTGTGTGTGTGTGTGTGTGTGTGTGTGCGTGTGTGTGTGTGTGTGTGTGCATGTGTGTGTGATACAGGGAGGGAACCACCCAGGGACATTCTACCTCCAAGTTACACCTCCAGCCCTATTGTATTCTTTTATTTTGAAACAGGGTCTCACTAAGTTGCTGAGGCTGGCTGCGAACCTGTGACCCTGCCAAGTACTGGGATTACAAACGTTTGCCCTCACCCAGTTACTACAGCTTCTTTTTAATGATCACTTAGCCTTTATTTTGTAACTGAAATAACAACAACAGAAGTGAGTTGGGAAATGTGCTTTTTTGCGCTTTCACACCATAAACTTTTATTCAAACAGCATCCAGCAGACCAACAGTTGATTGATACGTTTGAAGGTGTAGTTGATTGATACGTTTGAAGGTGCCCTTGTTCCCTTAGTGGTGATAAAGCAAATGTTACGGGAATAGTAGAATAGCCAGTCCAGAATTCTCCTCGAGAATGGCTTTGTATTTACAGAAAGAGCACACTGTCTTCATGTTTGCTAAAAATGTCGTTATCCAGTCGCTGGGCAGGATGGCACATGCCTGTAATTGTAAGACCCTAATGAAAAATTATAAAGCCCCCAGCAACTAGCCTAATGCAGAGCAAATAGTTCCTCATTCCTGTTAAAGTGCAGATTTGAGAAATCTTTCTGCTACGGGTTAAAAGTGCAAACTTAGGACATATTTCTGCTACAGTTTGAAAAGTACAAGCTTAGGAAACATCATGATTAAGGGTACAGTGATAAAAAAAATATGTGACCCCCAGGTCAGTGTGACCCCCAGGTCAGCCCGCCTTGTTCCAGAAATCTGCTGACCACAAGACGGACACACCTAGCATCTTGTCCAACGTTTGACCCCAGAATGTGCTTTTCAAATGGTTTTGTAATTTTCCTTTGATGCATGTAATCTGGCCCAATCCCCTCCCCAGCTTGCGGTTTTTCCCTTTAAATATCCCCAGCCCCAAGTGCTCGAGGTCGATCTCAGCTCCTGCGTGAGTCATGAGACATGAGTCATGAGACGACCCCAGTGCACTGGCTCCTTAATAAGCCTTTTGCTTTTTGCATCAAGGATAAGTCTCTCGTGTGTACTTGGCATCGCTTATCCCAAGGCTTGATTGAGGGTCTCCCCTCTGCGGGGGTCTTTCATAATCCCAGTACGTGGGAGGCTGAGACAGGAGGATCGCAGGTTCACAGCCAGCCTTGGCAACTTAGTGAGACTCTCAGAAACCAAGTGAGACTCTTTTTCCAACATTACCCTCTTTCTGAGCTTTTATAGAACATGCATGTGTTTGTACAGACAATGCAATCCCAGTTAAAAATGTGTCTTATCTTGCACCTGTAAGTAGCTGCAGTTTGGCCAGATCATGAACTATATTAGTCCAGCCCCAGAGTAGAGTTCCCAGCACCAATCACACTGCTGTGGCTTAGACGTGTCCTAATATTTGAACAGACTCAGGACTTACAATGCGTGTTTGCTTCCAACACTGTGAGCTATCCCTCTCAGTCCTATGTCTCTTTGAAAATAAATAACATCTTGTGGTTTATGAAAGGACAGATGTTTTATAAGAGTGGGGATTGCACAAGAGCCATCAGGACTTCTGCTGAGATCCTAGACTGTCCCATCGCTCAGCTCCAAGATGAAAGCAATATTGAGGCCGGCCTCTCCATCTGTGATGAAGGGGACCTCCCCTCCCCTATTTCAAATCTGTCTTAGATTGATGCTTTTATAAACCAGAAGAATCACATGAGCACATATTGTAGCCACACAACTTTCCAAACACTCTCACAGAGCTAGCACAATTCAGAAACAATATGCACTCAGTCAGTACCCCAGACAGCAAACTGCTTCAGCAAAACCGCACAGTGGCCGCTGCTGGGCGCCCATGCCATCGGGGGCTGTATGCCAGAACTTAGCCCGGAAGAACCAGATGCCTCAGCCGCACACTGCCAAGATACTGTGTCCCCAACATGGCCACCTCTCCACGTTGCTCCAAGGGCTCCCAGATCATTATGTGCTTGGCAGAAGCTAGATCATCAGAGTCCCAGCTGCAAAGGGGTCAGGGACATGGTGATATAGGGTTCCAAGAGCCAAGCCAGAGAGTGGTTAAAAGGGGAACCAATTTTCAGTATCTGCCTCCCATTCTCCAATAGAAACCTTTGGACTCTCAGACCTTCTCTGTTAGCTTCTTGTCAACTCCTCCTTGGCAAAAGGGTGTATTTAGCCCTAGGTGTGGCTGTAAATCTGCCCTTAGCCACAGTTTGGAATGAGGTAAACCACAATCCCAGCAGGGCCAATTTGATTGTCTAGGAGATGAGGCTCTGGGTCAACAGTCGGTCAGTTAGGTGACAAAGATGCAGGTCAGGTACCGTTACAGCTGGAACTGGAGAATGTTCATGTGTAAATGGACGAGAAAGGAGGCAGCCTACTGAGGAAAGCTCAGGAAGCAGAGGGCACGTGTCCTGAGTAGAGTAAGGAAGAAAGACAATACCTCCTGAGCACCAGGGTCCAGTGCGGTCCCCAAGCCAGCGCCCAAGCCTGCGGAAGGTCTGCCTGGCCTCCTGCTCTCCAAAAGCACTGGAGAGAAATTCAAAGATGCCTGTCCAGGGATGGACTGGGCATGCAAGAGAGGGCCAAGCGGGGTCAGGGAGAGGCAGGCTGCTTACACTTCCAGGACACTGCCACATTCCCCTCTGGCCTAAGCCAGTCTCTCTGTTCCTACACCTTCCTCCTGTCCTCATAGCTAAATACGATGGCCTCTCTTTTGAACTCCCCATGGATTCCACTTCCTCCAAGAGCCTCCAGACTAAATCTGATGTCCTCCTCCCCTGATCTCCTGGGGCGATTGTTGGTATGAACCCCTCACTGGGCCCTTATCTTTTTTTTTTTTTTTTGCGGGTCTGAAGATGGAACCCAGGGGCATTCGACCTCCAAGCGACACCCCAGCCCTATTTTTTTATTCTTTAATTTGAAACATGGTCTCACTGAGTTGCAAAGGGCCTCACTAAACTGAGGTTGTCCGCAAACCGCGATCCTCCTGTCTCAGCCTCCCAAGTGCTGGGATTACAAGCATGTGCCACCGTGCCCTGCTGGGCTCTTATCTCAGTCAACCGACTGTTGAAGCACTGTTTGCATGTGTGCATGCCATGTGCCACCAGCCTATCTGTGAGTACCCATGTAGAAAAGCTATGTACTTCTAAAGAAGTAAAAACCTAACCTAAACCCAGAAAGATATATGGAGATATCTCTCTCTCTCCCTCTCTCTCTCTAGATAGATAGATAGATAGAGATATAGGTATATATATATATATAAAGACATATATATATATATAAAGATATTCAAATATATGTATATTCTCATGTGTGTGTGTGTCTATATATATATGAATGGTAGTCTGCATTACTTTCTGCATAAGAAAAGTCATTGTCAGTATCAGCAGCAATATTATACATATATATATTACATACAATATATATTATATACATGCATATATTTGAATATCTTTTATAGACTCTTATATTAGTTCAACTTAATGATTTTCCCACTTTACGTGGTTGTATTGGGAGGTCGTCTTGTCATAAATCAAGGAATGTCACACACATTATACACACAGACATATTATGTGTGCACAGGGGATCATCAGTGTAGGCTGATGAGTTACGGTGCGTGTTGATGCACTGATGATGTCACAGGTCCTGGCAAGTTTGTAGTATAAGTTGATGATTTTGTTGCCAATACTGACGATGACTTTTCTTATGCAGAAAAGCAATGCCGACTGCCATTCTTCTTTATTCTCTGAGGTTCAGCTCAGCTGTCATCTCCTCTCACAGGACTTGGTTTCCCATCTGTGCTTAGGGCTCGTCCTCTGTGGCCCCAGAGAGGCCACACCTGTCTCTGTTAGCACTGCCGCGTTGTGTTGAAATGGGCTGTTCACCTTCTACGTCCCTTCAGGCCACGAGCGCCTCAAAGACATCAAAGATGATTCCTTCATCTCTGTATTAAACTGAACCTTAGCACAGTAATCAGGATAGATGACTGATGAAATGAAGATAAGTTTTGATTGCTTTGATTCTTAACTATTCTCTGACTTACAGCGGATTGCACCTGCGGTTTCTTTCTTCTCTGGAGGAAAGAGCTGAGCCGCCAGGTATGAAGCAAGGTGCAATGAAGGCAACAAACCAAAAATGCACGAGTGAGGCCTTTAATGACTGCAGCGGAATGAGCCAGAGTATCACCTGGAGGACGTGCCAGCTCCCCCAGAACGTTCTAAAAAGAAAAGTGGCACAACCTAATTGGCTTCTTTATTTAAGGACACCTCTGACTGGTGGGCATTCTGTGGATAATAGAGAGACAAGAACAGAAAGCCTGAGAGCGCTTAGGCTATTTACCTGGGTAGAGCAGCTGCGATCCAGCCTCATGTGGGAACGGGTCAGGTTCTGGACACTTTCTGAAGGCAGAGTCAACACAATTGAATGACACTGTAGACGTCAAGACAAATATGTCAGGCTGCTCTGAGGCCTCGGACCCCAGCAATCGGATAACAAGCACTGCCAGTTAAAAGGTGAGGAAGACTGGGGAAGCAACAGGTTCAGAGCTAGGAAGGAATGGTGTGGTAGAAGCAAATGGTACTCAACAAAAACAGAAGCCCAGAGTCAGATCGCAAGGGGCCTTGAATTTCAGATCCATGTATCTGATCTGTGTCTTGTAAAGTTATAAAAAGCCGTAGCAAAGAAGAATCGCACATCGAAGCCTGTGATTTAGAAAGATAATCTGACAATAGCATTCAGATAAAATAAGCAGAAAACAAAAATGTCTTTTTAGGCATCAATTAGGACACTGTGGGAGTCTAGGCATAAAAAGATTTGTGCCTACTACAGTAACGAGTATTTGAAACTCCAAATACAGAATAGACAGAACTTAGTGACATTAGAAATGGGAAAAATCAAATAAAATTTATAAGAGTTTGCACTTATATAAGGGGAATAATTAAAAACACTTGTTGGAAGAGGTGAAGTCATGAGACAGAACTACCTCTGAGGAGGTGATGTTGAGGGTAACTGTGAGCTCTTAGAGGGTGAAACCCAGGGGGCTTCTAAATATCTTTTGAATGATAAATAAATGAGTTAGTGATGATGGGCCTATTGCTGGAAGTGTGCAGCAGGAGCTCAGTGCTAGAGCGGGAGTGATATCAAGACTCTAAATACAAATTTAGAAACAACAGGTGCACTGGTGATGGTTGAGGTCCTCAGGACAGACGGCAGCTCTCAGGAGGACAAAGGACAGTGGGCAGAAACTTGAGGTCAACTGTCAAAGGCAGAAAGCGGAAGAAGAGTCAACGAAGATGAAAGAAAACATACATGGAAGAGATAAAAGCAGCTAAGCAAAGAAGATACTTGAAAATAAGGAAGTGTTGGCTGAGCCAGAAGCAGAAGCCAAACAGAATCCAAATTTAAATTTAAAAACTCAACGATATCTCAGTAAGGAGTATAATTGTGAACTTTTCTTTTTTCAGAAGAAATAAAGAGAAGACTCCATATTAGGTTGGAGGAGCCCCCTACCTGTCCTGTGGCTTTTGTCAATCCTTAAAATCACAAATTTAACTTTGGCAAATAATTCTTTCTTTCTAATGTATTTCACGGAGAGGTTAGCAGAGTCACCAGCAAGGCTAGGACCAGCGGATTCTCAACAGACCTCCTCACACTTGACCTGCACTCTTTGCCTGCGTGGAACCCCTGGGGCTGCACATTCTGATGTTTGGGTCCTGGCTTTGACGATTTAAGCTGTGGTTACTGAGTCCACAAACGGCCCAGGTCTTCTGCCACTTCTTATTCTTTTCCTTTTCTTCTTGGTGCACTGCAGTTATCCATCTTCGTGGGGTACCAGATGGTCGTGCTGTGCACATCGCTCATTCAGCCCTCCCCACTTCCCAACCCTCTGCCCTCGCCCTCCTGCTCATGTCTGACTCAGTGATTGACTTTGCCATGTTTATAAATGTACGTCATGGACATTAGGGAATTTTCTCCTTCCCTCCTCCCAAATAAACCATTCCATCCTTATAATTAAGATATTAGTGCCGGGCATGTAATCCCCGCGCTTGGGAGGCTGAGACAGGAGGATCACACGGGTTCAAAGCCAGCCTCAGCTACCTAGGGAGGCTCTCAGCAAGTTAGTGAGACTGGAGGCTGAACCCAGGGGCATTCTACCTCCAAGCTACACTCCCAGCCCTATTTTTATTCTTTATTTTAAAGCAGGGTCTCACTGAGTTGCAAAGGGCCTAAGTAGCTAAGGCTGGCCGTGAACCGCGATCCTCCAGTCTCAGCCTCCGAATGCTGGGATGACAAGTGTGCACCACCACGCCCGGCTAAAAGTAAATTTTTTTGAACATTGTTTTCTCTACTCCTTTAAACAACCTCCGTCTGCTCTGCCCTGTCATATTTTCTCTCAGTCTTAACCTGTTCATGTCCATCAGACAAGACTGTTAACAATTATTCCTGTGAATGTGGAAGACATTCAGCCTTTCTCCTTCCTATGTTAATTTTTTCTAACTTTATGGTGTTTTATGTAAATGGCACATATTTATCATCTATAAATTTGAAATCACAGGTAGAGTAAAAATAAACACTTATTATTTCAAGAGAAAACCCCCTTGATATTTTACATAATGCATTCTTATTCTTCTGTATATAGATGTGACTGTTTCACATTACTGAATAATGTACATAATACTCTGAATTTAGGTAAATAAAATTTATTTGGCTTCCAAATGCTCAGAGCAATCCCGCTTTCACTGCCTATATTTTACTAGGTGTTTGGTAGTTATATGATCTCATGCTAATTTTTTCCCTTAGATGAATTAACATGGTCTGGCCTGCCTCAACGATGTACTCTCTGTGTCTGTTTCAAAACACACTCTTGCCGGGCGTGGTGGCGCACGCTTGTAATCCCCGCGCTTGAGAGGCGCAGGCAGGAGGATCACGCAGGTTCGAAGCCTGCCTCGTTGGCTTAGGAGACCCTGTTTCCAAATAAAATATAAAAAATAAGTCTGGGAGTGTAGCCCGGAGAAGGATTCCACCAAAAAAAAAAAAAAACACATTCTTATTAGATGCTTATCAGCCTCATACCTACCTCAATGTCATATTCACCTTTCAACCAGACGCAGTTACAAGAAATGTGAAACCTCTCAAATCACACAGATGGAGGTTTTTGAAGAATTCCAAGAAATAGGGCCCATGTTGCTCAGACCCTTATCTGAACCAGAGAGCTGCTCATTCCAGCAAACACCTTTTGTCTTGATTTTAGAGCCTCAAGACTACTAAGCCTACATATATACCAATCATGCCAACATGAGTGTCGGTTTGCAAGAATTTTATATTTATTAGAAGTGAATGCCTTGCTGGGCGTGGTGGCGCATGCTTGTAATCCCGGCGCTTGGGAGGCTGAGACAGGAGAATCGCACGGGTTCGAAGCCAGCCTCAGCTACTTAGTGAGGCTCTCAGCAACTTAGTGAGACCCTGTTTCCAAAATAAAATAGAATATAGGTCTGGGCGTATAGCCCGGAGGTAGAAAGCCTCTGGGTTCCACCCCAGTACCACCAAAAAAAAAAAAAAAAAAGAAGCGAATGCCTTGAACTGTATACATTTGTCTCCTGTTCTTCAACTGAACCAGTCCCCAAGAGATTAGCCGTCTCTTATTAGCTGCCAATCAACTCCCTGTACCATCAAACCTGAGGATCAAAACCCTGAATCATAGTGTCTCCACCTGGGAAATTTCATCACTGGTAGTAGTCCTAACTGGGCGCTCTGCCATCAGGTTCCATAAAACATACTGTGTCACTCTGCCTACAGCAATTCCTGGTACGTTCCAGTCCCAGTGAAGAAAGCTCTGGCTCATCCTTGTATTATCATGGAATACCTTGTTCATTAGGTATCATTCAAGTAGCCCCACGAGTTTCAAATAACTTTTCAAGACTGCAACTTTCTCAGCTAAATAAAGCATGGAACTCCAGTGCCTTCAGTTGAACTTCGTGGAGAGAGGAACTTTAAAAGCTTTCCCTTGAGTGCCTTGCCTCCTTTAGAATCAGCTCCAGCTCTACCTGGACCAGGAAGATGTCGGCTGCACCTCACACCAGACTCCATGCTTCCTCCTTTGCACTCCCAGCACTGCGTGCGCGCCAATCCGCACTGCCCACACTGAGTCGAAATGCATGTTTATACCTCGAATGTCCTACGACTGTGAGACCACTGGGAGCAGAACTTTTGTTTTCTTATCTGTGTCCCAAAGGCCTAGCAAAGCTTCTAACACCTAGGGTTCTTTATGAGTGACAAGGACAATTATATCA
Source organism: Muscardinus avellanarius (assembly GCF_963383645.1). Lineage (NCBI taxonomy): Eukaryota > Metazoa > Chordata > Mammalia > Rodentia > Gliridae > Muscardinus > Muscardinus avellanarius. Next base: position 105,328,658 of record NC_137797.1, on the reverse strand, counting down.
GTTCCTACTCATTTACATTTTGAATATGTATGCTTCATGAATGAACAACGACAACTGTATCAGTTCCTACTCATTTACATTTTGAATATGTATGCTTCGTATTTGGTGGAGCACTTCGACCCACTTGACGACATAAGACATAATCGCAGTTACAAAAATAATAATACGCAATATTCGACATATACCATGATACATGGCGTTATATCCAGTCAGTTTTTAATCTTCAAAACAATGTTATGAAGTGACTATTATTATTTCAAAATTTTAAGTAAAGAAACTAACTCCAGACTCACACTAAGAGCATATTGTTTACAGTATGCGGTTCACCGGCCATAGCGCGAACGTATCTTAAGCATCGCGATGACGACACCCAGCCTCTGGGATTAAACCCGGTCCCCAAAGCCAGGTGCAGTGGTGGGAGTCGGCAGCTGTCCCCATGTTTTCTTTGTGGCCCCTCTTCTCAGTGACCGTGCACCGGAACATCTACACGAGTTGTCTCTATTTTGCTTCTCAAAATCCAAGACCTGTGACTCCAGAAACCAGGCTGCGAGGAAGAGGAAAGGTCTAGAGTCAGTGGGAGAGGAGAAAGGGGGTTTTATTATGCCTTGCTAAAAACTGTATGTTTTATTAAAACATTCCGTTTTCATGTTAGAGTTCAGCAGGTTTACATGTTTTGCAAAAGGAAAGACTAAATAGGCCAAAGATAGAAAAGAGAGTCTAGATTCTTGGTGGCAAAGGGCTAAAGTCAGAGGAGAAAATTTAGAGAGGAGGACCAGATAACAGGGGAGGAACTCATCTTCATGATGGGAGGAAAAATGACCTCTTCACTGTTAGCAGACAGGCCCCAAGAGGTCCTAAGTGGAAACTCAGGTGCTTGCTTAAGGTCGAGAGAGGGAAGTTGAGGGAGTTTTCCACTCTCGGACTTCTACTTTTCTTTGTAGTAGGGGTGGGGACAGCTACTCAGAATAAGAGTAAATAAGGGAAGTTCGAAGAGAGTAAGAGTTTGAAGCCGTTTTTGTGGAAGTGAGAATGCAAATTGACCAAAGAAACAGAATGGCTAGGAGGAGTGAAGGGCTCACGTGCTATCTCTCTCTCTCTCTCTCTCTCTCTCTCTCTCTCTCTCTCTCTCTCTCTCTCTCTCACACACACACACACACACACACACACACACACACACACACTACTGAGGCTGACTTGCAATCTGGGATCCTTTTGTCTCAGCCTCCCAAGCAATAGAATTATAGGCATGTGTCACCACACCAGATTTTTTTAAAAATATATATATACTTGGGATGGAAGCCAGGGGCATTCTACCTCTGAGCTACATCTCCAGCCCTATTCTATTTTATGTTATTTTATTTTTTTATTTGGAAACAGGGTCTTGCTAGGTTGCTGAGAGCCACACTATGTTGTCCTTGAGCCGCCAATCCTCTTCTTGTATCAGCCTCCCAAGTACTGGGATTACAGGTGTATGCCACCACTCCCAGTCTCTCTGAGACTGAGCTTTAAGAATGCTTAAAGGGAGGTGGTGCACACCTGTGAACCTCGGATGTGGGAGGCTGAGACATAAGGATCACAACTTCCACACTAGCTTCAACAACTTAGTGAGACCCTAGTTTAAAAATAAATAAATAGCCACCGGGCGTGGTGGCGCATGCTTGTAATCCTTGCGCTTGGGAGGTGGAGACGGAGGATCATGCAGGTTCATAGTCAGCCTTGCTGGCTTAAGAGACCCTGTTTAAAAAAAATATCTATATCTATATCTATCTATATATATATATATATATATATATATATATACACACACATATATATATGTATGTGTATATATATATATATGTCTGGGAGTGTAGCCCAGAGGTAGAAGGGCTTCCAGGAACCCCAGTACCACCAATAAATAAATAAATAAATAAATAAATAAATAAATAAATAGGAGCCAGGGGTGGTGGTGCAGGTGGTGCATGCTTGTAACCCCAGCATTTGGGAGGCTGAGACAGGAGAATCGTGGTTCAAGGACAGCCTCAGCTACTCAGTGAGCCCCTTTGCAACTTAGTGAGATCTTGTTTCAAAATAAAGAATAAAAAAAAATAGGGCTGGGGGTATAGTTCAGAGGTAGAATGTCCCTGGGTTCCATCCCCAGTACCACAAAAATAAATAAATAAATAAATAAAAAAATCAAGAGGGACAAGGTTGTAGCTTAGCGGTAGAATGACCCTGTGTTCAATTCTCAGTAACAAAATAAAATAAAATAACACTGTTGGCTCCAAACTTCTCTGCAGGTTGGTTTCTCCATCAGAGCTCAGGTCCTGGAGTGGGGGCAGGATGCTCATAGCCGAGCTCATCCAGACACTTTCTTGTCTGGGTTAAACTGGTCATTGTGATACCATTACAGATAGACTTGATAGGACCACTGTGGTGCCAGCTGACTCTGTCAACGCTCCAGCAACGCAAAGACAGCAGTTCTTTCCTAACTTAAAAATTAATATAATCTCCATAAAATACCAACAAAAGTTTTGTGGAGTTAGACAAGAGTTTATTGAAGTTCATGTAGAAAAATAAATATGCAAGTACAGAAAAACACTAGAACAAACAAGCAAAAAGAAACAGCATTACCAAATATTGAAATATATAATGTAGCTCCTATAATTAAAGAGTTTGACAGACCAGTGAAATGGAACAGATAAGAAATAGATTCAAGTACCTATAGGAATTACTGTATGATAAAAATAGGATCACAAATCGTTGACGCAAACATGGGTTTTTGTAATAAATATGCTAGGATAACTGCTTAGCTGTTTTGGGAAAAACCCACAATTTATATCCCTGACTCATAATACACATAAGAATAAACTTCAACTGTGTTGGAAATCTAAAAATGATAAAGGGAGCCGTGTCAGTATGAGAATAAAATTTCTAGTAGACTTCTCTTTAGTCTTGGTGTAGGGGAAAAGCTTTGCAGGTATCAAAATTACTAAACTCCAGAGGCAATACAATTAAAGACGTACAAGTGTGATGACGTGTAAACGCATAATTCTGCCTGCCCCTCTAAAACGTTTCCCCATAAACGAAAGCAAAACAACAACTGTAAACTTGTAAAAAAACTATTTGCAACATGTATTGCAGATAATGATCTAATATTCCTAGTGTAGAAAACACTCTTCAATTTCAGGAATAAATGACCAAAACCAGAAAATGGGGTAAAGATAATTAACAAAAATAAACCTCAAATGACTTACGTTTCTGAAAGGCTGTTCAAGCTCACTCATAGGAAAATATAAGTTAAGGTGATACTGAGAGATTGTTTCACCAGTCAGACTGGCTCACATTGTCAGCAAGGCTTTGAAGAAGCAGGTGCTTTTACACATGCTAGTAGGCACTTCAGCTGGTACAATGTTCAGAGAAAGGAACTTTGCAAACAAGTTAGTATAACAAAACTACATATGTACTTACCGTTTGACCCAGAAATCTTACTTTTTCTTTCCTTCTTTCTTCCCTCCCCTTTTCCCTCCCTCCCTTTCTTTCTTCCTTATTTTTCTTTTTCTTGGTTGTACTGGGGGTTGAACTCATTCTACCTCCGAGCTATACCCCCAGTCTTTTTTCTTTCAAATAGTGTCTTTCCTAAGTTACCACATGCTGGCCTCAAACCTTTGATCCTCCGGTGTCTGCCTTCCAAGTACTGGGATTACAGGAGAGTGTCACCATGCCCTGCCAGAAATCTTACTTTTAGAAATTTACCCTGAAGAGACACTTCCGACACTACAGAGTATGCACATTGCTGCACTGTCTGTCATTGCAAAATACTGGAGACAACCGAAGTGCTCACACCTTGGAGAGTGTTAAGTAAATTACGATAATCCACAAGATGCTATAAGAAATAATTGTCTCCATGAATTTCTATGGATATATTTTAATGTAGCATGATGTCTTTTATTAAGAAATAAAGACAAATAAAATGGACATATATCCATTTATTTATAAAAAATATGAAGGGGTATTTGGGATGGGGAGATATTAATCAAAGAATATGTAATCATACTTAAATAAGTTCAAGATATCTATTAGATAGCATATATAGTTAATGACTATATATATATATATATATATATATATATATATATATATGGTATTCTTGAAAAAGAAACAGAAGATAAACCCAAAACTAATAAAACTGGTTACCTACAGGGAGTGGATGGGACTGGGTGGACAGAATGTGGGAACTGGAATAGAAGCGGTGGAGAATGATATGAATTTTTTTGAATGACAAATATTTTTGTGAAGTTCAAATTCTTGGAAACATTATTACTTTACCTACTCAATATCTATCTCTTTTTTTGAACTTGCCAGCATTCTTGCAACTATAATCTAAAAGACTGATCATATAACTTAGAGGAAAGAAGATTTATTTTCTTACAGTTTTGGGCTCAGTCCATGTGAGGCTGGGGATGGTGGGTCTCAGGACATGGCGGTGGGAGGTGGAGGAAGAGCACACGGTTGTGCTGCTCACATCACTGAGGCTGGAAGCAAGATACGGAGCAGAGTGAGGAGAGGAAGAACCATATGTGTAATCTTCAAGGCCACACCCCCAGAGACCACCGCTTCCAGACACACTGCTGGTCTACTGGGAACCACCCCAGGAAACCCACTGCAGTCCATTGATCCACTTCTGGGATTAGAACTCACATGACTCAATTATATCAACTCCAGTCATTAGTAAACAAGCTCTTTAGGGAACATTTTATATCTAACTATAACATTATCTATCTACCCACCCACCTACCCATTTAATTAAAGTCAACCAGGATTCAGGTGGAGACTGAGTGAAATAATAACCCTAATAAATGAAATGTATTACAGATAAGGAGCACAAACAGAGAGTAAGTAGAAAAAACCATGATTAGATACACAAATGAGTAGGGGAACAAGTAAAAATATCCACCAGTATCTTGCATCACATACAAAAAATTAACTCAAGATGGATCATAAACCTAAATGTATAAAATTTCTAAGCAAAAACTTTGAACCTCATCAAAATTAAAACCTTCTGACTTTTGAAAGACAATGTTCAAAGGATGTAAAGGAAAACCACAAACTTTAAGACTGCAGATCAGATATCTAGTAAAAGTTTTACCTCTGTAATAAATAAGGAATCTCAAACTCAGTAGGTATCGACACCTGAATGATTTCATCTTGACGGCAGAATAAAACTGTCTTGATTTCCTCCTATTGATACGATACATCAATCCAGCAAGAACACACAGACTAATTCCTCAGTAAGAAATTCATAAATCAACAGAGTCTCTCACACCACACTTGAATATAAAACCTGCTGCATCCAAGTTGGTCTGAAAATGTGAAGTTCCTCTCTCCATAATCCCTCCCCCAGCACAGCACCACACCGTGTGGAGGACAGACTAGTTCTCAGCTTCTCTCAGGGAAGGAAGGGACTGGACAATATGCCCAACAGTCTGTCTTTCCCAGAGCTGCCTAAAGGGCTCATTTCTGTCTGGTCTGAATCTGAGCACTGACAACCAAGGGCCCTAGATTGGGAGCTGCTGAAAGCAATGGCAATAGCTAGGACAGCCTGTCTGTCTGTCTGTCTGTCTGCCTCTCTCTCTCTCTCTCTCTCTCTCTCTCTCTCTCTCTCTCTCACACACACACACACACACACACACACACACACACACACACTACTGAGGCTGACTTGCAATCTGGGATCCTTTTGTCTCAGCCTCCCAAGCAATAGAATTATAGGCATGTGTCACCACACCAGATTTTTTTAAAAATATATATATACTTGGGATGGAAGCCAGGGGCATTCTACCTCTGAGCTACATCTCCAGCCCTATTCTATTTTATGTTATTTTATTTTTTTATTTGGAAACAGGGTCTTGCTAGGTTGCTGAGAGCCACACTATGTTGTCCTTGAGCCGCCAATCCTCTTCTTGTATCAGCCTCCCAAGTACTGGGATTACAGGTGTATGCCACCACTCCCAGTCTCTCTGAGACTGAGCTTTAAGAATGCTTAAAGGGAGGTGGTGCACACCTGTGAACCTCGGATGTGGGAGGCTGAGACATAAGGATCACAACTTCCACACTAGCTTCAACAACTTAGTGAGACCCTAGTTTAAAAATAAATAAATAGCCACCGGGCGTGGTGGCGCATGCTTGTAATCCTTGCGCTTGGGAGGTGGAGACGGAGGATCATGCAGGTTCATAGTCAGCCTTGCTGGCTTAAGAGACCCTGTTTAAAAAAAATATCTATATCTATATCTATCTATATATATATATATATATATATATATATATACACACACATATATATATGTATGTGTATATATATATATATGTCTGGGAGTGTAGCCCAGAGGTAGAAGGGCTTCCAGGAACCCCAGTACCACCAATAAATAAATAAATAAATAAATAAATAAATAAATAAATAGGAGCCAGGGGTGGTGGTGCAGGTGGTGCATGCTTGTAACCCCAGCATTTGGGAGGCTGAGACAGGAGAATCGTGGTTCAAGGACAGCCTCAGCTACTCAGTGAGCCCCTTTGCAACTTAGTGAGATCTTGTTTCAAAATAAAGAATAAAAAAAAATAGGGCTGGGGGTATAGTTCAGAGGTAGAATGTCCCTGGGTTCCATCCCCAGTACCACAAAAATAAATAAATAAATAAATAAAAAAATCAAGAGGGACAAGGTTGTAGCTTAGCGGTAGAATGACCCTGTGTTCAATTCTCAGTAACAAAATAAAATAAAATAACACTGTTGGCTCCAAACTTCTCTGCAGGTTGGTTTCTCCATCAGAGCTCAGGTCCTGGAGTGGGGGCAGGATGCTCATAGCCGAGCTCATCCAGACACTTTCTTGTCTGGGTTAAACTGGTCATTGTGATACCATTACAGATAGACTTGATAGGACCACTGTGGTGCCAGCTGACTCTGTCAACGCTCCAGCAACGCAAAGACAGCAGTTCTTTCCTAACTTAAAAATTAATATAATCTCCATAAAATACCAACAAAAGTTTTGTGGAGTTAGACAAGAGTTTATTGAAGTTCATGTAGAAAAATAAATATGCAAGTACAGAAAAACACTAGAACAAACAAGCAAAAAGAAACAGCATTACCAAATATTGAAATATATAATGTAGCTCCTATAATTAAAGAGTTTGACAGACCAGTGAAATGGAACAGATAAGAAATAGATTCAAGTACCTATAGGAATTACTGTATGATAAAAATAGGATCACAAATCGTTGACGCAAACATGGGTTTTTGTAATAAATATGCTAGGATAACTGCTTAGCTGTTTTGGGAAAAACCCACAATTTATATCCCTGACTCATAATACACATAAGAATAAACTTCAACTGTGTTGGAAATCTAAAAATGATAAAGGGAGCCGTGTCAGTATGAGAATAAAATTTCTAGTAGACTTCTCTTTAGTCTTGGTGTAGGGGAAAAGCTTTGCAGGTATCAAAATTACTAAACTCCAGAGGCAATACAATTAAAGACGTACAAGTGTGATGACGTGTAAACGCATAATTCTGCCTGCCCCTCTAAAACGTTTCCCCATAAACGAAAGCAAAACAACAACTGTAAACTTGTAAAAAAACTATTTGCAACATGTATTGCAGATAATGATCTAATATTCCTAGTGTAGAAAACACTCTTCAATTTCAGGAATAAATGACCAAAACCAGAAAATGGGGTAAAGATAATTAACAAAAATAAACCTCAAATGACTTACGTTTCTGAAAGGCTGTTCAAGCTCACTCATAGGAAAATATAAGTTAAGGTGATACTGAGAGATTGTTTCACCAGTCAGACTGGCTCACATTGTCAGCAAGGCTTTGAAGAAGCAGGTGCTTTTACACATGCTAGTAGGCACTTCAGCTGGTACAATGTTCAGAGAAAGGAACTTTGCAAACAAGTTAGTATAACAAAACTACATATGTACTTACCGTTTGACCCAGAAATCTTACTTTTTCTTTCCTTCTTTCTTCCCTCCCCTTTTCCCTCCCTCCCTTTCTTTCTTCCTTATTTTTCTTTTTCTTGGTTGTACTGGGGGTTGAACTCATTCTACCTCCGAGCTATACCCCCAGTCTTTTTTCTTTCAAATAGTGTCTTTCCTAAGTTACCACATGCTGGCCTCAAACCTTTGATCCTCCGGTGTCTGCCTTCCAAGTACTGGGATTACAGGAGAGTGTCACCATGCCCTGCCAGAAATCTTACTTTTAGAAATTTACCCTGAAGAGACACTTCCGACACTACAGAGTATGCACATTGCTGCACTGTCTGTCATTGCAAAATACTGGAGACAACCGAAGTGCTCACACCTTGGAGAGTGTTAAGTAAATTACGATAATCCACAAGATGCTATAAGAAATAATTGTCTCCATGAATTTCTATGGATATATTTTAATGTAGCATGATGTCTTTTATTAAGAAATAAAGACAAATAAAATGGACATATATCCATTTATTTATAAAAAATATGAAGGGGTATTTGGGATGGGGAGATATTAATCAAAGAATATGTAATCATACTTAAATAAGTTCAAGATATCTATTAGATAGCATATATAGTTAATGACTATATATATATATATATATATATATATATATATATATATGGTATTCTTGAAAAAGAAACAGAAGATAAACCCAAAACTAATAAAACTGGTTACCTACAGGGAGTGGATGGGACTGGGTGGACAGAATGTGGGAACTGGAATAGAAGCGGTGGAGAATGATATGAATTTTTTTGAATGACAAATATTTTTGTGAAGTTCAAATTCTTGGAAACATTATTACTTTACCTACTCAATATCTATCTCTTTTTTTGAACTTGCCAGCATTCTTGCAACTATAATCTAAAAGACTGATCATATAACTTAGAGGAAAGAAGATTTATTTTCTTACAGTTTTGGGCTCAGTCCATGTGAGGCTGGGGATGGTGGGTCTCAGGACATGGCGGTGGGAGGTGGAGGAAGAGCACACGGTTGTGCTGCTCACATCACTGAGGCTGGAAGCAAGATACGGAGCAGAGTGAGGAGAGGAAGAACCATATGTGTAATCTTCAAGGCCACACCCCCAGAGACCACCGCTTCCAGACACACTGCTGGTCTACTGGGAACCACCCCAGGAAACCCACTGCAGTCCATTGATCCACTTCTGGGATTAGAACTCACATGACTCAATTATATCAACTCCAGTCATTAGTAAACAAGCTCTTTAGGGAACATTTTATATCTAACTATAACATTATCTATCTACCCACCCACCTACCCATTTAATTAAAGTCAACCAGGATTCAGGTGGAGACTGAGTGAAATAATAACCCTAATAAATGAAATGTATTACAGATAAGGAGCACAAACAGAGAGTAAGTAGAAAAAACCATGATTAGATACACAAATGAGTAGGGGAACAAGTAAAAATATCCACCAGTATCTTGCATCACATACAAAAAATTAACTCAAGATGGATCATAAACCTAAATGTATAAAATTTCTAAGCAAAAACTTTGAACCTCATCAAAATTAAAACCTTCTGACTTTTGAAAGACAATGTTCAAAGGATGTAAAGGAAAACCACAAACTTTAAGACTGCAGATCAGATATCTAGTAAAAGTTTTACCTCTGTAATAAATAAGGAATCTCAAACTCAGTAGGTATCGACACCTGAATGATTTCATCTTGACGGCAGAATAAAACTGTCTTGATTTCCTCCTATTGATACGATACATCAATCCAGCAAGAACACACAGACTAATTCCTCAGTAAGAAATTCATAAATCAACAGAGTCTCTCACACCACACTTGAATATAAAACCTGCTGCATCCAAGTTGGTCTGAAAATGTGAAGTTCCTCTCTCCATAATCCCTCCCCCAGCACAGCACCACACCGTGTGGAGGACAGACTAGTTCTCAGCTTCTCTCAGGGAAGGAAGGGACTGGACAATATGCCCAACAGTCTGTCTTTCCCAGAGCTGCCTAAAGGGCTCATTTCTGTCTGGTCTGAATCTGAGCACTGACAACCAAGGGCCCTAGATTGGGAGCTGCTGAAAGCAATGGCAATAGCTAGGACAGCCTGTCTGTCTGTCTGTCTGTCTGCCTCTCTCTCTCTCTCTCTCTCTCTCTCTCTCTCTCTCTCTCTCACACACACACACACACACACACCCCACTGTGGAGCCCTCTCCTAGCTCACTGCAGAGTGAGTGGGCAGACACTCCCCCATTCTGGTTCTCCCTGGGAGGGGAGAGCTGGACTGTGCCGCTAATGTTCCTAACTTTCAAGTGACTGCTTGGGGAACTGGCTTCTGGCTCAGGGTGCCATGGGAGCAGCATTCTCTAGATAGCTGGAGGCCTCTTGACAACAAAAAAGAAAGAGCTTGGGACCCACTGCAGAAAACTCAGGGTCAACCCACAGGACAGCAGCGGAGCAAATCACAAATGTCTGAAATAGAAAACCCGGCACATGCCTCTGAATGGGAAAGCGTGTGCACACACCCAGAGCACACACGTGTGGACATCTGATGGTGAGGGTTTTCTGCACGAGCCAGTCCCTGAAGGGCAGAAGAGGGGGCTTTGTTTTTCTCTAACGCACAAGTATCAATACAAAGAGTCTAGACAAATGAAGAAAAACCAAGCAGCTCAAACAAGAGAACAAGATAAATGGTCAGCAAACAAGCCTGATGAAACAAAGATGTATGAACTACCTGATACGGAATTCAAAATAATCATCATAAAAGTGCTCCAAGAGTCCAGGATGAGCAATGAGAATTTCAACAAAGAGAGCAAAATCATAAAGAAGGAAATAAAAAGACTGAAGCTAAAAAATATAATAACTGAACTGAAAAAATATAGACGGCTTCAACAACAGACTAGAGCAAGCAGAAGAATCAGAAAAAGTAGGCCATTTGAAGCTAGCCAGAGGAGAAAAGAATTGAAAAAATTGAAAAAAAGCCTAATGGATCTTAAGGAGCATCATCAAGTGAAAACGTTTGTTCATTACGGAGTTTAAGTGGAGAGGAGAGAGAATGGATCAGGATCTCAGTCAGAGATAGAATGGGTGAAAAAATCACCAAATCCAAAGAAGAAAATGGAATTCAGATCCAAAAAGTCCAATTACAATGAATAAAACAAAAATCCACACCAAAACACATTATAACAAAATTGTCCACAGTCAAAGAGAAAGAAAAAAGTTTAAAAGCAGCATGAGAAAAGCAGTTTGTCTCATACAAGATCAGGGGGAACCTCTATAAAGTTATAGTGGACTCATTATCAGAAATAGCCTGGCGCACGCTTGTCATCCCAGCATTCAGGAGGCTGAGACTGGAGGATCACGGTTCGCGGACAGCCTCAGCTACTTAGTGAGGCCCTCTGCAACTCAGTGAGACCCTGTTTCAAAATAAAAAATAAAAAATAGGGCTGGGGTATAGCTCAGAGGTAGAATGCCCCTGGGTTCCATCCCTGGTACCGAAAAAAAAAAAAAAAAAGGTCAAAAGTGACAAAGAAGATTATTACATAATAAAACATCAATTCACAGGGACGAAATAGCAAGTATAAATATATATATGCTCTCAACATGAGAGCACTTAAATACAGAAAACAAACACTGACAATACTAAAGGGAGTCGTAGCCGGTGATACAACCGTAGTTGGAAGCTTTTGTACCCCACTTTCAATAAAAAGAAGAGAACAACCAGACAGGAAATCAACAAGAAACAGCAGACTTGAACAGGACTGTAGAACAAGTCACAGGCAGCCACAGAACACTGAAATGTCCCCCAGAGGTCCGTGCCCTTGAGGGCTTGGTCTCCAGGGCAGCCGTGCTCAGAGCCGGGGCTTTGGGAAATGGCTGGCTCGGGAGGGTTCTGATCTCACGGACAGATTCATCATTTAATGGCATTGTTGGGAGAAGGTGGAAACGTAAAGAGGTGGAGTCTATTGAAGGACATGTCCCACTGGAGGTGTGCCAGGAAGGGGCGATCTTGGCACTTCCTCATTTTCTCTCTCTGCGTCCTGGCTGCCGTTAGGTGAGCCGCTTGCCTCTGCCGAGCCCTTCTGCCGTGATGCTCTGCTTCCCTCAGGCCAGGAGCAGCGCAGCCAGCCACCCCTGCACTGCATGCTCCGAAACCGTGAGCCAAGTAAACCTCCCCCTTAAGTTGTTTTCCTCGGTTATTTTGTCACAGCAATGGAAAGCTGACTAACGCACAGGAAAAGCAATGACTCTCAACACACACTTTATACATTTAGCAAAAGTTAACTCAAGTGGATCTACACCTAAATGTAAAATGCAGAACAATAAAACTCCTAGAAGATTATACAGGAGAAGCAAAGAAACCTTGGGTGTGACCGTGACTTTTTTGTTTTTATTTATTCATGTGTGTGTGTGTGTGTGTGTGTGTGTGTGTGTGTGTGTGTGGTACTGGGATGAAACCCAGGGACATTCTACCTCTGAACTACACCCCCAGCCCTATTTTTTTCTTATTTTGAAACAGGGTCTCACTGAGTTGCAAAGTTGCCTCATTAAGTAGCTGAGGCTGTCCGCGAACCACAAGCCTCCTCTATCAGCCTCCCAAATGCTGGGATTACAAGTGTGCACCACCATGCCCAGCTGACGATGGCATTTTTAGACACACCTCTAAAGATGTAGCCCAGGGAAAAACATAAAACTGGAAATCATTAAAATTATAAACTTCTGCTGTGTGAAAAACACAATGCCAAGAGAATAAAAAATGGCCCACAGATTCAGAAGACAATACTGATAAAGGATTACTATTCAAAATATACAAAGAACACTTAAAACTCAACAGAAAGGGAGTAACTCAATTAAAAGATGGATCAAAGACATTAATAAATACTCACTAAAGAAGATACATAGCTGTCAAATAAGCACATAAAAAGACAATTTATATCCTATGTTTTCAGGGAATGCAAATTAAAACAATGAAATATTACCGCATATCTATGAGAGTGGCTAAAATAGGAAACTGATCATAATAAGTGTCAGCAAGTATATGAGGAACACATTCTCATAACCTCCTGGTGGATTTCTCCCTATTTGCAAATGAGGTCGATAAATTCTTAAAAACTTAAATATATGCCAACACATAACACAGCTATTCCACTCCTGGGAACTCTTCTAAAGAAAATTAAAGCTAATAGCCATACCAAGACTTATTTACGAATAATCATAGAAATTTTATTTGTAAGCGTTAAAAATTGGAAACAATGCACATGACCATAAATAGGTAAGTGGATAAATTGTGTATGTTGATACAATGGAATATTACTCAGCAGAGCAAAGGAACGGCATGGGTGACTATCAAAGGAAACATGCTAAGTGGCAGTGACCGGATGGGAGAAGACAGGATGTGGGAGTGAAGCTCCGTGGTGGAGTGCTTGCCTAGCACGATGGGAGACTTGGGTTCACTTGCCAGCGCATGAAAAAAATAAACAAAACACAAGCACAACTTATCGTTTACATAAAATTCCAGAAAATGGGAATCATTCTTAGTGACAGAAAGCGGATTAGTTGGGTTCAGGATCCAAGGATGAGAAAGAGCGGGAAGGAAGAATTACTAAGGAAATCAGAAACGTAGCCTGGTAGAATCTCCATCTTGACTGTTGATTGTGGTTAACTATTGCATGTCTGCACACATATGTCAAACATATCAAGTTAGATCATTTTCTTTGGGCTATTGGGAGTTGAACCCAGGGATGTTCTACCTCTAAGCTACAACCTCAGCCCTTTTATTTTTTATTTTATTTATTCATTTATTCATTCATTCATTCATTCATTCATTCATTTATTTTGCGGGTTTGGGGATGAAACCCAGGGGCATTCGTCCTCCGAGCTACACCCCCTGCCCTATTTTTTATTCTTTATTTTTGAAACAAGGTCTCACTAAGTTGCAGAGGGTCTCACTAAGTAGCTGAGGCTGTCCACGAACCACGATCCTCTGGTCTCAGCATCCCGAATGCTGGGATTACAAGCGTGCGCCACCACACCCAGCTTATTTTTTATTTTAAAACAGGGCCTTTCTAAATGGATGAGGCTGGGCACAAACTTGCAATCCTCCTGACTCATCCTCCCAAGTACTGGGATTACAGGCATGCACCACCACACCCGGACTCCACCCCCAGCTTTCAGGTTGTATACCTTAAATATGTACGGTTTAGTAATCCATTCATCTGCTGATGGACATCTTGGCTGGTTCCATTGTTTGGCAATTATAAATTGTGTGGTATGAATATAGATACACATGCCTTAGTCTAGTAGTTTGGTTTCCATTCTTTTTGGGTAGAAACCCAGAAGTGGTATTGCTGGATCATATGGCAGGTTAATTCCCATTTTTCTGAGGATCCTCCATACCTCAAAAAGTTTTCCAAAGTGGTCGCACTAATTTTTAAGCCCACCAAAAATGTATTCGAGTCCCCACTTCTCCACACCCTCTCCAACATTTGCTGTTGTTTGTGCGTTTAATGATTACCATTTTAGTCGGAGTGAGGTGGAATCTCAGGGCAGCTTTGATTTGCATCTCTCTGAGTGCTAACGATGCTGAGCATTTTTTCAGCCATTTACTGGCCATTTGAATTTCTTCTGTGAAGTGTCTACTTAGTTCACTTGTCCATTTTTGATTGGGTTATTTGGATATGTACTCAGTGGAATTTTACTCAGCCATAAAGAAGAAGAAAATTATGTCATTTGCAGGGAAATGGATGGAACTGGAGAGCCTTACGCTATGTGAGGTTAGTCAGTCACAAAAAGTAAGAAATCAGATGCTCTCCCTAACATGCAGAAGCGAGGGAGGAAAAGGGTCAAAGGAGGAACTCTAGACAAAGAGGGAGAAACCACAGATGAGCAAATAAGGGACCTAACAGGGAGATGGGATAGGGGAAGAGGGAAACCCCCCAATGCACCTGACGCACAGTCAGGAACATTTCGAAGTCAGTCACTGAGGCAAACATGAGAAGGAGGAAGAGGGAGAGAAGGGGCGGAACTGGGGAAGGGCAAAGACGAACGTGTGCCTACCCGCCTCTCTCATCTTGTATCCCACGACGACGTGTGACTACTATGTACACATATATACATAAATATGAAATTGATTCTGTCTCGATTATACTTCAGCAATGCCACTTAAACAACAAAGTAAAATGAGATCCATTCAGCAGAACTTAGCGTATGCAAGCTGGTGTCTCCAGCAAATAGTAAGAGAGACGAAAATATAAAAGATAGCTGATAGATTAAAAGTCACGTAAGACACATATTGATGAAATGTAAACTATTTAAATCCTGATCCAAAGAAATCAAATAGAAAGGAAAAATATCTATGAGATCATTGAAAATTTGGGGGAATTAGGTAGCTGATAGTAAGAAATTGTCAATTTTTTACATACAATAATGGCATTATTACATTTTTAGGAAAGAGTTCATGTGCATAAAAATGTACAGAAATCAGGAACAGAAAGTCCTTTGGGGGGGGGGTTAAATTTATTTAGTACTTAGCACATGCTAGATTGTTCAAAATTATATAGCTGGGTATAGTGGTACACCCCTGCAATTCCAGTGCTTGGGAGGCTGAGGCTGGGGGAGCTCAGGTTCAAAAACAGCCTTAGAAATGTAAGGAGACTCCCAGAACCTAGAGAGATTCTGTTAGAAGGAGGAGGAGGAGGAGGAGGAGGAGGAGGAGGAGGAGGAGGAGGAGGAGGAGGAGGAGGAGGAGGAAAGAAAGAAAAACAAGAGGCCAGGCGTGGTGGCGCACACTTGTAATCCCAGAATTTGGGAGGCGGAGACCAAAGGATCACAGTTCGAAGACAGCCTCAGCTGTTTAGTGAGGCCCTTTGCAACTCAGTGAGACCCTGTTTCAAAAAATAAAAAGAGCTAAAAATTAGGATTGGGGTTGTAGCTAGGAGATAATATGCCCCTGGGTTCCCTCTCCAGTACCACAAAAGAAGGGGAAGAAAAGGAGGAGGAGGAGAAGGAGGAGGAAGAGGAAGGAGGAGGAGGAGGAGGAGGAGGAGGAGGAGGAGGATCATCTAAAATAGGGCTGGGGTATAGTTCAAAGGTAGAATGCCCCTGAGTTCGGTTCTCAGCACCACATACACAAATTATACAATGTTAAGTATGACTGTAGGTTCTTTGGCTGGTCAGATATAACATGATAATAGGTGAAAAGCAGAATTCTTGTTCCTTTTGGCTCTAGACTAGAGCAGGCTGCTAGGCAGAGCCACTGGGGGTGACGGCGGGGTGGGGGTGGGGCTGTAGAGGAGTCTACATAGAGCCAGGTTTTGTGGCTTCCTGGGGCTTGGCCCTTTGGAATACTCCCACAGGCCCAAAGAGGAAGAGGCTCTCCATGGCGATGGCTGCCTGGGGGCTCGAGCCATGAGCTCTGGATGCTGCGACTCGAGGGGGTTAGAACCGGTACCAGAAGCGGACGAGGGAAGGAGCGGGGGAGCAAAGCGGGACCAAGCGTTCTTGGCTGCGACTTCAAAACCAGGCCAAGTGAGCGCGGGGAAGCAGAGCCCAGGTCTTGTTGGGGTCTCCTTAACTCTACCGACACCACAAACAGCCGTGAGCTAGGCCCTGCCATCACACCGTTACACAGTGGGGAAACAAAGGCACAGGCAGGTAAAGCTACTTGGCACAGCGAAGACTTGAGGGCGTGTGATTGGCTCCTAGAACCCACGTACCTCAACCACTGTTTCAACCAATGAGAATGAGAGGCGGGGAGGGGTGTGAAATAAACAGCCTCCTAGGCCAGCAAATCCTAGTGTCAACACAGGGCTCTGTGTGGGCATTCCAGAGAATTAAAAGGCACAGGCCCACTGTCACCCTCCTAAGGACTCCGGGATTGCCATGTGTGCCGCTCATAACGCCGCTGGTGGAGCCGAGGCGCCGACTGCCCTGGAGATGAGAGAGCCGCTTGCTGTGTGGCTTGGTTATTGCCCGTCCAGAAAGGCTTGGGGAGCCCCTTTATTGGAGGGCGGGGCGTGTCCAGTCAGGCCCCTCCCGAGCCAGTGCAACCATCAATCACTCAGCTACCGACACCGAGCTGGAGTCCAGTCGGCCCAGGCACTCTCCTGTCCAGGGCCGCTCTGCGGGACGTAAAATTCACTCAATACGCAGCCTGATTCCAAGGAACTTAAGGAGAGGCTGTATCTACAACATACATGAAAGGCAAAAATCAAGTGGTAAAAATCAGAAGTGCAGCAGTGCCTCGGGAAGGGGGCCAGGTCACTCGGGGGTCACCGTGGACGAAAGCGGCTGCGGCAGGGTTTGGGTGCAGCTCCATCCTCCGGGTTGGGCCTCACGGGACGCGCAGCGATGGACAGCGGGTGCTTGGTGTTCACTGCCCAGCACACACCTGCCTGTCACTGCCACACAGTGGCTTCTTCCTGCACGGAAGTGGCTAGGAACTTTCGACCAGGGATCACTAAGGTATCTAGCACAGTGCCTGCTGGATATATCTGACTTGGGCTGGAATTTAGCAGGGCCCAGCAAGTTGGTTGGGAGAAAAAGAGAGAAAGATGAAAGGGTCAGAGGAGGCAGGGGAGAGCCCTATGGCAGAACGGGCTTTATTGATATAAAACCTGCCAGGAGGGGTCTAGAGGAAAGAAGATAACCCATGTCGGCCTATAGACTAGAAGCCTGTATCGGTGGTTAATGCTTGTGTGTGGGGAGCAGTGGTTAGCCCTTGCTGGAGGTTAAGAGGGCTTGGCTGCGCTACTGGAGCTGGGTTGGGCCAGACAATGGGGATTTTCTGTAAGCAGAGGGATGTAACAAGCAAGAGGCTTGTCAGGCACATCTTGGGCAAGACAGTGGGAACATTTTGGTAAACAGGAGGACGGGAGTATTGGAGCAAGACTTGGAGTTTCTGGTCAGCAAAGAGACCTGCAAAATGACATGTCTTCACAAGTTGGGGTCATGTTCATTCGGGACTCTAACGACAGGGGATAATCTTGAGAAATGATCTCTTCAAAATTAAAGAACAAGACCAGGCGTGGTGGCGCGTGTCTGTGATCCCAGCACTTGGGAAGCTGAGACAGGAGGATCTCAAGTTGGAGACCAGCCTGAGCAATTTAGTTATGTACCCTGTCTCAACATAAAAACAAGAAAAACAGACTGGCAGGCCAGCAGAGGGTTCACCCAGGAGAACCTGGTGTAAATAGAGAGGCAGAGAGTGCTTTCACAGTGAGACTTTCTATGTGAATGTGGTGCTTTCTAAAGAAAAATAAACGAGGCTTTCGGTAGTGCAGGCTAGAGCACATGCCACGTTTTCTGGGAAGAATTCTAAAATCCCAGTCCAGGTAAGATCAGATTGAAGCCACCGTGAGTATTTTGAAAGTACTTCCTAGATGATTCATGCCATGAAGAAGCTTTGAGAGGCAAAAAAGAAAAAAGTAACTACAAAAACATGTCATGAATGATACTGTTAATCATCATGTTTGTTCAAAGTGAAAAGGTCAATCCGAAGTAGATTCTGCCTTAACCTGTACAATAACTCCTGATTATTGGAAGCTCCTGAAAACTCCTGATTCCATAACCGTCTAATTAAGTCAATTAAGAGGATTTATTCAATCAGGATACTTTCATATATTTTTATTTTGTTTACACAAAATGAAATTTCCTGCAGATTTTAAAAAAACTAAAGGGAAAAATTCTAAATGAGAAAAATACTATATCGTTGTCATAAAAAATTTTGGAAATTATCAACGTGAGAGGGAAAAAAAATCACCCTAAACCCCACAGTACAGATATAGCCATTACAATGGGCTCTCGTTAGTCTTTCTTTCACACCAAAGCGAATTCAGTTATGATACAATTGGCAGCGTAGCTTTCCTTCGGCTCTGTCTCTCCTCGTACACTAACTTTACACTCTGACCATGTTGGGTTTGACTGTGTGTACACATCTTGTCTTACTGGCGTCAATGCCACGTGGTCCTCCCTGAGGTGGTTACTCAGTGGAAGCCACACCAACATGGAAAGCACGCCCTTCTTACCTGCGCCACGACCCACGGTGCCATCTGGAATTGGAACAATGCTCCTAATGGCCCTGTGTATCACGAAGCCTGTCTTCAAACCCACCTCTCCTCCCTCTGCACAAAGCCTCTTTCTCTTTTGAGAGCTCAAACCAAGCTAACAGGGCAGGCGTGTTATAGGATGCACCCCATAATTTTCTTCCCATCCCCTCCTCTTCCCCTCAACTCGTTCTGCTGACCCCAGGAGCCCACACACAGGCCCATTCCTCATTTCCTTCCTCAGTATAAAACAACTCAGATAGATGTATACATGTGGACTCACATGCTCACGGACATGCCCAAACATGACTCCTAGCTTAGCCCAGTCAAAGATCCCACGCTGATACCAAGTGTCTTACCAGGGCCTTATCTTACTGATTCAAAAATGAAATCTGTAGACACCAGGAAAGTAAAAGTAGGAATTTTATTTTAAAGGGCAACAAGCAGAGAGGTGGATTGCCCCTGGGGGCCTGGGCAGACTCCGGAGTGCAGTGGGGCCTCCTGACACTGCCCGAGTAGAACCTGGGCCACACATCATCAACTGCATGCTGTCCCTCCCCAGAGTTTGCTCAATCCACCCAAGAGAAGCAGGGTTAAAGCTTCCACGCAGGGAAGAGATCCTGAGAGGGGAGCCCGTGCTGGTGCTGAGTATAAAGCTGTATGTTTGAAGCCCCTTTGTATCGACATTAACCAAAGAAGAAAGTCCCATTTTTCATCGCGTTTTCCTTGACTGAGCCAATCTAACTATGCCTTGAATTTCCCAACGTCTTGAGACTGCTCTGTTTGGCCATAAGTCTCACGTTGCTGCACACAGATCTCTGGCTCCTAACATCTTGGCTCCACTCCTCCACATTTAATTATTTGTGTTCAGGTCCGATGAACAATACAGAAAACACCTTCCTTCTTGAAGGGGCAGTGGTATGGATTGTGTTTTTCTTAACACTTACCTCCTGGGAGTCCCTCACTGCCCCATATCTAACTCTTAGGCTACCTAAAAATCACCATCATGCCCCAGAAGACAGACACTCAGAAGGTGGGTTTCGTGAATGTCAATACAGTCCCCTGGGTACCCACAAGAGGTTGGTCCAGACCTGCCCCCAGTACCAAATTCTGCACATGCTAAGTACCCTGTGTAAAACGGAGAGTGTGCAACCTACACACATTCTCCTGTGTACCTTAAATCATCTCTAGATTACTGATAATACCTAATTCAATGTAAATCCTATGTATGTAGTTGTTATACTGTATTGCTTAGGGATACAGACCCCAAAGAAGTCTGTACATTCAGTACAGATAAGAATTTGCTCTACAGCTGACTGACTCCCCAGATGCCCAAGCCGGGGATACCAAGCCTATAGTCGCTTGTTTTTTGTGCCAATTTTTAAAAACCTGATTCATTATTCAATAGGAGTTGTCAGGATGAGCAAAATCATTGCTCAATCTGTTTGGCAATGAAAATGGCCATTCCGGCTTTTACGTAACTTTTCTCCTGTTAGGCAAGTCTTGTTGACATAGTGTTCCAACTCAGTTACTTGGTAGCGAATGATGCAGAGAACAGCACCTGTGTCTCACAGGGCCATCAACCAAAACCAGGGATTCATCTGAGCTGTGCCGGGAAGAATGTAGAACACAGCCTAGAAATGCACCTCTGTATCACCGGGCAGAGGGAAGTGGACAAACAAGACGGCTGTGCGGCTGGAGGCACCCAGGGCAAGCTGCCCCCAAGCTGCAGAGTCCACCTGAGCACCCAGATACAGCCTGATTCCCGACCTGGAGACAGGCGTACTACCCTTGCCGGAGAGATCCCCCTTTCTTTAAATGTTTACATCATAACTTCCCTGTGCTTCAGGTCTCAATTTGGACTTGGTCCGTCAGTTGAAATATCTCAAAGTCATTCTTTCAAAACATTTGTAGAAGCTGTATTTTCTGTGTCTTGGAAATTGTACCTACACAGGTCAACTAAACTCAACCGAGTATAAAATTTGGGGGTCACAACCTTTTCCCTCAAAGAGTCAGCAGTTGGTATTCCGTCATGTTCTGGAGTTTCACTGTGCAGAGAAGTCCAAGCCAGTCTGATTCTTAATATTCTGCAACTAACAACCTCCTCTCCCGCTCCTCTGGAATGTTCACAGTATTCTTCTTTGTGTAGATGCCAATTGTAAAACTACTATTTTCTTTACATCTGATACTTAATTACCCCTAAGGAAAAGAGATGTTCAAAGGCAGTAAGTGAATGGATAGATCTTGGCTTGAAAGGAGTTGGGATAAGAGCAGGAATGTGCTGGTCTTTGGTGGGCGATAGGGAAGAGGCGCTTAGAGTGTAGCCATTTGTGGGAGGGTAGAAAGAAAGACTGACAGGAGAAAAGGTAGCTAGGAGGCCAGTGAACATTAAAAGCTGCCCCTTAAAAACACTGTGAACTACAACTACCAATAATCCAGTGATCCCATTACCAGATGAAAATCCAAAGGTAAGTAAAATCGGTATATTAAAGAGGTAACTGAAGCCAGGCATGGCGGTGAACACTTGTAATCCCAGCACTTGGGCGGCTGAGACAGGAGGATGGCAGATTGCAAACAGCTTCAGCTACTTAGTGAGGCCCTTTGCAACTCAGTGAGACCCTGTTTCAAAATAAAGAATACAAAATAGGGCTGGGGGTGTAGCTCAGAGGTAGATTGCCCCTGGGTTCCATCCTCAGTGAAAGAAAGAAAGAAAGAAAGAAAGAAAGAAAGAAAGAAAGAAAGAAAGAGAAGAGAGAGAAGGAGAGAAAGGACTGTAGTCCCCTGTTTACTGTAGCTCTGTGTATTAATAGCTAAGAACTAGAGCTATTTTGTCAATTTTTAAAATACTTTAAAAAGAAATAAAAACCACCCCTTAAATTTAAAAAGTTTGCTAAAAGGATTAGGTATTTAAATTTTTTTGCCATATTTATTTTCCTTCTGCCCAGCAATGTGCATTTATTTTTGTCAAACCAAATTAAAGCAGAGGACACCATTGATACTTTAGCCAAGCATATGTGTTCCATAAAAAACGAACACTTCCTTCTGTCTATCCACAATACTATTTTCACACTCGGTAAGTTAAAAAATATATAGTGACAGTCAGGTGTGGCAGTGCATGCCTTTAAATCTGTGTACCTGGCAGGCTGAGACAGGAGGATCACAGGTTCAAGGTCAGCCTTAGCAACTCAGTGAGCCCCTTAGCAATTTAGCGAGAAATTGTTTCAAAAATAAAATGGACTGGTGATGTAGCTCAGTGGTAGACCTCCCCTGGATTCGATCCTCAGTACCAAAGTGTGTGTGTGTGTGTGTGTGTGTGTGTGTGTGTGTGTGTGTGTGTGTGTAGATGAGGGTTTGGCAGTGAGGGAGAGAGTTCATTGAGAAGTGACACTTTTTAAAAGAACACAGACCACTCATCCCGTGGAATCCCAGACTCAGGAGCATCTACATAACTTGGGAGACCTAGTGAAAAACGAAAAGGCAGAAAACTGTGTTCAAAAAAGATCAAGAATTCCAAGAAGGTGACAGTAGAGCATTCAGCCGTGCACAGGTCCCTCCAGAGGATGTGTCCCTCCAGAGATGTGTCCCTCCAGAGAATGTGTCCCTTCAGAAATGTGTCCCTCCAGAGAATGTGTCCCTCCAGAGGATGTGTCCCTCCAGAGATGTGTCCCTCCAGAGCATGGATCCCTCCTGAGCACAGGGCCTCTTTGCTGTGCATGTCAACCACCCATGAGTTGGCCCCATTTGTTACCCTCTTCCCTTGACTTCGGTTAAGCATTTTGAGGGCTGCCACACAGGCGACGTGTGCCCCTCTCCTCACAGGCTTAGATTTGAGTTCGCAGCTCATGATAGTTTTCTTATAGTGTTCTAAGAATGTTTGTCTTCTAACTGGCCCAATTTCATCTTCAGGAATGCATACCATTCTTGCACTGAACTTTAAATTCCTGTATCTCTTTCCTTTACCTAACTTTTCATTTTGATCATTTTATGTCCCCACTCTCCCTCTTTTGGGGGGACTTCATCAATTTGTCCTTTAATTTGTTTGTGTGTGGCACTAGGGATTGAACCCAGGGGCATTCTACCTCCGAGCTACATCCCCAGCCATATATATATTTTTTTTTAACTTGGAAAAAGGGTCTTGCTAAGCTGCTGAGAGCCTCACTAAGTTGCTGCAGCTAACTTTGAACCTGGGATCCTCCTGTCTCAGCCTCCCAAGTTTAGGATTATAGGCATGTGCTACCACATCTGACTTCAGTTTCCAACAGTGTCAGTTTTTGTTCTTAACTGTTAGTCTCCAATTGAAATGTTAATTCTAATGTTAAATATTTAGTTTTTATAAACATTTGTTGGCACTGAGGATTGAACTCAGAGTCATTCTACCTCTGAGCTATACCCCTAGTCCTATTTTATTTTCATGTTTGAAACAGAGTCTCACTAGATTGATGAGTCTCACTACTAGCTGAGGCTGTCCTCGAACCTGCGATCCTCCTGTGTCAGCCTCTCCAGTACTGGGATTACAAGTGTGCCCACCACGCCCGGCCTATAAACGTTTTCTTACCCTATCCCCAATTCCCTTTTTGTCTCATACATTTTCTTTTCAATCCATCTTTCTTTATAAGTGTTCTTTTAGTAAATAGAGGCTATGTTTTCTCACATTCTATGGAAGATGCCAAAACATTTTCTAATCTTTGAGTTTCTAAAATTGGTAGTTCTTACAAATCCAGGATTTCAGGATAATGTCCTCTTTCCTTCATTTTGCAATGCCTTTCAAAGACTCCTGTCATTTCTCAAAGACTCTTTTTTCTTATCACTCATCTCAAAACTGAAAGAGCTAGCAGACAGCATACGTTTCTCAACAGAGGGAGTATGTAAATTTGAAGATAAAGTTAAAAAGAATTATTCAAATTTTTCTTGGAAGCTCACCAGAACTTCTTTTCTGGACTATAGCTGTACAGAAGATTGATAGGCTTTTTCTTACTCAATTCCCCGTATCCAAGAGAAGTCCATCTAGTTCACACAACTAGACTGAAATTGGATCTTTTCCTAGAAACAAATTCTGAGGTTTTGACCCTGAGATGTACTTAAATGTTCGTTTTTGGCCCAATTCCAAGAAGTAACTGCCCGAGACGTTTCTTCTTGTGTCTTCATTTAATCAGCACCAGCCAGATTCATCAAATACTGATCAAGCACTTTTTGTTTATTCATTGTTATACCAGTACCATTAGGGTTTAAATCCTTTCTTAAAAACTAAAAAAAAAGCCGGGCGTGGTGGCGCACGCTTGTAATCCCAGCATTCGGGAGGCTGAGACCTGGAGGATCACGGTTCGCGGACAGCCTCAGCTACTTAGTGAGGCCCTCTGCAACTCAGTGAGACCCGGTTTCAAAATAAAGAATAAAAAATAGGGCAGGGGGTGTAGCTCGGAGGTCAAATGCCCCTGGGTTCCATCCCCAGACCCGCAAAAAAAAAAAAGAGCTATGGGCATTAATAGAGGAACATTTTGCATCTGTAGTCATAGTTAAATATCACTATGAAACCGGGCATGGTGGCGCACGCTTGTAATCCCACCATTTGGGAGGCTGAGACAGGAGGATCACGGTTCACAGAGAGCCTTGGCTACTCTGCAACTCAGTGAGACCCTGTTTCAAAATAAAGAATAAGAAATAGGGCTCGGGGTGTAGCTCGGAGGTAGAATGCCCCTGGGTTCCATCCCCACTACCACACCAAAAAAAAAAAAAAAAAAATTAAGAAAGGGCTGTCTTGCTGATTGTATCTGGCATTTGTACTAAAATGAAGAAAAGATTCTGAAACAGTAGAGGGCTGAGAGAAGAAAAGCATAAACAGAGGAAGTTGGTGACAGTCACCCAAATTAAGAGCTGAAGAAGAGGTTTAGGGAAATAATGAAAAAAAAAATGGTCAGGTAAGAAGCACATCCATTACCCATTAAGCAAGACAGAAAATGCTCTTGGACCTAAAAATATTCAGGCGTGCCTCTGCAGGCTTTTGATTGTTTTTGTTTGAGATTTCTTGGCACTGTGGATTGAACCCAAAGACATTCTACCTCTGAGCTACATCCCAGCCCTTTTATTTTTATTTTTTATTTTTTATTTTTTTGCGGGTCTGGGGATGGAACCCAGGGGGCATTTGACCTCCGAGCTATACCCCCTGCCCTATTTTTTTATTCTTTAATTTGAAACCGGGTCTCACTGAGTTGCAGAGGGCTTCACTAAGTAGCTGAGGCTGGCCGCGAACCGCGATCCTCCAGGTCTCAGCCTCCCGAATGCTGGGATTACAAGTGTGCGCCACCACACCCGGCTCCTTTTATTCTTTTTTGAAATACAGTCTCTTTAGGCTGATGAGAGTCTCACTGCTAGCTGAGACTGTCCTCAAACCTGTGATCCTACTGTTTTAGCCTCCTAAATACTGGAATTATAGGTGTGTACCGCCAGGCTGGGGTTGAAGTGTCTTTGGAGGTAAGAATGGTAACGAGTATGCCTACCAGCAGGGTAAAATGTTCATGACTTTGTCGTTTGTAGAAAATTGGCAGTAAAAAAGGCCACTTAATCAGTACTTAGTTCAGTACTGGTACAAGTATTTCCTCTCTATCCTCCCTTCCACTGTAGGCAGTCCATTTCTGATTCACATCTCTCCTCTAATACCAGTGTTGAAGCCAAGACAGGCCCATGCCATTTCAAGTACTGGCCCATCCCTTGGGTACCCAATTTGCAAGATACCTGCAGGCTGAAAACTGCAGTGGCTGGCAGCACATCTGGAGGACTGGTGAGTGGGCGGGAGACAGGACAGGTGAGCAGCAGAGTCGTCACAGTGATGGAGACCGGCGCTTTCTGAGTTGTGCGGTCTGGCATTTAGATCACAGGGGTGAGACTGCTGATTTCTGAGGAAGGTGCATTGATGTTTTATTCTATATCAATTTAGACTCAGCATTCTGATGCCTATAGACCAAATGGTATGTTAAATT
The DNA here is from genome assembly GCF_963383645.1 of Muscardinus avellanarius. NCBI lineage: Eukaryota > Metazoa > Chordata > Mammalia > Rodentia > Gliridae > Muscardinus > Muscardinus avellanarius. The sequence goes on along the minus strand of NC_137797.1, from coordinate 105,302,661 downwards.
ACCAACACAGCTTACACATAATAAGAGAGGAAAAGACCAGGGAGGGAAAATCAACTACACAAGTACGTGTATATAAGAGTACTTGGGTAGTAGTCTACTAAAATAGTATCCCGCACATTTTTCTTCTGGAAAACTCATATTTACCTTGGTAAATATTCCACCACTAGGTTCCTCTGAAGAAGCTAAGGCTTGTTCCACAAGGGAAGAGAAAACCAAAACATGGGGGGAAAAAAATCAAAGAGTGACAGCAGTTTTCAAAAGCCACTAAAATGTAAGATGCATGCACTGGAGGGAGAAAAGGTGTTCCGCAACGTTCAAAAGCTTGGCTTGGAAAGCGGAAAGGCAGACTAAGATAAGAGGGTGTACAGTACACTGAAGAACAGTAAGCTGGAATAAACAGGTATGCTAATGGGGAACTAGTTTCTATCCCTTGAAGTAAACGGTCGGAAGAGCTGATTAAGAGATGTACATGGAGGGTCAAGGGGAAGAGCCCAGCACCAGCCTTCCTCTGGGGGAGAAGTCACCTACCTAGGTGGGACACGTGTGGAGATTTCTATTCAGAGGGGCGCAAGGTAGGTCTAGAACGACCAGAACAGAGGAGACGATGCTTAAAACTCCCACAGTGCATCCGGAGAGCTGGTAAGAACTGTAGAATAGCAGCAACAGAGGGAGGTGTTGGGAAGATGCCCCTGGGGCAGGCCCACTGATGGATGTGCACTTGGTCAGAGTATCTAGAAGTCCCCACTGCCACTGTCCCAGGGCTCAGAGGGATCTGAGGAAGAGCTGAAGGCCCCAGTAAGATCTAGGGGAGGATGGAGAGGTTGCCAAGCATGTCCCACACCGCTGGCTGCCTACCAAAGACGTGTTCTTTTGTTTCCATCCTGAGAGGTAGCATCCATTGGAGGCCACCTTTCCAACCACATTTCCTTGTGAACATGAGGCATGGCAGTGTGTTCAGCTCTTGCCAATGAAAGAGGAGTGGGACTTGTTTAAGAAACAGGCATCCTAGAAGCCTTCCCCAAGCCAATTTCCTTTTCAAGACTTCAAGGCCATCAGGTTATGGTTCCTGCATAGAGTTTGGCAACCACGGTGAACTCACAGAGTATCTAAGGACCTATTAAATATTCATGAGAAACAGTAATAGCAGAATATACTATAATGAACCAAAGAGGCTCTTTGGGATATTTTCAATTTCTCAGGGAAACATAGCTCTGTCTCTTGGACACTAAGCAAATGACTTCCATTAAATCCCCTGACCCTTACTACTTAATATAAAGAACTTTTAGGGGTTTTTTGGTTTTGTTTTTTGCCTGAAGCCCTGAAAAGTACATTACTGGGACTCGAAAGGCATTTATAAACCAAGAAAGCTTGAGAAGCATGCCTTAGAGTATAGCCAAGCCACAAGATAAAAAGACATTGAGTTCCTAAAGTTTTACATGAAGGAAGGCCACTTAACCAGTTAAGAATTCCCATGCTGAATTAGTATAATAAACATTCACTGCATTAATCCACTGGACGTAGAGTTTATTTGTCATAATAAGTGGCATTATCCTAGCTAGCACGTGAAGTCTGTGGGGATGTCAACCTGAGGTTGCTGTAGAGCTACAGACATCCGCAGCAGATAACGGTGCTGCTGATGGCTGGCTCAGACAAACCACGTCTTAGTGGAGGCAGTCAGGAAAGAGCTTGACTCAAGCCGGGCGTGGTGGCGCACGCTTGTCATCCCCGCGCTTGGGAGGCTGAAACAGGAGGATCGCGCAGGTTCGAAGGCAGCCTCAGCTACTTAGTGAGGCTCTCAGCAACTTAGTGAGACCCTGTTTTCAAATAAAGTATAAAATAGGTCTGGGAGCATAGCCCAGAGGTAGAAAGCCTCTGGGTTCCACCCCCAGTACTACAAAAAGAAAGAAGGAAAGAAAGAAAAAAAGAAAGAGAGAAAGAAAAGAGTATGACTCACAGAGCGGGTGTCCCTTGTCTGACACACAAGCCCCTGAAACTAACATCAACCTCAAGGAAAAAGGAAGATATGGAAGAGACAAGGAAGACTAAGGTCCTTTGGGCCTGAATAAAACCGAGCAATCTTAAATCTGGCATTTACTGCCGGACGTGGTGGCACACCCTTGTAATCCCCGCGCTTGGGAAGCGGAGACAGGAGGATCCCGCAGGTTCGAAGCCAGTGGTGCTGGCTTAAGACACCCTGTTTCCAAATAAAAATATAAAATAGGTCTGGGAGTGTATCCTGGAGGTAGAAGGGTTTCCAGGAACCCCAGTACCACCAAAATAATAATAATAATAATAATAATAATAATAATAATAATAACAGTAATAATAATAATAATAATAATCTGGCATTTACTTATTTATTTTTCCATCAGTGGTAAAATAAATAAAGCTTTTGAGTACTAAGTTGACTATACCCTCTTGGGGAAGAAACAGGTTTAAATTTCGTATCTTTCAACTTTCAACTGTAAGATATTTCAATGCACCAACCACATCTGTGTTAGCGCAAGGAAAGCCGCTGTCTGTTTCTGCAGCTGGGCACCTGGCAGTGGAGGACACTGGCAATGTCACCTTGGTCTCGTGTTCCCTAGCTTCGGGCCAGCAACTCAGCTGGTCAGCTTTCTCTTCCCACTGGGGCAAGAGGCCGGAGTCCCTGGCAGCAGCCGAGGTGAGGTGCTGCCCAGGTGAGGTCGCAGCACAGCCGTTAGGTGTTCGCAGGACCAGCTGTCACAGGGACTCTCTCCTGAATTCCTTCTGCTTCAGCTCCTCCAACGTAGGAGTGCTACTGCCTTTTGATAAGCTGAATTACTCCCAACCACGACTAAAATCCTATCCTTACCTTTTTTTTTTTTGAAGAGCTAAAAAAAAGACAAGTAGTGTTTCTGAATTCCAGTGCAGTGCAACTATTATACTATGCCACACAGTGGGATCATATCACCACCTTTATTTTATTTTACTTTATGTTATTCATTTATTTTGGTACTGGAGATGGAACTTAAGGGCATTCTACCTCTGAGCTACACTCACAGTCCTATTTTTTTTCTTTATTTTAAAACAGGGTCCCACTAAGTTGCAAAAGGCCTCACTAAGCACTTGAGGCTGTCTGCGAACCACCATCCTCCTGTCTCAGCCTCCTGAATGCTGGGATTACAATATTGTGCCACCACGCCCGGCTACTACCTTTGCTCATAAACCTCTAAACCTGTGGAGTCCAGATGCACAAAAAGTTGATACCAGCTGAGTGTGGTGGTACACGCCTGTAATCCCAGTACTTCGGAGGTTGAGACAGGACCATCACAGGTTCATGGCCAGCCTCAGCAACTTAATGAGGCCCCTTGCAAGTTACTGAGACACTGTTTCAAAATAAAAAATAAGCTGGGCTTGGTGGTGTACACATGTAATCCCAGTATTGGGGAGGCTGAGACAGGAGGATCACAAGTTTGTGGACAGCCTCAGCTACTTAGTGAGGCCCTCTGCAACTCAGTGAGACCCCCTGTTTCAAAATAAAGAATAAAAAACCAAGCTGGGGATGTAGCTTGGCGGTAGAATGTCCCTGGATTCCATCCACAGTACTGCAAAATAAAAATAAAAAGTAAAATAGGGTTGGGGTGTAACTCAGAGGGTTCAATCTCCAGTCCCACGCACATACATACACACAAGAGTTGCTCCCAAGGAGAAGGGTAATGGATGGTGAATAGCCCCAAACCACTTCCCAGCAAACACTTCCCAGCCATCTCTCCTTTGGCCCTCCTCACCTCAAGTTGAATAGGAGCCCCTTTTACTCACTCACTGCTGTCCCAAATATACAAAACTCACAATTTAGAGTTAAAATGTGTTATCACCGGACTCAGCAGTTCTCAGTGAGGGGCCGTTCTGCCCCGACCCCAACATCTGACAGTGTCTCAGTCAGTGGTCACACTGCTGGGTTGCAGTGAGGGGATCGTCTGGCCTAAACCCTCAGCAGGGCGGAGGCTGGGAAGCTCTATCCAGTTCATGCCTTAGTGTGAATCGCTCCGCGCCCGCTGCTGGGAGGCAGATGGCGAGGGCGGCGACCTGTGTGTGGTCTGCGTGGTCTCTGGTCTCTGTGCCTGGAATGTGGTCGTCAACAAATATGCAGCGGCTACATCATAGGTGCCTGATGAACGCCTCATGGTTTACGCCAGGCAGGTGCACACACGCCATTTCCCCAGCACTGCGCTTTTTGGACCAGAAGCCCAGGCTGGTGATGGAGGTGGGTAGAGGCCCAGTGACTGACTCCGCGGGGCGGCACAACCTCCCTCCCTACCTGACGGACAGAAATGCTCGTCCTGTCCCTGCATTTGATGTTCTGACTGGACGGAAGAGGTAGCTGTCAGGGCGCCCTCACGCCTCCCGTCCTTAGATTGCCGCCCCCTCCCCGAACCAGATGGCCCTCGAGTTTCACCACCGCACAGGGGGCTGATGCTCTTACCATCGCTCGGAGGCTTCTTTACCACGACAAGTGTTTTCCTTTTCTAGAAAAGGCCCTTCTTGCTCCCTCTCCCCGTGCTCCCTGCGAGGGAAGACCTAGAGGGCAGAGTGGCCGTGTCCGCGCCTGAGGGGCCTCCTTAGAGGCAGCTGCTGCCCGCCGGCCTTCCAGGGACCTGGGCCTCCCCTCCGGGGGCGGGCTCCCCATCACGGGTACCCGGGGCCCCAGGCGGGCTCAGCCTGTTCACTCAAAGTCTTTCCCTACTTCTCAGTGTCGCCTAGGGCGCCCTTCGCCAACTTCACAATGTCCCCCAAGGCATAATTTTGCCAACTTCACAATGCCACTTTCAGAGGGCCCCGCGCAGCGATGGGGACTTCGCGGGGGGGGGGGTATCTATTTCTGCCTCCGGTGGGAGCCACACCCCGGTGGTGGCTCCCAGTGATGAGAAGCCAGGGACCCAAAGCCCGGAGGAGCAGCCGCTGATGGCTCTGGGGTAACCGGCCTGGTCTCTGCGCTGGGCAGGAGCGGGGAGCGCTCCGGGACGCCATGCCCTCCGCCCTCGGCCCAGGGGCCCCCTCGGCGGCGCGGCCGGCCTCGGGGCAGAGCTAGTGGCCCCCAGCCGACTCTTGCGAGCCTCGGGCGCCGGGCTTGGGGGAGCTGCGCGCAGCCCCCGCCCCCCCGCAAGGCGCTGGAGGAACTTTCCCAGCCCGGCCCACAGGTTGCTGGAGGGTCAGACGAAAAGGACCCGCCTTTCCCCGGCCGGCCCAGTAGGGCGAAGGTTGTTCCCAAGGCCACCACCAGCTCCTTCTCCCCCCAGAGTCCCCAAGCAGGCAGGGCTAATGAGAAAGGAGAGCTGAGGGCGCCCCGACCTCGAGCCGCCGCGCCCCTGCACCCAGCCCGCTGCCGCCCCGCGATGCCCCGCCGCGGCCCCGGGCTGTCGCCGCCGCTGCTGCTGCTGCTGCTGCTGCTGCTGGCCGCCGCTGCCAAGGGCAGCCCTGCAGGTGAGACGCCCGAGCTCCTCGCGCCCGCCCGCAGAGACCCTCGGCAGGGCCCTGGCACCCTGCGCCCAGCCCCCTCCGCCCCCAAGGGCCCGCTCTGCGGGGAGACCAGCCGGGCTCGCTCCAGCCCTGCGTCTGAGAAGGGCTCCGCAGGCCAACTTTAAAAGTTTGGGTAGGAATTCTTGGCAGACCAGGGGTTTACTCCAGCGCCAACTCTTGGCTCCGGGCCTTGGTTGGTCAGGAACGCTCCAGCGAAAGGGCATCTAAATATATTTATCCACATCACAGGGAGGTAGGGCTGCGCGCTGCTGCCATTTGTTTTAAGGGGAAAAACACTGACAGTGAGTGAGTTTGGTGTAAGAGAAAGCTTACAATCTGGTGGTGTCAGGTTGATAATGTGCGGAGACGGTGTACTGTATAAAGGGCTCTGTTTTTTTTTTTTTTTCATTTAATGCTTGCTATAATTCGTGTGTGTGTGTGTGTGTGTGTGTGTGTGTGTGTGTGTGTGTGTGTGGTATCAGGGATGGAGCCCAGGTTCATTCTACCTCTGAGCTACATGCCCAGCCCTATTTTTTATTCTTTATTTTGAAACAGGGTCTCACTGAGTTGCAAAGGGCCTCACTAAGTAGCTGAGGCTGCCCCGGGAACCATGATCCTCCTAATCAACCTCCCAATTGCTGGGATTACCAGCCTGCGCCACCACGCCCGGCCTAAACAGGATTTTATAATCCCCATTTAACAGGTGAGAACATGAAGACTGACAGAAGTCAGAATTTGCATAAGGCAGCAAAGACAGCTGGGTTGCCTGAGAGCATTTGTCCAGCTACTACTCTGTCGGTAAAACAGGTTGTAGTCCTATGGGTACAGATGTCAATCTACATCCGTTGCAAAAAAAAAAAAAAAAAAAAAAGGAGTGACTCTGTCGCGTCCTCGTCCAATGAGACCAAGATTCTGAACTACAAGAACTTGAAGGACATCAAAAGTAAAATTAAGAGAGGATTACTTCTGTTTTATTCCATAATTCGTTTTCCATGCTGGTCTTACGCAAGAGCAGGGTGGGGAGTGGGGAGGGTCCCTTCCCAAATGTGCACGCCGATTCCTGTTAGGCGGCCCTCCGTCAACAGGCACCCGCAGTGCCAGATCTCAAAGCCTCGGCTTTCAAAACCTGCCTAATTATCACTCTTCAATCTTCACTCTTTCCAGTTGGCCCAGGCCTCTGGGATCAAAAGCCTGGGTCCAGAGACTCCTGCCCCTTGATTCAGCCCTGCAATCTGTTTCTCAGCTGGACTCGCGATGGCCTTGATGCCCCGCTGTAGTCCAGGGAGTTTGCCATTCAGACATCCCTGGGAGAGGCTGGAGAGGGTCTGAAATGTGCGTGGCTTTTGTGTCTAGGATGCTGGCGGAGCCCCTTCCTTTTCTGTCCTGTGCACAGCAGAGGTGCTGCAGCAGTTTCTGTAGGTTGAGGGGTCGGCCTCAGGAGTGGAGATGGTCTTCCTGAAGATGAGGCACTGCTTGCACAATCAGTTACTACCTTGCAAGAAGCTGCATCTGAAATTGGGCTACCCAAATAGGGGGCCGGCTCCAAGTCTGGAGGGTCTGAAGCCAAAGCAGAGAGCCAGGGTGTTCCTCCTACAGCTATCCCAACGGCACCTGGCCCAACAATCGCGGATGGGGCCGGAGGGCGGCCAGTGTTGCCCACGCCACCGCAGTCTAAGCAGATGCAGGCAGATGTAATCTGCTTCCTTTATCCCATCCCAGTAATTCTGCTTCCCAGCTCAGTCATGCCTTTCTACTGCACTGCCGACAGTGGGAGGGTAGAGAGCGGGACCTTGTTACCTCCTGCTTCTTGGTACGATTTCTCTGAAGTATCCAGCTGTGATAAACACCAAAAGGATCACATTTTTATCTCCTTGGAATGCAGCTTATCTCCTCTAAAAACTTGTCTACTTATCCAAAAGTCTTTAGTTTTTAAAGGTTAACTTGTAGTTTATTTTTAAATTCCAGAAACTGGCAAGTAATTGTACATTCATCCTGGCCAGACTTCAGACTTTTTTTTTTTTTTTTTTTTTTGGTACTGGGGATGGAGCCCAGGGGCAATCTACCTCCGTGCTACACCTCCAGCCCTATGTTTTATTCTTTTATTTTTGAAATAGGGTCTCACTGAGTTGCAAAAGGCCTCACTAAGTAGCCGAGGCTGTGTGCAAACTGCAATCCTTCTGTTTCAGCCTCCCAAATGCTGGAATTACAAGTGTACACCACCACATCCGGCTTCAGACATTTAGTAGTGTGATTTTTATCTTTTCCAAACAGAAAAGCCCTATATGTCCTTGCATAATTTGTGTGTGCAGCACTGAGAATAAACCCAAGGCCTGATGCAGGCTAAGCATGTGCTTCTTCACCAAGCTACATCCCCAACCCTCTTTGTGTAATTTGTCTATGCGGTGTATATAGTGAAGGCAGGGTGTCACTAGGGAGAGAGAAATGGTTAGCTGCTCAAAGACTCAGAAGGTGGCATGCACCTTGGTAAAACTGGTTTTGAACCTGGCCACCAGCCTTGCAGGGCTGGACTCCAGATATTCAGTCTTTCCAGTGCTCTAGAACTGATCCAGTCCAGTGGATTCACCTGATACACACCTAAGTCTACTCAGCACACTCACTCACTGTCCAGCTCGTTAGAAGTGTAGCTGTCAGGCAGATGGATATGTGTGCACAGTGCCGCCGGCACACTCTCACTGAGGTCAGACCCTGGGGTGGAGAGCATCGGGGATGCTCAGGCTGCATCTGAGCACCTGGCTTATCTGTCTTCCTGGCGTCCTAGCCTCCCAATCAGCGAGCGGGGCACTCCTGCCCTGGGCAGCGCTCTCCTGGCACAGCCGGCCATGGTGCGAGGCGGCCCTTCCACACTTCCATGGCTCACCTGCCCACCTGAGACTCGCGGACGCCCTCTCTAGACAGGTTGAACAGTTCGGTGTCCTGGCAGCCATTCGGTCTCCCGAAGATGACTTGGCAGACCCGTGGGGGGGTTGATCTCACTTGCTGCTTTAACTCTAAGCTCATTCTAATTTCTAAATCCACTTGAGATGAGCCTTCAGAGTCCCTTAGGTTTACTCTTTATATGCAAGGGCTTTAATTCTTGCAAGTATAGGATTGAAAAAGAAACCCACTGGAACCCGGCTACCTGCATTTGAATCCTGATTCCAACACTAACCTTTGGTCAGTTATTTAATCTGCCAGTGCCTCAGTTTCCTCATCTGCAAAGTGGGTGTTGTAATAGTATGTGAGATCTCATAGGGTTGCTATAAAAAGAGTGCCTGGCCTACTATGTGCTACACAACTGAAGCCATTAGGCTGGGCATGGTGACGCACACTTGTAATCCCAGCATTGGGATGGTAGAGACCAGAGAATCGCGGTTTGTGGACAGCCTCAGCTACTCTAGCAAGGCCCTTTGCAACTCAGTGAGACCCTGTTTCAAAAATAAAAAGACTAAAAACTAGGGCTGGGGGCATAGTGCAGAGGTACAAGACTCTCCTGATAAAGCCAACAGGTTAGCAGTAGCAATCATGGAATGAATCTCAAAGGATTTTTTTTTTTGGGCGGGGGTAATGGGGATGGAACCCAGGGACCTTCTACCTACAAGCTACATTCCCAGACCTATTTTATATTTTATTTTGAAACTAAGTTTCTGAGAGCCTCACTAAGTTGCTGAGGCTGGGTCTGAACCTGTGTGATCCTCCTGTCTCAGCCTTCCAAGTATCAAATGATCTATTTTCTTCAACATTTTAAAGATTTATTTTACACATTTAAGTTTCTCTCATTCATTCATATATTCTCTCTCTCTCTCTCTCTCTCTCTCTCTCTCTCTCTCTCTCTCTCTCTCGCTCCTACAATTTGTGTTTCATTATCTTTGGGAAATTTAGCTTTACAATGTGGCCAGAAAATGTACAAATAATATTATGTAGCTTCTTTAGAGTACTACAAAACAGGAATTTACTTAATGTGGTTAAAAAATAGAGGTAGTAAAATTATGAGGAAGTTTTATAATAAAACTTGAAACTCTGTGTCCACACAGGCAGCAGAAGCCATGTTATAATCTTCCCATGAAAAACTGTGGAAGTCTCTGGATTGAGAGACTTGAAAACAGTGAGCAAATCACTGAGCCAGCCTGCCTTGCTCTGACATCTGTCCATCACCTTGAAAATGCTATAATAATTCAGGCATAAGGTGGCACTAAGTTATTCAAACCAGCCTTATTTTCTCTGGTGTCCTGTACAAACCTAGGATATCAAGGTTTTAATTCAAAGTCAGGAATCAGAATTATACTATGAACTGGGTACGTTCTGTCACCAGGTGTGCCCTTCCCGGCCAGGGTGAAAGTCTGGGATTAGAGCAGTCACATAATCAATAAAGCACAGATACAACCAAGTATGAGACGCTGCCTCTCATTCTAAGGAGCTTAGTGATCAAGCTGATTGAACCCACTTCACCCAAAATATCTAATTAACGAGTGACTGAGATGAGGGGAAGCCAGGGACGTTCAGCTGTCAGGACCTGGGGTGAGAACTGGCATCGGCTGGCGGTGAAGAACCGGTGCACTTCAAGGGGGCGAAGGGAAGCAGCGGTCCAGTTCTATGTCCTCAGCAGCATCTCTGCATCCGTGACTTGTTGCTTTGAAGCTGCTTTCCGAAGCTCTTCCCGGTGTATCAGGCTCACGAAGCGCACCACCCCGGGGCCTCCTGCTTGGTTTTATTCCAGCCTTGAGCCTCAGCCAGGTGCACGTGCCTCTCGCTCTCCTCCTTGGAGCTTCTCTGAAATCAGAATCTCTTAGCACTGGAAAACATGGAGACCTGGCCGAGAGGGATTTAACACGACATGGGCAACTCTGGACCTATGCAGGGCGGAGCAGGTAGACAAACGCTCCCCCTTCCATCTGTGGGGTGGGACTTGGAAGCTCATCCTGTGGACCTCCTCGGAGGGTCCCAGGGATCAGCCCCCAGGGTCCACGGTGGAGACTCCTGAGTCTCCCATCTCCCTCTCCCAGCCCCTCACTCCAGTTTCCTGGGAACACTTGCCAAAATTACCCTCCTTTCAGCAAGAGAATTTGGCTTTGATCTCTGGAGAGGGCCAAGCTGGGGCACCCACTCTGTTGCTTCTTATGGCCACTCCTCTATTTGGGGAGTGGGATCTGGGGACGCGCAGGTCTGAGAAATGAGACAGAATGCAATCTCGTGGATGCTGACAATTTTTATTCTAGTAGGTTGCATATTTATACAGTTTCTGACCAGGCAAGGTCAGGCAAAGATAGCCTTGATCAAATTAAGTATTCTTTAGCAAATGTTAAAATGTAAGTTATCGGAAAACACCCCGGAAGGAACAGGCAGGCCTGCACGCACACCAATGTACCTCTCAGGAAGCATGAAAGCAAGACAAGAAGCGCACATCTGTTTAAAGACAGAGATAGCCGCTGCAGAGGACTCTGAAGCTATTATAGACATATCTTGGGTTTATTTAGCTGTTAATATTTATTTAAGTCATGTGAACTTAGAGACATAATATCTTATGCTGTAACTTTTATGAGTGTTCATTTATTACTTTGTGGTGCCATGTAGACAAACATATACACTTACAACACAACGTACAACATCAATAAACAAGAGACCATAGACAAGGGAGGCACATATATACATAAGCATACAGATACAGATACAGATACAGATACAGATACAGATACACTGTCCAGAGTGAAGCCAAGTCACAGACATGAAAATAACTACACAGGCTTTTTACTGCACAGATGGGAATGATCAGCCAGCCAGCCATGGGTGACGCTGGATCAGATTTATTCAGGTGACCACTTTGTCCCCCCGTGGCAGGTAAACACCCCAGTCACAACCGTTTATCTCTTCTTTTTTAGGATATGAAACAGACAACCCTTAGATAGTTGTTGAGGAAACAAAAACCTAGAATGCCACTAGCTAGATAAAACAAAAAATAAATCAGGACAAAAATATATGTGTGTAGACCTGTGTAAAAATCCATGAGCTCAAGGAAAAAAAGACCTTAGTTTCAACAGTTAAAAAAAAAAAAAAAAAAAACTACTTATTACATTTTATCCTGTAAATCTTGTCCTTTGACCTTTTTTTTTTTTTTTTTTTTTTTTTTTGTGGTACTGGGGGTGGAACCCAGAGGCTTTCTACCTCTGGGCTACACTCCCAGACCTATTTTTGGAAACAGGGTCTCACTAAGTAGCTGAGGCTGGCTTCGAACCCGTGCGATCCTCCTGTCTCTGCCTCCCAAGCGCGGGGATTACAAGCGTGCGCCACCACGCCCGGCTGACCTGCTTTTGTATAGCATCTTTTAGTTTACCAATTAATTTATCATATGGCTGTAGGGCCATAGGAGGAGGATGCCTTCTTAAATTATTTTTATAGTACCAAAATTTAACTCCTCATAGACATTTTGGTTTTGCTGAAACTGGACAAGGAGACTAAACATAACTCATGCTACTGCAGGGGAGGCAGGTGGGACTCCACCCCAGTCCATTCCCCAAGCCCTCCCCTCTCCAGTGCTCTGGCTGATTGTTTAACATTTGAAAAGGTGACTCCAAATTATCCAGCAACCAGCCCGGGGGACTGAGGCATGTCCTCTGCTTCATGAGCTAAGGACTTGAGCCGAGCAGAGATTTTACCTCCCCGCTGGTCTCAATCTGACATATGATAGGACAACTTCTCCTCCTTATCATCACTGATAATTCCCTCATCTGAGTCCTTTGGAAGCAGAGAACATACTGGTGGAGCGGAAGCTCGGGCGCATCATCTGATTCCTTGGCTCTTGGCTTTGCTGTATTCACTTTCCTTTTTGTTATGGGAAACATTTCCTTAGCCTTAGTTTTAACAGCCATGCAGGGAGCCTGTCATGACCTCTTGTGGGTCGACTTTGTCCAGTCCAGACTGTACTGCCTGAATTTACCCAAATCCAGCCCATGCAGTCCAGAGCTGTACTGGAACACACACACTTTGCCTGCGTGCCTTTTGCACACCTTGCTTTCTCTTTCCCAGACCTCCGCACCAAGTCTCTTTCTCGGGAAACCAAGGGCTGAACTCACGTACATTCGGTCTCCCAACATTCTACAAGCTGTCCTTTGAGACCCTGGCCCCTATTTGCTGCGATACACGGTGACTGAGCTCGACGTAAGGAATGCATCTTCCTATTTGTAGCCCCATCTCTAGTCCCCCGCTCTCCTCCTTATGTGGGACCCACTGTCCTGGTCTGGACTCTTCTTCAAGTCCCTCTTATGGGCACCACCGCATTTTGTTGCATTGAGACTGTTCATTCGTGAATTCGTTATCTGCTTGGTGACTCTGATGAAGAGTCAACGCAAACCTAAAAACCAGTAGCAAAGTGCGAAAAGCCCTTTCGAGGAGGAAAGCACCCTGCCCGGGCTCAGAGGCAAATACTGAGAGGCGAGCTCGTGGACACACACAGGAGGGCGGTTCAGAGATCAGAATCGTGAGGCGGTGACTACACCCAGTCCAGATAGGCTGCCTCCGTTGTTTTTTCTGTTTTCTCACACATATTCTGCCTGCTCTGTTTTTCTCTCATTTTCTTCTCTGTTTCTCACTCTAACTTACTGACCATATTAGACCACCACCATATTGCTTAGGGTTGAACACGACTTCCTCTCTCATAAAATGAGGAACTAGAAGAACCAGGTTTTAGATATAGAAGAAACTGATTTGGGGCCCTATTAGGACTATTTTACAATTCTAAGATAAATTTAAATTTTTTTTAACTGAAAACAACTCATATAAAATATTAAATATGCAAATAAACATAAGAAATTTTAATTTGGGTGTTCAGGTTTCTACACAAACACAGAAAGACAATTGAGGCTTCTGTTTTTGTATAGAGAAGAAAAACACCTTGTTTTCATAAAGCAACATTCCCATTCACTCAACACAAATGCTGTGTGCATATATGTCCTTATCACTCAAAATTTCATTACGATGTGTAATTACAATGCAGAATAAAAGTATATTTAAAGCCAGGCATAGTGGCACACGTCCATAATCCCAGTACTTGGGAGGCTGAGACAGGAGGATAACAAGTTCAAGGCTAGCCTCAGCAACTTAGTGAGACTGTTTCAAACTGAAAAATAAAATAAGGCTGGGGGTATAGCTCAGAGGTAGAATACTCCTGGGTTCAATCCCCAGTACTGGAGATAAAAAAAAGAAAGACAAGCCAAGTGTGGTAGAGCACGCTTGTAATCGCAGTACTTGGGAGACTGAGACAGGAGGATCACAGGTTCACAGCCAGCCTGCTGCAACTTAGTGAGCTTTTGTTTCAGAAATAAAGAATGAAAATTAATAGGGCTGGAGGTGCAGCTGGGACATAGAATGCCCCGGGTTCAATCCCCAGTCATGGAAGGAAAAAAAAAAAAAAGATGATCAACAACAAAACCAACAAACTGTTGATTTTGAGGATGTTGTTGTTGTTGTTAAAAAATGCTTAAGCCTAATTTTTTACTCTCTAACTCTAAGCAGAACTTCAACACCTGGCCCCCGGGCTCTGACTGATTTCTGTGAATGAACGTTCTGATAAAGTTGCCCTACACTGAAAGAATACATCTAGGTAAATGAGAGTCACTGGTGAAGTGTTTTGCTAGGCTCAGAGGCTGCTGGTACGGAATGAAAATCAAGCAGAGACCTTCTCTCACAGAACTGGGGGAACCAGGCGAGGATTAGAATACCGCCATATTCTTCTGCTTTTCCACTGTTTTCCCTACCGTCTACCTCCCTACATGTGTATGCTGGTTCAAATGACTAAAGGAATTAGCGTGGATATGGGGACAAGGAGGATGAGTGGAACCGTGGAGAAACCACTGGGGAGTGAAGCACATTCATTAGCAGTGCATGGAAAAGCTCTGATTTGGGCTTAATTCTCAATGCCCGCGCTACACTGTTAGTGGTTAACTTTTGTTGTTGTTGTTTGGTTTTTGGTGGTACTGGGGTTCCTGGAAACCCTTCTACCTCCGGGCTACAATCCCAGACACCTATTTTTTATATTTTTATTTGGAAACGGGGTCTCTTAAGCCACTGCTGCTGGCTTCGAACCTGTGCGATACTCCTGTCTCCGCCTCCCAAGCGTGGGGATTACAAACGTGGCCACCACGCCCGGCTAGTGGTTAATTTTTATCACTGGATTCTCTTGAGGACTGGGTCAGCGTTTCTTAAGCACAGAGGTACACTGGTGTCAAAAAGCATAGATTCTCCTGTCTCAGCCTCTCAAGTAGCACTGGGAAAAAAAAAAAAAAGAAAGCGTAGATTCACAGAGACTTACCTTTGAGGTCAGAAAATTAGGTTGGACCAGCAACAGCAAAAACACAGGATGTGAGCACTTGACAAGACAAGGTGTTCGGCAAAAACAGGAAGGCCGGGCCAGGATGCCGAAGAGAAGAATTGCTAGGGCTCTGGAGAAGGGGAAGAAGCTGGAATCACGAGGCTGGCAGAGCTTTCTCTCCTGTTTTTCGGCTACAGTTCCTCTCCTTAGCCCCTCCCCCGTCGTGGCTCTCTCTTGGCTCCTGGCTGGTTAGCCAGCTGTGCTTCCTTAGCTCCACACAAAATTCAATGGAGGTGAGGTAGAAGGGTACATTTGAGAAAAAGCAGGGGAAGGGCGAAGGCTATGGCCTTCGGGGTCACAGAAATAAATTTGGAAAATATATCCATTGCATTTGAAAGGAAGAGGAATTCTTTTGGAAGCTTCCCACAATTATCCAACTGTGGCCAGCTGGCTTTATTAACTATTAGGCAATTATCTGTTGTCAAGAGATTGTTGACAAAGTTTCAATTCCACTTAAACTTCCTTACAGAAAACCTTCATGATTCTCCTAAAAAGTAAAATGGCTTAGTTCTACTCAGGAACCTTCCTTCAGGGTTATGATCTGGATTCATTCTTTCCTTCCTCCCTCCCTTCCTTCCTTCCCTGTGCTGAGTATTGAACCCAGGGGCAGTCTACATGAGCTATACCACTCCCAGCCCTATTTTACTTCTACTTTTGAAACAGGGCCTAAGTTGCTGAGGCTGGCTGAGAACCCACTATCCTCCTACCTCAGCCTCCCAAGTTCTAGGATTAAAATGTGTGCACCACCACACCCGGCTCAGATGACTTTTCTAAGCCTGACCAAGTCCCTGTCTGTTACTCAGCCCCTCTGGGCCAACATATATGATGATCTAGTATTTAGAGTGTACTTCTAGTACTTAGTGGATGGACCATCTTTGCTTTAAAAATGGTGATTCAACTTTGAATGCTGCCAACAGATAACCCTATGTAAGGGTTTAACTGGTACGTTTTTGGCTTCTGACCATGAAAAACTCCCCATGTCAAATTTCTAACCACATTCCTTCCAAGACATTCTCCATGGGCTTCTCTCTCGACAGATGATACATCCATCTACTGAATCTCAATCTAGAACCTGAGAAGCAAGCTAGTCTCCTCCCAGTTTTATGATGACTGAGCCAAACAAAACATTAACCTGGGCAGGTGTACAATGGCTCAGACAGCAAAAAAGAGAGACAGAAATAGACAGAGAGCACTGTATCCTGTTTCCTTTCTCATCTCATTTCCTTTCTCTTTTTCTTCCCATCTCCTTTTCTTTTTTTCTTTCTTTTTTTTTTTTTTTTTTTTTTTTTTTTTTTTTTTTGGTGATACTGGGGGTGGAACCCAGAGGCTTTCTACCTCCAGACTATACTCCCAGACCTATTTTACATTTTATTTGGAAACAGGGTCTCACTAAGTTGCTGAAAGCCTCACTAAGTAGCTGAGGCTGGCTTTGAACCCGTGCGATCCTCCTGTCTCAGCCTCCCAAGCGCAGGGATTACAAGCGTGCGCCACCACGCCTGGCTCTCCTTTTCTTTTACAAGTGTTTATTGAGTGGCTATGCACCCAGGCAACCATGCCAGGTGTAGAGATAATAGCCTCTGGCCTCAAGCTTTTCATGGTCTAGGATCAGGGCAGACAAGGCGTGGCTATGTGCACACAGAGGGCCTTTAACTTGTAGAACACGTCAGCCCCGACACAGGGGGCTGCTTTCTTAGTCCTGTATAGCAAGTTCGAGATTCCTAGGTGGCTAGCAAGAGAGTCTCGGGCAGAAGAAAGAGCACATGTGAATCGGAAGCGCTGGCCCAGCTCAGAGCAGGTCGCAGAGGTGTTTGCCGTGGTTCCGGGTCACAAAGTACAATGGGTGGTAGTAAGGAAGCTGGTTAGGCAGATGGGAACCAGGTCGTGAAGGCTTAAGAGAATACAACCAAAGACTGTTTTGTTGTTTTTCATTTTGTTTTACATAGTATTTTTGTAGGCAGGCTAACATAATCAGTTTGCATTTTAGAAAAGTAATTCTGGCAGAGAATGAAAAATAAAGGTCAGAGGAAACTTGAAAAAGGCCTCTTCTACAGGGAAGGTCAGTCGTGAGACCTAGACTACAGATAATTGTAGAGATGAGGAGGCAGAGCCTGGTGAGAGATTCAGGATGTTTTGATTGAACATGAGTTACGGGAGAGCTGGGAGGCAGGACGGACCCCGCTTCAGGCTGACAGATGAGACAAAGCAGAGAATGGGGGTGGGTTAGGAGGGAAAATGCGTTCGTTCCGTTTTGGATATTTTGAATTTCGAGTGTTTTGGGAATGTTTCCAGATTATGTTATCAAGTGTCCTCTGGAGTATACCACATCAAGAGGAACCCATGGGGAGAGGAGATGCAGGAGAAAGTAAGGCCCAGGTGTCATGAGAGGGAAGAAGGTGGTCGGCCATTTGTGTCCATGGTTTCTGCATCCAAGGATTCAGCCAACCGTGAGAATATTCAAAACAAACAGCTGTGTCTGTACTGAATGTGTACAGACTTTTCTTACTTATATTCCCTAGACAAAACAGTTTAACAACTATTTACACTGCGCTTACACTGCAGTGGGTATTAAGTGAGCTACGGATCATTTCAAGTGTATGAGACGATGCACAGGTTATTTGCTAATAGTAATGCCATTTTATGTGGAGAACTTGAGTCTCGGAAGAGTTTGGAATCTGCAGGGAGGCCTGGAAGTGATCCCCAGAGACACTGGGGGTGACTGTAGGTAGTCACGGGGCCAAGTGCTCCAACACGTTCATGGGTGCCAGTGCTCAGGATTTCAGGACTGACCCAGCAGGAGCAGAGCTGCTGGGTGGTGGGGACAGACAGGAGCCTGCAGCGGGCTGCAGCCGGTGGGAAGCGTGGGCAGGCACTCCCTCCAGAAGGCCTGGAGCTGGGCCAGTCGCATTTGTGACTCAATCACCGGGACCTGGCGCAGCCCAGAGACAGCGAGGATGCGCTGTAAGAATTGTGATGATTTCATGAAGGGAATGTGAGCTTCCACAATAATAATTCAGTCTGCTCACAGGATCCAGAGGGCTTCGTCGTTGGTTTGATCTGAGCTGTGAGGCAAGGGAGGACCTTGAGCAAGCTGAAGGGGGAGGAGCCACTGTGGAGGGCAGGCGCAGTGGAGCACAGGCCGGAGAAAGCATGGGGTGCAACTAAGCTCCTGGAGACAGGAAGGGCGCGGCGTGCAGGGAGGACTGTGGTGCCGCTGAGAAAGGAGACGGCCTGCGTGCAGGGTATGAGGACGGAGTTGCAGATTAGCAGGACCTCACAAGACCCCTGGGATAGCTTCGACTTTTTCTGTAAAATAAGGGGATGTCACAAGTGAAGATTTCATTAGGTGGCTGGTCTGGCTGCTGAGGGGATGGGGAAAGTTGGTGCCTAGGACAAGAACCTTACAGAGGCTGAATTAAGAGGTGGGCTTGAGCACCAGCCCCACCCCGAATCCCACCCCAAGGATGGACACTGTGAGCCCACCTCTAGGATGCTGTTACCATACTCCTTGATTAAGGCTCTGGTTCTCCCCCTCATAACAGAGTGTATCCTAATAGAATGGGAATCTCTTTTAATATGCTTTTATTGATGCATTATAGTCTCACATCATAAATCATGTCGACAGTGACGTACACGCACTGGGCACTTGGTGCCCACCCTCGCTGCCTCCCCGTCTCTCCCCTTCTCCATACAGAGTACTGAGGCTGACACTGGTGTTGTCACCTATGTTCACATAGCTGATGAAAATAATTCCTTCAATGAACCTCGCTCTTCTCCCTCCCCTCCTTTATCCCCGGCTCCACTGAGGTTTCCCCTCCATTGTCTGGAGTCCCTCTGGTGTCCCCATTACTCCCTAGCTTGCGCATATTAGAGAAAACATATGCCCCTTCACTTTCTCTGACTGGCTAATCTCACTAAATAAAATATTCTCCTTCCATTTTCTTGCAAATGACGTATTTTTTGTGTGTGTCTGGGGATGGAACCCAGGGGCATACAACCTCTGAGCTACACCCCCTGCCCTATTTTTATGGAGGGCCTCACTAAGTAGCTGAGGCTGTCTGTGAACCGTGATCCTCCTGTCTCAGCCTCTCAAATGCTGGGATTTGTAGTGTGCGCCACCGTGCCTGGCTCAAATGACGTAATTTTGTTCTTCTTTATTGCTGAGTAGAATTCCATTGAGTGGGTATACTTTCACCTTGTGTGTAAGCCTTTCATATGTCAGTGGACACCTGGGTTGGTTCCCTAATTTGGCCAGTATGAACGTGCTGCTATGGACATGAGTATGCATATGCTACTGGGGTTCTCTGGTTTCAATGTAAAGATACCCAGGAGTGGTAGAGCTGGATTATATGGTGAGTCCATAAAATGGAAATCTTTAAAAGCAAATGTGCTAGAATTGTTGGTCACATAGAGCAAATGCCCTGGCACTT
This sequence comes from Muscardinus avellanarius, assembly GCF_963383645.1. Taxonomy (NCBI): domain Eukaryota; kingdom Metazoa; phylum Chordata; class Mammalia; order Rodentia; family Gliridae; genus Muscardinus; species Muscardinus avellanarius. The sequence goes on along the minus strand of NC_137797.1, from coordinate 105,283,395 downwards.
GGCTCTCACAATTCCTTTTTCTTCCAGGAGTCTACTATGCAACTGCATATTGGATGCCTGCTGAAAAAATAATAGAAGTCAAAAACGTGCTGGACAAGCACGGGGATGCCTACGGCTTCTACAACAACTCCATGGAAACCACGGGCTGGGGCATCCTGGAGATCAGAGCTGGGTATGGCGCCCAGGCCCTGAGCAACGAGGTCATCATGTTTGTGGCCGGCTTCCTGGAGGGCTACCTCACTGCCCCGTAAGTACCCCAGCACAGAGCGCTCCCTGGCAGCTCCGTGCTTTTCTTTGTCCACCAGCGACTCCAGTCTTCCTGACATTGCGCATGAGGGCTGAAGAGCAGCCAAGGTCCCTTGTGACGGATAGAGGAGTTGCCAGGACTACACGCGTGCCCGTAATCACGCCTGCCCAGAAGGCGCGAAGCCCCCAGTGTGGCGCTTCTCAGTTCTCTGAACGCCCTCTTCCCTTCTCATGAAGCTGTTTCACAAGATAGGAAGCCATTTCATCCTACTAGTCATTTCTTGCTGAAAGAAAGCAGGTAAGAGGCAGAAGGACTCCCTGAGAACGGTGAAGCAGGGAAGATTAACTAGAAATAAAATGTAAGAGCATTTTTTTTCAACCATCTTGAAGCATCTTCGGTACGATGTTTACACTGAAATGAGTCTACTTTAAGTATCCCTGCCAGTCCTATTGTTACTTGTTTCTGGAGCCCTCCTCTTGTCTTGTAAAACAACAAGGATGTAGTTAAGAATAACACAATGAGAATATATGCTCTTTAGAGAAGTTCTTTCAGAAAACCATAGCTATGACTAGGATAATCAAGCCTTATCCCACCTTTGAGAGAAAGTGTCTTTGTCTTGGTTCATTTCTCTTACTGTGACCTAGTTGTTAAACGCAGTTAAACCAAACCCAATTTGGGGCTGTTACTACCTTGATCATAGTATGTGAGTTGCTGATATCAATATATTCCAGAGTAATAGATATCATATCATATCATAAATGACTAGCTATTGGACTTTGGCTGCCCTTTTTTATTTAGACAATTAAGTCCTATTTCTTTTTACACCCAATTTTTGTTACTTTAGCACACAAGTCCCCTTAACAGCATACTATTCAGAAATGTATAAAACACTATAAATTTTCTTTTGCAGTACTGGGAATTGAACCCAGGGGCATTCTACCTCTGAACTACATGCCCAGCCCTATTTTTCTTTTCTTTTCTTTTCTCTTCTTTTCTTTTCTTTTTTCTTTCTTTTTTTTTTTTTCAGTACTGAGAATGGAACCCAGGGGAATTCTACCTCCAAGCTACACCCCCTGTGTTATATTTATTCTTTATTTTGAAACAGGGTCTCACTGAGTTGAAAAGGGCCTAAGTAGCTGAGGCTGTCCACAAACTGCAATCCTCCTGTCTCAGTCTCCCAAATGCTAGGATTACAAGTGTGCGCCGCCAAGCCCAGCCTTTATTTTATTTTTATTTTTTTTGAAACAGGGCCTCACTAAGTTGCCAAAGCTAGACACGAATCTTCAATCCTGTCTCAGCCTCCCAAGTCCTGGGATCACGGGCATGTGTCATCACACGTGGCTTGGAATATGATTTTTAAATGTGTTTAAATCCATATTATGCATGCAAAAATCTGCACTTCTCATCCTTTCCTCTGTATTTTTATTCACTGTGGGACTCACTGAGTTTTGTCTGTGTTGTTTAAAGTTTGCAGAAATAACCAAAGCTGAGTTAATGTGAGTCGATTAGATTGGCCCGGTGGTGACCTATACAGTGGGTCTTTAGGGAGCTCCCCAGTGCGGAAGCAGCAGCTCTCATCTGTGGGGAAGTTCTAGGAATGAGTAAGTCTCCCTCGGGTAATCCTGTTGGTTTCACAGCCAGAGACCTCACTGGGACCGAGAAAGCTTCTGATGGAGATGGCAGTTCGGATATTCTTACATTTAAAAAATATATGTTTAATACCTCACAGGTGACACTTTTGGGGGAGGCTTTATCATTTTATCTTCATTTTATATAAAATATTTATCCTTGAGTAACTTTATTCATTTGCCAAGAAAAATCTGTAGAAAAATAAGCTTTAAAAATACTTTTGTATTAGTTGGGCGTGGTGGCGCACACTTGTAATCCCCGCACTTGGGAGTCGGAGACAGGAGGATCGCGTAGGTTCGAAGGCAGCTGTGCTGGCTTAAGAGACCCTGTTTCCAAATGAAAAATACAAAAAAAAAAAATAGGTCTGGGAGTGTAGCCCGAAGGTAGAAGGGTTTCCAGGAACCCCAGTACCAACACACACACACACACACACACACACACACACACACACACAAAACTTTTGTATTAGGTAAAAATTAAATCTTATTTCTTAAAAAAAAAAGCAGCTACCATTCAGAAATGGTTTTGTTTAATTTACCTTGTACATAAAAGTCAGCTCTAAAGATTAAAATAAAAATGGATAAACCCAAGCACTTCCTGCCCATGCTTTGAGGACAAGGGGCCTCAGCCACAGGAGAAGGCTCAGGAGGGAGGGACAGGCAGTCTCGTGGCCTCTAATGCTGGCTTCTCAAGGCAAAGTTGGGATGCTCTTGGCCTCATCGCTACCTCAGAGGGTTCTCTAACCCCAAGTCCTGCAGAGTCCAAGAGAAGAAAGTGCCCCAGTGGTCAAAGGGGCTTTATGGAAGACGTGCCTTAGCAGACCCAGTGCGGGGTAGATGAGAGCCACTTGGCAGGGCCGGGAGGAGGGATAAAATCATTCTGGGCAGAAGGGAACAGAACTGAGTACTGAAAGAAGGCGCTGGGTCTGCACAAGGATGGAGCAAGCAGAGGGCGAGAGCTTTGCAAGGCAGGTGGGGCGACTGTGGCAGCTTCAGATGGAGCGCCTTCAGAGTCACCGTTCTCCACAAGTGCAAAAGGGGTCTTGAATCCCCTGCCAGTATTGAGGGACACAGCCGTTCTCCCCACTTTCTCAAGGAGGGGGTCCCATGTATGTGGCACCAGAGTGTGAGAGCCTTTGCTATGATTCATGAACAGCAGGTGCTGCATGATAAAGGATGGAGAAGAGAGGTCAACATATATCCTAGAAGAGGAAGGAGAGAGGAGAGGAGGAGGAAGCAAAGGAGAAGACGGGAAGAAGGGGAAAGGAGGGAAGGAGAGAGGAGGAGAGCAAGAAAGGAAAGAGGAAAGAAGGGGAAAAGAAGGAACAAGGAGGAGGAAGTGCAACAATCAACTCTCTTTAGAAGTCTTTCCCATGAGCTGCTGTCCAAAGGCTGTCATTAATGAAAGCATAGGAGGGGGATTTCTGAACCAGCATGCATTTAAAGGACCTGCTCTATGCTTAGTCCCAAGCTACGAACAGAGGGATGACTCCCAGCTAGGAGTAGTGGGATGACTCACAAATGACCACACATGCTTAAAACAGACCCCTGGCGATGGGGTGAGGAAGGGGTGCGGTGCTACCCATTTCCTCCCTTCCCGATGTGGTCCAGGAAATGGAGGGTCATTACTCATTCTGATATCCAAAAGTTTATTTTTTTATATCAAATAAAAGAATATGCCCAAGGGGTGGAGAAACTGGGCTCATCGGAGCACAACAGAGGTGATACCACAAGAATCACAGGCTGTGGCTCTTACACCAAAGACTGTGGCAGTCGGCACCACGGCCCCTCTGCACTGTCTCAGCCCAGCAGCAAGGAGAAGTGATCTTTGACCAAAGATATCTGACAGCCTCTGAAGCTAGGCAGAAGAGCTTCAAATGTCAACTTTCAGGAAGCTGTAAGAATAGCCACAAACTAGCAGGAGAGGAGGATTCCTGGTCACAGGCTAGGTGGTCTTGTTTATTGTTTTGGGGGGGTTTTGTTTTCCAACTACACAAGAACAGTTGTCTGAAAGTAATAATATCTTCAAATATAAGTATCATTTGTCAACTTCAAACGCTGACGGCTAGGGCACCAGGGACCAAAAGAAAGAGCCTTCTCTTTTTGGTTTCCTCTGGACTTGTAGAGTTATATACTTGTAAGTTTTAGCTGCTATTGTTTCCACATCTTTCTTTCTATTCTGTCACCTTGGGGACAGGAGGTGTGTGCGAGGATGGACACTGTGGGATGAACAACTGAAATGCTCAGATTAAAAAAATTGGTGCTGGACGTGGTGGCGCACGCTTGTAATCCCAGCTTTGGGAGGCTGAGACAGGAGGATCCAGGTCCGCAGCCAGCCTCAGCCACTTAGTGAGGCCTTTTGCAACTCAGTGAGACCCTGTTTCAAAAGAAATAATAAAAAAATAGGGCTGAGGGTGTAGCTCGGAGGTAGAATGCCCCTGGGTTCTATCCTCGGTACCGGAAAAAAAAAAAAAAAAAAAATTTGGTCACCTTGGAAGAGATCATTTGCTCCTTGCAACTTATAAAATACTTGAGATACCAAATGTAAAAGTGCAAAGAAGTAGCTTCAAATCCCCTGAAGCATTTCCCCTGAAGTAGTCAATTTTTTTTTTTTTTTTTGCCTTCTTAAACTGTAATAACACTCCTCAGAAGACCCCTGGGTGCGGGGCCTGGCCCTCTGTGGTCTATCATGATGCCCGAGGATGTTGCCTTTTGCGGCCCCTGCAGAGTTATCTAACGCCTGCAGCAGCAGCAAGCAGGACCAGCTGGGGACAAAGCTCTGTGCAGGCAGTGGGCTTTACTTTTTAGGGGCTTCTCTCATTGTCTTTCCCCTCCTCACCTTTCTTCCTTTCTCCTTCTTCCCTCTCCTGGTACCACTCCCTGCAGGATGTTGACAGTATCATGGAAACATCCCCCTCAGAGACTCACCAGCCCCCTTGTGGTGTCCCTGCACCTCCGGATGGCCACAGACTGCAGTGGTGTCTGTGCCCAGGCCTGTCCTAGCATCCCTTAGAGCCAGGATTCCTGAGAGCCAGATACTGCCTCCTGAATCTCCTCATCGCCTCTGTTCAACAACTGCTAATCTTCCATGTCAGGGGCCAGGTCAGGGGCCAGCTGTGGTTGCAGGCAGTGAGAATCCCCAGCCAGAAAAAAACACACAGAACCGCCATCTGGAGGAGAACAAACAGCAACTTTATTCTGCAGACCCGCTTCCATATATAGGGTTCTGCACAAACTGTCACACACTTTAGCGTGGACATGCATATGCACGTGACCTCTTGCTAAGTCTCTGCACACTCTATACAATACGCAACCTCGAGATGTTCAGACACCCATAGTTATACAAAAGGTACGCACACCCGAGGCTGTGCTGGAAGTGTGCAGGCACCTGAAGCTGTGCAGAGGTAATGCCTTCACCGCTAACCTGTATTCCGTGTAGAGGTAATGCCTTCACCGCTAACCTGTATTCCAGCTGTGTCCCCACACTCGACCCATCCCAGAGGCTTTTATGATTCCATCCCCACTCTATTCCATCTCCCCTCTACCATCTGTTAGTGCCTTGAGGACAGGCTCCCTAGCACAGTCCTGTTTATATACCCCAAACACCTAGCACAGTGCTTCCGTCCCCAGCAGTTTTATTTGTGTGTGCGCGCATAGGGTATGAGGGATCGAACCCAGCCACATTCTACTTTGAGCGACACCCCCAGCCCTACTTTATTTTTTACTTTTAAACAGGGACTCACTAAGTTGTGAGTGGCCTTGCTGAGTCGCTGCGGCTGGCTGTGAAGCCCCAGCAGTTACTTGATGGCCTGCTTATTAGGTTCAATGACTCCTGTGGTTACAATTCTTCAAGAGATGAGTCAGAGAGATGAAGTGCATATTTCTATGTGATGCCGCACAGCAGCGGCCTGGCCGGACGGAGCTGCTGCTTTGCTTCTGACTCTGCGGGCGGCTTCCTGGGGATAGACTCACTGGGGATAGACACGTTGATAAACAGCCTTGGATTGACTTTTAATAAAATGAGGCACCGGCCTTTTATGGAAAGAAGGGTGGTGAGGGTGTGGAGACCTGGTCTGCTCTAGTTTTTAATAAAGTGGCCATCTCTTGGGTCACTGGGGAAACTACCTCCTCTGTAACTACCCGGTTGGAATGAGTCAATTCAGTGCAACAGACACTGGCTCTGCTACTTTGTGTCAGGCTCTGGGGTAGGAAGAAATGTAGGGAGGAGAGTTAGTGCCTGAGTGCATTCTGCACAAGAGACTTTAACTTACCTTGTCGAGATACAGGGCCCAGGTCTGTGATGGAAAGAAGTTCTAGAAAGACCCCAGCACAAACAGAGGAAAAATTCACCAGCTTCTGTGCTGCTCTGGTGTTTGGCTGCCCCCAACAACTATCTCAACAATTTCCCTCCATACCTGCAACTTCTTATGCTTCCAAGTAAAAGCTGTGGGGAAAGCAAAGGCGACTAAAATGTAGCCTGAAATTCCAAACTATCAAATGCCCTAGCAGTTAGTAACTGTTTGGAACTTAACATGGACCACAAAATAATAGGATAATGATGACTACAACGATTCACTTATATACAGCACTTGTCTAGCATTTACAGTGAGCCAGACACTGTTCAAAGTACCTCACATATGTCAAATTATTTAATCTGCAACATCACTACCAGGTATGTGTGACTGTTATCCTCCTTAGTGATGTGAAACCTAAGCACAGAGAGATTAATAGGCTGAAAGTCACAGAACTAGACAGCGGGACCAGGACTGGAAACCAGGCTGTGTGGTACAGAGTTTACCCTCACACCCAAGCACACAGATGGGTTGCTCACTGTGGGAAAGACCGCCCCTGACCCGGGGAGGGGTTACGAGAGGGAGGCAATGAACAGTAGTGCTGAATGGTGTAGTATTACCGACATAATGCGAAAGATTCAGGAAGAGATGGCGGTACACGTGTTTTCACTTGGATAATCAAAGTGGCTATAAAATTCTCACCAGTTATTTTCCTCAGTACATAGTTTATGGCAACTAGTGAGCAGAGGCCAAGGATGTTGCTAAATATCTCACAACTCACAGCAAAAAATTAGTTCAATTCAAAATGTCAGCCGGGCGTGGTGGCGCACACTTGTAATCCCCGCGCTTAGGAGGCAGAGACAGGAGGATCACACAGGTTCAAAGCCAGCCTCAGCTTCTTAGTGAGGCTCTCAGCAACTTAGTGAGACCCTGTAGGTCTGGGAGTAGAGCCCGGAGGTAGAAAGCCCCTGGGTTCCACTCCTAGTACCAAAAAAAAAAAAAAAAAAAAATCGTGAAAGGTTTATTAGACATACCAGAGGTCTATTAGGGAGTCCCAGAAAAAGAGTCTGGAGGGAATTTCAGTTAAGAAATAATTGATATTTTAATAGCTGTGAATTTATCAAAATTGAAAAATAGCCATGAAAACTTAATTGAAAGACACAGCCTATTAAATTGCTATACACACAGTGAATGAACTTACAGAAATTTGAGGTTAAATAATCTTAAAAACTATTAGAAAGAAAAAATACTGTCTACAAAGGAATCTCAGCTTCTTATCAGGACAGCATACTTCTCATAAAACACATACTGAGCCGGGCGTGGTGGCGCACACTTGTAATCCCTGCACTTGGGAGGCGGAGACAGGAGGATCGCGCAGGTTCGAAGCCAGCTGCGCTGGCTTAAGAGAGACCCTGTTTCCAATAAAAAATATATATATAAAATAGGTCCAAAAGTATAGCCCAGAAAAGGGTTTCCAGGAACCCAGTACCACCACCAAAAAAAAAAAAATGTACCAAGGAAATCATCTAACAAGAATTTTATAACCATTTAAATTATCTAAGTAAGCCAAAATAGGATATATTCATATAAATTGAAACAGTTTAACACCCATAAACTTCTATTGGGCTATTAAAAAATATACTTTAATAACAGGAGGGGATGTTTTGGACATAAGAATAGTTAATATAAAAAAGTAATTAATTTAATTTTAAGAGTTAAAATAATTTTAGTATTTTTAAATTCAAAAGGTAAAGCTAAATCTTAGAACAATTACATGACATATAATATCAATGAGTAATTAAGGCTTGGTAAAATATGCTTCATGTTTTGATGTAAATAATAATAAAAATTCATTTATACTTTATAAGAAAAACATAGCTATGAGTGTTTTTAAATGATAATCATTAAAGTTAAATTATGCTCATTAAACACAAATACATTCTATAATTTTTAAATCACCAAAAGTAAAAAGAAAGTTGACAAGCATGTTATCTGAACAAAGAAAGCAAACAAGAAAGAACAAAAAGAAGTGAATGGAAAACAGAAAAGATTATAGAAGTAAATCCAAGAACATTTAGATCACAATAAGTATAAATGAATTATTTTCATCAATTAAAATATTTACTGTATAACATATGGGGCATTTTCATTTTTTTAATTAAAAAGCCTAAATACTCAATAATCTTCTAAGGAATGGAAATTAAATGGAAAAATTATTTAAATCCATATAATTGTTGAAAACGACAAAGTCTGACCAGTGTTGTGAGGCTGTGGGAGGAGGAGAATTCTGGGAATGTAAGTCGGTATTACGGCTACAGCAAGCAATTTGGATATATATTTTAATATTGGCCCCCAAAGCCATTTTTGAGTGGGGGTGCATATATGTATAAAATAATTTAGTAAGTTTGGGTGTTGGATAGTTGGGTGTTTGGTATATTCAATGCTCTTCCATATGGAAGAAGATATTCCTCAATTATGCACATGCATGCGTACGTGTTCCTCAACAGGCAGATGTGTAAAAAGAGACGTGTACAACAATCTTCAGAGTTACATTGGGAAAGTGAAAAATTAAAAACCAGCTAAATGTCCACCCTAGGGATGCAGACATGAATTGTTATACAGCAGACCACGGACTATTATCTGGAGCTATAAACTTAAGCAGCAGAGGTATCATAGGTATTTAAAAATCAAGTTAAGAGAAATAAAGTGATAGATCACTATAATCTTGTTTATATTTTGTTCTGAAGTGATAAATAATAGTATGCATTATGGTTAGATATATATGCAGTGATTACATGAAATACACATGTGAAAAATGTCATATTCGAGACTGTAGCTACCTCTGGGGAGAGGGAGGGACGTTTGGGTCTGGAGGGTGTGCACCAGGACTTTAATTTTATCCAGTATTTTTGTTTTATGTTTTTAAATATATATGGCAAAATATAATAATTTAATAAAGTTAGGTGCAGGGTTTGGGGGTGTTTGCTATATTCTACACTTTTCTGTGTGACAGAAATTTTCTTTAGCCGGGCGTGGTGGTGCATGCTTGTAATCCCAGCATTTGGGAGGCTGTAACAGGAGAATCATGGTTCACAGACAGCCTCAGCTACCTTGTGGGGCCCTTTGCAACTCAGTGAGACCTTGTTTCAAAAAAAGAATAAGAATAGGGCTGAGGGTGATGCCCCTAGGTTCCATCCCCGGTACCTCAAAAAAAAAATATTCTTTAATTGTGCTTTTTTTAAAATAGAGAATACTTGTGATTAGGGACATACTATTTAGCCACAGACTGAGTAAAGTTATGGTGATGGGGAAATCCAAGAGGAAAGATAGGAATGTAACCATTTTCTTCCATCATTTCAGACACATGTATGACCACTTCACAAATCTCTACCCGCAGCTGATCAAGAAACCTCCTATCGTGGATAAAGTGCGGAATTTTATGGAGTATGTATAAAAGCTTTCCTCTTCTCACGGCGGCTGAGGCTGAAGGGCTTGAATCTGTGACTTTAACAGCAGTTGTCCCTTGCCAACTTCTTTTCCCACCTCCTTGGCTGGACCTAGAGCTAGTCTGTAGGAGGGGCAGCATTTCTGGTAGTGGCATGAAAGCCAGGTGCAGGCAACATGTCCTGTAATTCTGCTCTTTCAAAGGTCAAGCTAAATATCAGCTCAGTTGCTAGGACGGAGAGAAGAAAGCACATTGGCGTAACGCAGGCAAGGTTAAATCCCTGAACCCTTCCACACCACTGCTCCTCTCCTTCTCCCAGGGCTCCCTTCTCCTCCATCTTTAAGGTGTTGCATGGACCTAGCGACTGGTCCTCACTGGGTGTCTGCTAATATCTAAAGTTATAATTCTTAACATCCTCTGAGAGTATTTCCATTTAATAGTTCACTGAAGACTAAAATTTAAAACCTGATGCCATTGATGAGATGTCTGGAGGCACAGGGTCTTAGTCTTGCCCCATCACACTCTACTTAACCTCTTCATGAAACGCTCAGAGTCCTCCTGAACACCCCTGGGCTAAATTCCACCCGGCAATGATCCTGTGCTAGATTCTAGACTGACCTAGAGACAGTGTGAACACTCAAAATAGCTACGTGTACACAAAGCGATATCAAAGCATCCCAGATGAAGCACTCAACTGAAAGGGGAGGATGAAAGGATTGTGTGAAGACGTGACATTTTGCTGAGCACCCTGGTTCAGAGGCTTTGAGGCTATTTTATCAATCACAAATGAAAAGGGGTGAACCATGGGTATGAACATGAGCTGAAGGAAAACAAACGTGGATAAACCATCTGTCCTCAGGAGATCCTCCCCTCATGAACTCTTCCTTTCTACGTACAAAACTAAAGTTAATCCACTTATCTTTACTGACTTTCTTGAGACATTGTGGTTTATATGAACTACCAGTGCTTGAATTTCTTAGGTCTCACAGGAAGATGAGCATTACACATTGTTGGGTTCGATAGAGCTCCATAAAACCTATAAAAGTGGTGTCATAGTCCTGGGGAGAGATAAAAAATCATTTAAGGTGTGTCCGGAAATTCTTTGAGTGACTGGTCTATGATATCTAAGATTTAAATTATCCTGGCATAAGTATCTGAATATACAATCTTTCAATGCTGATCTGAGTTAGCTTTGGACGAGCAGCCATGAGACCTCTAGTGCACATCGAATTTCTCTTCCAGGAAGCAAAATCAGTGGACTCGAAAAAATATCAAAGAACACAAGAATGACCCGTTCTGGAGACACATGGGCTACGTCATGGCACAAATGGACGGGCTGTATGTGGGAGCGATGAAGAGGGCTGCAGCAGAAGGGACGAAGGTATGCGCTCCAGCCGCTCAGGGGGTGTGGCAAGAACAGTAAGTTGTTTTTAAAATAGCGTTCCAATTTGGAAGCACCTCAGAATAAGACGAGAAGATAAATTCTTTACAGACAAACACTATTATAGCTGTCACGCTTTTAACACCTAACTCACTATCTGACACAAGATTTATGTTCAAAATCGAAACAAGCAATTTGTTTTTCTGTGTCGTCATACTGTGCTCAGGAGGAGGTTAAAAGACCTGATATGAAAACAGTGGCTCTTCAACACTCTTTAAAGGATTTTATGTTTTAGGTCACGTGCTCATTATGACAAAATATCAAAGAATACAAGCTCTGTGTTCCCATGTTCCACAACATTCATGTAAACACACACACACACACACACACACACACACACACACACACACACAATTTTGGGAGGAAACTGTACTGAATTACCAAAGCTTCTAAAGTACCTTCTGTTATACTTCTAAATCATATAATGACATTATGTAATAGGTATGCAAATGTGTACATGTACATGCATATATGTTATATATGTATGTATAAACAGTATATATGCATATATGTTTATGTATGTGTCCATTGATCTACTGGGCAAAATAGACAAAAAGGCAGTTCAAAGAAAAATTATATATATAATTCTTAATCATATGAGCTTATTCTTGCTCATAAGATTAGAAATACAATTGAAATACATACTGATATCTTCTTACCACTTTTTGAAAAAATGCTAAAGCATTCTTGCTGGCAAGAGTAGGAGAGACAAGTCAGTCTCCTATAATACTGATGGGAACGAAACATCATACATCTACTATGGGCAGGAATTTGGGTACTTTATACCCAAGGCACATACTCATCTACTCTTTGACCCAGAAATTCCACTTCTAGTCTTAACAAAAGGTGCACTGGCAAAAATAAGATATGGTGGGTGTGCGAGTATTCGCTGCACATCATTTATAACAGCAAAAGACGGGAAGCAGTCAAATCCATAGAGGACTGGCTACGGAAATGACGCAGCAGAAAAGTAATAAGGAAGGGAAATGAAAGTGGATGGATGGATGCATGGATGGGTGGATGGATGGATGGATGGGCAGACAGACTGGCTTATCTTTTCAAGAAACAATGAAAGGCAAAACCCTAAAAACAAAAACGAATAAATGATTACATATAAAAGAAGGAAGAAAAGAGAGTAGTAGGGAGAGGAATGAAAACATTCTCTTTAATGTACCTTGCTTTATAGGTTTGACTCTGGAACTATGTAAACGTGGTTCTTAATTATAAAATACGATTTAATCACAAAGAAGGAAATCAGTCCCTAAAAATTATAAACAGCCCGGCGTGGTGATGCACACTTGTAATCCCCGCGCTTGGGAGGCGGAGACAGGAGGATCGCGCAGGTTCGAAGCCAGCAGCGCTGGCTTAAGAGACCCTGTTTCCAAATAAAATATAAAATAGGTCTGGGAGTGTAGCCCAGAGGTAGAAAGATTCCATCCTCAGTACCACCAAAAAAAAATTATAAACAAATTGACACAAATAGAAAATCATGGCATAACCGCCCAGAAAGACATTGTTTCAAGTAACATTGAGAGAGTCGTTGCTATACATACTAAGGGATAGATCCTACGGACAAGAACCACCACCAAAAACAAGTAACGAGAACAAAACCCAACTATATGAACAAAAATGCTCTTAAAATGTATGCAGCAATCTCACTTTAGTACGGAGAACCTGGAAGCACTACATTCTCTTGGAGGATACAAGGTGGGGTAGGCAACGATGTCTTAAGACACAAGAACACTATGAAAACAAAGACTGAAATGTTCAATTTCAAGGAAATTAGTATTGAAAGCTCACTGAGATTCTATTTGTTTCTTTCTTTCTTTCTTTCTTTATTTATTTATTTATTTATTTATTGTGGTACTGAGGATGGAACCCTTCTACCTCCAGGCTACACTCCCAGACCTATTTTTATATTTTTATTTGGAAACAGGGTCTCTTAAACCAGTGAGGGGCTTCGAACCTGCGCGATCCTCCTATCTCCGCCTCCCAAGCGCGGGGATTACAAGCGTGCGCCACCACGCCCAGCACTGAGATTCTATTACTCATCAGAACTGGGGAATCCCAATCACTCAGAGGACAGTATATTAAAAGAACCACTTTGGGAAAGGGATAAACATTACTTGAAACATTTGAAGACAATGCATATTCTACAACCTAGCAATTCCACTCAGATTAAAGACACTCTTATCTAATCTTGGGGTTTATGTACATGAGCTCACAGTAGCATTTGTTTTGCTGTGAACTGGAAATATCTCAAATACTCATAAGTCTACTGTGATACTAGTCACACAATGGAATATCATATAGTAATAAAAGTCAATACACGATTTCCATACTGTAGACACTGATACATGGAAAGAGAGTGCAAATGAATTCAATCAATCAAATAAAGGAAGGCATTCTCCATCACTCTATAATTCTGTTTGCACAAATTAAAGAACAGATTTCTTAAAAATAGATTGTTTAGGGATTTCTATTTATGGACAATAATACAATGCAGAAGGTAACAAAAACACAAAATTTAGCACAATGGTTACTGCTGGGAGGAGAGACAGGAGATGAGATTGGAGACTTCTTATGTACTAACAGTCCAGTTTTTGTTTTGTTTTGTTTTTTGCGGGTCTGAGGATGGAACCCAGGGGCATTCGACCTCCAAGCTACACCCCCTGCCCTATTTTTTAGTCTTTATTTGAAACAGGGTCTCACTAAGTTGTAGAGGGCCTCACTAAGTAGCTGAGGCTGTCCTCGAACGGCTGGCTATCCTCTGGTCTCAGACTCCCGAGTGCCGGGATTACAAGCATGGGGCACCGCGCCTGGCACATTCCAGTTTTTAAATAGTGAAATGAGTGCATATTTGTTTATTGCTTTTCCTTATACTATGTGCATAGCATCCTATTCCTCCATATGCATAATATAATTTTAATTTTTATAATTAAAGGCACATTACAAACTAAAGAGAAATATTTGCAAGGCATCAGAGATAAGGCACTAGTTTCTGTAATAATTAAAGAGCTCCTAAAAGTCAATAGGAAAAAAACCCTAATCTAGTAAAAAAGATAAAGTATATAAACCGTTTACAAAAAAAAAACTCAAAGATTTTAAAAAATATGCTCAACATTAGCCATAACAAAAATGCAAATATAAATTACTTTGGATATAATTTTTCAGTTACTATGTTGGAAATAAACTGAATATTTGATATGTTGTTGATACTGGGAGAGTATAATTAAAACAGCTTCTATGATAACCATTTGACAATAGCTATTAAAATTAAGGTCACTTCTAGGAATTTATTCTACCCATAGACTTACATGCATCCAAATTAAAAATTATCTTAGCATTGTTCATAATAGCAAAATATCAGAGCCCATTTGAACATCCATCAACAAACACTAATTAAAGATATTATAATGTAGCCATACATTGGAATGCTACTTAAAAGAATAATGGAGGATTTTATAGCCAGTGTGGAAAGGTCCACAGATACAAAGAGAAAAAAACCAAGAGCAGTCTATATAATGTACTACCATTTGTGATTTTTAAAAGCACTTATATGACATTTTTAAAACTCTTGAGATATACAAAAGAAACCAGTAAAAGTGGAAAACTAGAAATACAATGGAACCAAAACAAATAAAATACAGGAGGAAGAGAAGACTCTTCATTTATTATAATTATTAAAATTATAATTATTATTTCCACCTTATTATAATTGTTTAAATCTTGAATAATGATTGTATTACTTAAGAAGCAAACCTAAGGCCGGGAGTGGTGGCGCATGCTTGTAATCCTAGCATTTGGGAGGCTGAGACTGAAGGATCACGGTTCGCGGACAGCCTCGGCTACTTAGCAAGGCCCTTTGCAACTAAGTAAGATCCTGTTTCAAAAATAAAAAGACTAAAAAATAGGGCTAGGGGTATTGCCTGGATATGCTCAAATAAAGCAAACCCAAAGAAACATTTATATAAATAAACTATTAGATTTTTTGCTTGTATTTTTGTTGTTAAAATGTCAGTTGTGTTTGTCTTACCAACACCATTAACTAAACCAGTTTTCTTCGAGGTGCCCAACCCTGGGCCAGTCTTGGTGACGCAGTGCTCTCGAGTTAGCAAAACTTTCGTGCTCAAGTACAATCTGACAGCTCTTCAGGGTTACTGCCATCCCTTCAGCTAATCCTATATTAAACACAATCAAAATCGGAAGCATCTTTTGTGTGTGTGTGTGTGTGTGTGTGTGTGTGTGTGTGTGTGTGTGTGTGTGGTACTGGGGTACCTGAAAACTCTTCTACCTCCGGGCTACACTCCCAGACCTACTTTTTACATTTTTATTTGGAAACAGAGTCTCTTAAGCCAGTGCGGCTGGCTTTGAACCTGCGCGATCCTCCTGTCTCCGCCTCCCAAGTGCAGGGATTACAAGCATGCGCCACCACGCCCGGCCCTGAAGCATCTTAGTTGAAATTTTTGCTGTAATTTTTTTGGTATGGGGATTAAACCCAAAGGCATTCTACCTCTAAGCTATACTTCCAGTCCTATTTTATTGTTCTTTTTTTTTTTTTTTTTTTTTTTTTTTTTTTGGTGGTACTGGGGTTCCTGGAAGCCCTTCTACCTCCGAGCTACACTCCCAGACCTATTTTTTTTTTTTATTTGTAAACAGGGTCTCGTAAGCCAGCGAGGCTGGCTCCGAACCAGTGCAATCCTCCTGCCTCAGCCTCCCAAGCGCGGGGATTACAAGCATACACCACCACCACATCCGGCTTTTATTGTTCATTTTGAAACAGAGCCTCACTAAGTTGCTGGGGCTGGCCATGAACCTGCAATCCTCCTGTCTCGGCTTGCCAAGTACGAAGAGGATTATAGGTGCATGCCACTGGGCCCAGCTTGCTATATTTTTCTTTATCTTTTTTTTGGCTTGTGGTGATTTTCCCCCAGAGGATATTTGGCAATCTTTGGAGAAAACATTTTTGCTTGTCAAAACTCTAAGGTTGATACTGATATGTAGGAGGTAGAGCCAGGCATGCTATTAAATATGTTACAGGGCATGGCCTCCCAAAGGGAAGAATTATCTGGTCCACAATATCAACAAGGTTGAGAAAACAGGCCGTAGAGAAATGCAAACAGAAAGTTCTGTTTTGCTAAGAAGATAACTTCCAACATCTGTGGACATCACAATATGCTAAGACATCTCTTTTAAATTATAAAACAACAAAAATTAGTTTGTGAGCTATGGAAAATCCCAAACGTCTGTTCCATGAGTGGCTCCTCACAAGAAACTAATTTATTTATCAACTTCTATTTTTATTTATTTTTTTGTGTGGTACTGGGCATGGAACCCAGGGGCATTTTACCTCCGAGTTACACCACCAGTCCTATTTTTTTTTATTCCTTATTTTGAAACAGGGTCTCATTGAGTTGCAAAAGGCCTAAGTAGTAGCTGAGGAGGTCCTCAAACCGCAATCATCCTGTCTCAGCCTCCCAAATGCTGGGATTACAAGTGGGAGCCACCATGTCCAGCTGAGACTAGTTTAATAAAGCCTAAACAAGAGGAAAACTAGAAAATCAATGCTAAGTAGAGCCTGTGTCCTTCCACAGCCCCTGACCATGTTCCACATTCAGTTCCTGAATGCTGTTGGAGATCTGCTGGATCTGATTCCCTCTCTCTCTCCAAAAAAAAATGGCAGCATGAAGGTTTTTAAGAGATGGGACATGGGACACTGCTCTGCACTTATTAAGGTAAGGCACCGCAGCGCCTCTCCTTTCGCTGGCCCACACAGATTTATTTCTATATGTCACCAAAGTACTTCAGCCTCTCATCAGCCCCGGCTATCCCCGTGAATGTTCTACCTGGTGAGGTCGGAGTTAAGAAATGGAAGGAACTTTGGTGGGGGGAACTGGGAGTCAGTGACGATCCCTCTGCTCCTCTCACCACTCCTCCCATCATGGACATGAGAAGGACAGGCTCTTTTTGTGCACGTTAAAGGTTAACGTTGGATGCCTTGGCCATATTTTCTGATAACAGAGCAGTGAACTCCAGAATGGACACAGCCCTCTATGCTTCCTACACTTAATATTGCTTCAGATAGCTGGCGGACTTGTGTCACTCTGGTGTCTCTGCCGGCAGGTTCTTCCTGGGTTTGAGAACATCTTCTTCGCTCACTCCAGCTGGTACACCTACGCAGCCATGCTCAGGATCTATAAACACTGGGACTTCAACATCAAAGACAACAGCACCCGCAGCAGTCGCCTCTCATTCAGCAGTTACCCAGGTAAAAACACTGGGAAGCCCATCTGAGCACTTTTCCAAAATCACACTTGGGTCATTCAGCGTTCAATGGAGTGGAGGGGAAAAAATGTGTAGGGCTTAGTATGCCTCTTGAGTTTTTAGAGTGCCTTTTGAAGAAATATAGCTCTAATACTTTTATTTAATAGAATGACTTAAATAGGTTAAGAGAGTTGAGCAGTAAAGGGTACTTGGCAACCATTAATGGATGCATACATTCACATCAACAAGGCCAACCAAGCGCTTCCCAAGTACAAGGCCCTCTCCCAGGTCGTGCAGTGGAAGCAAAGCAACACACCGCAGGCCCTTTCCTCAGCACCTCCCTGAGGGCCTGGACCCTTCTCTTCTCTTCACTGCAATACCCACAGCACTCCACCTAAATCTGGAGTGGTACCTAGCACCTGTACATTTTTGCTAAAGGAATGGATAGGTGAATGTGGAGGCCTATAGCCCTCCCACTGTGGTCCAGGAGGGCCAGATGAAGTACAGGACAGATAAAGAGAATACTGCTGGATGCTGGGCTTGCTACAGAAGTTAACAGATGTCAGGAGCACTCCAAAGAGGGAAAACTCGCATCTGACGGCTGGGGAAAGGAGAGAGACTGACTTTTGAGATGGACCGTGAATAAGGGCTAGAATTTGAACAAAGAAAGGTGGGCAGAAGGGTAGTCTCTGCAGATGCCTTGCTACTTACAGCCACAAAAGCAAGTCTAACCCAAAGTGTTAAGAATAATGGGAGTGATGATTCTCCTCCGGTCACTAAGTTACCTTCAGAATTTTCTAGAGAAAGCCCACATCGATGTATTTTCTATCCATGTCTTCTCTTTAGGCTGTAGCCTTCCTAGAATGTGGTCTCTCTCTTCATGCTGACCACTCCTCCACCTTCCAAGCACCACCTCCAGTTGGTGGGGCTGGAAGAGCTGTGCCAGTCACACAAAAGCCATCCAGCTTAGGACTGGTCCATGCCAGCAGGAGTTCACCTCATCACGTGGAGACATGAGGTCTATTGCAAAGGCCCATTTGTGTCATGGAACAAGGTTCTCAAAAAGCCTCAGAAAAACCAGAGGCCTGCCTAACACCTGGCACAGAGCCCGCAGCGAAGCTCGAGGAGAGCCATCCTCTCCTCTTCTCCCAGCTGCCCCAGGTACAATAGAAGGAATTTGACCTTGCACTGAGACCAGACAGGAGAGAGCCCAATCAGAGCCCAGTACAAGCTGAAACCCAAGGGACAGAGGTAGCTGCCAGTATCCTAGACCCCTCAACACCTGCCGTCTGTTTTAAGAGCTACTCCAAATCATGTGGCCGCCATTCTGAAAGCCCAATCATACACATCCCACAAAATTCTACTTAGGGCCGGCTGAGTGGATCTGCTTAACAGAATGATGGCACAGGCTTGAGTCTTCAGGGCATCTTGTTAAGCCTCTCTGTGTGTGGCTAGGGCTAGAAGGAAGGAGCTCCCAAGACCAGAAACCGGGGAAGGGCCCACATGGGTTAATTTCTGGGCTCAGAGAGGTGGACCCAGATGGCTCTGCTATCCTGGCAAGTCTTGGCCAACAAAAGGGAATTTCAAAATTTCTAGAAAGAAGGTTTCTAAAGTAGACCCACAAGGGACACAGGTCAAGGCCAGGATGTCTGATGTTGACAGCTTGGCTAGTCCAAGGTGCTGGATGGGGGCTTAAATAATTGTAAGAAAAGCATTTCAAAGCTGGGCGGGGAGAGTCCCTTGCACAGTGTAAAGCTAACATTGAGATTAGCAGCACCTGGTATACTTTGTGATCCTTTAGACTTACTCAGGGCGTTACATGTTAAGGTCCTTGTGTGAAATAATTTCCAGAGATGGGATATTCTACTGCATTTTAGAAGAAAATTAAAAAAGATAAAAATCTGAGCTAGGCACTGTGGTACCCTCCTGTATTCCCAGTATATGGGAGGCAGAGACAGAAGGATCACAGGTTTGAGGACAGCGTGAGGTAGCTTAGCGAAACCCTGTTTCAAAATAAAAATAAAAGCCAGGCATGGTGGCACACGCTTGTAATCCCAGTACTTGGGAGGCTGAGACAGGAGGACTGCAACTTCACAGCCAGCCTCAGCTACTTAGTGAGGCTCTCCGCAACCTAGTGAGACCCTATTTCAAAATAAAGAATAAAAATAAATAAATGGGAACTGGGGATGTAGCTCAGAGGTAGAATGTCCTTGGGTTCAATTCCCGGTACCGTGAAAATAAACAAACAAACAAACAGGACTGGGGTTATATGGCTCAGAGGTAGAACACCCTGGGTTCAATCCCCAGTACCACATGTGCACACACACAAAATCAAATCCTCTGATCAACCAAGTCACCTTAAATCCTTCTAGATTAATAGAAATTAACGTATTAATAGGCGTCTATGGCTCTATTTAGGTCTTTAATCTGAGCTAGATTTTGTAGTTTTCAACAGACACGTTTTACACTATATTAGTCAGCTTTTCGATAGTACAACAATGTACCTGATGGTCGACTTAGGAAGAACAGGAGGCGCGCTGAGCTCTTGGTTTGGGAAGGCCAAGGCCTTGGCCTGGGCATCCACTCTGTTCACAGCTGCGTCACATCATGGTAGACAGCAATGGCAAAGCCAGCTCATCTCCAGCGAAAAACAGCAAGAAAAGGAGCAGAGGCGAGCCAGGCTCGCTTGCTTCTCTTTAACAATCCTCTGGCAAGAACGTCCAAGGAGTCTCGCGGGAACTACCAGGGAGTCTCGCGAGAACTGCCTTCAAATCGCCATAATCTACCGACTTTCTACTAGTCCCCGCCTCCCAAAGGTTCCACTCCTTCCCCATACAGGCACCTTGAAGATCAAGTCTTCAATCCTGGGGCACCCTCGGGGGACACTAAACCATATTCAGATCATGGCTCATACTTTTACCCATGTTTATGCAAAAATAATGTTGATGGTTCTGTAATCAGTTAATTTTTCTCCTTTTCTCATAGTTCATTGCTTATAGATAATGTATTCGTTACTCATTGCTACATAAGTTAGCCTAAAAATTAGTGGCTTAGTATGCAGTCATTTAGAACCCCATGGTGTCTGTGGATCAGGAATTTAGGTAGAGCACTGTAAAAATGGTTTGTCTGGGTTCCACTGTGTCTGTGGCCACAGCTAGAAGACTCAGAGATCAAGGGACTGGGATTCTGGACAGACGAACTGAAACTGGAGGAAATCCCAAGATACTCACAGAGTTGAGAGGTGGTTCTGGAAAACTGGCTCCTCTCCGCTTGAGCCTTTCCTCAGAGTTGCTTAAGTGTCCTCAGGACAAAGTGCCTGGCTTCCACCAGTCCCCCTTATCCAAAAGAACAAGCCAGAACAGGCATGTCTATTGTGACCCAGTCTTAGAAGTCACAGGCTGCCAGCTCCACTACATTCTATTCATTAGAAGTAAGGCACTACGGCCAGCCCACATTCAGGGAGAAAAGACTGGGACCCAACTTTTGAAGAAAAGCACGTCAAAGAATTAGCTGTTAATCTTTTATATCTTTGTGGTTAATAGCTCTGGTTTCCTTTGTGTTTATTCTACTTGGGGGTTTGTGGAGTTTAGGATTCATAAATGTTTTCCATCAAATTTAAGAGTGTGTGTGTGTGTGTGTGTGTGTGTGTGTGTGTGTGTGTGTTAGTACTGGGGATGGAACCCAGGGGCATTTGACGTCCAAGATGCACCCCCATACCTATTTTTTATTCTATATTTTGAAACAGGGTCTCACTGAGTTGCAAAGGGCCTCACTAAGGCTATCCTCAAACCACGATCCTCCTGTTGCAGGCTCCCAAATGCTGGGATGACAAGTGTGTGCAACCACGCCCAGCTTAAGGCTTTTATTTAGTGGTTGTTGTTTTTTAGCAGTTATAACTGTAAATGGTTTTTCCCCGTTCCCTTTTAGCTCTCCTCTTCCTCTGAGGTTCAATTACTTATCTGTTAAATGCTAAATATTTCTCACAAGTTTTTCAGGCTTCGTTCATATTCAGTCTTTTCTCTCTATCCTTCAAATTGGGTGATTTCCACTGATTTGTCTTCAAGTTTTACTGATTGTTTTTTAACCATATGGTATATTTTTTTCATTTTAGTTTGTATGCTTTATGTCTAAAATTTTCAATTTATTCTTTTTTAAAATTTTTATTGGTGTATTATATTCATACATCATATTGGAGTAAAAAACTTGTGTGGACATACATGTACACATCACCCATTTAGCCCCTACCCAATTCCCACCCCATTCCCTCCCCATTCCTCCTTCCCATGCTTGGCTTAGTGGTTGACCATTTTATTCTTTTTTAAAAATTTCCACTTCTCCATTAAGAGGCTCCCTCTGATAACTCTTTATATTTTCTTTTTTATTTCTTTATTATTTTTATTGGCACATTATATGCATTCATCTTAATGGGATACAAGATGTTAGAGGCATACATACATACATCATTCATTTACTTTTTTCTTTTAAACTGAAATTTTTTTTTTTACCAAAATCCAATATTTGAGCCTCCTTTGACTTTTAAAGTGGGGGTCATGGTTTCCTGTTCCTTTTAATATCTAGTAATTTTTTTATTCAAAATTTGGACATTAAAGCAATTTTATTTTTTTATTTTTTAAGAGTAGGAAGTTATCTTGCTTATAATCAAACCTCAAAATATCTCACAGTGTTCAGCGTCCATTGTCTTTGTTCGGTATTTGTTACTTCGTCTGTTGTTGTTGTTGTTGTTGTTGTTGTTGTTGTTGTTGTTGAACTTGGCCTCCCAGAGCACAACCCTTTTTCTGTGTTGGTTAGCAGTTGGCTGACAACTTTGGTGGAGTTTATATTCATGTTTTAGAGCTAATTCTTTATGATTCCCTTGATACTAAGGTCTCTCCTGGCTTGGCAGTTGCTCCTCCAGTTCTGGGTTTTGCTGACGTTTTATACAAGAGCTGGATTTGCAGCATGTATTTGCCAAGGCTGCCATAAAAGAATATAATAGACTGCACGGGTTAAACAACAGACATTTATGGTTTATTGGCTCTAGAGGGTGGAAGGCCAAGGCCAAGACCGGTCTGTCTTTGAGGCCTCTCTTTGGCTTGCGGATGGCGGGCCACCTTCTCACTGAGCCCTCACATTGCTTCTTAACTGTGTGAACGTGCCTGGTATCTTCCACTCTTCTTATAAAGACACCAGCCTTACTGAGTTAAGACTTGCCCATATGGCATCAGCTAGCTTCAGTTACCTCTTTAAAGAGCATATCCATCTCCTAATATAGGCATAGGCTAAGGACTCCAACGTTTTAATTGGGGGACCAGGATTCCTAACAGAGGATGAGGAATACTAAGCAAAGAAGCCCTATGCTCATTCTTAATCAAGGCTGTACAGTTTCTTCCTGCTTTGAGTCATTTTCTAGTACTTTCAAATAGTTGTTTTTAAGTAATATATATGATTTTGTGCCATTTTTTATTTGTGAGGTAATCGCTCCCTTTTATCCTGTTGCCATTGTTGGAATGTTTGGCTTCAGTATGAACACGTTTATTGCCTCATACATATTGCTTCAGTGTTTTTCATGAGAACAAAAACATAGCACAAGAACTTCTCTTAGAAGGCTCCTCTAATCTTCAGGCAAAGCTGCCCCTCCTGTGAGCTTCACAGGTGTCCTGTGAATAATTTCTTCAGAGCCTATTTTTTATTTACATCTGTGTCCCAGGATCAACAAAGAGTCTTACACATTATAATCACAGACTAAATTTTATGGGAGGACAGATAGAAGGAAAGAGAAGAGGAGAAGGAAGCCAAGGAGCGTCTTATTCCTTTCTCCGTTGCTATAGCAAAACATTTGAGATTGGATACTTTGGAAAGAAAAGATGTTTACTTAGCACACAGTTCTTGGGGTTCAAGAAAAATTGGCTTCTGGTAAGAACTTCATGGCAGGAGCAGGTGCAGGAGAGAGGTCACATAGAGCAGAAGCAAGAGACCAAAGAGAGGCCAGACTCACCCTTACAACAACCTGCGTTAGCAGGAGAGACTCCATTCCTGAGTCATAACCCAAGATTCATCCCTTCACAAGAGCACTCATGACGCAGTCACCTCTTAATAGGTCTCACCTCTCACAAGTCCCACCACCTATCAATAACATTCTAATGGGGACCATATCAACATTATTTTGTACTTTTTTTTGCAGGTTTGCGGGTTTGGGGATGTAACCCAGGAGCATTCAGCCTCTGAGCTACACCCCTTGCCCTGTTTTTTATTCTTTATTTTTGAAACAGGGTCTCACTAAGTTACGGAGGTCCTCGCTAAATAGCTGAGGCTGTCTGCGAACCGCCATCCTCAGGTCTCAGCCTTTCAAATGCTGGGGTTACAAGGGTGCGCCACCATGCCCGGCTTTGTATTTTTCTTTTTAATTGGTGCATTATAGTCATATATCTTAGTGGAGTACGAGATGGTATAGGCATACATGCACACATCACTCATTTAGCCCCTACCCAATTCCTGCCCCATTGTAGCACATCACCGTGTGTGTGTGTGTGTGTGTGTGTGTGTGTGTGTGTGTGTGTTTCTGGGGACGGAACCCAGGGGCATTTTACCTCCAAGCTACATCCCTAGCCCTATTTTTTTATTCTTTATTTTAAAACAGGTCTCACTGAATTGCAAAGGGCCTCACTAAGTAGTAGCTGAGGCTGTCCGCGAACTCAGATCTTCCTGTCTCAGCCTCCCAAAGGCTGGGATTACAAGCGTGTGCCACCATGCCCGGCTTAGCATATCAACTATTGAGGGACAAACCACATGCAGACCATAGCAGGAGGAAAGATGGACAGGAAGGAGAGAGGCGCTAGATGACCCTCTCTAAGTGGACGGAAAGGACAGCAAGGAAGAAAGAGGGAAGAAAGAGAGAGGAAGGAATCGGGGCTGCACAGAGATGGCAGCTTCTACTGTAACCTAGTTTTCTACTCAGATCGCCCTTCATTTACTACGTTTAATTTAAAAACGGGAATCCGAAACATCCAAGAATTGTTAGCATGGATTTTCAGATGCAAACCTATTATATCTTTTTTTTGGGGGGTACTGAGATGGTACTGGGTGATTCTTCTGCCTCAGCCTCCCAAGTACTGAGATTATAGGTGTATGCCTTTTAGTTTTAAACATTTAACTTCTGAAAAAAAAATGTATATTTACAGCCAGATATATTGCATTTGTACCTAGTCCTTAGCCGCTGTTGTGTAATTGTATTTATTTATTTATTTATTTATTTATTTATTTATTTATTTATTGTGGTCCTGGGGATTGAACCCAGGGGCATTCTACCTCTGAGCTGCACTCCTGAGCTTATTTTAATATTTATTTATTGAATGACGGATTGATTTTGGTGCTGAGCATGGAACCCATGAGCAGTCTACCTCTAAGCTATACCTGCGGCCCTATTTTATTCTTTATTTTGAAACGGGGTCTCACTAGCTTAATGAGAGTCTCACTAACTTGCTGAGGCCATCTTCAAATCAGTGAGTCTTTGGGATTCCAAGTGTTATCCACCAAGCCCGGTGATTCTCATTTCTGAAGCAGGGTTTCCCTCGGGCGTTGATAGTTTGCCAGGTTGCCGAGGCTGGACATGAACCTGAGACCCTCCTGTCTCAGCCTCCCGAGTACTGACTGGGATTACAGGTGTGCACCCAGCTCCCAACAGTTCTGTCTTGAAGGTGAACCTTTGTATAGCTCCTCTAGTGATAAATGACATGGATGAGACCTGTCTCGCTTTATGGCAGCATAGCTTATTAGCAAACAAAAAGGAAAACAAAAATCTCTAATTTTGTTTATTTTTTACTATGCGTTTGGCTCTGTGACTGACACTTTGCCAAACAGTTGGCATGTATTATGTCATTTAATTTGCATTAAAAACCTAATGAAGTACTTTACCTGCATTCTTTTTTGTTATTTTGTTTTGTTTTGGGTTTTTTTTTTTTTTTTTGAAACTGGGAATTGAACCCAGGTATTTTGCCTCTGACCTACACCTCCAGCCCCCCCCCCCTTTTAAATTTTGAACCAGGGTCTCACTAAGTTGCCTACGGTCTCACTGAATGCAGAGGCTGGCCTCAAACTCACAAGCTCCTGTCTCAGCCTCCGAAGTACTGAGATTACAGGTGTACTCCATCATGTCTGGCTTATCTGCATTTTTTTCTTCTTTCTTTCTTTCTTTCTTTCTTTCTTTCTTTCTTTCTTTCTTTCTTTCTTTCTTTCTTTCTTTCTTTCTTTCTTTTTTTTTTGGTGGTACTGGGGGTGGAACCCAGAGGCTTTCTACCTCCGGGCTACACTCCCAGGCCTATTTTATATTTTATTTGGAAACAGGGTCTCATTAAGTTGCTGAGAGCCTCACTAAGTAGCTGAGGCTGGCTTCAAACCTGTGCGATTCTCCTGTCTCAGTCTCCCAAGTGCTGGGATTATAAGCGTGTGCCACTATGCCCGGCTTTTATCTGCCTTTTTTTTTTTCTCATTCTTTTTTTTTTTTATTGGTGCACTGTATTCATACATCATAGTGGGATACAAACTTGTAGACATACATGCACACATCGCCCAGTCAGCCCCCACCCGATCCCCACCCCATTCTTTCCCCATCTCTCCCTCCCACCCATGCTTGGCTTAGTGGTTGACATCTAGTATTATAGCAATTTATCCAAAATTAAAAATGATAGTCTCAGATTATCATTTTTAATTCTGCCTTTTTTTTTTTTAAGAAATAAATAGGATCAGAGAAGCAGAAGAGGTCACACAAATAGGTCAAGATTACATAACTCAGCCCGGCATGGTGGCATATGCCTATAATTCCTGTACTTGGGAGGCTGAGACAGAAGGATTGCAAGTGTTCTAGGCCAGCCTCAGCAACATAGTGAGGCTATTATCAACTTACCAAGACCCTATTTTCAAATATAAAAAATAAAAAAGAGAAGTGTAGCCCAGAGGTAGAATGCCCCTGATTTGAATCCCCAGGACCACAATAAATAAATAAATAAATAAATAAATAAATAAATAAATAAATATTAAAATCACACAGCTCCGTGACTCAGGACTGGGTTCAAACGCAACATATCTGGCTGTAAATATCCATTTTTTTCAGAAGTTAAATGTTTAAAACTAAAAGGGCACGGTGGCCCGTACCTGTAATCTCAGTACTTTAGAGGGAGGCTGAAGCAGGAGGATCACAGGTTCCCGACCAGCTTCATCAACTTAGCGAGACGCTCAGCAACCTAGTGAGACTCTGTTTTCGAAAGAAAGAAAGAAAGAAAGAAAGAAAGAAAGAAAGAAAGAAAGAAAGAAAGAAAGAGAAAGAAGAGAGAGAGGAAGGAAGGAAGGAAGGAAGGATGGATGGATGGATGGATGGATGGATGGATGGATGGGTAACACAGCTCAATGGTGAGATGCCCCTGGGTTCAATCTGCAGACACACACACACACACACACACCTAAAAGAAAGAACTCAGAGGGCCCCCTGGCATGCCAGGTGGGTTGAGTCTTGCGTGGGAACAAAAACTGGAACCTATCCCAAGTGCTCTTAATTATGGATTCCAGGGATGATGATCCCTGCAAAGCTGAGGTTTCAAGCCTAATTATAAACGGGACTCGCTGAAATGTACTGTGTGTTTCATGAAGAATCTGTGTTTCTGCTTGGCATCATGTCTGAGTATCCCGTCAACTCCCCCACACAGCTGCACACCTCTGAAACTTAATGCTCCTCAGGTTTTCCTGTGGAGCTGGCTGCAGATGCAGACCCCACAGTGCCATCCACAGGAATTCTTACTCCATAGTCCAAGGCTGGGCATTTGTAGCAAGCACCCTAGATGATTCTAGTACGCTGCACCCATCCTGAAAGATGATGGCAGCCCTCGTGGTCCATGTAGCAGCAACTTTGCTTAGACTTTTCCTGCTTGAAAGTAGGTAGAAGCTGGGCGTGGTGGCACATGCTTGTAAACCCAGCAAAAGAAAGAATAAAAAATAGGGCTGGGGGTGTATCTTGGAGGTAGAATGCCCCTGGATTCCATCCTCAGTACCGCAAAAGAAAAAAAAAAAAAGTAGGTATACACAAAGATAAAAGAATAGACACAAAGCCCTAGGAAAATTTAGTCATGTCTTCAAGACTCCAGAAAGTGCTTACTACATAGGTTAAGAAATTGTTAACTTAATAAGTATATTGTAAACATCTTTAAAGAAATTGTCTACTTAATAAGTATATTGTAAGTATATCTTTAATGTACTATAATTACATTTATCAACTTAATGAGTCTTTTTCTTTTTTTCTCCGTACTGGAGATTGAACTCAGGAGCATTCTACCTCCTAGCTACACCTCAGCCCTCTTTATTTTTCAGGTTGAAACACCTCATCCTTTTTTGTTTTTCACTGGGTGCCCAAGGCTGGCCTGGAACCTGCGATCCTCCTGTCACAGCCCCTCTGGTTTGGGTTTACAGGCGTGCGCCACCATGCCCAACTTCGTGTCACCTTTATGATCTTTGAGACTTTGGTCCTAAAGGTGAAATTTATGCAAACAATTCACAAGGAACTAAAACTCACACCTCCTACTTTGAAAAACTAGAACGAAGGGAAGGAAAGGAATAGCAGTAGAACTGGGGCCCCTGTTCCAAAAGATTGCAGGTAGATTTTGTAGCGCTTCGTTTCTGTTCTTTCTTTGTTTGCCGTCTCCCCTTTGGCGCCAGCCAGCACCCTGAGGTCTTCTGCCAGCCCAGACCTGTCTTCAGCATCTTCCACCGCCCAACTCAGGAAGCGCTCTCCCTTTAAGCCTTCCAGAAATCCCACCTGGTCTCTCCGTACTTTTCTTGATTAACTGGTCACAAGGTGATTCTCCCAACTCCACCCGCCTCAACCCGAAACTCCTCATGACTCAAGTCTTCTCAATTGTTTCTAATGAGCTTATTCCTCTGTGTGTGTGTGTGTGTGTGTGTGTGTGTGGATAAAGTGTCACAATTTGCATGACTACACACCCTTACATCTGTCAGGTGCGTGTGTAGTGGAAAGGGCCTGTGCTCAGAGGCCATCTTAGATGTATTTCTGAGGTTCTGTTTCTTGGCCTTGAATCTTTTGAATAGCTTAAGTTCTTTGTGTGAGGATTATGTGATAGCATCCATCCTTCTAACTAGAGTATCCAGGAGACACTGTGAGTCAACACGGCTTTCTTTTTCTTCCTCAGAGGTCACAGTTCCTTCCTTCCTTCCTTCCTTCTTTCCTTCCTTCCTTTCTTTCTTTCCTTTTTTTTTTTTTTTGGTGGTACTGAGGATTGAACCCAGGGGCATTCTACCTCCGAGCAACACCCCAGCCCTATTTTTTATTCTTTATTTTCAAACAGGGTCTCACTGAGTTGCGAGGGCCTTACTAAGTAGCTGGGGCTGTCTGTGAACCTTGATCCTCCTGTCTCAACCTCCCAAATGCTGGGATTACAAGCGTGCGCCACCATGCCGGGCTTAATGTCACAGTTCTTTTATTGAGCACCTTTCTTGTGTGTACTAAACCCCCCCCCCTTTTTTTTGGTTTTGAAGTAAACAAGCACCAGGTAACAGGACAGAAATAAGCCCCTTCCCCGATAGAGTTTACATTCTATACAGTAGATAGAAAAGAAAAAAGTAAATAAATCATATATTAGAAATTGAGATCTTTTTTTTTTTTTTTTTTTTTTGGTGGTACTGGGGTTCCTGGAAGCCCTTCTACCTCCGGGCTACACTTTCAGACCTATTTTATATTTTATTTGGAAACAGGGTCTCTTAAGCCAGCGCGGCTGGCTTTGAACCTGCGCGATCCTCCTGTCTCTGCCTCCCAAGTGCAGGGATTACAAGCGTGCGCCACCACACCCAGCAAGATCATTTATTTTTGAAGAAAAACAAATGTTATTTGGATGTGGACGATAACAGAATGTTGACTCATCTTAAGAGACTTCACTTTTTAAATTATTTTATCGGTGCATTGTAGTCATGCATCTTAATGGAGTACAAGATGGTGGAGGCACACATGCACACATCACTCATTTAGCCCTTCCCCAGTTCCCTCCCCATTCCCTCCCCCTCCCTCCTTCTTGTGTTTGGCTTGGTGATGGATATGTTTATGAATGCACGTCATGTACATTAGGGAGTGGCTCTTTCTGGACATCTTAACAGGGCTCACTGCCACACATCCAGGCCAGCTGTGGGTTGGGGAGCGGGGCTGCAGACCTCCCGCGTGTTTGGGGTGGGCTGAGGTGTCCAGATACTCCTTTCCGCGGTTGTTCATCTTAGACACCAGCAGTGACCAGGTGGCCACAGGGAGCAGAAGCGTCCATGGTCCCCCGAGGCCTCAGCTCAGAACTGGCAGGTTCTGTTTGACGGAACAAGTTGCAAATCCAGCCCAGATTTAAGAAGTGGGAACCGGGCGTGGCGGCGCACGCTCGTAAGACCCGAGGATCGTGGTTCGCGGCCAGCCTCAGCTACTTAGTGAGGCCCTTTGCAGCTCAGTGAGACCCTGTTCCAAAATAAAGAATAAAAATAGGGCAGGGGGTGTAGCTCGGAGGTTGAATGCCCCTGGGTTCCATCCCCAGTAACGCCAAAAAATAAAAAATAAGAAAATAAGAAAATAAGAAAATAAAATAGGAAGCCGGGAGTGGCAGCGCACGCTTGTAATCCCTGCGCTTGGGAGGCTGAGACAGGAGGATCGCACAGGTTCAATGCCAGCCTCAGGTACTTAGTGAGGCTCTCAGTAACTCAATGAGACCTTGTTTCCAAATAAAATATAAAATAGGTCTGGGAGTATAGTCCGGAGGTAGAAAAGCCCTTCGGTTCCACCCCAGTACCACAAAATAAAAAAAAATAGGAAAATCATAATAATACACTCTAAAAAAGTTATGAGCTGTTTATTCCAGGAATTTTCCATTTGATATTTTTACCGTTGACCACGGGTAACTGAAACCTCAGAAAGTGAAACCAAGGATAAAGGGACACTATTCACGTCCTCAGTCCACAGTGAGTCTACTTGTCTAGAAGGATGCCATGTATTTGGTCCACACCCTAGTGTGCAAATGACCACATTAAAAATGTACTTCAAAGGATAACTAGGGGAACTTCTCTAGACTGTATTTAGCCATAGGTCTCAACAGCCTGCGGGAGTTGTCCTTACTGTTTATTTTTGTGATTCATGTGTTGATGTCTTAAAATGCACTTTATTAATCAAAGAGCCCCTGCCCCCCTTTTCTTTTAAATTAAATCCAGCAAGAAGCTTACCATGAGATGTTATTTGCCGGCTGGCACTGGCAGAACACTGGAGCGCTTCTCTTTCTCCCCGATCGCTCATCGTCTGTCTTCCAAAGCTGCGGAGGACAAATTAGAACAAGAATATAATTTTACCTAGTCAAAGAGCATATTTGTTTCTCTTGTAGGGAAATCAGGCAGGACTTTGGTCCTTCTCTGGGCCTATTCTTCATTACCTTAAACTCTAACATACAGATGGTCTCAACTATGATTTTTGCAAAACAATACAGCCTGTATTTCCCGTCTTCCAGACTCTTTAATAAAGACTTTTACTCTGTAAACATTAATATTACTCACTTAGGCATATTGAAGAATGCCTGCCCTCTTGTGTCCAGAGAGGCTGCTACAGTGACGAGTAAATTAGCAAACTTAGCCACACCAAAAATACAGCATTGTAATCCAGGTGGATTTTCTACCAGAAAGCTTACCCAGGGCAGCCAAGTATGGTTGTAAAGTTGAGCTCTGCCAAAGAACCCCAGACTAAGAATGAATGGGTATGGAAAACTGTCCCATCTATACCCTGTCAATTTATATACCAGGCTGTGTCTGTACACAGGGGTGGAACCCAGGGGCATTCTACCTCCGAGCTACACCCCCTGCCCTATTTTTTATTCTTTATTTTGAAACAGGGTCTCACCGAGTTGCACAGTGTTACCGACGAGCTCAGTCCTGTGGGGGCAAGTCCACTCGCGACCGGGAGCCTCAGAAAGATGGGGCAAAAGGCAGGTGGAGTTCTGCAGAAAACTATCTGCAGCGATTCCTTTCCCTCTATGAATTCCCTAAGTTTTTGGGTACGACGCTTGGGAAAGAAATCTGAGGTGGACAAAGGCTTCTTGAGCCAATGACAATTTATTACAGGAACCCAGAGAAATTTATACCCTTCACCAGTGAGATTAATAATAGGAGAGAAAAAAAAAGAAAGGGAAGGGGGGCAATCACAGCAAAACAATAGTAAATTACATATAAACAAAGTAAATGACTAGTCCAGCATTTAGGAGATTAACTCCCGGATCTTTCTTCCGATATTGCAGCAGGGCAGGTCCAAAGGTAAATTTCAAAGGCAATACAGGCACGCCCAAGGCCCAGGGCTTGGAGAATACGCCTTCTCATGGAATCTTCTTTTGCTTTCTTTTTTGAAGTTTCCATCTATATCCATATGACAAGCATGGGGAGATGTGGCGGTCCAGGGAGATGCGATGGGAGCCTCTCAGATCTCATCCGCTTTGCCTTCTGAAGTCTGAAAGCTTACAAAAACTCACAACACAGCTTGGCAAATAAGACACCACAAATAACACTGTGAAGTTCTTGGATTTAGTTGTCAGATGTATTTCCTTGACTGCTGAACACTCTTTTTTAGACAAAAAGCCTATTAAAGGCCTATTGGTCTCTAATAATCCATTTCCTTATCACAAACCCTCTGCAACCTGCTTCTAACTTTCTAATTCCTTTCTTTCCCAGTCGGGACGTTCTTATGATAAGCTCTTCTTCATGAAAAAGTGCTTTCTTACTCTTACGGTATTTCCTTTCCTTCATACATATATATCTAGAATATCTGTCCTTTATTTTGTCATTTTCATTTCTAGCCATGCGGCATTCTCCCTGTTTCAGGAACTCTCCTACTGGGCGTAAAGGTCAACAATCTTTTCCCTTGGCTCTATTGTATTTTGGCAACTAAGCTGTTCATCAGTTAAATTGCTTTGAAGTCACACCCAAAATTTTATCTTCTCTGTCTCTAGGCAGGATCTCAAGGGTAAACAAAGTTTCCTTAAACTAAGCTATCGGTTACCGGAGTTAATAGCTTAACCTAGTGATAGGAGTGAGGGTCGGAGACCCTTTGTAATTGCTGCAGCTGGAATGCTTATCACAGCATCTGAATTCTGGCCAGTTTTTATTATTATTGAACAGAGCCAAGGACGCTTAGGCAAATTATTAGAGGTTTTATTTCCACAGACTCAGTTTCTATTTATAGTCCTAATTTCACATCACTGGAGCAATTCGTGTAGAAAGTTAAAGGAAATATTAATAGTCATGAAGGGTAAAAGTGGGGGATATTTTGGCCAGAGACGATACCTCTTTCTCGGGGCGTTCTGCCGATAACTATGTGGAGTGGGGTCTCAACACATAGATGCCGAGGCAGCAGGATGTCTTGGCAACACAGGGCCTCACTAAGTAGCTGAGGCTGTCTGTGAACCCCGATCCTCCTGACTCAGCCTCCCGAATGCTGGGATTACAAGTGTGCGCCACCGCGCCGGGCTTTCCTGGGGTCCTTTTCTAATTTTTCTTTAACACTGTCAATTTGTCCATTACTGTTAGCAACTAATGGCAATATGCCTTCTCATTAGTACAGCTTTGTCTGGTGTACCTCATCCCTTGCTCATCCCAGTATTAACCACAAAAGAGGTCTTCAGAGAGGACTTGTAGCTTCTCTGATTTTCCTATGTTCTCTCCTACAGTTAGAAAAAAAGTGTTGACCCAGGGTGTCAGTGCCCGAGTTTCAAAACCATGATCACTTTAATACATACAGCTGTTTTTCATTTGCAAAAATCATGTAGACTCCTACAATTGGTAAAATACAGAAAAGCAGAAAGAGAAGAAAAAAGACATCTATATTCTTAACTATTGAACTGTTCAATAGTGAATCCTGCTAATAACCTTCTTAATTAAAAATTCTCCTGCAAAATTCTAGCATGGGGGGGAATCTGCTTTTGTTTATAATTTTGGAAACTTGGACTCTTCTTAATTTTATATACACATGTGTGTATGCCTATATATATGCCTATATATTTTTGCTAAACATATTTGCTATATATTTGCTATATATAATATGTATTAGCCATTCTGAATTATAAAATAAAAAAAAATCTTCAATAGAGAATCAAGGGTGGAGGTCTCTGAGTACGTCTGCAATCAGCAACTGGGTAGCTCCACACAGAAGCACATGGAAGTGACCCAGAGCTGGAGAGGCTACTGCAGATCAAGGAAATCAATGACTGATAGTTTACAGCATGCATGTGTGTGCCAAGCTCTATAATAATCACGGTGGTTCAGTGCTCCATGTGTCCGTATGCTGATTTGGGTATCTGTCTTTTTCTGTAGGGTTCTTAGAGTCGCTGGATGACTTTTACATTCTTAGCAGTGGTTTGATATTGTTGCAGACCACAAACAGTGTATACAATACAAGCCTACTGCACCAGGTCGTACCTGAGACTCTCCTGGCCTGGCAAAGGGTCCGTGTGGCCAATATGATGGCAGACGGTGGCAAGAGGTGGGCGGAGATCTTCTCCAAATACAACTCTGGTAAGCGGCTCTGCTGAATCCCCTGTAGGCAATGCGCGTGTTCATCTTTAGTACATTAACCAGTAGAGCCATATCCACGCTCTGCCTTTGTGTATCCCGATTATTTCAGGCACATATAACAATCAGTACATGGTACTGGATCTGAAGAAAGTCAAGCTGGGAAACAGCCTTGGGAGAGGCACTCTGTACGTGGTTGAGCAAATCCCTACCTATGTGGAATATTCTGAACAAACCGATGTTCTACGGAAAGGTAACTCTTCATACTGTCCAGATATTTGATGAGTGTGTGTGCGCGCGCGTGCGCGTGTGAGCGTGTGCATGCATACATAAATGTGTGTGTACCTGCTGGGGCAACACATGGTATGTGAATAAATGACAGGGAAGAAAAGGAAGAAAAGACGGCTGTGCCATTGGCAATTACACTGGGGAATGACCAGGTTCGGCACAACGTGTGAATCTAGACCGCACAGACTGGGACGTGAGTCAAGCATTCATGACCCTGTGGCGTCTCTTCTGGGTTCCTGGTGAAAACGTTAAGATCAATTCAACACATACTTACAGAAGGTAACTCTGGCTCAGGGGCTGGAAAAGCAAGGATATAAAATCTCTGCCCTGTAGAAACTCAGTATTCTAGTATAGACGCAAAGCCCATGAAGGAGCTGTTAGAGCCAGGAATGGGGTGGAGCTGGAATACCGTGTAGCCGAGAAGAACTAAAGAGGGTGCCGCTGCTTGTGCGAGGGATCGAAGGGTGGATTTGAGGAGCGGTGGCATCTCCCTGGCAGTTGAAGCCCAGGACTCACACAGTCTTGATTTTGAACCCCAGCTTCTCACAATCTCAGGCAAAATGTATTACCTCCTCAAGAGGTAATACATTTCCTCTTCATTGGAAGCAGGACTGTTATGGTGAAGGTCTATAATACTTGTGTGTGTATATATATATATATATATATATATATATATACTTTTATTGGGGCACTGTAGTCTCACATCTTAATGTAGTTCAGAGTGATAGGGACATACATGTACACAGTACTTGATGACCTTCTCCCTGGCTTCTTCCCCGTTTTTTCCTTTTCCCCATACATGGTATTGACATTTGCATTGGTCATTTTACATACGTACATAATTTCAGTGGAAGCGTTTTTCCTTCAGTGATTCTCCCTCCTACCTTCCACTGGCCCCCTTCCATCACTTCGCTGGGCCTTCTAAAGTCTCTCTTGTATCCCTAATGTTCCCTAGCTCTCTTTTATGACCCTTCCCCTTTTTGTGATTGGCTAATCTCACTAAACATAAAGTTCTCCAGGCCCGTCCACTCTCCAGTAAATAACATTGTTTTGTTATTTATTGTTTGAGTAGAATTCCATCGCATGCATAGCCCATAATTTTTGGCCCATACATCCATCAATGGACACTTAGATTGGTTCCATAATTTGACTATTGTAAATTGTGCTGCTATAGATATAAATATGCGTGTATTACAATAATATTCTGATTTCAGTCTCTTTGGAAAGATACCTACAAGTGGTATAGGTGAATCATATGGTGGATCCATTCCCAGTTTTCTGAGGAATCCACACTGATCTCCGTAGCAGGGGCACTCATTGGTAGTCCCACCAGTAGTGTGCAAAAGTTCCTATTTCCCCACATCCCCTCCAGCATTTATTGTTGATTGGCTTCTTGACGATTGGCATTCTAACTGGGGTTAGATGGAATCTCAGTATAGTTTTGGTTTCCATCTCCCTAGTTGCTAGTGATGGTGAACATTTTTTCATGTATTTATCAGCCATTTATATTTCTTTTTCTGTGAAGTTTCTATTTTAATTTAAAAATCCATTTCATGATAGGGTTATTTCTTAGTGTTAAGTTTTTTAAGTACTGTGTATATTCTAGATATTAGTCCTCTATCAGAGGAGTAGCTGGCAAAGGTTGTCTATCTTGCTGTAGGCTCTTTATACACTTGATGGTTTCCTCTGCAGAATCAACACTTTTTAATTTAATGCCATCCCATTTATTAATTTTTGTTTTAATTTTCTGAACTTTCAAGGTCTTATTAAGAACGTTTCTTCCAGTGCCTAAACGTTAGAATGCTGGTCCTATGCCCTCCTCTAGTAATTTCAAAGTCTGTGGTCTAGTTTCCAGGTCTTTGATCCATCTTCTGAGTTAACTCTTGTGCAGGAAGAGAGGTTGGGGTTCAATTAAATTTTTCTACAGATGGATAACCAGTTTTCCCAGCACCATTTGTCAAAAATTTTTTATCCAAAGTATGTTTTTTATCCAATATATGTTTTTGACACCTTTAGCAAAAATCAATTGGCTATAAGTGTGTGGATTTATTTCTGTACCTTCTATTCTGTTCCACTGGAATCTTATGTCTGTTGTGCCAATACTATACTGCTTTTATTACTATAGCTCTGTAGTATAATCTGAAGTCAGGTATTGCGAAGCCTCCTGCATGGTTCTCATTGCTGAGAATCGCTTTGGCTATTCTAGATCTTTTGTTTTTTCATAATAAGTTTAGGACTGTTTTTTTTGTTTTTTGTTTTTTGTTTTTTTTTTTACTTCTGTGAAGAACATCATTGGTATTTTAATAGGGATTGCATTGAATCTGCAGGTCACTTTTGATAGAATGGGTATTTTGATATTAATCTGCCTATCGAAGAGCATGGGACATCTTTCCATCTTCTTTGATGGAAAGCTTTTTTTATTGCTGTTTCTATCTCTTTGCTTGGTATTTGTCAGTTTGAGCTCTCAATATCCTCTTGATTCAGTTTAGTTATATGTCTAGAAACTTGTCAAGTTCTTCTATGGTTTCCAGTTTATTGGAGTATAAATTTTCAAAATAACCGGGCGTGGTGGCGCATGCTTGTAATCCCGGTGCTTGGGAGGCGGAGACAGGAGGATTGAGCTGGTTTGAAGCCAGCTTTGCTGGCTTAAGAGACCCTGTCTCCAAATAAAATATTAAAAAAAAAAAGGTCTGGGAGTGTAGCCCGGAGGTAGAAGGGTTCCAACCCTAGCACCACCAAAAAAACAAAAACAAAAATTCAAAATAGTTTCTGATGTCCCGCTAGATTTCCCTCCTGTTTGTGTGTTGTCACCCTTTTTATTTATCATTTCAATAATTTGGGTTGATTCTTTTTTTTCTTTTCTTTCTTTCTTTCTTTTTTTTTTTTTTTTTTTTGGCGGTACTGGGGATGGAACCCTTCTCCCTCTAGGCTACAATCCCAGACCTATTTCATATTTTTTTATTTAGAAACAGGGTCTCTTAAGCCAGCAAGGCTGGCTTCGGACCAGTACAATCCTCCTGTCTCCACCAAACAAGCACGGGGATTACAAGCATGTGCCACCACGCCCGGCTTTTATTCTCTGTTTTTTCAAGTTGTAAGAGCCAAGAAAGGCATCTGACCCTTGTGAACCTGTTTCTTCCTTGCAAGAAGGATGAAATACTGGTATTTCACCAGGTTGCTGTGAGATTAAAGTTGCTCTTTTAAAATGCTTCTGTAAACCATGAAGCTTTATGAAAGTGTAAAATATAAAGCAGCCAGTTTCTATTACTCATTTGAGCTGTTCTTATAAAAAGAAGTAGTTAATATTTGTCTAATGTTTACCAAGTATTAGACACTATCATGACCTCTCCAACTGTTTGAATTTATTTAATCCACTTTGCCTCATTTTTCCAGATGTTAAACACCTATAAAAACTTAAATATGGTATGTAATTGTATAGTGTATAGTTACATAATCTCAACACTAATAGATATTAATGATAATATAATATTTATAAACTCCAGATTATTCTCTGATCTATTTAATATACCTGTGTCAATTTAATTGGAATATTTGCAGAAATGTAAACTTGGGATTTTAATGGGTTAATGCTCACAATAATGCCTGAAAGGCACGTACCATCACTGTTTACATATAAAGGCAAAACAGGCACAGAGAGATTAAGTAACATGTGCAAGGTCTCATAGCTAATAACAGCTCAGCCAGCCTTCAAATCCAGGCAGCGTAACTCACGAGTCTATGTACCCTAGATATGTTCACAACAAATCCTTTTTTTTTTTTACCTTTTAATGTCAATGTTGTTCTTATCTCAGTTCTTTTTGAGGCTGGCTCTCTGTCCCAAAATTAGCAAGGTTAAAAGTGCTGTCATTCCTTGTCTCTGTAACCTCCTTCTTGTCTAGTAGATCCTACACAACAGATCAAAGGAGAAAGGCTCAGAAGGGCCGAGAGAATGTAGAGTTGGGAAATCATCCCCTAGTGTGACTGACTGTCCTGAAGGCAATAGTCTAAGCCGGTGTGGCCAAGGACATGTCTAAAATGCTGCTTTTACTAGAGTCGGGTCACATGTTTGGTGCTAAGTGACCAATGAGCTGACATCAAATTAGCATACTATCAAATCCTGAATAAAGTATAGCCTCTACAAATGTTTGCAGTCAAAAGGAGTTAAAAGCCTACTGGACATTAAAGGCTACCCCACCCCCTTTGCATGATAGCGTTCCTCGTCCTCCCCGCTCCCTGAAAAAAGAATTGAGGTTAAGTGTTCAAGTCCTAAGTACTCCCCAAGCCCACAATTTAGCTTTTCTGATTCCCAGTACTGTATTCTTCCATTATCTCATGATTAGCATCTGGCGTCCTCCCTTTGAGGGCCACCTTGTGGACCGTCTTTTGGCACCTCAGTAAACAAATCAGGCAGGGCAGCATGCTCCCCAGACCACTTGGCATTATGGTATATAATGCCATAGAGAATAAGACTATTTTCTGGTTTATAGATTGCTCTAAGAATTGGGGGTAAAAGCCAAAGAATTGTGATGCCCTTCTTCCCCTAACAAAATCATGTAAAGGTATATATACATATACCAACCTCCATGGAAACTTAAAAGGGTCAGATTGGCTGCCAAGGTTCACTCGGAACTTATATTTTTCTAGGCAATTTCCTTTTGTAATTACACGTGTGACAATTTTCAAAATAAACTATTGGTCCTGGCTTACTTTCCTTGTTGCTCTTCTCTTTTCCTTTCTTCCCGTCAATCTCATCCTTCCTTCTCTCCGGTTCCAAATCAGGATATTGGCCTTCATACAATGTTCCCTTCCATGAGAAAATCTACAACTGGAGTGGCTACCCGCTGTTGGTTCAAAAGCTGGGTTTGGACTACTCCTATGACTTAGCTCCACGAGCCAAAATCTTCCGGCGAGACCAAGGGAAAGTGACTGATCTGGCATCCATGAAATATATCATGCGATACAACAGTACGTAGCCCATTTCTCAAGAGTCATTCTTCAAAACTCCTTTTCTTCCACATGGATAAAGAATCCATGTAAGTTTATCATCTCTGTACCAGAAGGAATATTAAGAAGTTATCCGAGTTAAGTATTTATATTCAACTAATCATCTTATACTCAGTGAACGGAATTTTGGCCTCCTTTGTAAAATGACAGAAAAGATTTTACAGATTTAATTAAAAGAAATCAATCATACGGTTGATACTCCTCCCCTCTAACACAGGTGTCCTTCCAAGGTCAAAGTAACTAATAGAACAAAATATTCATAACTGCTTTATTTTTGATGAATAGTCTCAAATTTGTTATTTCTTTCGTTGGAGAGATGGATGCCCATTTATCTTCTATTATCTCTCTTCTATCCATTGTTCACTATGCAAGGGGTTGATGAGGTAGGCTGGGCCTTGGGCAGAGGATTTGCATTTAGTTGCTCCCATCTTAAAAAAAAAAAAAAAAGAAGATACTTCCATCTAGGAGCAACGGGGTTCCCAGGCTTTCTTTGGTCTAAACATAGAGGCTTGAGCAGACTGATCCCCTTCCCGTGGATACGTGTGTCGCAGAACAGTCAACACGTACTCTTTCCCCTGCCACTCTGCTTTCTAGATTATAAAGAGGACCCTTACAGTAAGGGGGATCCCTGCAGTACCATCTGTTGCCGTGAGGACCTGAACACACCTAACCCTAGTCCTGGTGGTTGCTACGACACAAAGGTAACTATGTGAGATCGGCTTTTGAGCTTAATTTGAATCAGTAACTGGCCCAGAGGCAAAGATGCAGGGATTTTCTTGGCATAAAGCATGGCATCTTTAACCATAGACTATATTTGGGAACTGCCTTTTTCAAAGATGCTGGCGACTGGTCCCATTGCCTAACCAGGTTCCTGCTCTGCTTCTTAAGTCAATTGAGTGGCTTTGTAATGCTTCCATTTTATCATCTGCAAAATGAAAATAACAGTACTTAGCTCATGGGGCATTATAAAGAATAAACTGTTCATATCCATAAAATGTTTAGGATAGTACTTATTTGTAAATGTATATAATCATGATGATGATGATAATGTTATGTTTTACCAGACTAGCCCCAAAGGCAGAGAACCTATTATTAAGAAGGCGGTGTGATTTCACATTAAATATGAATTTAGCTGAAGCAGAGTATTGCACCAGGTGCCCAAAACACTAAAAGTTTTCTGCCACATTAATTCTAATTTAAGTAAGTGCTGTAATGCATCTCATATTATAGGTAATAAATGGATTTACAGTGGTGTTCCAAAGCAAGCTCACAGGGGCAGGAAAGAACTAATGGTGAAAGTCAGTGGACATCATGTGGACTGCTTAAAATCAGCCACAGAAAGGAGGAGTGCCCACCGAAAACCAGGGCCTTTTCCTCAGAGAGCTCGCTGCTAAAAATGTACCTATGGCTTCGGGATGCACAAGGGCGAGTTAGCCTTTTGGTTGGCGGACAGAATCACTCCAGCACATCTTCGACTGCCCACGTCATCTACACATTTATTTTCTATCAGCCTAATACTTAAAACAAGAAATGCTTTTTGTAGCTTGAGTTCCTGTTCAGCCTTCTTTTTCACTGGGAGAAGATGGCAAAGCTTTAGTACTAATGATGCCCAATGTCAGGTAATGAAAGGGAGGCGGTGTAGAGAAGCTGGCACCATGAGGCATCAACAAATGTTTGGGCATTTATTTTTCATGGTATATGCAAACATTCAGCAACGTGTATGAAAATGTTATATTCAGCCCAGAATTCACAAAGAAAGTCAGCTCTGCAGCCTTGCCTGGGGAAAACCCAAGCCATGCTTCCATCTGTCAAACTTCATGTCGAAGGACAAATGTTAAAAATATAATTTTTTTAGATCCATTTTGAACACAGAATTTCCTTTTCCCTGTAAGGTTAAGGTCTGCTGCTATTCAGTAGTTGGGTTTTTTGAGAACCATGGACTTCATTTTCTGATAATCTTGCTCTTTCTACTTTGGAATGTTCCGTCTACTGCCGTAATGACTTTTATTGAGGAGTTAATATATTCTAAGCACCACTGGAAGTATTGCTCTCATTAACTCTAATGGCAATTCTATGAAGTAGGATTTTTTAGCCTACTTTACAAAGTAGGAAAACTGAGTCGTATTGGGGTTAGGTGATTTTTATGTAAGTTTTGGAGCTAGAATTCTGAAAGTGAGTAACCAGACGACAGATCTCGCTTCTGGCTTGTTAATTTAGTACACTTGTCCTGGTCACCTCACACTTGAATGCCAAATGGATACAGAAGAGCATGTCGTAGACACAAAGAAGCCTGCAGGAAGATTTCACTTCAAAGGAAGCTAGACATGTGACTTTTGAAAGAGAAAGGGAAAATAAAGGCCGCACATTTAGCTGTTTTCCCCCGATGGTGTTCTAAAACGTCCCCTTCCTCTCTCTTTTCCAGGTGGCAGACATCTACCTGGCGTCTCAGTATGCGGCCTACGCCATTAGTGGTCCAACAGTACAAGGTGGCCTTCCTGTTTTTCACTGGAACCGTTTCAATAAAACTCTTCACCAAGGCATGCCGGAAGTCTACAATTTTGATTTTATCACCATGAAACCAATTTTGAAACGTGACACACAATGAAGGAGGAAGATGAACAGGCTGCAATCAAGACACCAAAGGCTCTATTTAGCTGTTTCCCCTCATCAGAATTACTCTTAATAAAATATATTAGATTTAGTTGGTCTCTTTCGTTTTCCACTGGTCTTGTTGTATTTAACAGCAAGTAATGACTACAGGGTGGAGTGCTGCAGAAGAAACATTACGAAAGCTAACAAAGCTTCAGTATTGGAGCTAATATACCAAATGCCACAAAGGGAGCTGCTGTTTTCTCCTTTGTTGTCTGCAGAGACAGTCCACCTCTTCCAGGATCCCTGAGGCAGCCGTGCCCGTGGCTGCATTCCAGCCAGTACACGGAGATGCATGCGTGCCACTTCCAGGCTGTAAGGAGGAGTCCTCTGCCCTTATTCTCTCTCTTGCCTCAGGCTGGATATGCTTAATGACAAAGCCCTCGGGGACTTCTAGCAGAAATGCCATTCATGATTCTTGTGGTAATTCTTGATTCTTCTAGTAATTCTTCATGCACACAATATAATAAGCCTTACTGCTGTCTCCCATTCCTTGAAAGCACCTCACCCAACCAGGAAGCAATCCTGCAGAGCAATGCTGCTTTCAAAGCTGGAGAATTACATGCAATTCAAGTGCCATGGAATTGCCTAGTGGCTTAAATAAGCCATCCTGTACAGTGTACAAGGATGATTTTAAACCAGGGTGATTTTCAAAAGAGAAAAACCCAAGGGGTTATAGTCATTAGAATGAACCAGAGCACTCAGAATGTTAGAAACCCAGTCATTTATTTCAAAGTATAAACTTCAGGCTTGCTGGACAAAACCCCACTACAGGTAACATTTACAGACAACACTCTACTGCACATAAGAAACAGAGGGAAAAAGAAAAGAACACAAAACCTTCAAAACCTAATAAAAATAGGGCAACTTGTTGTATATGCCCAGTTAATATTAGATATCAAGAAGGTCTTACATCATTTGATTATTTACACTTTCAACTGCAATAAACAAAATTCAGGATGCAAGTTTCCTACAAAGGATTTATTTTTATATTTAGTTTTAAAATGTCTGATAAAATACTAAAGTCAGGATCCCCAGAAGGTGTTTGATTGCCCGGTTTATCTTATTTACAAAAAGGGGGAAAAAAAAGATAACATTCAAATGAAAAACGATAGGTACCTAGTTGGCTCTACAAAGAAAAAAATAAAGCTTATTTTAACATGATAAGACCATTTGAAGGTGAGAATACAAAACATGTAGTTGAATCACCCTATTCCTCCCCCTTGGCTGGCTCAAGGAGATAAGTAAGTTGTGTTAGCTAAGTTGGCCATACTATCAATGTCTTAATGGGAGCTGCTCTGAATTTTGTGTATGTATTAAAAAAAATAAAAGCATTTATTGCAAAAAATATAGTTAAAGAAAGCAAAATCTTACATCAGTTTTAGATAGCTATTTGCAATAATGTAATACTGGGACTTTGTTTTTCTAAAAACTAGAATTAAAAAAAAAGGCCAATAACAATTTGGTGATAGACTCAAGATAACAACAAAAATATCCTTGGATACTGAAATGGCCCAAGAGGGAAAGTCAGGGAGAACACTTGAAAGGTCTTTGCAGTATCCTACTGTGCTGAGATCACAGTACATATATAGATATAAATATCTCATATATATATATATGAGATAAAGATACCACAGGCAGTATTCTGTTACAGTACTGGAAAACTCATGGAACAAGATAAATGCATATCATGCATTAACACTAACCTTGTTCCATAAATGACAATTTGGAAAATATTTAAAGCAAAAGGTTATGCAACAAAAACTAAGTGAATGCTTCCCCGGTGCCGTGAGAGAATTCTGTGGGAAGACGCACCCAGGGAAGATTCTAACCTCCCTGCTTCGGCGGTGCTTCCCCAGGTACTTCTTGTCTGGCATGAAATGGAGAAGGCCTAACAAATACTCACTTTTCAAGGAGGAAAGCTTTCTACGTCTCTCACAAAGTTATGAGAGTTAAACGGTACAAAGTATTCTGCATATTTTAAAAAGCGATTCAGGAGAAATAGAGGGATATAGTTACCTCATAAAGTTAACTAATAACAGATGCTGTCTTTGCCATTTATAAATTTACTAGCAAGAACATAATTTTAAAGAGGCTTACTCACACTTAAAACAGGGTGAAAATTACTCTACAAAGTGCAAAGTACAGAGTAATAAACATTATTGTTACTTTTAAATGCCATAGAATCATCCTACATTTCAGGTTGAAAGAAGTTCCAAGGATTTCCAATAAGGCAATACCCACACAAGTATTGTCAGGCTAAAAATGTAGCAAACTTGCATTCCCAAAATGGGATAAGTGAGCTTATTGTAATACTTTGGGAAAAGATGCCATGAAATAAAGAAGACAGCCATGGGATGTTGAGTCTTTTTTATTCTTTCTCCCAAAGAAATCAAACAAAACCCAGCCCTCCTTCAGAGAAAAGCTGGGCATTCTAGCCTACCACATTTCAGTAAATCCAAAATGGCCATTGCCCAGAAATCTCATAGAAGGTGAATTTGAGGGAGACCTCATCTTATAATAAATTTCTTTTCTTCTAAATAATTACAATCTCTCTTTGTATCTTCCTTCCACCATCTAGAATAAAAAGTTTTAAGTAATTTCTGTAGTAAATCTACTTTTAGGGTTCCTATTTAAGAATTTAATTTTTTCTTTTGACAGAAAACACTCAATATAGACTAAAATAATTAAATATTTTCATTCTATTGAGCTTTCTTTTTTAAATTGTGTAACATTACAAAAACTCAAAGAAAAAAAATAGTGAAGTAATAAAGTTCATCAAGAGAACCTTTTGTAGGTTAGGTAAGCAAATTGGCATGTGACCATAAAACCAGCCAATTTGGGACAATTTTGAACATGGGTTTTCCATTCTGTAGAC
This sequence comes from Muscardinus avellanarius, assembly GCF_963383645.1. NCBI lineage: Eukaryota > Metazoa > Chordata > Mammalia > Rodentia > Gliridae > Muscardinus > Muscardinus avellanarius. The sequence goes on along the minus strand of NC_137797.1, from coordinate 105,238,696 downwards.
AGGAATGATCTTGAACACATAATTGACATCACAACCACTGTAGAAAAAGATGTATACACGCATATACAGGCAGGTGTCATATACACCTACCAGACACTCGAGTTCCGCTGGTGGGAACTGACTGCCGTAAAGTCAGCAATGTCTCCACCATCACCTTTGTCCTAGAAGGAGCAGTATCTAGTTGGCAGAGTCGATTCGTGAGAAATTCTCACTGTGGTTTCATTTTCTGAGAGTGAAAGGAAGATTTAGAGCATTTACATTTTGGCAACCCGTAGGTTTTCATCAGTGGTCAAGCCTCACACCTACGATGACAGTACAATGACTAGTGAAAAGTCTCTAAAGATGATTTCTTTACTACTGGAATACATCCTATTATAAGCCATCAGAGCTGTAAACAAAACAGCAGTAATAAAAGGGACAGACCCTCATATAATTCCAGTAAAAAAAAAAAAATGGCTAGTTTATTTTGAGAAGGTAGAAACATGAATTCAAATATTGTTAGGGAAGAAGACTTGGAAAGTTACTTCACAAACTCCAAGAATACTTTTCAAAATATTCCCAATCACGTTTGCATCCTACAACATGCCCCAATCCTCCTGTCCTAAACTACGCACACTCAAAACACCTGACACCAGGACAGCTAGCACACCACTGCAAAATCCATGTCTTAAGCTGAATTTTATTAACTTTGAAAAGGAATGGGGAGATACAAAATGACCCCAAATTTTATTCAAAGCTGATAAAGGCCAAATCAGACTCAACCTGGCATCATCAAAAAGGTTAAAACAAGCAGTAGGACATGAGAATACAGAAGAACGGAGCTTTCCCTTGGATATATCAGCTCACTGCATTTTGTGAATATTATTCCTTTGAAAGAACACTATACTATGAGCAATAAACTAAAACTGCTTTCACATATGCAACATGTATACTAAAAGAGGTTTGATGGAAAATTTTCTTACACAATATGGTTTTCACTTGGGTCATTTTATTGAGTTAAATAGTGACCAAAAAAAAAAAAAATCTACTCTGAAAAGAAAATATTAAATCAGATTTTTGGAGTTAAATGCAGTGATGCTACTATTAAGAGAGAAAAAGTGTATATATACTATACACTCACACATACATACATATATATGTATATATATATATGTGAGTGTCTTGGCTTAAAAGTTACTTGAGGGGGTATGCTGTATTTGGTGGAAATGATGAAAAATGAATGTTGAAAGGCTAAAAGGAAGAGTAAACAACAATGCATATATGGCCATTTTTTTTTTTTCTGTAGCTTAAGGCACAAAATAAACGTAAAAGCCAGAATAGAAAGGGGAGGCGGGCACTGCATACTGGTTCTCACCTCATCAACAACCAGGAGAAGTAACAAAAGAAAAGATGAATAGAGCCTTTGCTACGTTCAAATTAACTTATTTTAAAACTAGCCGTTTTATTTTTGTTTCTTTGGGTTTAAGATTCATTTTAAATCACTTAACTATGATCCTACACATCCCTAAGAAGCAGAATCATGCCAGTTACATACCTTAGATCTTTAGCCTACTGACTTCATAGTGGAAGAAAAGTGAATTTGAGAATGAAAATGGGAGATTTCACTGCAACAAACAAACAAACAAACAAACAAACAAACAAACAAACGGACACACACACACACACACACACACACACACACACAAAACCTCAAACTAAAGAGCAATGTACACATTTACATTTCAAAACCCTGAAGCTTGAATTGTCTGGGAAAAGATTCTTGCTTTACGGGCTGAGTTTATTTTACTTCTGGTTATAAACAAATGTAGTGTATACACACCTCTGTCCAAAGAATCTTGCACAATGTGGATTTTACATTAGGTATCATGCACAAGATTAAAATCAAGACCAAAAAGTGGAACTTTTAAAAGAGGAAGAGAAAAAGGCTCCAAGGTTTAACTGCTCTGGGAAGAAGAGATCACATCGGTTGACTGAGGATCACAAAACGGTCCGAAGCGTCCATAGATGTCCTTGGCTCGCACTGCAAAGTAGTACTTGCTTCCGGACACAAACTGGGTGAGAGTACAAGCCATGGGCAGGGGAAGCGCCTTCACCTCCCCAATCTTCTTCCACTGCGAGGGCACGGTGGCACTGGGCTCCTCGTGGTAGGCGTAGAGATGGTAGCTATCGACAGTGGCGCAGCTTCGATCCACCTCCAACACACTCCAGGACAGGACGATGCCGTTCTGACTCTGAACTCGTGCTAACTTCAAGTGCGGCTTCTGAGGCAGAGATGTGCTGGCAGCTTCTGGGGGCAGACGCTGTGGTTGTGGGGCTTCTGGTAAGGGTGCTGGGTGCACAGGTCGTGGGGGCTCCTAAGAAAAGAAGAATCATATTGATTCGCAGCAACCACAAAGGACTTTTTTTTTTTTTTTTTTTTTTTTGGTGGTCCTGGAGATGGTTCTACCTCCGGGCTATACTCCCAGACCTATTTATACTTTATTTGGAAACAGGGTCTCACTAAGTTGCTGAGAACCTCACTAAGTAGCTGAGGCTGGCTTTGAACCTGTGCGATCCTCCTGTCCCAGCCTGCCAAGTGCGGGGATTACAAGCGTGCGGCACCACGCCCGGCTAGAAAGGACTATTTTAGAATGCTTGAATGAAAACACCTTAGAGATCATATACAGAAAGATTACTTTTACAATTGGTATGGATACCATACCAATTTTGGCAAGTTCTACTTGGTGACTTGCAACCAATTATCCCCAAAACAATGTTGCTGAGGTTACTCCTCCTAATATTTCCAAGATTAGACCACTTGAATTTTAAATAGTTCTAGCTCTGATACTAGAGTGGGTCACAATGCTGAGCAGCCATTTAACATCTTTGTGACAAAGAAGACCTCTTTGTTCCCCAAAGAATGGTAGTTCTGGCCTTTATTGGAATGTAACAATTAAATAAAATCATATATGGAAACTACTTAGTGGAATACTTGGTATATAGTGAATACACCACTGACAATAATGAATAAAAACAATAAATGTGCTAAGCATTGGTCCCACAGGAGGTATGATCTTAGCTTGTTTAACCAACTGCCATAACTATAATAAGAAGTAATTTTAAAGTCCTTCACGAAATAATCCTAAAGGATGCCTGGGTGAGGACCAAGTATATTAACCCAGTGCTTGGAACATGCTGAACACTTAATAAATGCTAGGTAATAAGTAGTAGCAGCTCGTCTCCTGCCTCTGACTCACAAGACCAACATCTCCACTTACATGACATCCCACACCAAACATGGTCATATCATGTCACAAGATAATGTGACATTATTTTGGAAACAAAATCTAAAGAGAAATCGTTGGTTTTCTCTGTCTGTTAAAAAAACGAATTCCTTAAGCCAGTATATCATTTAAAACAATGAATTAATGGTAATATAAAAGTTAGAACTGGTATAAGATTTTGAGGAAAAGAATAAAGTTCAAACATGGAAAAATTTAAATTTAACCATGAGTTAGAAATGATCTATTTCAATTCACAGTAATATTTCCTGAAATAATCTTCTACTCTAAGAGCAGAAAAGTATCATTTTCCTTTTATTTGGGTAGGGGCATACTAGGGATTGAACATAAAGGCATTCAATCTCTGAGCTACACCCCCAGCTCAATTTTAACTTTATTTTGAAACAGGGTCTAAGTTGCTGAGGGCGGTGGTCTTGAACCTGTAATCCTCTTTTCTTAGCCTCCCAAATACTGAGATTACAGGTATGTGCCACCATGCTCAGCTCATTTCCTTTTAGTATTACTACTTTAAAGAAAAATTCTATGTTCATATCTGACAGCCTTATAGGTGATAATTTTATAATGTCAAGCATCAATATTTACAGTATGCACTTGTGGTGGCCGATGGTGCACTGTGAGCTGAGGTCCTGCTGATCCCAGGGTTAGTCCACTATTTACAACATACGTAGTTGTTTGAGGCACTCGAACTGTAACACCTATGAAGAAATTAAAAGGATGACATCAGAACTCTACTATGAATTTGGTGAAACACTTATTTAAAAATGATGTCAGTGAAACAATGTTTTTAAAATTCAAAGGGAAAAACTATTTCCAAAGCAGAAGCCTATACACTTAGCCAAACTATTATAAGAAGAGGATAAAGAAATTTTCATATATGCAAGCACAAAAAAAAAAAAATCTAACTTCCATGATCCTTGCTACAAGTAAGAGGGTGTGTGCCACCATATGAGAGAAAAGAGAAAGACAGAAAAACACAACAGGAGACAACACAGAAATACATGTGACCCCACCAACAGGAGAACTATGGTTGTGCAACAACAGGAAGGCAAAAAAGGCACAGAAAGTGTGACATGATTCCAAAGACAGACCAACCGAAGCTGTCTTTGGAAGAGCCCTGCTCTCTGAACTCTCACCAACCGGACAGAAATCGCAAGATCATCACTGTCTGACGTCAAGTAGGTTCCTCTCTTTCTCTCCTTGCCCTGCTGAGCAGCTAAGGTTATTAATTTCAACTCAGAAAATACTGCTGGGCCATAACTCAGAGCAAAAGAAGTAAAAAATGTAGAGTCACCTATCCGCTGTCCCAGCCGCAGCGGGGTCATGCGCTAAGCACCTGCTGGGCTAGGTGCTGCCGGTGTCAAATGTGGGGAGTCCTGCTTCCCAGAACTCACTCACAACACCATCACCTGGTTTTCTAAAAGACTCTTGGAAATTTGAGAACACTGAAGCCAGTCTATAACCCACAGACTCTACTTAGCTGAATTTCTTCTGAAAGCTATCACTAATAATGGCATTATTATCATTTCTTTATTTTTATTTTTATTTATTTTGCAGGTCTTGGGATGGAATCCAGGGATATTTGACCTCCGAGCTACACCCCCTGCCCTATTTTTTAATCTTTATTTTGAAACCTGGACTCACTGAGTTACAAAGGGCCTTTCTAAGTAACTGAGGCTGTCTGCAAACTGCATTCCACCTGTCTCAGGTCCCCAAACGGCTGGGATTACAAGAGTGTAACACCAAGCCTGGCTGTTTAATATATTACGGGGGCTTTTGACAAAGTCTACTATCAATCAAGAAGCCTCTCCCATGATCATCAGCATCATCTGTTTTTTTAATTTTGATGGTACTGGGGATTGAACCCAGGGACATTCTATCTCTGACCTCCATCCTTAGCCCTAATTTTTATTCTTTATTTTGAAACAGAACGTCACTAAGGTGCTGAGAGCCTCACTAAGTAATTGAGGCTGGGCATGAACCTGAGATCCTCCCAAGTACTGGATGACAAGTGTGTGCCACCACACCTGGCTAGCCTCCCCAATTAAATGATGACGAGACGTACATAATACACTCAGAGCCAAGTACGAGGAAAAAGAGTCTCTTACTATTTTGAGGATTGACCTGACGAACAGCAGGAGCTTGCATAACAGTTCCTCGAAGGGGAGCCTGAGCTGGTGGAGCGGGGAGAGTTGTATAGACCACCTGATGGTTTGCAGGAGCTCTTGGTACAGGAAGTCTTGTGGTCACCTGAGTTACTGGACGATGTGTTACATTCACGGTAGTTGGAGCTAATGGAAGACAAAAAAAATATTAAGACTGCAGTAAATGTAGCAACTTCTATATTGAGCAAATTAATAGACAAATAGAGATAACAGTGTTCTTCATAATCCTGCAAGGTAAGAATGATAAGACCAACCAAAATAAAAATATTTAAAAAGCCAAACTTAAGAACATCTAAATCACATCTAATTTCCTTAATCATATGAAGAATAAAAAATTAGATCTAAATTAAAAGTATGACTCTTATAGGAGTGACTTAAAAGAGCAATTTGTCTTCCAATTTTAACTGTTCTCAGCACAGTGAATTATAGGCCCTCTGGTATAAAACTAAAAAGAATATCTTTATATTCCCACCATTCATGAAACCAATGGCTATTATAATTCACCTTCTGGAGGCTTATTCGCCCCAAGTGAACCAGCGGCTGGTCTCTGGCTGGGTATTAGAATTCAGCTCTGCTCCTCCTCTAACTCTCACTCCTAACCGTCTACATTCCAGATGGCATGTTTGTCAAAGAAATGAGTTCTACATATTCATTTACAACACACTGTGTTTGGTTTGTTGTAAGAGATGGGGTCCTAAGGTCTCCTTATGTTGCCCAGGCTGGCCTCAAACTCACCTGGCGTGAGTGATTCTCCAGCCTCAACTTCAGAAGAATCAGTGCAGGCCTTGACAATAGTGATGATGTTTTTAAAGAGTTTAATTTTCTTATTATTAGTTCTATGAATTAGAATCACATTTTAGAAATAATCATGCAGTTGTTATATAACAAAAATAATAAAAGTCTATGTGCATGTGGAAAAATGAGTTCTATAGTAAAATGAATTTGAAAGAAAATGATGTAAAAAAGGTGCATGTCTAATAATCCTCGTACCTGTGACAGAGAGGGGAGGATCGCAAGTTGGAGGATACCCTTAGCAACTTAGCAAGACCCTGCTTCAAATTTAAAAAATGAAGGAAGTGTGGCTCAGTAGTAGTAAAACATCCCTGGTGGAGCGCTCCCCAGCATACAGAAGGCACTGGGTTGGATCCCAGCACCATGGAAAAAGGAAAAAAAAAAGTAAAAAAAGCATCTTAGCCTTCAATGTGAGCCTTTAGAAAGGAGAATAAAGGGTACATGGAAGAACACTTCTCTCTCCATTATCATGCTGTCTATGTCTTTGTATTTCCTTCTATATTACATAACTCGTTCTGTTTGTATAAATGAAACAGAGAACACAGCTCCTAAACTGCCTTTTTAGATAGAACAATGGTGTTTAAATATGAGAACCAACATAAATATCCCACATATCATATTATAAATATACTGCTTTGCCTCACAAAACTGTAGTTTAACTCATAGGAAATTCTGGATAGGCATCTAGAATTCTAAAATCCAAAAAACTACACAGTAATAACTAACCAAACCATAGCAAACTCACTGTATCAAAAATAATTTCATAATTCAAAGATTAACAAATGGTTTGATAAATCAATAGGAAATATACCTTTTCCTCCAAATTATGCATGTATTGCAATTGTAAATTTCACTGGATAAAATCCCGTTTCAATCCAATGGTTTCCTTAGTAAGAAGACTGCTAGCTGGGCATGGTGGTGCATGCTTGTAATCCCAGCATTTGGGAGGCTGAGACAAGAGGATCTGGGTTCGCAGCCAGCCTCACCCACTTTGTGAGGCCCTCTGCAACTTAGTGAGACCCTGTTTCAAAAAATAAAGAATAAAAAATAGGGCTGGGGGTATAGCTCAAAGGTAGAATGTTCCTGGGTTCCATCCCCAGTACTGGAAAAAAAAAAAAAGGAAGAAGAAGAGAGTTTATGTAAGTGCTTTGCAGTCAAGTCTCCATGCAATGGACTGCCAGGACTGACCCTCGCAGTTTAAGTTATAATACCCACCTATATCCTGAAGCCATCTGATTTACAGTTTACTGAAAGGTAGCAAATGAAATATCAGCATTTAATTCCTAATGGTATTTTAGGCCAGTTAAAACTAGTTGAATATAAGACTCAGAAATTCTTGATCAATTTTTTTTTTTTGGGGGGGGTGGTACTGGGGTTCCTGGAAGCCCTTCTCCTCCAGGCTACACTCCCAGACCTATTTTTATATTTTTATTTGGAAACAGGGTCCCTTAAGCCAGCGAGGCTGGTTTTGAACCAGCGTGATCCTCCTGTTTCTGCCTCCCAAGCGCGGGGATTACAAGCGTGCACCACCACACCCAGCTCTTGATCAATTTTATTTCATGGTTTTACTCAGAACAAAATTAGAACCAGGCCTTTCAGAGAAAATGACATCATCTCTGTCCTTCATAGTGGCAAATGACAAAGTTATATAGAAATCAGGCCTTCCTTATAGTTGTTCTCTACCAGTGCTGCTACTTTAGACAGTCAGCAACACCAAACACACTGCATTCAGGAAGAGACACACTGCTTAAAAAAAAACAAAAAAACTTTCCACCGAATCTTTCCACGTAAGCCCACAGGCATCGTTCTCTACAGGAAAGACTGAAGTGTCTGCTCAGTGGTTCCACTCACTCACCGGTAGGTAGTAAGTGTATTGTTGTTTGAGAAGGCCCACTTGTCGGCACCCCTGAGGTTTGAAGAGGAGGTGCTGGCTGTATGGGCTGCAACGGTCGAGACACAGGCTGAGAAGGACCCACGGTTGACAGAGGAGTGTGACTGAGCTTTTTAAGGTCTGTTAATTAAAAGTGACATATGATTAATTACAGAAAAAAATGGGAAAATATAGGTATTTCTTTCATGAATAAATGATATTTTTGCTTCTTACCTGGATGTCCTACTTGCCTGCCTCCTAAGAAAAATTTATTTTTTATTTAATTATGTGCATTTGTTACAATTTGAAAACCAAGTCAGGAGCTTCTTAAATTATTCATTGTTGCTTCTGAAAGATTTTTTTTTTTTTTTTTTGTGGTACTAGGGGTGGAACCCAGAGGCTTTCTACCTCTGGGCTATATTCCCAGACCTATTTTTAAAATATTTTATTTGGAAACAGGGTCCCACTAAGTTGCTGAGAGCCTCACTAAGTAGCTGAGGCTGGCTTTGAACCTGTGCCATCCACCTGTCTCAGCCTCCCAAGCCCAGAGATCACAAGTGTGCGCCACCATGCCAGGCTGAAAGAGATTTTTATTACTCCAAAAATTTACATTTTTTTTTTCTTCCAGTACTGAGGATGGGACCCAGGGGTATTCTACCTCTGAGTGACACCCCCAGCCCTATTTTTTATTTTGAAACAACGTCTCACTGAATCGCAAAGGGTCTCACTAAGTAGTAGCTGAGGCTGTCCTCGAACCGTGATCCTCCTGTCTCAGTCTCCCAAAGGCTGGGGATTATAAGCGTGGGCCACCATGCCCTGACTATTCCAGGAATTTAAAAAGATATTTAACAAAGAATCATGATTGCTTCTACATTAAATCTAATATCATGTCAACTAGAATAATTTTAATGGCTTCCATGAATATATAATCTAAGTATATACTTTTATCAAGGGCAATCTTCGAGATAAATACTATAGGTTGTTAAATTTTTCACCGTGATTTTGAATTTCGACTATTCAATATTAAACAAAGTTCTTCTGTTTGATAACACAAATGATAGTTTATCATCACTATCTAGTCTTTACTTTTATTGTAATCCCAAAATTTGGGAGGGTGAGACTAGGGAATCCTGGTTTGTGGACAGCCTCAGCCACTTAGTGAGCCCTCTGCAACTCAGTGAGACCCTGTTTCAAAATAAAGAATAAAAAATAGGGCTGGGGTGTAGCTCAGAGGTTGAATATCCCTGGGTTCCATCCCCAGACCCACAATAAATAAATAAATAAATAAATAAATAAATAAATAAATAAATAATAGGAGTGGGGATGTAGCTCAGAGGTAGAATACTTCTGGGTTCTACCTCCAGTTCTGCAAAAAAAATGGAAGTGAAATTCAAAGCTGATACTTTCATTTGGTGCTACAGGAGAACAATGTCCTTTAGAATGCAAGAATTTAAGATCCACCTGAAGGCAGGGTGATGGACAGAGATGCCAAGAGACCTGGGTGCTGGGAAGTGAACTGGCAAGAGTAACAACAAGAAACACAGAAACACCTTGTCTACCTGGCATTTCATCCAGAACGAGCAGGTCTGTGTCCTCTAAAATACAACACATTTATTTTGTCCTCTAAGGATACATTAGTCAAATCTGTCCATTAAAAAATAGTGAAAGCAATACAGTTACTTTGAAATTCTCATACTAGTATGACTTTAACCCTGAAGGACAGCATCATTTCCCAGATACATTTCTGTTTTATACAAAAAGAATTAACTTTGCTCTTATATAATCAACTTCATGACTATTTAATTTTACTTTCTGAAACCCACCTAAATGACTTAAAATCTTTAGTCTTTTGAAGAGCTTAATGTCTTTAAGGTAGTAATGAGAAACTTAGCATTTGACCTTACTAGATTTCCCACATGAAATCATTACCACTAGAGAAGTGGTAGGTGTCTGTGAATAATGTTATTCTACATAGTCAAATAAAATTGAGAGGTATTTTTATATCTTGTTTCATAACTGGAATTTTATATTGTAAATGAGCACAGTGAAGACTCAGATGTCTACATTTAGAGAAGAAACTAAACTTTAACGCAGCATTTCTTAAGCATATTTAATCATTGAACTTTTTATTCAAGAACACCTATTAACAATGTAGAGAAGGAACTGGGAATATGGCTTAAATTTAATTTCTAAATATTATAACTCAGATGTGAAAGCTTTCTGAAATTATTTTCTTTTTTTTTCTTCTTTTTTATTTTTTTGGTGGTACTGGGGTTCCTGGAAGCCCTTCTACTTACGGGCTATACTCCCAGACCTATTTTTATATTTTTTTAAATTTGGAAACAGGGTCTCTTAAGCCAGCAAGGCTGGCTCCAAACCAGTGCGATCCTGTCTCTGCCTCCCAAGTGCGGGGATTACAAGCGTGCACCACCACGCCCGGCAAATTATTTTCATTTTAATGTATGTAACAATAAGAAAATTCCCTTAAATGCTTAAGGTTAAATATATTTATATTTAAATATGCATATAAAAGCCGGGCGTGGTGGCAAACGTTTATAATCCCAGCATTTGGGAGGCTGAGACAGGAGGATCATTGTTCATGGCTAGCCTCAGCTATTTAGTGAGGCCCTCTGCAAATTAGTGAGACCCTGTTTCAAAGTAAAGAATAAGAAGTAGGGCAGGGGTGTAGCTTGGAGGTAGAATGTCCCCTGGGTTCCATCCCCCATACCACAAAAAAGTACATTATAATACAATATAATACAACACAACATAATATATACATACACAAAGAACATTTGATGTAGAGCCAGAGACCTACATTTGATTCCCAGGTCCCTTACTAATTATGACCTGTCCTCTCTAATTCTAGTAAGTTCTTTCAACTCTACTATGAGTTGAATATGACTAGGTTATTGCAAGAATCAAGTGAGATAAGAGGCATTTTAAAAAAGTGGTGCTCCATAAACTATCCTTCTAATTGTCTTTCTCTATACTTTGTTCACTTCCACACATCCATTCAAGAATTGATTTCTATTTTTTAATCCTCATTTTTAAAACTCTCACTCTAAAAAGGACAGACATACACTGAACAGTGAGAGCCCTGACTTCACAGAACGGTGGTGTATTAAGGCACCAAATGGAGTCAAGTGCATCCCTTGACACGCCGCTATGAGGTACCTTGTGAAGCGCCGCTCTCCTCATCGTCCATCGTGAGATCAATGACACCACTGGAATCACTGCCACTGGCTTTTCCACTCTGAAAAATAAAACGTCTATATTTTACAAAGGAGACTGGCAAGTATGAAAACAAAACAAAACACACACAGTAATAGTGAAGCTAAATGGAAATGATGAGTAGCTTTGTTCAATCCGGACCCCTAAATCGCTTTACTACAAGAAACAGTCTGAGCCGGGCGTGCTGGCGCACACTTATAATCCCAGCGCTTAGGAGGCTGAGACAAGAGGATCACACAGGTTCAAAGCCAGCCTCAGCTACTTAGTGAGGCTCTCAGTAACTTGGTGAGATCCTGTTTCCAAATAAAGTAAGTCTGGGAGTGTAGCCCAGAGGTAGAAAAGCCCGTGGATTCTACCCCCAGGACCACCACCAAAAAAAAAAAAAAAAAAAAAAAAAAAATGGGGAACAGTCCATCAGAAAAATGCCCCAGGGTACTCATGAGTTAAATTCCTGCCATACAAAATATGATTTTCAAAAGAAATTCTAAAGTCTTTTTTTTTTTTTTGGTGTGTGTGTGGTGCTGGGGATAGAACCCAAGGGCATTCTACCTCCGAGCTACACCCCCATCCTGATTTTTTATTCTTTATTTTGAAACATGGCCTCACCAAGTAGCTGAGGCTGTCCACAAGCTGGGATCCTCCTGTCTCCGCCTCCCAAATGCTGGGATGACAAGCATGAGCCTCCATACCGACTAAAGTCTTTCTATTGATGCATTCAACGAGATAGATGTACTGTAAAGCTATTTTTTGGAGTAAAAAGCTAGAACCAAAAGACTGTGTGATACCTTTAGTATGACATTTTAGAAGAGACAAAAGAATATGGAGATAAATCAGTAACAGTGAGGAGGTGGGTACCGGGGGAGGAACTGACCAACAAAGAGCACAAAGAGATTTGACTGCCAAGGGTTTCCTATTTATATATTTTTGTGAATATTTGAATTGTCTTTAAAAGTGTCAATTTTGAGGGGTAATAGTCTTCTTTAGCCCATTATGTTTTGTACTATCTATATAATGTATCTTCATATTTGATTTTTTGGTCGTACTAGGCACTGAACTCACCATCTCTCAGGTGTGCTCCCTATTTTACTTTATCTTGAAACAGGATCTCATCAGTTGCTGAGGCTGGTCTAGAATACTGCAGTGACTAGTGATCCTCTAGTTTTAGCCTCCCAAGTACTAGGATTTCAGGTGTGCACCACCACGCCTGGCTTTTATTATCTTAATAAACACTAAAAAAGACATTTAAAGCAGGGTGTGGTGGCGCAAGCTTGTAATCCCACCACTCAGGAGGCTGAAACAAGAGGATCGCAGTCCACTGACCTCCTCAGCTACTTAGTGAGGCTCTTTGCAACTCAGTGAGACCCTGTTTCAAAATAAAAAAATAAAAACTAGGGCTGAATGTCCCTGGGTTCTATCCCCAGTACCTAATAAAGAAAGAAAGAAAGAAAGAAAGAAAGAAAGAAAGAAAGAAAGAAAGAAAGAAAAAAAGAAAAAATCTTACCTGTGATGTGTTATCAGCTGCTTTCTTATTAACAGAAGCATCAACTGTTTTATTTGTCTGGTTTTCTGAGAAGCAAAAAGTTATTTTAAAAGACAATCTGCTCATGATCTCACACTTCTCATGCCCTCTCCTATCTTCTCAGAGAAAACATCACATTTATAATTAATTACTCATTTATGGCCAGGTTCCCTATTTGATTATAAGTTTGGTAAGAACTGGGGTTATTTTGCATATTTCTGAATACCTGCAGGACCTTGGAACAACACAGAAATCCAGTATTTCATGAATGAGAAAAATTAACTACAATTTGAGCCCTAAATTTCCTAGCAGTCCTTAGGAAGACTTTGCTATAAACAGTAAATAGTTAAAATCCATAAGGACATAATGGGACATAATGAACTATAATAAAACATATGCAAATGCATACGGTTTAGGTATGCAGAATATAATGTTGCATTATAGGCTTAAATCATAATGTAGTGACTTCAAGGGGGATAGTGACATCCCTGCACACAGCCCTTGGCTTTTCCCCGGTCCCTCTTCTCTATAGAGGGTACTGAGACGGACACTGGTCTGCTCACATATGTACATAGTATCTCTGGAAATCGTCCCTTCCCTGACTCCCGAGGGCTCGCCTCCACTATCTGCAGCACCACTGGTGTCCCAATTACTCTCTAGCTTCTGCATATAAGAGAAAACATATGACTCTTCACTTCGTGATTGGTGAAGCTCACTCAACATAATGTTCTCTAAGTCCATCTCTTTTCCTGAAATGACATAATTTTGTTCTTTATTGCTGAGTAGAATTCCATTGTGTGTATAGCCCACAATTTTGTAATCCAGTCATCTGTTGATGAATACCTAGGCTGGTTCCCTAATTTGGCTATTATGAATTATGCTGCTATAAACATGGATATGTGAATATTACTATAATATTTTTTATTTCAGCCCCTTTGGAAAGATACCCAGGAGTGGAATAGCTGGATCATAAAGTGGATCCATTCCCAGTTTTCTGAGAACTCTCCACAATGATCTCCACAGCAGCTGTACTAATTTGCAACCCCGCCAACAGTGTAGAAGTGTCCCTATTTCCCCACATCTTTGCCCTATGTTTTATTGGATATATCTATGTAAAAATAGGACTTTGAAAAAATTGCCAATTTGGCCTCAGCTTAGGTTTTTGGATGCCTACACAGCCAAATGCCTACTTTAATGTAATTTCTGGCACCCCTTATCAAAAATTATATTGTTTTTATAGAATCTCATCCCAAATGACATTATGAAAATAATATACAAAATTGTCTTTCATATTGCTAGTACCTAATAATTCATTCTCAAATGTAAGTTAAATGGAATTTCAAATGAAAATCTCCTTAATGTGGATTACACTTCAAGTATAGAGATGTTTTAAGTATACACACATGATAAAACAGAAAATTGTATGTTTAAGTATAAATGTAATAATAATATATTCCCTTTATGTGCTAATAAGTATTCATAAAACTTTTAAGAGAACAGAATTATGACATTGTAATTCTAATATTTTTAGAAGTGTTTAGGGTACAAGAACTTATAATATTGAACAAAATATTCTATCTTTTCTTTCTTTTCAGGCCATAGTCTTTCCGGAAAGGTGCTGTCATGAATTAAAAACATCAACTTGGCCTCAAAATTTCATAAGGAAGATAAATCCCCAAACTCATAAAACAATGTCCACAATACCCAAATTATGAAACCAGCCTAGGTGTGCATTTAACAGATGACTAGCTTACAAAACTATGGGGCACGCATGCAATGGGGTTTTACTCAGCCAAGAATAAATAAGTAAAATTATGTCATTTGCAGGACAACAGATGGGTCTGGAGAATGTTACGCCAAGTGAAGGGTCGTCTTCTTTCTCCAAAGTGGAAGGTAGAGAGAAACTGGGATATAAGGACTCCAGGTACAGAAGCAGAAAGTGGTGGAGGTGGCGTGATGGAGGGCATGATGGGGTCTGGAGGAGGAGTGGGGAGGAGACAGTGATAAAGGAAACACTTCAACGGAGGCTGTGTACATAAACACACAATCACTGCCAACCTCAGTATTATTTGCAGAAAGGGGAGAAGTGAGATGGGATCTGGGGAGTATGATCTGTAATTATAATGTGCCAATAAAAGTACATTATAATAATAAAATACAAAAGCCTCCCGTTCTCCAACCCCACCATAATTTCCCTTAGGTATCTGGAAAATTACTAAAAATAATCTCAAGGAAATTTTATTTATTATTCTAGTCTTCCAAAAATGCTATTCATTTAATAAGGAAAACAAAAACTTGGATCATCTAAAGGCCACTAACATGCTTGTATTTCTATTACAAAACCAACACAGTGACTTACCAATTCTTGGGGCAATAGTGCTGTTTTGTTCTGCAGAGGCTGAAGTGCTAAAAGCAGAAATTGGAATTTTCATCTGTATAGGGCCTCGACTGCTTGATGGATTATAGAGTCCTGATGGGCCTACCGTAGGCAAGGAAGTCCTTGTGGCTTGCACAATGGAATGTGCTGTGGGGACTGCCTGTACAGCAAGTGTTCCCAAAGGTGCAGCACTGGCAGGAGAGTTCCTTTGAATGCTGGGACTGGGCACAGAAGGAACGTTGTTTGGTTTAGTGGGATTTGGCAAGGACGGCAAGGGTACTGGATTTTTGGTAAGACCACTCACTGTAGGTGGGCTCTGCACAGAAATGAATTCAACATTGCCTGATGGTTGATTGGTCACTAAAGTCCCTGGATGGCTCTGTAGAAGCTGAGGCTGGGAGGACACCGCAACAGGTACGTGCAAAATCACTGGCAGAGGTTGTAAAGAGATTGTAGGCTGAGGGTTTCCACTGGGCACCTGAGTGGTAGCAACAACTGTCGCTGTACTGGGTGCAGGAAGAACTGGTGCTGCTGTCAGAGAACTTGAGGTCACTGGAGTCTGTAATTTAGGTTGACTACTGACAGCTGATGGAGGAGTGGCAAGATTGGATGAAGACACTACAGAAAGAAAAGAAAAATTTTAGTTGAAGTAGGTACCTTAATTTATCAGATATGGTAATATGACATATACAAACTCAATACATATGATACACAGTGAAGTCATTATTGAAAATACAGTCAAATTTTCAGAATGAAAAATTTTTAGGTTTAAATTTTGGAAATTCTGCCGGGCGTGGTGGCGCACGCTTGTAATCCCTGTGCTTGGGAGGCAGAGACATGAGGATTGTGCAGGTCGAAGCCAGCCGCGCTGGCTTAAGAGACCCTGTTTCCCAATAAAAAGTATAAAATAAGTCTGGGAGTGTAGCCTGGGGGTAGAAAGGTTCCATCCCCAGTACCACCAAAAAAAAAAAAAAAAAAAAAAAAAATCAATTTAAAAAAATATTTTTGTTATTTATTTTATTATTTGGATTGTGTGAAGCCCATATATCTAAACTGAGTTTTAATGAATTTCCTAGGAAAGGAACTAATAAAACTACTTTCTCTGTATATTATATAATAAAAATAACTCTGAATGAAGAATGGCGACTAATTAAGAAATGCAGGCACAAATGTCAAAGAGCAGAATCCAGGACTGCTGAAGAAGCCCTCTAATTCAGGACTCGCAAGGCTGAGACAGAAAGAGGTCTAGAGTTTGAGGCCAGCCTCACAACCTAGTAAGGCTTGCTGCAACATAGTGAGAGCCTGTTTCAAAATGAAAATTAAAAAGTGCTGGGGGCGTAGCTCAGAGGTAGCAGAATGCCCCTGGGTCTAATCTCCTATACCTAAAAGGCAAACAAACAAAACAAAACAAAAAAAAAACCCTACAAAAAGCAGAGAAAAATTAAAATGCTGATCATTAGAGATTTATAGTAACACCAATTCGTCTGCTTGTGTTTATTCTCCCTGGAATATCCTCCAAACAGACTGAAAGCATATGTAGTCTTAAGAATTCACCTATTTTTAGTTGTCTTAACATTAAGACAAATGTTAAAGAGATCTGTAAAAATGAAGGACAATCTAATACTCTTTCCACTGAAATTTTTAATCTTGAAAATTACAGCTATTTTGAAAAAAGACTGTTCTTGAGTTAAACATTATGAGTTTATTACAAATCTACAACAACTAGAACATTATAAATTTACTTTAATTTAAATTGATAGTATCAATTAATATAACTCAGATAAACAAATACTCTTTTGAGTCCTTAATTATTTTTGAAGATTGTAAAGAGACCTAGGGACTAGAAGTTTGGAAATGTCTAATGTTAGAAATTTAAATATCTGTATTTTCACATACACTTATTTGTAATCTTGAATATTTAGTACTATTTTGTACTTAGTCCAAATATGACTATTTTTCTATTCCATTTCAACCTCAAAAGAATATAAAAAAAGAGAACCAAGAACTTTAATATGAAAGAAAATGTTTTTTGGGTATTAAAAGTGTTATTGGGTAATCCCAGCATTTGGGAGGCTGAAACAGAAGGATCGTGGCTCAGGGACAGCCTCAGCTACTATTTAGTGAGGCCCTTTGCATCTCAGTGAGATCCTGTTTCAAAATAAAGAATAAAAAATAGGGCTGAAGATATAGCTCGAAGGTAGAATGGCCCTGGGTTCCATCCCCAGTCAGTACCGCATGCAAAAAAAAAAAAAAAAAAAGTTACCTGTATTCACAGGAGTTTGAAAGGATGGGGGTGCACTCTCGCTTACATTTCTCTTGGACTCCAGCATCTGTCTCACTGTGCTTGCATTTCTAGAATAGACACACATACAAGTAGTCAATGGATGTGCCGGTTTAGGGAAACCAACTGGCATAAAGAAAAAGCAACGTCACACAAGGAGAAAGAGGTGGTTAGGTTGGGCTTACACTCTAAACCACAAACAACTATGCCCAGGCAGAGGTGACATAAAGATTTCCAGATGCTGGGATTTATGGTACTAGGGACATCTTACATTCTATAGCATCGATATTTAACCGAAGATGAAATGTAGGTCCCAATGTAGAAAGATGCTAATATTCCTCATCCCAACCAAAGTACTTCTCAATTACTGAATACTACTAATGATATGTAATTTTACATATCATTATTAAAGAAATATTATTAAAGAAATATTCAGTGACAAAAGCCTTATAATAAACTAGCAAAAGTAATACCCACAGATGAACAATATAGTAAAGCAGAAAAAAAAATACTGAACTCAGTGTAACACTTATCTCTACATAAATACATATGATTACATTCCAGTATCTCTCTACAAATTAAAGAAAATCAAAACTGCGCTCTATTATTTAAAAGCGAGGCCAGGCATGGTGGTACACACCTGTAATCCCAGTACTTGGGAGGCTGAGAAAGGAGGATGCAGGTTTGAGGACAGCCTCAGCAAGTAGTGAGACTCTCATTAACCTAATGAGAACCCGTTTCCAAATCAGAAAATCAGACGAGGGTTGCAGCTCTGAGGTAGAATACCTCTGGGTTCAATCTCTAGTACCACAAACATACATACATACATACATACATACATACATACATACATACATACATATAAACAGACTAGTTCTCACCTGTAGGTCATGTTGTTATTGCTGTTGGCATCACTGACAGACTTTCCTGGTGATACAGGTGGGTTTGGTGGATTCTGGGAGAAAAAATGCCAAAGTAAAAATAAACTCAACATACAGAAAATCTCAAATGAAAGGACTTTTCAATGCTTTCTTGATACATGACCTGTTATTTCTACAATATAGTGGAAAAGCATTATTAGTTATGACAACAATTTCAATTTTGGTGTTTGCCACTTTGTACCTGTATCTTGTTGAAGACAACTCCTTATCATTTGAAAAATCAATGTAGTTAATTCCTATACCTCAGTATCCTTGTAAAGATTATATAAAACAGAAAAATATCAAAATGGCTTTCATGTTGCATAGCAGATATCATATTAGCATAATAAATTCAATACAATGGTGGCCAACTTTTCATATAAAAAATTCTCAAAATTATTTTCAAAAGCTGGGCGTGGTGGTGCGCCCTTGTAAAACCAGTTCTTGGGAGGCTGAGACAGGAGGATTGCAGGTTTGTGGCCAGCCTCACCTACTTAGCGAGGCCCTCCACGCCTTAGTAAGACTCTGTTTCAAAATAAAGGACAAAAAATAGGATTGGGTACACCACACCAAAAAAAAAAAAAAAAAAAATCAAGATTTTTTAAATGTCCAATAACAGTTGCAAGATGATACAATTCTAAGCTGCAGTAATTTATTTCAACCCCCCCAAACCAAAGAATTTTGAAAGAGTTACTATATATATACATATTGCCATTATTTAGGTCTCCATCACTAATGAAATTCTCATCACTTTTGTGTGTGTGTAGTACTCGGATTGAGTCCAGGGGCTTTCTACCTCTAAATACACAGCCTTATTTCTTAGTCTTTCTCATTCATTCATTCATTCATTCATTCATTCATTTATTTTTGGTGGTACTGGGGATGGAACCTTTCTACCTCCAGGCTAGAATCCTTCTACCTCTGGGCTACACTCCCAGACCTATTTTTCATTTTTTTATTTGGAAACAGGGTCTCCTAAGCCAGAGTGTGTGGCTGGCTTCGAACCTGCGCGATCCTCCTGTCTCTGCCTCCCAAGCTCGGGGATTACAAGCGTGCGCCACCACGCCCGGCTAGTAGCTTTTTTATATACAAATAATGCCCAGGCAAGGCGCCTGTAATCCTAGTATTTGGGGAGGCTGAGACAGGAGGATCTCAGGTTTGGGGTCAGCCTCAGCAACTTAGTGAAACCCTCCACAACTTAGTGAGACCCTGTTTTAAAATGAAAGAATAAAATAGAACTGAGGGTATAGCTCAGAGGGAGAATGTTCCTTGGTTCCATTCCAATAAAAAAAAAAAACCTCTAGGAATAAATCTAACCTAGCAGGTGGAAGACCTCTACAATAAAAATTTAAAAGCACTTAAGAAAGCAAATGAAAAAAACATTACAAGTTGGGAAGACCTCTTATGCTCATGGATTGGTAGAGTCACCATTTTTAAAGGTGCACAGAACCAAAAATGATCTACACATTCACTGCAATCCCCATCAAAATTCCAATGACAATCTCTACACAAGAAAAAAAAATCCTAAAATTCAGTCTCTACACACACACACACACACACACACACACACACACACACACACACACCTAAAATTCATCTTGAAACACAAAAGACTCTGAAAGTAATCCTGAACAAAAAGAGCAAAGCTGGAGTTATCACGATACCTGATTTCAAAATATACTACAAAGACATGGTAACAAAGCGGCAGGGTATAAGCATAAAAACAGAAACAAAGATTACTGGAATAGGAGAGAGGACCCGGAGATAGACCACTAATCTATAGCTATTTGATTCTCAACAAAGGTGCCAATAACATACGGTGGGAAACAGACAAACTCTTCTACAAACGGTGCTAGGAAAACAGTCAATCCACATATAGAAGAGTGAAAATAGGTCACTGCAAAATGGATCAAAGGCCTTTAAAGACTTGAAACTTTCAAACTTCTAAAGGAAAACATAGAGGAAACAGTTTAAGATACTGGCATAGGCAATGCTTTCCTAAACAGGATTCAATAGCTTAAGAAATGAAAACAAGAATGAACAAACAGGGTAACATCAAAATAAAAGCTTCTGCATAGCAAAGGAGAAAGTTAACATAGTGAAGGATTCACCTCTACAATGGGGGAAATCCTTGCCAGCTCTTCATCTGACAGAGGACTAATATTCAGAATATAGAAAACTCCTAAATTTAACAACAAAAGAATGAGTAATCCAGTCAATAAATGGTCAAGTGATCTGAACAGATATTTCTCAAAAGAAGAAATACAAATGACCAATAAATATATGAAAACATGCTCAACATCTTTAGCCACTGGAGAAATGCAAATCAAAACTACGTAGAAATTCTATCTCACCTGTGTCAGAACAGTTGTTATCAAGTAAAATAGAAAAAACAAATACTGGCAAAGATGTACAGAAAAAAGAACCTTTATACACTCTTGCTGGTAAATTAGTAGAGCCATTATGGAAAACAGTGTGGAGGTTCCTCAAAGAACTAAAAATAGAATAACCGGGCATGGTGGCACATGCTTGTAATCCCGGCTCCTGTCTCAGCCTCTCAAGTACTGGGATTACAAGCTTGCGTCAACACACCAGGATGAGACATAGTTTGAAAAAAAATAAAAAGGGGGTACTGGAGGTGTAGTTCAGAGGTGGTATGCCCCTTGAGTCAATCCCCAATATCAATTAAAAAAAGAAAAAAAAGCTGTGAATAATAAAGCATAATGGAAGGAACTGAAAGTTCCTTATATACATAAAGAAGGAATAGTAAAAACAAAAAGTAAAAACCAGACTATAAAGTGGGGCATGGTGGCGCAAGCCTGCAATCTCAGTAGTTGGGAGAACTGTAGGTTCATGGTAGCTTTAGCAAGTAGTGAGACTGTCAGCAACCTAGGAGACCCTGCTTCAAAACGAAAATAAAACAGGGATGGGGGTGTAGCTTAGAAGTAGAAAACGTCTGGGTTCAATCTCTAGAAACACACACACACACACACACACACACACACACACAGAGTCTCTCTTGCTTGCTCTCTCTCTCTCATCAAGGAAATATGCTATGCTATGATGTTTGGGCTTTACTATATACTCAAAAAATGCAAGGTATTTATGGCAACAAAATGACTCAATGCAATCTCTGCCTGTATTACAGTAACAGTATAACAGATGGCTGACTGCAGGGTGAGAGGAGAATAGGAATACTAGAGGTACTAGAGGTACTAGAATACTAAAATACTTTGGGAGCAATGGAAAGAGACTAGGATACTAGGGAGAATGTAAAAGAAACAAGATTGAAACAAATGTCAAAAACATACTTGTAAAGATGGATAGAAAACATAGCTTCAGGAATGCCATACCATCAAACTGATCCACACACATTTTGCTATATGACAATAGTAAAAAGGACTTATTGGTTCTAGAGCAACAGCTCCAGAAATTACAGTAATGTGTAGCATGAAGTAATATTTCATACTCCTAATTCAGGAAGTCTCACCCCAACCCAGCATTGCCTAGGATCACCACTGAGAGACAAACAGCAATTATACTAGAACAGGAATTCTTACTTCTTGTCTTTTCTTAAGATCTTCTTTGGCTGCTCCAAAGCGCTTGGTTAACCTGGCTATTTTGGCCTGAAAGAAAACAAACAAGAAAATAGGATAAATGGAATTAAAAAAGAATCCCTACATAGATAACAAGAAACTCATAGAGAACAGATCTTCTGAGCGCAAAGAAAGAAAGCTGAGTGACTGTAAAATACGTGTTGGGGAACACAGAAAACCAAAGGAAGACTGCCCGTGGCCCCTCAACTCAACGGCCAGATAAATGCTCCAAATGAGAAGGCCAGCTGGTTTCTTCTTGGAATCGTGGGTGTCTGCTCACACATACTGTTACCTATGTTTCAGAATAGCTAAGCTTGTGTTTGTGTGATTTTGCCAAAATAGCTACAACTACACTTAATTTTCTTACTAAGAATTATATAGTGGTCATAAAATGTACTTACTCAGCCACTAAAAAAAAACACAATTATGTCATTTACAGGGAAATGGATGGAACTGGAGGACATTGTTCTAATTGAGATTAGTCACAAAAAATAAGAAATCTGATGTTTTTCAGAAAGTAGTCACTTGTAAAGAAGACCCCTCCAAAACCCAACAATATAACCTAGGCAATCAATTACCTAAAAGGTATTTCCCTTCAAAACTTATTTGTGAAATTTCTAGGACTCGTGGACATAAAGCATAATTTCATATCCTTAAGATGTATTTGCCTTTCTAATGTCTTAAAATATTTTAAGTAACGTTTTCAAAAATAGGAATATGGGAAAGTATTCTCTGTACCCCAATTTATGCAAGATAGCTTCCATTTTTTCTTTAGATTTCCTGAGTGCATAGTATATATAGTATTATTATATTATTTTTACTAAAATATTTTTAAAAATTTGTATGTTATATATGTGGAAAAAGGTCTACAAGGATACATCCCAAAGGTGAAAGTGCTCTAGATAACTAAGCTGGACTGGAAGGAAATGCGGGGGGTGGCGGGGAGGTAAAGAGAAAGCCTCAGCTTTCATATCATACATATCTGTAGTATCCAAATTCTTTTTTTTTTTTTTTTTGTGGTCCTGGGGGGTGGAACCCAGAGGCTTTCTACCTCTGGGCTATACTCCCAGACCTTTTTAATATTTTATTTGGAAACAGGGTCTCACTAAGTTGCTGAAAGCCTCACTAAGTAGCTGAGGCTGGCTTCGAACCCATGCGATCCTCCTGTCTCAGCCTCCCAATTGCGGGGATTACAAGTGTGCGCCACCACACCCAGCTTTCCGAATTCTTTTTTAAAAAGTATTATCACTTAGAAAATTAAATCTGTAGCAGAGGAAAACCATCAAAATGTGGACACTAATTTACTGTCTAATGGCAAGTTTTTTGGGTTTTTTTTTTAATTTGTTTTTTGGTGATACTAGGATGGAATCTAGGGACCTTCTACTTCCAGGCTATACCCCCAGACTTTATATTTTATTTAGAAACAGGGTTTCAGTAAGTTGCTGAGAACCTCACTAAGCTGCTGAGGCTGGCTTCGAACTGGTGATCTTCTTTTCTCAGCCTCCCAAATACTGAGATTATAAGCGTGTGCCACCACGCCCAGCTGCAATTAATATTTTAAAAAGAAATTAAAGGGCAGACTTCATGCTGTTAATACATAGGAAACTGAATGATGCCTTATTGTAATACTTCAAAATATGACATAAATTATCTAAAGGTGGGTGTCTATTTTGGAAAGTACTTTGTAAAATTTTAACAATTCATTTTGTGCATTTAGCAAAGTCATATTCTATTATTACACTGTGCTTTATTTTTTATTATTTATTTATTTTGCGGGACTGGGGATGGAAACCGGGGCATTCAACCTCCGAGGTACACCCCCTGCCCTGTTTTTTATTCTTTATTTTGAGACAGGGTCTCACTAAGTTATGGAAGGCCTCACTATATAGCTGAGACTGTGAACCATGATCCTCCGGTCTCAGTCTCCTGAATGCTGGGATTACAAGCGTGCGCCACCACGCGCGGCTATTTTGCTTGTTTTGTTTTGTTTTGTTTTTGATGGACTGTTTTGAGACAGGGTCTATGTTGCCCAGGATGGCCTCAAACGTGGATTCATGTGACTTGTGACTTGGCCTCCTGAGTAGCTGAGACTACAAGCAGGTATCAGTGCACCCAGCATTTTATTGTCTTTTATTATTACTTCTATTTTACTTGTTCTTGGTTTCTTCCTTGGACAAACATAATTTCTTAGTAATAGTTCAATATTCATTATCTAACATCAACTGTTGGTAATCAGACAGCTGGGCCTTGTTCAGCAAAGCAGACATATCAAACTTCTTTCAACCTTTTACCAAGCAACCTTTTAGTCTCCCCAAATTTTGAATTCTGAATTTGCACAGTGGTTGGAGGAAACTCAAATGCTCCTACCCAGGAAGGTCCTCACTGGTGACTTGTGTCCTTTCTCCTCATAAGGTCTTTAATATTGCTTTTTAGGGTTACTCTTAAGCACTGTAACTATTACATGTTGAATATTTGAGGGAGTATATTTTCTAATCAGTTTTTATTGATATATAAAAAAACTATTAGATTATTCCTTATATCAGGTTGCTGCTAAATTTCCTTCTTCGTTTAATAGTTTGTAAGGACTTCTATCAGATTCCTATTTCACAATGATTATTATTTTTCTTGTCTCACTGTATTGCCCCAAGATTGCCAAAAAAGCTCTAAAAAGTAACCTGTATCAGTAGAAATCCTTGTTTCATTCTAATGTAAGTCAAAGTGTTTCCAATGATCCAAGAGTGGCTGGTGAATTTGAACAAATCGTTACCTGGCATCTACTGAGGTAATTACACTGCTTTTCATCCTTCCTCTTTTGGTATACTGAAAGATACTTGTTAGTGCTAACCGAGCCCTATATTCATGAGAGACATCCAACTTGGAAGGTAAAACTACTATGTTTTTTCTTCTTGAGCATTATGAAATTACACAGTAGAGCTTGCCTCATAAAATGAAGCCCTTTCTTCTGTATACTCTAGAACAATATACTATAAGAGACATGAATTATATCTTACACAAAGACTTGTCAGGATTTTCTGGCAAAGCTTTCCAGACCCAATGACTTCAAACATAAGATGTTTTACTATAGTTTAAACAGAGTTTCTCAAAGTTTTAGATTCTCTACTTCCTTCTGAGATAAAATAGACTTCACTGGTATGGAGGTTGCAATATAAAAATGTTTTCTTACTTTAAAGAATCTCCTCTGGATCTTATCTGCTTTCCCCTCCTGTGTAGTTTATTAGTACTTATTATTTCTAGATCAAAGATTTAACTAACTTTAGCCTTCCTATAAAATAATCATTTGCCCTTACTAATCAATCTTCAAAAAGGGTTTTGTTTTACAATTTTTATTAACTCCTTCCTTACGTGGAAGAGTAGTTTGATATTGCAATTTTATGCTAGCACAGGAAATAGAATGCAGTGCCTTTCTATCTTTGGGGAGGTTTTCAGCTTGGGGGATGGGGTTTTGTTTGTTTCTTTGTAGTACTGTGAATTGAACCCAGGGGTGGTCTACCTTCCACCCCTTTTTTATTTTGAAACAGGGCCTGGCTAGATTGCTGAGGGTAACCTTGAATGTGAGATCCTCCAAGCTCAGCCTCCCAAGTGCCTGGGTTTTGTACTTTAACAGGGAATTTAAATTGATAAATTTCTCTTTGAATTTCATTTTAACTATAGTAGATAGGCCTTAGTATGTACCACTTAAATTATAGATCTGCCCTAAAGAGTCGATAATTTTCCCTTTAATTCTTTTTGGAGTTATCTAGAAGTATGTTTCGTGGAAAAGTGTGAACTAGGAGGAAAAGAAAGGCCACTTGCAGGTAATTTCTAACTGCATTACATTTTTGCTATTGGATACAGCATTTTAAGATACACAGAAGTTATCACAGTCTAATCTGACAACACATCTTAACAATCTTCTGCCTTAAAAATATTAAAAATCATAGAAAACTGTTAGGCCTTATCTTACAATTTGACATCTCAGAAAAATGTGAAAAATACATAAAGTTTAGACTATTTAAAGGTAACCAATCTCTAACTACACTGGCAATTATATCTCTCTTAGTTTCATACTTCTCCTTATCACACAATCTCCAGAATTAAGACATGTGTCCAAACACTGAAAATAGTTTTGGCTCTTAAAATTATACCAGTATTGGGAATGGCCTAGGAAAATTTGAGAAAGCTATGATTGATTATTAATATATTCCAAAAACTGGGTGAGGGGCAAATCTGTGAAAGGACTTGGTT
Organism: Muscardinus avellanarius; assembly: GCF_963383645.1. Taxonomy (NCBI): domain Eukaryota; kingdom Metazoa; phylum Chordata; class Mammalia; order Rodentia; family Gliridae; genus Muscardinus; species Muscardinus avellanarius. The sequence goes on along the minus strand of NC_137797.1, from coordinate 105,212,419 downwards.
TCTGCCTAGAAGCAGGCAATTATTCCAATGTCATTAACCTAGCTAAAGGTAATTAGCAAGTCTATAGGAGAGGGGAACTAGGACTTCCTCATCCTCATTCTAAAGACAAGTTTACATAATACTTGGATAATCTAGCTAGGATGGGAGGAGGGGTCAACCTTCCTGAAAGGAGACACCTTGCCACACCCTGCTGGGGGAGGAACCTTACAGGAACATTTACTAAAAGATGGAGGTCATGGGTATAAAAAGTCGGGTCCACATGTCGTATCTTTGTGGGGCATTCATTTGAACCCTGGGGCTGGAACTACCTTCTGTTTTTCTAACTTTTTAATAAACTTGTTTAAACCTTCAGCAAGAGTCCGGGCTAATGTGTATTTATCCTTAGCTCAGGACAAGAACCCGCGCTTTTTCTGTTTTTCTGTTTTTTGGATTTTGTTGTGGTTTGAGGGAAATTGTGTCCGGGACCCTATAACATCATCTTCACAAAACTGTAACAAAAATGATTCTTGGCTACTTACTGTAGAAAATTAACTAGTAGTAAAATCCAGATTTTAAGTATATGAACAAGTCATTTTGCACAGCAAGCCAATATTATTTGAATCCTTAAAATGAATTTATGAACTAATCTACCTAAAAATTAACGTGAAAACAAGTAATTTGAAAAGTCATAAAAATCTACTTTCATATATCTACAGAGAATCTGATACCGTAACAAACCCAGCAGAACAGAGAACTCTGAAGTTTCTTCTAAGGTGAAGTCCACCAAAAGACCCACATTCACTAGGGCACTTTTCCAAGTTGGTACTTGACAAGTACCAGACTAGGTACTTGTCAAGAGATGGGTGGATAAAAAAATATGTGGTGTGTATTTATACTGGAGCACTACTTGGCTATAAAATGAACAAGCTAAAAATGGATCATTATTCAGCCATAAAATTAATAAAATCAACTAATTCACAGGAAAAGAGAAATGGAGTACAATATGTTAAGTGAAATATGCCAGACACAAAGAGACAAGTACAAAGAAATTCAATAATGATGAAGTAATGGAAAGTAAGATTATAACCATGAGAAAACTTAAATAAACTCATAGCTTCACTTGCTTTTAGTTAAACTTAAAAATGACTATTTCGGAGGTCACACAGTAATACATCAGACCCATGCTAGGCTGGCTGTAGGTGACACTTCTGACTTAAACCAACAGATTTATTGCCTTTCCCTATCTCCTGTTCTCCAGCGAAAGACGCCACCATGTCCTAACGATTACCTACAAAACTAGCTATTCTCAAAAAGGTAGCAAGAAGAAATGAATCATAAAACGTACTCATCAGTAACTTTTCTTCAGATTTATAGAATCCAGGACATCTGATGATCTTCAGGTAAGAGCAAAATGGGCTTGCTAATCTTGTTCTTAATTAAAAGTGGGGTAACATTTAAAGGAAAGTAAAGTTTTTTCCCCAGAAAAAAACTAGACAAGGAGACAGTAATTATCTCAAGCATATTCTACAAAAAAGAGGAAATTAAAAAATCCCAAGCAACAGCAATGGCTTTTGCACCCAAAGCATAACTGTAAGCACAGCCTCTGTTCCTTCTCCCCTCCTTATAAAAAGCCTTGGTTCCCCAGCTCCTTAAAATAAACTTTGAAGACAAAAATAATCCCTCCCCTTCTCAAGGCCAACTCTTGAATAAAACTGTTTCCTTTCTGGCAACTCTTATCTCCCAGGTTTTGGCTTTCAAGTAGCAATCAGCCATACCTGAGTCTGATAACAAGGAATCAAGAGAGAGATCTTTGTGTTGAGGAGAGGGGGCCAAGATCACTAGGGACTGGACCCATGGAGTGGGAGCTCTACTCTGAGCTATACCCACAGCCATATTTTTATTTACTTTCAAACAGGGTCTTGCTAAGTTGGGGTATAATGGCTGAATATGCCACCATCCCTGGCTGAGTTAGATCTTTCTGGAAACAAAATAAGTGTAATTTGGTAACTCAATATTAAAAATGATTAAGAGGAGTCAGTTTCCAAGAACTCAAGACTGCTAATAAGAATAATGGGAAGAGAGTCCTTCAAACTTTTTCCAAGAATTCAATAACTATCAGTAAAAGAACAGTGGATGGGTGATTCATTTAGGGAAAAAAATGACTGGTTTGATTTTGAAAAGATTCAGAGTCTGAGACTAGAAGGAAACATCAAAGTGCAAACAAATACTAAATATCAAGAAATCTCTACTTGCACCTTAAGTGTAGAACATAGGAGTCAAAAACTCAGGTTTTAAAAATACAAAATGTAATCCCAGCGTTCGGGAGGCTGAGAACGGAAGATCGCAGTTTGCTGTTTTGTTGGTGGTACTGGGGTTCCTGGAAACACTTCTATCTCCGGGCTATACTCCCAGACCTATTTTATATTTTTTATTTAGAAACAGGGTCTCCTGAAGCTTCGAACCTGTGTGATCCTCCTTCCTGTCTCCACCTCCCAAGCCACCACGCGTGCCACCACGCCTGGATGCAATTAGGTTTTTAACTGTAAAAGTCTGATTTAATGTTCAGTGATCACTTCTCCTTCATTTGTAAAATAAGGCCCTGTGGCTTAAACTCAAAATTCTTTAGACTATGTTCATAATTAAAGCAAGCTAATAGGAACCACATATTTACTTATAACAGAATGAAATCCTGACTAAAATTTCCAAATTCCTATCTTTGAAATGATATAAATTACCTGAGCCTCTCATTACATGAACATTTCAGCTGACCAGAAGCCAAAAATAATAATTACTAATAAATAAGCGTTATTAAAACTAGTATCTTTGAAAATATGATTCATGGAAGAAGTATATTAATATAAAAAGAATCCCTCACAAACATTTAGTATTTATTATAACATGCTAGCTGCTAGCATTTCTCAAATGATTTAAAATAAGTAGAGAAATTAAAAAGCACTCAGTAAGATAATGTCTGAGTCTCTGTTATGGGTTAAACTATGACCCCCCACCCCCAGTTCATACCCTGAAATCTAAGCTACTAGTACCTCAGGGTCACTGCACAATTAATATGATTCTGAAGCCACACTGGAGGAAGGTACACCCCTAATCTAATAAATCTGGTGTATTTAAACAAAAAGGGGAATTTTGACACCAATTTAGAGACACATACAAAGACAATGACATGAAAAAGTAAAGCCAGAGATGGGGGTGATGCTTCTACAAGGTCAAGAACATCAAAGGTTGTCAGCAAAGCAACAGAAGGTAGCAAACAGACATCAGCCCTCAGGAAGACCCAGCCCTGTAACAACACCTAACGCAGTATAATGCATTTCTGCTGACAAGACTACCAGTTGACGAAACTATTTTTAGAGAAGCCTTAGCAATTCTTTTCTGACATTTAGAATTTATTTTTATTTATTTTTTTATTTTATTTTATTTTTTTTTGGTGGTACTGGGGTTCCTGGAAGCCCTCTCCGGGCTACACTCCCAGACCTATTTTTACATTTTTATATGGAAACAGGGTCTCCTAAGCCAGCGCGCGCAGCTGGCTTCGAACCTGCGCGATCCTCCTGTCTCCGCCTCCCAAGCGCGGGGATGACAAGCGTGCGCCACCACGCCTGGCTGACATTTAGAATTTAAATGAACATTATATTCAACTTCAAATATATAATCCCAGAAAATAAGTTAAAGAAATGATCATACATGGCACATGCAAGTGAAGTCAGTGTACAGACCTGTAGTTCAGTAACCACTGTTTTATGCCTTTTGTTACATTCAATCTTTTCCACTCGTGTCTTCAGTTCTGCCAAAGTCTTATCAAATACAGCATACTGTAATGCACACAATTTTTCTTCCAGCAACCACTGTATAACCTAAAGAAATATATTCCTTTGTTATACAAAGACAATTCAGAGAGCCACAGTATTAAGTGATAATAACGTATTAACTAATTTAATGAATGAAACATGCCAATAAAATGAGTAAAATCCATCAGTAAATACCATCTACTGGAATTCTCCACTTACATATAGAATCTATCCCAAGAGGGTGGTATATACTAAAAATATAAAATTTCAAGAGTAAAATCTTGAAAATAATTTAAAGTCCTATTATTTTCTCCTCATATCCTCTCATCATGCTCAAACTACCCAGAGAACAGGGCCAGTTTTTTAAAATATCTGATCTGTTCCAGACTGATGTTTCTGTGAGAGATGCTGTCGCTGCAATATCATATTCTATAGAACATTTCTAAATGCCTACTCAAAATTCCCATATTATCTCATTAGAGGCCCACAACAAAAGGACACCAGCATATCCCACAAACTATACCCTAGTTAACACTGTTCTAAAATTAGAAATAAACTTTCAGTACACATATTTTCTTTTTTTTTTTTCTGGGTCTGCTGATGGAACCCAGGGGCATTAGACCTCTGAGCTACACCCCAGCCCTATTTTTCATTCTTTATTTTAAAACAGGATCTCACTGAGTTGCAAAGGGCCTAAGTAGCCGAGGCTGTCCACGAACGGTGATCCTCCTGTCTCAGCCTCCCAAATGCTGGAATGACAAGTGTGCTCCACCATGCCCAGCTCACATGAACATTTTCTTTTTCTTTTTTTTCCTTTGTTTTTTGGGGTTTTTTGCAAGTCTGGGTTATGGAACCCAGGGGCATTCGATCTCCAAGCTACACCCCCTGCACTATTTTTATTTTTTATTTTGAAACAGGGTCTCATTAAGTTGTGATGGGCCTCACTAAGTAGCCGAGTCTGTCTGCAAACTGCGATCCCCTGGTCTCAGCCTCCCGAACGCTGGGATCACAAGCGTGAGCCACCATGCCTGGCTCACATAAATGTTTTCTAAATTCTCTTACGTAGTTGTAATTCTAACAGCTCTAATAAGGAGGAATTGAGTAAGCTGCCTTTCCTTTTTTTTTTTTTTTAATGGCACTGGGGATTGAACCCAGAGGCATTCTACTTCGGTGCTACACCCCTCCAGACCTTTTTGTTATGTTTTGTTTTGAAACAGGGTCTGTCTCTGAGGGACCCCATAAGTTGCTGAGACTGGTCTTGAACCTGTGATCCTCCTGTCTCAGTCTCCTGAGTACTAGGACAATAGGCACGTGCCACCATGCCTGGCAGCTGGATAATGACATATTTAGCAAACTTTTAGCAAACGTAAGGACAGTGTGTTGTTTCTGCAAATACAAAGCCATTCTCAAGGAGAATTCTGAACTGAATATTTTAATATTATCAAGGTAGGTCAGCCGGGCGTGGTGGCCCACACTTGTAATCCCCACACCTGGGAGGCTGAGACAGGAGGATCGCACAGGTTTGAAGCCAGCATCAGCGACTTAGGCTCTCAGCAACTTAGTGAGACCCTGTTTCCAAATAAAATATAAAATAGGTCTGGGAATATAGCCTGGAGGTAGAAAAGCCCCTGGGTTCCACCCCCAGTACCACCAAAAAAAAAAAAAAAAAAAAAAAAAATATATATATATATATATATATAATCAAGGTAGGTCATGGGCGTCCTAAGCTCAACCATTTCTTCAAGTTCTTTCTTTCTATGGTAAAATGAATACGTCAATACAACACATATTATAATGTAAAACACCTAGAAGAATAAAGACAGTGATGCTTTTTATTCAATACGGCTTTGATTTATAATTTACGACACCTTTTGAAGCTTCTGGTTAATGTCTCTTTTTGCTGTAATCTTCACTTGAAATTCTGCTTCATATTCTTCTTCAATATATCGACGACGTTTCGAGTGTACGTTGTCCATATCCTCTGACTTAGAACGTTTTCTTCTGGAAAACTCATCTGAGAACAAAAACCACAATAATCAATCTTTTTTATTACAAGCTTAAATGCTTATTCTCCATTTTCATTGAAATGTTATTTCTATTACATTCTCAACCAATTATTTTATTAATTTTTAGATCAGAAAAATAGGTATATAGCATTTAGCTCTAAATATATAATGATCCTCATTATGCCTTTAAGAACCTTATATAGCTAAGTAATATATACTGTAAACATAGAACATTTCTTTCCTAGATATTTTCATAGAAAGATGAAAAGTTATAAAACTATATCATACAGAAGGTAGCTGTCATTTCATATTTTTGCCTTGTGCTAAATTTCAGTGCATATCATTTCTCTGACAAAAATAGCATTCATTCTCATGTCAGATTTCTATCGACTGGGCAGAGTTTGAATTATTTAATTCTTCTCCTCAGTAAGAATAGAAAAAAATACCGAATCATCAAACTTAGGAAAACAACAACACTGTCATAGTTATTGTTAAGATATCCCAATGAATTTAAAATATATAAAATAATAAAATTAATGTTATCGTCAAGTATATGTGGTAAACATCAAAACTCTTAGAAACATTCACTTCTTAATAGTCATGAGATCATAAGAAAATCTTGTTTATTTTTCAACTCAGTGAAATATCTAAAATCCTTATACTTTTTAAAGGCAAATGCCCTTATGTGACCATACCAATCATTCTCCATCTTGCTCATACCCTGATCTATGTAGTTATTTTTTTAATCCAGTTCTGTTCTACACTTATAACTTACCAATGGTCATACATGGAGAGCAGCATAACAGGAAAAATTACAGAACGAAGATTTCCTGACATCTACTCTAAAGCTCTCTGTATAACCCCAAGAACAGTCAGTCCCCTCATCTCCCTTCCTATGAGTCTTAAGATGCTTTAGACTGAAACGTGTTACCTTTATCAGCCCAAACAAAAATCTTATAGTTTCATCCTCTAAACTTAAATTTAAAAGAACTTCTCTCAAGACATACAAGTAAATTGTACAGTTGAGTCAATTTTGGGGAAACAATGAAAAATGTAAGTAAATAAATAAAACATCAAAAATTCTTGAGTTAGTCATCAACAAAATGAGTTAACTGTGTCTTAAATTGCAAATTTATACAGTCATCTCATGGGCAGAAAAGGATATTCTGTGCCCTTTAGAACCAGTGTAAGTAGTGGATTATGATTTTTCAAATGACTGTGGAATCTGTGTGTGCATACTTTTCTCAGAAGGTTTTTCATCTTCTTCACCAACCACTTGCTTTTCTTCAGGCTTGCTGTCCTCTTCATTCTTTTCTACTTCTGCTGGAATCAGAATAGAAAAGGAAACCTTATTTCTATTGGAATTCGTAACAGCTCATTAGTTTACATTTTTATAACTATTCGGGAACCAAACTCACCTTTTATAAAACTAGAGATCCAAAATGTGAAATTTGGGGAAGAAAATGTGAGCACAGACTGATAGAAAAGAATGACCACACCCACATCCCTCAATGCTGTGACTCTTAGTAACGCAATATGAAAAGTCGATTGATCGTATTATTGTTAAAACCCACAATCTACCAATAAGGTTAGTAATTACCTCCAGTAAAACTAACAAAATGTGTGAACAACTATTGTAAAGCATTTAGATTCTTTCACAATTATTATGCTATTTAATTACTAATAATTAAATTATTTGTGATTTAAACTGCTCATCAATTTAAAACAACTAATATTTAAACTAGAAAAATAGAATCATTGTTATTTTAATGGCTATAGGATAATTCATAAGCAATGAGTGAGAAAGCTATCTTAAATAGATAAAAAGTTCTTTAGCCAGGCGTGGTGGCGCACACTTGTAATCCCCACGCTTGGGAGGCAGAGACAGGAGGATCACACAGGTTCGAAGTCAGCCTCATGTGCTGGCTTAGCAGACTCTGTCTCCAAATAAAAATGTAAAAACAGGTCTGGGACTGTAGCCCAAGGTAGAAGGGCTTCCAGGAACCCCAGTACCACACACACACAAAAAAAGTTTTTTCAAAATAATATCTACTTCTACTTGCCGGGCGTGGTGGCGCACACTTTTAATCCCCACTCTTGGGAGGCTGAGACAGGAGGATCACGCAGGTTCGAAGCCAGCCTCAGCTACTTAGTGAGGCTCTTAGCAACTTAGTGAGACCCTGTTTCCAAATAAAATATAAAATGGGTCTGGGAGTATAGCCTGGAGGTAGAAAGCCTCTGGGTTCCACCCCCAGTACCACTAAAAATAATTAATAATAATAATAATAATAATAATAATAATATCTACTTCCTTCTCACTCTGAACTTCATTATAATGTGAGACTACACTGTACCAATTAGAGTATATTAAGAAAAATAATAAGTACTTTGATAGCAGCGTCAACAACTACACTTGGTATTTGACATATACAGACTTTGAGTAATATTTTGTCTATCATATATATAGCTGAGGGAAACAATGCTAAGGAAGGGTAACTAATTTCCATACAGGCATATAAAATATGACAAGTAGAGAGTGCTGCAAAAAATATCGCTAAAAATATCTATACAATTATGCTACAACAAATAAAATCCAAGGTACCAGAAATGGCCTTTGATCGATCAATTAATGCCCCCTCAACTGACTTAATCATCAAATGGGAGATAGAAGAGCTAAGATGAATTATTAACTTGTCGAGACTTCTATTTTTTCCCTGGACAGCCCCGCAACTAGCTTCTTGGTGCCTTCAATAAAGCATAGCAGGATGTTTTAGAATAACCAACAACTGGTAATAAGCAATAGCAAGGTAGAAAGTACTACTATATAAAGATTCTGACACATTTGTTCCCCAAACAAAATTTTAATCTCAATAGCCCCAATGAGAGATGTCAAGGATACTTATTGGTTTATTTAGTGGCAGTACTGGGGATTGAACCCACAGGCACTCTGCCTCTGAGCTGCCTTTCCAGTTTTGTTTTGTTTTTTTCCGGTACTGGGGTTGGGATCCAGGGTTATTCTATCTCTGAGCTCCACCCCCAGCCCTATTTTTTATTCTTTATTTTCAAACAGGGTCTCACTGAGTTACATAGAGCCTAAGTAGTAGATGAGGCTGTCCACGAACCTGGATCCTCCTGTCTCAGCCTCCCCAATGCTGGGATTACAAGCATGCGCCACCACGCCGGCTCTCAGCTCTTTGTATTATCTTTTTTTTTGAAGAATGCCTCACTGAATTGCCCAGGTAGATCTTAAACTTGCGATTCCCCTGCCTCGGCCTCCCAAGTCCTGGGATTATAGGCCTGCGCCACCACTCCTGGTTCAAGGTAAAACATTTCACAAAACCTTTTAGGAGGCTCTACAACTATTTTTTTCACACTAAGATAAAATAAAGGTAATATTGTCCATAAATATGACTACAGCTATTTTAACTTTAACAAGTATTATAAAATTAACTTTCCCTTTACTACCCACTTTGGTTCATTTGGTTCAAATTTGGTTTTGCTCATAAAACACTTTCTATAGGTTTCTCTAAAATTTTATGATTTTTGAGTGCTCATCACTTCCCCTATGCTTTCTACTGCTGAGAGATTGCAGAGCAGAGTAAATGGGTTGAGATGAAAGGCTTATATAGTCTTATTTGGTCAATTCTCACACCAGGGGTCCAATCGGGTGAATACGAGCCAGGGCACCTAGAACTCAGGAGTGCGGAGGGCCTGGTGCCCGCCTCTTCCACATACTTGGCGCCCTCCCTATCCACGTGCACAGAAACCCTCAGTATCCGCTTGTGATTTCTCCTATCACTTAATTCTCATTTTCTAGATGTTCCCTGGTAAACTTGATTCCCAAAATTTAAAACACAGGAATTTTTGAATAGATTAATAGGATCAAAATTTATGCTATTATTTAACAGAAAGAATTTGGAATAAGATAAACAGGATCAACAGATTCTTAAAAAAAGGGTAAAACCAGTTGTGTATGGTGGGGCATGCCTGTAATTCCAGTACTTGGGAGGCTGATACAGGAGGATTGCAGGTTCAATGCCAGCCTCAGCAACTTAGTGAAGCCCATGGCAACATAATAAGACCCTGTTTCAAAATAAAAAGTAAAATAGGGCTGGGGGTGTAGATCACACACACACACACACACACACACACACACACACACACACACACACAAATATAACAAAAATTAAGCTAGGTGTGGTGGCACATGTGTGTAATCCCAGCATTCAGGAAGCTGAGACAGGAGGATCGCGATTCTTGGACAGCCTCAGCTACTTAGTGAGGCCCTCTGAAACTTAGTGAGACCCTGTTTCAAAATAAAGAATAAAAAATAGGGCAGGGGATGCAGCTCGGAGGTCAAATGCCCCTGGATTCCATTCCCAGACCCACACACACAAAAAGAATTTAATCATCAGTAAAATTTAATTGACTAAATCATGCCAATTCTGTCATTACTAACCTAAAGTAAAAATAGAAAGAAACTGAATTCTACAATCATGCAATTATCTTCATACGAATTATTATTTGCATGTGTGTATGTGGTGGTACTGGGGGGTGGAACCCAGGGATATTCTAGTGCTGAGCTACACCCCCAGCCCTATTTTATTTTTTATTTTAAAACAGTGTCTTGCTAAGTTGCTGAGGTTGGCCTTAGACCTGGCATCCTCCTATCTCAGTCTCCTAATACTGGGGTTACAGTATGTGTAACCCCAGTTATATGTGCCACTATATCTGGCTTCATTAGCATTATTTTATACTTGCTGTATATATCCTAAAGATCCAATGAAAAGAGAAAAAGAAGAAATCAATCGCAGACATTTTTAAAATCTGACAAGAAATTTGGAAGATAAATGCCAGAGTTTAGTATAAAATCTGATTTACTCTGAAATAGATTTTCTTCTTGAAAATCTTATTAAGGAATAGTAATGTTAAAAAATAAAAGCCAGGCATGGTGGTACATGGATGTAACCTCTGTAGTGGGAGGCTGAGACAGGAGGATTGCAGGTTCAAGGACAGCCTCAGCAAGTAGTAAGACTTGTATCAACCTAATGAGACCCTGCTTCCAAATAAAAAATATAATTGGGCTAGGGTGTAACTTGAAGGTAGAATGCATCTGGGTTCAATCCCCAGTACCTCAATAAAAAGGAAGGAAGGAAAGACAGATATGTCAATCTTCCTTTTGTCCACAAGATACAGTATGAAAATAAATATTAGAATAAAAAAACAATTTATTTGAAAAATTGAAAATATAACGTTATACCTGAAGAAAATAAAGTAGTAGTCTTTTAGAGTCTATGTAATTTGTTAACCTTATAAATGAGAAAAAGAAAGAACAATTACTAGAACTCTGACCAATTATATACCAATTTAAATTGCTTATCACAGTGTTTATGTTGACCAACCTTACCTCTGTTCCTAGACTAGAAGAAGCCCATTATGTACAAGGGCTGTATTTTTTACTTATCTCTCTTCTTAGCACTTAGGACAATGCCTCTCATAGAAAGGGTATTTTGTAATTCTGAATTCTATGAGGTAAGAATCTGTTAACTTCAGAAATTCTTGTACACAGTTACCCCCATTCTCAACTTCCTCTCCAAGTTAAAAAAAAAAACACAACCTATAATTTTATTGGAAGGTTTTAAGACACAGTCCATTAAAGAAAATAAACATTCGTAAATTTTAAATAATCTGCTCACCTGGAGAGCATGTCTCTTTTTGTGATACCACTTCAGACCCATCTTTTTCACATGAAATATCCTCTTCATCTGAGAGTACCAAAAAGGCTTCTCTTGGCAAGCTCTCACTACTTTCTTGTTTAGACGGTGATCCAAAAGAGCTTTCCATTTTCTCTTCCAAATCTGGGTTTGTCTCATCAATTGGAAGGAGAGCAGATTTAGAAAAGCAACTAAGTTCATCCTCAGCAGGTGCAAGTTTCTCCAAAATAGGGATAATTTCATCTGTCTCCATAGAATCGGTACTCTCTAAGAGATTCTCATTTTTGTCATCTTGTGTAACATTCTCACTAATGGTTTCTACAAGGTCTGTGGAACTTTCCTCTCCATTCTTTTCACCTTGGTCAATTTCCATACTGCTAGATATGGCCTCTTCTCCGAGAGCAAGCTCTGAGGCGACAGGACCTTCTTCTGCCTTCTTCTCCCTTTCAGGAAGTAGAGCTGAACAAACAACTCCATTACCTGTTTCTGGAGTTTCTTCACTGTCATCAATATTACTATCAGCTTTATTTTCCTCATCAAATGAGTCCTTACTCTGAATTTGGTCTGACTTTGCATCATCTTCATTCTTCTCAAGAAAATCATTATCTTTATTGCTAGTCTGCTCTGTGCTGTCAGTTTCAAGAACTGGTTCACAAACTGGTACAGAACTCAGTTCAAAGGTAGAACCAAAGGATGATTCAGAAGTCAGTCCACCAGAGGCCAGTCCACCAGAAGTCAGATCACCAGGGGCCAGGTCACCAGAGGCCACCCCATCAGAGGCCAGATCACTAGAAGCCAGCCCATCAGAGGCCAGATCACCAGAGGTCAGATCACTGGAGCCCAGCCCATCAGAGGCTAGATCACCAGAGGTCAGATCACTAGAGGCCAGCCCATCAGAGGCCAGCTCACCGGAGGCCACTCCACCAGAAGCCAGTTCTTTACACACATTATCGTCAGAGGGCGGGTCACCAAGAGCTGGATCAACAGAGGCCGGATTATCAGAGGCACAATCACTAGGAACTGGCTCACCAGAGGCCATTTCACCAGAAACTGGTTCACCAGAAATCAGCTCACCAGAGCTAAATTCAAGAGAGATGGGTTCTTCTGAAGCAGGCTCATCAGAAGCAGGGTCACTAGAGGCAGGGTCATTAGTGGCAGGGTCAACAGAAGTGGGATCACCAGAAATGGAGTCACTAGAGGCAGGCTCACCAGAAGCGGGCTCACCAGCAGCCAGTACTCCAGAGTCTGAAGTTTCCGTGGCCAGATCACTAGCAGCTGGATCACCAGAAGCTGGTTCAGTGGTCAGTTTAGAGGCTGATTCAGAAGTTATACTATTAGGAGAAAAAGGTTCACAACTTAAATCACCATCCTGCTTACTGTTTAAGCTAACATTAAGAATGCAGGGTGTTTCTTTCCATTCTGTTTTATTTTCTCCAGGGTCAAAATCAGTCTCCTCAATGCCATTCACCTCTTCCTTATCTCTAACATCCTCTGTGTTTTCTAAGGGAGAAGCTGGGTCCAAATCCCCATTCTCATGGTTGCCGTTCCAAAGCTTGACATCAGGTCTCAGCAGCTCTTCCCTGACTTTGTAAACTGCTCCCAGTTGTTGGCGATCGCTCACCCTCATTGTTTTTCGGGCTTTGAAGACTTTTTTCTGAGGCTCTTCTATGCTATCCATTTTGAATCTTTAAAAATGAAAGACAAGAGTTTAATAATTAAGAGATGTCACCTAATTATTGACTTATTTATATATTTACTAAATTTAGATAGTACAAAAGTGGTAACAGAAAGAGATTATATTAGAAAATCAATTACTAAGATAATAAAAAAGGACTAATTTTCATTCTCAATATGGGATTTATAGATTCTGGAGAAGATACAAAAGCATAGAATAAGAAAATGAGAAAAAAACTAAAATGCAAAAAAAGCAAAGTAATGAAAAAAGGTATAGATATAAGGAAAAATTAAAGAATATATAAGAGATTATATTTGCAATCAGGACTAAAGCAAATTATCAAAACTCTTAAAATATTTATAAAAATTTACCATAAAAACAATGAAGACTCTGTCAATTAAATTTTTTAAAAGAATTCCCACAAGAGAAAATGTTTGCAAATTATATATCTGATAAGAGAATTATATTTAGAATATGTATGTAAAATGTTTACACACACACACACACACCAACTATTCCAATTTAAAAATGGACAAAGGGTCTTAAATAGACAAGCCTACAAAAAAGCCAATAATCTAACAGTTCATAAGCAATAAACAAGACCCCTAAAACATGCTAAACAGAGAAGCCATAGAACTCAAAATTCTATTCCTAAGAATATATCAAAAGAAATTTTTAAAAAGTCTAGGCAAAAACGTACTCACAAATGCTTATAGCAGCATTATTCATAATAGCTCAAAGTTGAAAACGCAAATGTTCCTTAACTAGTGAATGGACAAATAAAATGTGGTACATCCATACAATGAGGTACTATGCAACCACAGAAAGGAATAAAGTACCGATTATGCTACAACATACATGAACCTTGAAAATATATACAAGCAAAGAAGCCAGTCACAAAGGTACATTACTAATGATTCCATTTCTATGTCTAAAACAAAAAAGTCTATAGAGATTGGAAGTAGATTAGTAATTGCGTAGGATTAAAGGGTTTAGGAAAAATGAGGAATGAGGGATGACTCCTAAAGCATACAGAATTTTTTTACAGAGTTATGAAAATCACCACAATCAGTTAAACACTGATTGTGGTGATAGTTACATTAACTCTGAACATGGTAAGAACCACTAATGGTACATTTAATATAGGTCCATGAATGTGCTTTATCTCAAAGCTGTTATAAAAAAGTGTGTGTCTTTTATGTGTTCACATGTGTTCTTGTTTTTTGTAAGTTTGGCTAGAGTTCTATCAATTCTATTTATTTACTAAAAAATGAACTTTTATCGTGGCTAATATTTCTGCTTTATATCTGCTGTCTGGTTTCACTGGTTTCTGCTTCAATATTATTTCTTTTATCTTTTTTTAATGGATTTCATTTACCATCCTTTAAATTGGAGGTTCAAGTTTGATCATTGGTTTTCAACCTTTCCCCTTCTGTAACATCTGCATATAATGTTATTAATTTTTAGCTCTCTCTCCCTATGGAGATGGCCCACATATTCCCTTAAATGTGTATCCCTTGCTTTGCCGAAAAGCTCATTCTCAAGATGGCTACATTTTCTCTTCAATGTGCATTTCCCCCCAAGACACAAAAAGAGCTCACATTCTCCCTTGTAGGTATATCTGCTTTCCAAAATCTTCTAAAACAAAAAGAGGGAGAAAACTATAAATTTATAAGAGCTGTTTTAGATGCATCTCACTCATATTTTTATATATGTTTCTATTATTATTCTGTTAAAATATTTTATTTCCAGCCGGGCATGGTGGTGCACGTTTGTAATCCCAGCATTCAGGAGGCTGAGACCAGAGGATCGTGGTTCACTGACGGCCTCAGCAACTTAGTGAGGCCCTCCTTAACTTATTGAGACCCTGTTTCAAAATAAAGAATAAAAAATAGGAGATAGAATGCCCCTGGGTTCCATCCCCAGACCCGCAAATTTTATATATATCTCCACTGTAATATCTTTTTATTTATTTATCTAGTAGTAGTAGAGAAGAAGGAGAAAGAGTATTAGTACTGGAAATAGAACCCAGGAACATTCTACCTTCAAGCTACACCCAGTTTTTATTTTTCTTTAATTTTGAAACAGGGTCTAAATTGCTGAGGCTGACCTGAAACTTGTGATGTTCTTGACTCAGCTTCCCAAGAATTGGGATTATAGGTAAGTGCCACCATGTCAGGCTGTGATATCTTTTAAAATCTGAGTTATTTAGCAGTGTGTTGCTTTAAAAAGTGAAAACTCATTTTTAAAAAATACAAGGTTCATGTCCTGTATCAAGATCAGTGTTGATCACATCCCTGGGGTTCAATCCTCAGTACTATTAAAAGAAAAAAAAAAAGGTATAAGCTGGGCGTGGTGGCACACCTCTAAACAGCTTCCTCTGCTTAGTGATGCACTTTGCAACTCCAGTGAGACCCTGTTTCAAAATAAAGAATAAAAAAGAGGACTGAGGGTGTAGCTTGGTGGTAGAATGCCCCTGGGTTCTATCCCCAGGACCGCAAAAAAAAAAAAAAAAAAAAAAAAGTATAGAAGGCAAGATATATAGAAGGCAAGAGCTGGGCATGGTAGTACACATCTACACATCTGTAATTTTAGTACTTGAGAGGCTGAGACAAGAGGATTGCAGGTTCACAGTTAGCTTCAGCAACTTACTGAGGCTCTGTTTCAAATGTAAAAACAATAAATAAATAAAAATAAAATAGGGCTGGGTATGTAGTTCAAAGGCAGAATGCCCCTGGGTTCAATTCACACACACACACACACACACACACACACACACACACACACACACACGGATGGATGGATGGATGGATGGATGGATGGATGGATGGATGGATAGATGAATTGGATGGAGAGAGCGGGGAAGAAAAAGAGGGAGATAAGAAAGGAAGGGTAAAAATGCTGCTTTCACATTGGTTATTCACTATGATTGGTGAGAATGATGATAGGATACACCTGATTTGGTTTAAGGAGAAAAAAATAAAACAGCCTCTGATGTCTGGAAACCTAACTGATGTGCACAGGCTTCAGTACCTGCATGTCTAACACTGATCTGATGCTTTCAGCGAAGCCATGTCAATCTCCTAGTGGACAGGAATCCACCTCACAGAACGTCTCAGTCAAACGAAGTCAATGTGCAACTCAGAAAATGCCAACACCCCTCTCTCACTGAATGAGCAGTGGCTACTTGCTTATCAACTGCAGTTTCATACTTTCCTTTGCTCTCCATATATAGGTAACATTTATTGAGATATCTATTTTCCAGTATTACCCAAGCCAGAGTGAGGATCTTTTCCTTAAACTCTCCCCAAAATAACCAAAGCCATACTATACTATAACCAAGTCCTATAATGGATACCTTGTACCTTACAATTCTCCTGACTGCAATAAATAGTAATCCCAATTTAATCAGTACAAGTGTGTTCCTGTTGGTCTTTGGATAAAGGACATAAAACAATAAGCCTGGTCTATTTATTCAAGGCCAAAAACAGCTTAAGAACTGCTCCTCTATTACAGACCTTCTAGGTTATGGTATATTTTGCATTTACTTTCTCATTTTAAGACAATAACTTATGCCGGGCGTGATGGCGCATGCTTGTAATCCCCACGCTTGGGAGGATCATGCAGGTTCAAAGCCAGCCTTGCTGGTTTAAGAGACCCTGTTTCCAAATGAAAATATAAAAAATAGGTGTCTGGGAGTGTAGCCCGGAGGTAAAAGGGTTTCCAGGAACCCCAGTACCACACAAAATTTTTTTAAATTTATTTACTTATTTATTGGTGCTGCTGGGGATTGAACCCAGAAGTGTTCTATCTCTGCGCAACAACCCTAGATCTTTTTACTTGGTGTGTGTGGTGGGGGGTGCTGAGGGTGAAACCCAAGGGCTTTTCTACCAGACCTATTTTATACTTTATTTGGAAACAGGGTCTCACTAAGTTGCTGAGAGCCTCACTCACTAGGTAGCTGAGGCTGGCTTCGAACCTGTGCGATCCTCCTGTCTCAGCCTCCCAAGCGTGGGGATTACAAACGTGCACCACCACACCCGGCTACTTTTTGCTTTTTGAAACAGAGTCTTTGTTAGGTTGCTGAGGCTGTCCCAGAACCTCTGATCCTATTTCAGCCTCTCAAGTACTCAGATTACAGGCATGCTTCACTACACCCAGTCTTATTTAAAATTATGAAATAGAATACAGCTATTTGGAAAAGTTATCTTTCAACTAAACAGAAACCTCAATACAAAATTATCATTGGTACTACTTTATAGGTTACTAATTATAGTCTGCAATTTCAACTGCAAGGTTTTCCTTCTTTATCCATTTCAAAGTCATGTTAACTGAAAATTTTCTCCAGTAGTCAATATCCTTGCTGAAACCAATGATACAAAATAACTAAATTTCTAAGTAGTATGGGTACCCTTTAAATTCCAAGTACTAGCCCATTATTCTTTTAACTCTGACCTTATAATATCCACATTCCTTAGATGTTCTATAAATGCAACCACCGATTTCATTAAAAGTAAACATTTCTTTACATCTTTTTCATAACTTTTAGCAACCCAATAAAAGAACCTCTGGCCATTCAGAGTGATGAATCTCAATTTCAGTTCTCATAGGTTTTTACTGTGTGATGCTGAGCAAGTTACCGTCAATTCGATTCCTTAGTTTAAGTTACCTTGAAAAAGAAGTAACAACAGCACCTGCCATAAACGTTTTGATGACAATTAAGTGAGATTTAACTAATTCACTGTAACATTAAGTATTAGCACTTAGGATGTAGTAAGCACTCAATAATGTTATCATCATTGCCAGCATAATCAGGATAATGTTTTCAGACATAAACTTGAGATTCTAAGACAGATTTTTGTTAAATATTTTTTATATTTCATATATGAATTAGAAAAACCAATATGTAAACTTTATGTTTAATACTGAATTGCCACCACCAAATAACACTTAGTAAAAATAAATATACTTGAAGGCAGACTGGTCATATGTCAACAAAACTGCTGCTAAATTCGGTAATAATAAAGTACTGCAAAAAGAGTAATAGATTAACTACCATTCATTCCCACAAGGGAGCACACTACAGCCATTTACCACATGTGTATGGATTCAAGTATAATGAAAAACAGGCAAAGCAATAAGGAAGTAATATGAGCAACCGGTTCAAACTAGTTCACCCATATCTGTACAAACCAATCAGCAGTCTACTTTTAGAAATCCATTTTGCATAAGCAAAGTACATTTAAGAAAGATACACATTAAAAAGGGTGTGGTTACCTGCAAACAAGTCTCCATGGCTGTGTTAACAGAGCAAGAAATTTCTAAAGATTATTTTAAACACTGTCATCTTCTGCTAAAGAAATACTACTGTCTGAGGTGGCAAGACTAGAATTACGAAGCTTTCATGTGACTGTAACTCATTTCCACAGGAAAATAATTTATATTTTATAGCAAAAATGTTTGCCGCGTATCTAGAATTGAAAGAGGTGATAAACCAATTTCTCTTGAAAGTACATTTTTTTCATGAGAAAAAAAAGAAAAAAGAAAATAGAATAAAAAATAAAATGTTTTCAAGTTTCTACTCTATATATTCAGATTCAAGAACTTTGGGGAAACACTATCATTTATAAAATCTTTTTTATAAGAATTTATATGTAAATAACCAAAGAAGGGTTGTTTTACCTGCAAATGTCTTTATGGCTTGTAAATTTTTTTCAAATTTTTGGTAAATTATTTTAAGGAAAGTCCAATGAGCCTTTTCTTCTTTAAGTGAAAACATTTTCTTCTCTGCTTCAGCCCATTCTACCCACTCCTTTCACTGTTTTTTTCTAGCAAAGAGATCATAGCTATGAAGTAACAAAGGGAAGCAGTTTTGTCTTAGCCTACAATCTGCCTGCTCAAAAAGCTCAAGAATTTAAGTGGCTGTTCAAGAGTGGCTCACAGACTCAGCCAATCAGCATCCAGTATTCTGATTCCTGCCCAGCAACAGGAGACAGACAATAAGGTCACAGAAACACAATGTAAAAGACCAGGATCTGAAATACTTCCCTGTGGTTCTTTGTATGAAATAAGTAATCTAGAACATAGTTTGCATAAAATCCTAAATCATATGGCATGAATTAAATAGGACATACATAAATAAGTAAATAATATTTATCTATTTTATGCTACGTTACCTTGCCTTAATAAATGTCCATTACTGTTTCAAGAAATATAAATTCATTTCTTAGCTGAGAAATGAGTCAAATATGGAAAACAAAAAAAACAAGCTTTTCTACACAATGAGTTAGGACTGCAAAATTTCAATGTAAATTTCTAAAAAAAAATAATAATAATAGGTCTTTATTTATAAAACGTCCATAACTAAAAATCTTACATACAAATAGCTAACAAGACTATACTCATATCGACCTGCCACTATTGTTATAGATTTTTGATTCCAAAAACCTCATAGTACTCTAGACCTAAAGGATTACAATGGAGACAGCATAGTAAAGTGTAGTGTTGTCTATTGTACTGAACTGACTCAGTTTAATTCATGAAATTGAAGTGTGTGATTCTTGAAAATCTATTTTAAGTGGTATAAGTACAATTACTATATTCTTTTCTCCTTAAGTGCCTTTCACAGAAGGTTACAAAAATGTAACAGTGAGCATTCTTTTTTGAAGCAATAAAACAAAATGTGTGGATTACAAAGTAAATATTCATGTAAACTAAAGGGAGATTTTTAAATATACATTCTACAGTTTTTTGATGTAATGTTATAAAGAAAAAAACAAAATCTATGATCAGAATATATATTTTCTCAAACTCACTATGTATTAGGTGTTCTTTACTAAACAAGATTTAAAAATAAACCTTATTTTTCCTCCTTTCATTACAGGTAAACCTTGCAATTTTTCAAACATATCCAAGAAAGGATGCAGCCACCATACTCTTATATAATCTCCCCATAGGAAAACAAATCAATGGCTGCTTCAACGCTTCAGTCTTGTGGGAGAACCAAAATTCACTGTCTGATTGGCCCAAAGCCATAGATAGCTAAAACCAATCAAAAAGCAGCATCACAAACACTGCCCAGTAACAAGGGAACCAGATGAGCACAAGTGCTCTACAGAGAATGCAATGGGTGTGAAAATAAAAGTGAATAATGAAATTAAGACATATTAGTACTTTAACCACAGAAGTTTTGTTGAATGACAAGAGGTCTATGGTAGGTTTTTAGTTGATTTTTTAATTAAATGAAGAAGGGTTCGTATTGCTTAAAAAAAAAACCTAGCTTCAACTAAGTATAAAGATTATTGAGTCAAAATGCATACATACATACAATATTAATTCAAAGTAATGACTATTAGGTAAAGAATAATTAAAAGGAAAACTTAAGCAAAAACTTAGAAAACATTAAGCAAAACAACTAGAGTGACTACAGTGCTTCTACCTTTGAGACAGGTACTCCAATTATATTCATGCTGTTTGGTGACATATTATTACTATTAAAATATTGTAACATCTTCAATTTTATTCAAGTTTCCTTTCTTTAGATGGCTTAACTAAGTATGACTCAATAGGCCTAAATAATGAATTTAAAAAAAATAACTGTTTCAATCATCATTGATAATTACTAACCTCTTTAGAATGCCAAACCTGTTACTGGGTAATTTAAAAACCCAATTTTCAGTTGAGAACTCTATGATTTTTTTTTGGGGGGGGGTACTAGGGATAGAACCCAAAGGCACTGTACCTCCGAGCTACACCCCCAGCCCTATTTTTTAGTCTTTAGTCTTATTTTTGAAATAGGGTCTCCCTGAGTTGAGAAGGGCCTTGCTAAGTAGCTGAGGCTGTCCACGAACCACGATCCTCCAGTCCTCCAGTCTCTGCCCCCAGAATGCTGGGATTACAAGTGCACCAAGCCCAGCCCTGGTCTTTCTTTCTTTCTTTCTTTTTTTATTTTTTCCTTGATGGTACTAGGGATTGAACCCAGGGGCATTCTACCCTATACCCACAGCCCTATTTTTTATTCCTTATTTTGAAACAGGGTCTCAACTAAATTGCAGAGGACCTCATTAAGTAGTTGAGGTTGGTCTCAAACCTGCAATCCTCCTGTCTCAGCCTCTCAAGTACTGGGATTACAAGTGTGCACCACCACGCCCAGCTTGTGAAATTGTATTTTGCATTAAGTTTTACTTGAGAATTTGTAATGCTACTGAAAATAATATCATAATGAATCACCAGTGTGGTATATAATAAATGTTAATAATCTGCTTTACTGTATACTGCCTCTTAAGACTATTTAACCTAATAATGCAATGGTTCATCCCCTTTAATCTTAAATACTAGATATTGTGCCATTTTTTGTTTTAAATTCATCATTTTTTAAGTTTTAGTAAGACATAATCACTATTTTCACACTTGTGTTAAAAAACCCATAAAGATTTCCATCATGTTTCCAAATACGCGTTGCTGTCTAGAAGACCTCTCTCCAGTCACTCAGAAGGCACTGAGCAGTATTTGTTACCTCAGGACCCACACCCCTCCAGAACCTACAGTTTTCAATTCTACTATGCTATGGGAGCTCTTCTCTCAGCTGGAATTAAAGGACTGTCACTGTCTGTAGGAAACACTTTAATGACCATGATCCACATACACAAAACTACCAATGCCAATTGCAATGAAGTGCACGGGGAGTGGGGGGGGGGGCCTTAAGGAATGCTGTGTGCATGTATCTATCATTCTAAACTTCATCGTGATGTAGGATTACAGTGTACAAAAAAATTAACGTGTGAAAGATGTTCTCCACCTATTTAAGTCAAAAATGCAATTGACTATTAAATGATCATAGTATTTAAGCAAATAACACCTCTGCCTATTGTCAATGGTATTAGATCAGGAATTAAAAGTGAAATAGAATATTCTCAAACTAAATTTTAAAAACTAAGTAGCCGAGGCTATCACATCTACTTAGTGAGGCCCTCTGTAACTCATTAAGACCTTGTTTCAAAAGAAAGAATAAAAACTAGGACGGGTGGAGGTGGGGGGGGGGTGCATCACTTGGAGGTAGAATGCCCCAGTACCACAAAAGCAAACAAACAAACAAAAACTAACCAACAACAAAGGAAATAACAGTTTTCACCAACAATTCCTTAAAAACAATAGCAAATCATAGTCTTGAAATTTTGGATACATTAAACCACAACGGTCACTGTAATCTACCTTCTTATTAGGCTCACTTCTTGGACACTTTTTATATTCATTGCCATGTTTTGAGAACCTGTAAGGTGATTCACACATATATGAACTAGCAAAAAGTTCAACAAGGCTGCAGGATATAGGATTAATATTTAAAAATTGATTGTGTTTCTAAACCCTGGCAACAAATTCAAGAATGAAATTAAAAAAACAATTCCAAATCAGACATTTGAGTGCACGCCTGCAATCCCAGTATTGAGAAGCTGATACAAGCAGATCCAAGTTTCAAGGCCAGCCTCAGCATCTTAGCAAGACCCTGTGTCTTATATTCTTTTTTTTATTTTCCTGGGCTACTAAAAACTGAACCCAAGGGCATTCTACCTCCAAGCTACACCCCAAGCCCTAGTTTTTTTTTTTTTTTTTTTTTTTTAAAGAGGGTCTCGCTAAGTTGTGGAGGGCCTCACTGAGGCTGGCAGAGAACCTGCAATCCTCCAATCTCAGCCTCCCACATACTGGAATTTAACTGTGCGCCACACCATACCTGGCAGCAAGACCCTATTTCAAAATAAATAATTAAAAGGACTGAGGGTGCAACTTGGAAGTAGAATGCCCCTGGGTTCAAGCTCCAGTAATAAACAAACAAAAAGCAATTCCAGCTACACATGCCATACTCTGTAGTTCAGCTTCTCAAATAGCTGAGGCAGTACTGCTTGAGCCTAGGCGTTTCAGAGTTCTAAGATATCTCTGGGAACACATTGAGAACAAAACAAACAAAACCACTCAGAAAATTCACTTAAAAAAAAAAAGAATCAAAAGCAATAAATTTAGCACAAGAAGCACAAAACTTACTACTCTATAAACTACAAATTACTGAAGTAATTACAGGCCTAAACAAGTGAAAAGACATCCAATAGCTATGAACCAAAAGGTCAATGTTTAAATGTCAATGTGCTTCAAACTGAGCTACAGACCCAGGCAATCCCGTACCAAAATCCCAGCTATCCTTGAAAAAATGAACAAACTGACCCTGAAAAGCATACAGAAATGCAGGTGACCCAGAATAACTAAAACAATTTTAGAAAATCAAAAAAACCTGGAGGACTCACACTTCATACTTTAAAAATGTATCACAAAGCTATAGTGATCCGAACAGTGTGGCACAACTAAGAAAGGACAGTTCTTTAGATAAATGGACTACAGATAAACTCACAGTTACAGCTGATTTTAGGAAAGGATTGCCAGATCATGCAATGGGGAAAGAACAGCATTAAACTGCCAAGATAACTGGGTAGCCATAAGTAAAAGCATGAAGTTGTATCTTCTCTTCCATACAGCAAAATTAACTTCTAATTGATCAAAGACCCGTACTTAAAAGCTACAAGTTGAAAATCTTAGAAGAAAACTCAAGCATAAATTTTTATGGCTTTGCAACAATGTTTCCTTTCATGTGACCCAAAAAGAACAACAAAAGAGAAAAAAGGTTTAATTCAACTTCCTCAAAATTAATTTTATGCTGCAAAGGAGACCAACTAAAAAGTGAAGACAACCCACACAATGGGGAAAAAAAATTTGTAAACCATATCTCATTTGTATCTAAGATATATAAAAATTGTTTAAATTCAGTAAAAAAAAAAAAAAAAAAACTTGAAAGTAGACAAAGGTCTTAAACAGAAATTTTGGTAAATAGACCAAAAAGCCAATAGTCTTTAAGCAATAAACATGAAAAATTGCTCATTGGGGAAATGTAAATCAAACTATAATGAACAACACTTCACACACACACACACAACAGGACAGCTACAATTAAAGAGAACAGTAAGCACTGGCAAAGATGTGGAGAAAGTACATCCTTCATGCAATCCTAGAAGGACTGTATAATCCTCCAATGCTGCTTACAGTTCCTGAACATGGGAAACAGAGTTATCAGATGTCATCAATATTATTCCTAGGAACAACAAGAAGTGTCCATGCAAAAACTTATGAACAAATATTCTTAACAGTTTTATTCACAACAGTGCAAAACTAAAAACCCAAATATCCAGAAACCACTGAATGAAAAAATAAAATGTGGTATATCTATACATTGGAATAATATGCAGCCATAAAAATAACACATTACTGATGAATGAGCCTTGAAAATACACATAGAAAAAGAAGCCAGTAACAAACATCTACACACGTACTGAATGACTCCATTTATATGATATGTCCAGAATAGGCAAATCTTTCAAGATTGAAGATAGGAAGTAGATTAGTGAACCTTGGTTTGGAGGATTTGAAGAAATGACTGGTGAAGATGTTAATGAGGACATCTCTGTAAATATGCTGAAAACCACTATGTTGTAAAATGTGAACAGGTAAACTGACAGATAAATTTTATACCAATAAACTTGATATTTTAAAAATAGCAGAACTTTAGTTGAGTGTCTTATTTTTCATTTCTTTCTAGCATCCTTTACTGGGTCATACTTACAACATAAGGGGGGGAACATCAACAAGAAAACTGGGTGTTGCTTCACACTTGAGGGAATTCATATTTATAGGCTCATGAGCATGTCTGTAATTTCACTAGTGATCACTGGGAGGACGGATGAAATGGCACCAGCACTGTTCTCTTGTGACCTTATCTTAGATGGCCCTGGTTTTTGCTCTTCTGCCTGTCTTAAATGGCACATAATTTGACCAAAAGCTTATTTGGCAGGATGGTAATAATTTACATAAGCCACCTACACAATGTAACAGAAACCAAGTAAAATAAAATAAAAAGCAGGATACAAGCACTTTATAATTATTAACTTTCTTCTACAAGGAAAATACAATTAACTTTTTCTCTACCATTATGAATTGGTCTAATAGAAAAGTTTCATATTTACATGTAATTAATGATTATAACTTTGTTTTAAAATAAGGTACAGTGGGTGTGGTGGCACAAGCTTGTAATCCCAGTATTTGGGAGGCTGAGACAGGAGGATTGCAGGTTCATGACCAGGCTCAGCTATTTAGTGAGGCTCTCTGCAATTTAGTGAGACCTGTTTCAAAATAAAAAATTTAAAAAAATAAGGCTGGGGGTGTAACCTGGAAGTAGAATGCCCTTGGGTTCAATCCCCAGTACCATAAATAAATAAATAGATAAATAAACAATAAATAGTTACATTTCTTGAATTCCGTACTACATATGGGTTTGTCACATCTTAACATTTTCTTTATTCATATAATTTGAATTTGCCAGTATTTGCTCAATTTGTCAGCATTTTAAAAGGCATCCTTTTAGACACAATTACAAATAGACCTTAATATCTACACTTACACATTGTTTAATGAAACACTAACACTTCTCAATAGTACTTTGATGTCAGAAAACATTTTAAATACGCTGATATCAGTATGATATGCTTCTGAGGTCTCTTTACAAAAGGATAAAAGATGAAATTCAGTATCCTGGTATTATAACAATGAAATATATAGTATTGAGCACATAGGGAATACTTACTAAATATTGGCTAAAAAATGATGCGCTATATACATATAACTGACATCTAAACTTTCTTCAATAATTAGGAAGCAAAGGTCGTAATCTAGAACATTTTAACAGATTTGGAAACAGACTAGCATATATACCTATAAAAAGTAATAAAATATACCCACTTATACAATGCAGAGGCGAAACAGCACCATTAAAATTAATCAAATCTGACATTAAACAGGCATTTCTCAGCTGACAGAGCTTGCTCAGATAGTTGGATTTGCTATTTGAGGGGAAAAAAGCACCTTTAAAAGAAATCTATGTTTGTTTGTTGCTACACAATGATGAAAACCTTCTTTAAAATAATAAACATACCCCAAAGGGAGCCCCTTGCAGTCATCTTATCAGTTCTTTCACAGAAACAGAAACTGAAATACAATTTGCATAGTCACTGTGGTTGGCTAATGAAAGCAAGGTCATGTAACCAATCAGGAAGCTAGAAATTGGACAACCGTAACAGGAAAAATTTAAAATCTGCCTGGCAACAGCCTAAAAATAGAAACACTATGCTAGAATGAAACCTAGAATAGATATAAATTAAGAGCAAAACTACCAGCTATAACATTTATTTTCTTGAGGAAGAATATGTGCCTTCCATTTTATTACCTGACATATTTATCGGACATCTTTTATTTGGTAGCAATAAAGGAAAAATGAATTTTAAGAAAAATAAGTGGGCCACCTCTAAGTAACAAGTCATCATTTGTACCAATCTATTTACGCACACGAATGCATGCATGCGTGTGTGTATATACACATGCACATATGTATTTAAGAGCTCTTTGTTCAGAATCATGAGGTACTTGAATCAGTAAATTCAAGGCTCTCTAAAAATCTCAAACTCTGTATTGTGCTGTATTTTTTCTAGCACTATTTTGTGCAATTATTTGAGAATCTGATGCATTGGTTAAAAAGTGTTTGGCATGTATTAAAAATATAGCTTAAGTGACGTATCAAAGTAGCATTTTAAATAAGATAAGAGATCTGTCCTATATAAAGTAGGCAATCGATATTTTCAAACAAGTTAAAATAATTATCAGTGAGCAAAATAAATTATTTTATTGCTTATATCAAGTAAAGGTTAAACATGTAAACATATAATCTATACAACACTACTATTTCGATTTTTCAATTATGCGTAAAGGAGGGTAATGTAAAAGTTAATAATGCTTGAAATTTCTTACTCTTTTAACTGGACAACAGAATGTATTTCATCATTCTGACTTTCCAATCTAATAATGCTTCATGGGTATGTTCCTCTGTATATTACACATTTATTCTGGAGTAGATTTTAATTCCTAAAGATGTCAAATAAGTGGCATCTAATATACCAACTATAAAAAAGGATTCTAAGCTGATAAAAATTCACCAAACCAAGAAAGAAAAAAAGGAAAAGAAACAAAAAGCGACGCGTAAGATTTTAAAATGTAAATGCTGCTGGAACAAGAGATGGTTAAATCCTATGAAAGCAAACGCTATGAAGGCATGTGCTGTGCACTCATCTCAACCTCCCATCAAACAGTACTGATGAAATGATGAGTTAATTTCAAAATAATTTTCTTTGGTCACTTATCTAAAATGCAAAATAAATTCATATGAAAGTCTAAACACTTAATATGAATTTATTAGGTAAATGCTTATTTTAATCATGAATAAAGCTTGGAAGGAACACCTTTAAAAGATATAGGATTACAGAAGTTTCAAGTAACAAAAGTTCCACTGAAGGCTGGGTAAAAAAATTAAATGAGTGATATATTGATACTTTTCAATCTAAACACTCAACAGTGACTAAATTTTTGTGTGGTGCCAGGGGTGGAACCCAGGGGCTTTTCTACCTTCAGGCTGTACTCCCAGACCTATTTTATACTTTATTTGGAAACAGGGTCTCACTAAATTGCTGAGAGCCTCACTAAGTAGCTGAGGCTGGCTTTGAACTTGTGCGATCCTCATCTCAGCCTCCCAAGTGTGGGGATTACAGGTGTGCGCCACCACGCCCGGTGTGTCTAGATTTTTAAAGTTTTTTCAAAAAACTCTGACCTGCCCACCTCTCCTTTAGATCAGTTAGGGCAGGGCCTATATCCCTTGTCAACTCAGAAGAAGCTATAGGAGACGAACCTTCGTCCTTCATCAACCCTTAAGATTAACGGACCAAAGGCAAGAGAGGGAGGGGAGGTTGATAAGGTAGGATAGAAAAAATAAAATATTAGGTAGAAAGGACAAATTGGGAATAAAAGAAAAAATAGTTTTATAATGTGAAAAAATCATAATCTCAAACTCCATCCTATAGGATGTGTTCTGTTTTAGGTGGAAGCCTCAAGGAGCCCACACCTTTAAATCACAATGGCCAGCCAGGTGTGGTGGCACACCCAGAATTCAGGAGGCTGAGACCTGAGGATCGATCGCAGTTTGTGGACAGCCTCAGCTACTTAGTGATGCCCTCCACAACTTAGTGAGACCCTGTTTCAAAATAAAGAATAAAAATAGGTAATAGGATATAGCTCGGAAGTCGAACGCCCCTGGGTTCCATCCCTAGACCTGCAAAGTAAATAAATAAATAAATAAGTAAGTAAGTAAGTAAATCACAATGGCCCATTTTCTCCACTGGGGAGTTCTGAGATGCTTAGTTAAACAAACAAACAAGCAAACAAACAAACAAAAACAACAAAAAAAAACAGAATCCAGTAGGAGAGACAAGGTCAGATACCACCCAGCCACCACCCATCAATTCCGGTGATGAAAGTCCCGCTCTCCACTGCAGTCATATGCTCTTAGTCACACCCCCCCACATCCTTATAGAAGGACCTCAAAGATCCCCAAAACTTCTCAAATTGGGAAGAAAAGAAATGCTCTGAGCTGTCTCTTGCTCTCCCTTGAACGTGTATCCTCACTTTTCCTTAACAACCTCTGCCTTTGTCTCTGAAAACAAACAAACAAATGTATAAATACAGATGGATGAGGTGGTACACACCTGTACTTGGGAGATTGAGACAGGAGGACCTCTAGTTTGAGGACAGCCTCAGGAAATACTGAGAGTCTCATCAGCCTAGTGATACCCTGTTTCACAATAAAGATAAAATAGAGCTGGGGGTGTATTTTGGAGAGACCTGGGGCTCTATTTCTAGTACTATAAAAAAGAATAAATACTGTTATTTCAAATAATAGAAAGGTAGCTTAGCATTTTCTTTTTTCTTAATGTTACACTCATATGTGATGGATATCCAAACTCTTATTATTAACTATTTCTAACTTAAAACGTCTCAGGGCTGAGGATGTAGTTCACTGGTACAGCTTCCTGCCTAGAATGCCCAAAGCCTTGGGTGTGAGTCCAAGCACAACCAACACACACACACACACACACACACACACACACACACACACACACACACTTAAAAAAATAAAGTATCTCCAATCTTGTATCTTGTATGTACGTATTTATTTATTTATTTATTTATTTATTTATTTATTTACTTTGGTGGTACTGGGGGTGGAACCCAGAGGCTTTCTATCTCTGGCTATACTCCCAGACCTATTTTATATTTTATTTGGAAACAGGGTCTCACTAAGTTGCTGAGAGCCTCACTAAATAGCTGAGGCTGGCTTTGAACCTGTGTGATCCTCCTGTTTCAGCCTCCCAAGTGCAGGGATTACAAGCTTGCGACACCACGCCCGGCTTTAGATTTTTTATTTAATTTTCCAAAATAAACAAAGCAATCTGAATTAACCTGAGTTACAATGAATGAAAGAGTATTTTACCTGTGGACAATTTTTCATAAAAAGGTACTTCAAATGGGAAAAATTCTTTGATAATCCCAGATAGCAAAAAATATTAAGTATGATTCTTATATTTCGTATTTTCTTATTTAAAACAGTTATAACATTTTTTCAAAAATTTGACTTGTATTGGCTATTTCTAGTTCCAAAAAGCATGAAGTGTATAGTACATTATTCAAAATAGTCACAAAGCACATCAGCTAAACTTGGAGAAAACTGAATACTCAAGCCACCTTAGAACAATTAGTATATCAACTAAAATTCCTGCATGTGTAGATAGTTCCAGAAACCTTCTTTCCTTGAGATCAATGATTTGTTCTTTTCTGCCTCTGCCTTACTAAAAGCTGATAGGTATTTAAATGGTGGGTGAGAATGAGACTGCTTTGCAGCCCTTGCTTCTGCATATAGAGGTTTAACTGTAATAGCAAATACAAGTAAAGAACCTTAATATTCTTCCATATTATAGAGGAAACTCAAATAATTTTGTGCCAATGATTTTTCTCTTCCATATAGCAAAGCAATGTTGCTGGTTTTCTTTCCCTGTAGATGTAATTGAAATTACTTTTACCACACTTCTCTAGCCAATTCTATTTATAAATCTACATCTTTATTCAGCTAGACTTTGTAAAAAGAGTTACATTTTTTAATAGCAAGACCTCTACTGGGCATACAAAGAATAGACCAACACCTCCCCTGGGAGCAAAAGAAAAAAAATATACATTTCCATTCTGAAATTTCCCCAGCAATAATGTGTAAGAACACAATCTACTAATTGTCGCAAATGTTCCTCAGGGGCTGAGTTATAAACTGTTAGCATAAGTTTATGATATAATTTAAGAAAATACAGAGCTGGTCTACCACAAACCAAGAATTACCACTTATTTTCATCTTTTATAACCTTAAAAAAAAAAAAACCTGTACAGAGCAAATAAAAAAATAATATTCTGGAAACATTTAATCTTTCTCTTTCTTCCTAGTCATCATTATTAATCAAATGGCATTAAGATACTTAGAGTTCACAATCTATTCTCATCTAAATCTATTCATGAGCTTGTTCCTGAATTCAGCTGTACATTTTTACCATTATATAATTTAATTAAATTGTGTAAAAACCTAGAAAAAATGAGTGCAAAAGCAAAAAATACCTACTGTGTATATGTGTGTATATAATGCAAACACACTTATTAATGCATTTATCAGTAAGAAAGACCAACACAATGCAAAAAGAACCATAATCTAGGGTGTAGAAGACCTTAGGCAAATGATTTAACATCTCTAAGTCTAAAGTTTACCATCTGAAATGTAAGGAAATCAAGATACAGACTTTAAAAGACCTTTTAAGCCTAAACTCTCTAATAAAAACTTTAAGTTTTTAAATAAAATATACTGCTCTTTAAATGGATAAAAATAGGTTTTGTTCACATATGCAACACCTAACAGAGTCATTATTATTGGACAATTATTAAGACGCTGTTAAAGAAATAAAAAATGCAAAAACATGTGCTTATAGAAAGTGTTGCTGCATACAGATTTTTAACATGTATGTGGAAAAGAAATACATACTGTAAAACAATGTACGGCCATTTTCTATGTATGACCATCAAAATTAGAAATGCTCTAATTTCCTTGAACTGCCATGATTTCATTTCAAGTTGTTTAATTCTAATATTCAAAAACACATTCAAATATGTATTTATAGACAAACCCTTTATAGAGCTCTACTGACTTCTGGACTGAATTTATACTCCTAATTTTTATAAGCCAGATTTCTGAAAACGGATTCTGCATTAAAAGTCACTCAAATTCAAATGGAAACAAGGAAAAAGGAATACGGTTCCCTTTTCCATCTCAATTCCAATAGCACTTCTGCTCATAACCCTATTTATAATTCAGTTATAGCCACAAGACTTCACAAGTAGTTGCTAAGCAACAGCAGCATGCTCAGTTCAGGGCTATTGGAAATCTGGCTCCCTGCCACATGAAAATATTTAAACTGAGCCTAGAGCCTCCAGAATTTAAAAAAGAGGAGGAGGAAACAGATGAGAAGGAAGAGGACAAGGAAGAAGAGGGTAAAGAGTGTGTGGGGGGGGGGGAAGGGAAGGGGAAGGAGATGGGGAAGGAAAAATAAACCTAAGGGCATGCAGTAATAAATACAATAAGCCAAATACAATTAAACTCGATCAGGGGTTAGAGATTGCTATCCAAATTGAGATCAGGGCCTTATGTTGATATTTCCAAATACTTATTCTATTTCTCTTTAATTTTTTGCCACCTTTTAAGATTAAGACTGAGGCTATTCTTCTGGTAAACAACAACAAAATATAATAAGCAACATCACTGCTAATGGCAGAACGATCAATTTAATAAATATACTGTGCAGAGAACAGACCTTAGAGAAAATAACAGAGCAGTCAGTGAGGGCTGATGGTGACTATCTACGTCACACTTTCAAGGCCAGGAGACCAGAAGCTATATTTTCTTCAAAGTCCTTTATGCCTGGTGAGCTACTCAAAGATGAGATAGCATATAGACCCTAGATTGCACATAGTTTTTTTTTTTCATTTTAAAAACATAAAGAAGCCGGCTGTGGTGGCGCATGCTTGTAATCCCAGCACTCGGGAGGCCGAGACTGGAGGATCGAGGTTCGCAGACAGCCTCAGCTACTTAGCGAGGCCCTCTGCAACTCAGTGAGACCCGGTTTCAAAATAAAGAACAAAAAATAGGGCAGGGGGTGTAGCTCGGAGGTCCAATGCCCCTGGGTTCCACTCCCAGACCAGCAAAAAATAAAAAATAAAAAAATAAAAAAATTTAAAATATAAGTACAGTAGGAAATTTATTAACAACACAAGACAGCTGCAAAAACTAATTGTCATTTCTCAACTCAAAGCACTGAGCATGTTTCAACATTCATTCAATAATAAAAATTAAACACTGATGAAAATAAAACAAGAACCTAAAACCACTCTTAACCTGACATTTTCCAATCAACAGAAAATCTTCATATCTAGTGGTAAAACACCACAGATTTTTTTTTTTTTTTTTTTTTTTTTTTTGGTGGTACTGGGGTTCCTGGAAGACCTTCTACCTCCGGGCTACACTCCCAGACCTACTTTTTATATTTTTATTTGGAAACAGGGTCCCTTAAATCAGCGTGGCTGGCTTCGAACCTGTGTGATCCTCCTGTCTCCGCCTCCCAAGTGCGGGGATTACAAGCGTGTGCCACCACGCCCGGCTCCACAGATATTTTTTTAAAAAGGCAGAAACAAAAGGGTGTGATACTCTATTCAGTATTAATATTGAATACTCTATTCGATCTAACCAAATCAATGAGTTCAAATGTCAGAAGATAGAGTGAAGAAAACAATTTAGAAGATCAAGAAAAAGTTATCTAGACAAATGTATATGGAATAAAGTCACAGAGATAAAGAAATATGTGAAATATTAGTTATGTAAGATATTATACTCAAAGTAATTTGGGAGGCTGGAGGACTGCAGGTTCAAGTCAGCCTCAGCAGCTCAGAGACTCTCAGCAACTTCAGTGAGACTGTGTTTCAAAATTAAAAATAAAAAGGGCCAGCCAAATGTGCAGCTCAAAGGTAAAATGCCTTTGGGTTCAATCCCCAGTATCACCTCAAAAAAAAAAAAAAAAAGGCCTATCAAAAAACTCTTGATGTGTATGGGATGCTATTCCACCCCTAAGAACAGCAATGCAACAGGAAATCAATATAAAATCTCGGAATTCAAAGTATGAGATGCATGAGCATAACTGAAAGGACCCAGTTAATCAAGACCAAAGGTTCTCATTTTATAAACACATTAAGCGATACGAGAGATACTCAAAAGCAGCAATTTTCACTGAAGAGTTTCTGAAGAAAAAAGAACCAAGAAAAAAATTACAAAGCTGGAAAAGTATAAGTTTTCCATTAATTAAGGTCTACTCAATACCCAAATTAGACCAAATTTTAAGAAAATACAATTTCATACCTAGACATATCGTGATAAGATTTCAGGAAACCAATGAGGAAATACTACCTTAGAGACAAAAAGAATCATTTAACTACAAAGATGTTAGAATTAAAATGACATCACACTTGTCATCAGCAACACTAATGCTAAAAGAAAATACTCAATGTTCAGGGTAAAAGCTACTTAGATCCTGAAATTCTACTACCAGCCAAACTAGCAGTCAGCAAAAATGGAGACATAAATATAATATTTCTAAGCAAAAACTGAAAAACCAACTCTTGGTAAAACAATTACATAATGACACTAAGGAATGGAGATTAGCAAAACAGCAAAGCTAAAAAACAACAACCAGAAAGAAAAAAAAAAGAGGAAAACAAACTTAACAAACTCATGGGCTGGGCAAGCTGAAATAACTGAGGATTCATTACCTTGAAGAATACTTTGAGCAGGGCGTGGTGGTGCATGTTTATCACTGCAGCACTCGAGAGACAAGAGACCAGAGCCTCAACTACTTTGCAAGGCCCTTCACAATTCAGTGAGACCCTGTTTCAAAACTAAAAAGACTAAAATATAGGGATAGGGGTGTAGCTCATAGGTATGCCCCTGAGTTCCATCCCTGGCGTGGCAAAAATAAATAAATAAATAATAAATAAATAAATAAATAAATAAATATTTTGAACTAAAATCCCAGATAATTACAAAGAAAATTACCAATCAGGGAGAGGGGAAAAAAACCTAAGCTGGATAAAAGATAAAAATTATCCTTAGGTAAGTAAGTACTATGAACAATAAAGACCGTATAATTAAGCAACATAGAAAAACTGGATTGAGCAATGAAAAATTATATACTAGCCAAATACTAACCCTAAAAAAGAGTATATGTAGAAAAAAATACCTATGTAACATATGAGTATAATATGTTCATAATGCACAAAAAACAATTCAATCTCCAAATCAAGTAATGGTATAAGATAGATAAATAGATGGATAGATAGATATCCTCTTGGTAAAAGATACAAACCACTAGAAATGGGCATCTTTGATGTACCTAAATATCTCTTCAAATCACATAACACAAAACAAGTCTAGAAAACTTCAGGAAGAAACAGAGATACACATCTCTTTCTAAACTCTACAAATGCAGAAAATAAAAGCAATGGAGAATGCATTCCCTAATTTACATGCAAGAATATTTTTTAAAAAGTAGAATTTCACACCCAATGAGGCCAAAATATAAATTTCTTACAAATACAACCTTGAATGTGGAGACAAGGAAAGCTTAATTAATTTCATAGGCAAAATAATAAAATAAAGTAAAAAAACCCAAGGTCATATTCTCTGACTATAATAACATAATAAAATCAGATATACCAACAAGATGAGAGGAAATTTATCTTCATATAAACCAAATCAAAACAAAGAAATCAGTGGGAGAAAAATAACAAATCACTAACAGAATACAACCTGAGAAACTGAACTAAAACGATCACATATGAAAATGACTATTTTATTTATAAATTAAGAAAAGGGAAAAACAGGTATAATTCCAAAGCAAAGAATTATAATACAAGCAGAAAATTATGAGATAAAACTAAAAACAGTCAGCAACCAATGAAACTAAAGCCAATTCTTTGAAATATTATTAGCGAGGAAATATAGCAAGATCCAGAGAAAGTATAAATAAGCATAATAATATTAAAAATTATGAAAGAAGCCGGGCGTGGTGTCGCACACTTATAATCCCAGCATCTGGAAGACTGAGAAAGGAGGATCGTGGTTTGCAGACAGCCTCAGCTACTTAGTGAGGCCCTCCGCAACTCAGTGAAACCCTGTTTCAAAATAAAGAATAAAAAATTGGGCAGGGGGTATAGCTCGAAAGTTGAATGCCTCTGGGTTTCATCCCAGACCTGCAAAAACAACAACAACAACAACAAAAGCGGGCTGAAGGTGTAACTCGGAGGAATGCCCCTGGATTCCATCCCCAGTACCTCAAAAAAAAAAAAAAAATTATAAAAGAAACCTAAGAAAATCTTAAAATAGGTGTGGCTTTACCTATTCAAATACATTCAAAGTAACCAAGGAAGTGTGAGTTAAAGAATGAGGATGAAAGGTTCGAGCCACTGCCCCGCAGGGGGTGGGGCAGAAGCTAGGAAGCGAGCCCTGTGATTTCCAGAGGGGACCACGCCTCTAGATCAGGGAGAAGCCAAATAGAGACAGAGGGAGGCGCTCTCCCCCACTAGCCCCTGCGGGCCCGCGGGGGGCTGGTGGTCGACTCCCCACGAATAAAGGCATCCATACCACCTATAATGGATTTCCACGTGTATCTGTGCACAAATGGGACCCGCCGCATCTTTATTTATTAATCAGAGGAATTTTAACCTACTCTACAAACTCAAAAAAATCAACAGAAAGTCACTGCCAGAAATGTCACTACAAGCTTAAACTGTTCAAGTGTCAAGAAGAGGGGAAGGGGCACTTTTAGAGTATTATATTTGGTTCTGAACATCACAGATAAAAAGAAACTTAATAACTGTAGAATACACAAGAGGTTGCCCATGCTAAAGAATTATCTAGAACAACATTCTGAGGAATATTTGGGGAAAATGAAAGATATTTAGTCTAGAAAACAAAAGAAAATGTTAATGGTGTCAGACATATAGACAGGTGGAAAGACAAATGGAAACTTTTTCTTTAAAAGTGTTAAACTTGTCTAGAAGTAAAGAAGGAGGAGGAGGAGGAGGAGGAGGAGGAGGAGGAGGAGGAGGAGAGGGAGAGGGAGAGGGAGGGGGAGAGGGGAGAAGAAGAAATTGCCTGGTTTTCTAGTAATTTACTGGACGAGAGTTGGGGCTGGGGATTGAACCCAGGGCTGGAACATGCTAGAGAGTGCTCTACCACTCCACCATACCCTCATCCCAGGAATTGCCTGATGAAAATCAGAAATGCTCCATTCTCGTAATTAAGAATACCGGAGCAGAAAATAGATAATTCTATGGCCACAGATTCCTATGCAAAATGCAGTATTAAGCACAAGTATCCATTTGGTTCATTTCATTTCAAAGATTTTGTGATTCTACATTTTTAAATGTTGCCTAAAAGAAACATAAGAACTAAAACCCCAGCCAGGCCTGATGGGAGGCTGAGACGTAAGGATTACAGATTCAAGACCACCCTCAGCAATTTAGCAAAATCCTTAGCAATTTAGTGAGATTTTGTTTCAAAATGTATCCCCATGAATTTTCTTTGCCTCACATGCCTTCTTGCAGGCTTGTCTATATGAATACTCCTGTCTACTTTCCTCATTTTTCTTTGCTATGATCCCCAACTCTAGCAGCATTCAATGACTGCTTCTGCTTTGAACAACTCTTTTTCTATATATATAAAAACCAGTCTGTCTCAAATATCTTCCCAGCGAGCATTCTCCCAAGCAATATAATGGCTCTGGAGGAGTTTGAAAACATTTCCCCAACTGTTTCAGATGTTGATGTTCTCAACACCAGGATACCATGACCTTCTCCCATCCAACCTCAAACCATTATTCAAAATAGATATCTTTTACCATCATCATTTAGTCAATCATAATGAAACTGCTTATGGAGATGAAACAAATACAAACACATACACACTTCTATCCTTTAGTAGGCTGTATATTAATTTTTTTAATCCAAGCAAAACTGTCAAAGGCAACATGCCTCTGAAACTTACCCAAAAGTGGCTCTTACAGCAAGCCTCCAGGTTCTAAGTATACCACCATGTGGTAATAAATGACCAATTACTGGCATCACTGAGGCCAAAGAATGAGAAGTCTGACCTACCACACACTAACTTCAGGTTGCAAAGCGAGCCTGTTTAACTTCCAGAGAGGAAGGACAAAGCAGAGAACTTCCCACACAATCATTTTCTTCTACCTCTCTCAGCTAACTTCCTTACCATTTTTTACTTTTTTTCATACTCATCTCCCCAAAATAATTATATCAATTAGTAATTTTTTTAAATCTCTGGCCATATGGATACTAATAAACATATATGCTTGTACATCTTTATAAACAGAGTTTCATATATTTATAATAACAGTAATATACCATTTTATATAGGTGCTTTATTTCAATTGGTTTTGTTTCTCTGTATACAGTATTTCAACATACGAAAAAGAATAAATGCCTGTTCACTCTTCACCCACCTAAGAAAAAAAATATTAACAGTCAGTGGAATTTCCACTAAGACATTTGTTTTTGTTATAGACTCATAAATTTACTTTGCCAAAAACGTGCTAAATTTAAATATGTGGAAATGGACTGGATTAAGGATGAAACTCAAAAACCTGGCCATGTTATATTTGTAGAACTACATACTATCAAATGTCTATCAATAAGCCAAATGTGAAAGCACAAGCAATCTGACTTGTAAAATACAGTTAAAGTGGTAAATTTACACTAAAACTCTAGTTAAATAAGGTTACAAAATGTCATCTCTCTGTATGTACCAGTTGGTGTCAGTGCAACTGAGAATATAGTAACAGACTATAATAAATAGATCTCAAAGTGATTTACATGTACTATGAATATATTGCATATATGCGTAATATTCATACATGAAGCCTCCCTATTAGTTCATGTTAATTCAAATGTGAGGAAATTTTGAGAAGATGAAAATAACATTTTTAAAATGACCAAATCCAAGTATGGCACTCAAATCTCCTGAATATTAAAATTAAACAGTCTACCAATCCTGTTACTACTAAAACTAAAACCAAACAAACAACAACAACAACAACAACAACAAAAACCTTTCCAGTGGTGAGAGACGTAAAGCCCAGGGGGTAAGGAGGTGTCACAGAAAAAGGACCTGGATCTCTTACCTGTGGGCAGCTGATACTGTGAAAAGGACTTCCTCTTCTGTAAACCACTGCTACTTAGTTCATCTGTATAAACATAGCAAGCTAATGCAGACCTCTAGGTCAGCTTTCTTGAGTTTAAATTTCTTGTTTGATTCATATTCCTAAAAACCCAGGAGTACAATAGGTTGACTACATATTAAAATTCCTTTCAAACAGTGGATCACATCTGTTGTGTAGTTTGTGCAGCAAACATCCCATTAACCACAAAAGCCAAAAAACGTCACTCAACATGTCAATGAAGCCCACAGCACACACAGTAAACCTTCAAAATGACTGTTTCAAGTGAAAATGCCCAGAATCAGAATTCTTTGTACTGCTTTCTGTGCTGCCAACTATTGGGTCTGCAGCAACTGTGTGCAGCTAAGTACCTCCCACATATTACCCAATAGTATCAATAGACACACATCTACAAAAGCAGAATTCCAATCTCTAAAGGCTTATTCGCCTTCCACATATTTACTATCAACTGTGGAAGTCTCACTACTGTTATTCTAATGCATCAACTCTGTAATTTCACTTCAGAAGGCTGAATTCTTATACATTCCAAACAGAAAATCCATGACACATATTATTTGGTGCCTTAGCACAGCCAGACTGCAGTTCCAGCTAGCTGGCGCCAGTAAGAAGAATTTACATAAAGCAGTCCTCCTTTTAAGACCAAACTAAAAAGAAGAGCACTGGTGAGTAAACCCTCCCCATTTGTTCCCAACAGACAATGACTGGTTCTAGAATATATCTAGCCATCTATTTCCTAATAGAATTCAAATCCAGGTAATAAAACCAACTTATAATTCTTATATAACTGGAATTCCACCCCCACCACATGAAAAATATTTCAACCACCAGAGATATTTAAAAATCTTAGTCTACTTGTAGCACAGACTAATATAATTACATTAAATTTCAATAGTTGCTATTTTTAACAATCATTAAAGTGAAAATTATAATTCACATTAACTAAAAGCTATCCTCATTGTACTCTACAGTTTTTCAAATTTCATTAGCTAATCAATTAAATAGTAAATATCATTAAACAGATTTGCTCTTAGAATCATGTTGTTTAGCTGTTCACCAAATAAGACTTGTGCATCTTCAGGTATCACTATGACGACAGTTAAATAATTCGACATAGTTACCTCTAATTAATATTACTAGCACATGTGTTCAGTACCAAAACCCAGGCACATTAAATTACAAATGTTCTCACAAGGACATTTTGTCGCTGCCACATCCCCTCCCCTCGTAACTATATAATTTATGTACCTTATTTTATTGATTTGATCTGACTGGGCCATGATTAAGTCATTACCTGTGGAGGTCCATTGTTTAAGACATTTTTTATTTACTTTATAATCTACAACTACACTAATATTTTCCACTTACTTTAAGAGTATAGACATATTAAATTTCACTTTCAAATAACAATACAGAGTAACTAGTTAAGTGCCTTATCTGAAATAAGATTAAAAAGATACTTTAAACATTAACTAGCCAGGTGTGGTGGTGGTGCATGCTTATAATCCCAGCATTTGGGAGGCTGAGACAGGAGGGTCACAGTTCACAGCCTCGGCTACTTAGTGAGGCCCTTTGCAACTCAGTGAGACCCTGTTTTAAAATAAAGAATAAAAAATAGAGCTGAGGGTATAGCTTGGAGGTAGAATGCCCCTGAGTTCCATCCCCAGTATCCACACACACACAAAATCATTAACTAGTGGTTATCCAAAAAAATTCCCTATTTTTTAATCTTATTTTCAGTTATTTTAAAGCATACTTTTTAAGTCACCCCATTACATAATGAAGATTACGAGGTAATTTCTAATAGGTAAATAATCATAAATATAACCTAGGTAATCACTAGTAAGAAATGATAGATTTTCTCAAACAATTATATATATTCTCTTCTCAAGATCTGTGCCCCACTTGCGAGATGAAATGACAAACAAACATGATGATGTAATTTCACATTATATAAACCAAATAATAAATATTTGGTAGGAGGAAAGGTCTTATACCAAAAGAACTAAGTACCATATAGTGATCCGAAACTCTAGAGTTGGAAGAGACCTTAGAAATTAGGTATTGTTCTTCTTAGTTTTATCTTTTTAGGTGTTTTCTCGCTTTTTCTTCCTACTTGTATATACAGCCAACTTTGAGTAAAAGTACTTAAAAATCAAAGGGCCTGAATTCATTTAGTCTGAAATAAAGGAGCTCAAACTCTCTACTACCTCATAAAGTGCCCGAAATAGTTTTTATCTAGCTCACTGCTTCTCAAACTAATAATAGTAAAGGACTGGAATTTTTGAAAAATATAATGAAAATCAATTCCTTGAAAAATAAAATTAAAAGACTAATAAAATATGAAACTAGATTATTTTTATTTGATGCAACTGAGATAAAATTAGATTATCGGATTGATATAAAGATGTGTAGACAATCTTAATTTTAGCTTTTATGTCATAGAGGAGCAGAAACAATTCCTTAAACTGACCACAGACCACATTCCAAATGGCACTAATGTACCTCTTGGATATGTGTTCTATCCAGTCCCACAGCATTCACAATCCCTATTTGTAACCTTTTCTCTGATTTTTTTGTCTGTGTCACCCCACTCCTCACACAAACAGTAAAGCCCATGAGGGCAGAGATCTTGCACGAGAAACATCAATATAGTGCCTAGCAGAGCTGGGGATATAGCTCAATGATACAGTGCTTTCCTAGCATGTCCAAAGCCCTAGCCTAATTCCCCCCTACTCAAAAGAGAGAGAGGAAGGGAGGAAGAGGGGCAGTAGAGAAAGAAGAGGAGGGGGGTAGGAGGAGGAGGAGGAGGAGAAGGCAGCTGAGAAACACACACACACACACACACACACACACACACACACACACACCCTGGCAAGAAAGTTTATAACAAATATTTGTTAAATTTGTTGAAATACATTCATGATCAATTCAGTCTATTTTGTTTCTTCACTGCCATGTTGCCTTAGCATTTGAAGAAGAAGAAGAAGAAGAAGAAGAAGAAGAAGAAGAAGAAGAAGAAGAAGAAGAAGAAGAAGAGGAAGAAGAAGAAGAAGAGGAGAATTCTTGTTCTGTCCCTTTTGGGCTCTTGAAAGGTCTTTGCTTTGAAAGTATAAACGTCTCGTTTTCTGGCATTTTTACCATGGATCAGCCAGACTTAACAATTCTCATTCCCTAAAGATCTTTTTTAAAAAGCACCCAGTAGTCCAAATTTCTCTCCACATCTATTCTTCCTAAAATGATGACTGAAAAAAAAAAGAAAAAGATATGTGCTAGAAAGAACCTTGTGAGAAAAAGCAACTAGTATTCAACTCACACTAATTTTGTGCCACACACTGCACTACCGCTTGATACTTGTCCTCACTTCAATCCCAGTATCAATTCTATGTGGTAACATTATGCCCATTTTCAAGATCAGAAAGATTGAGGTAGTGAAAATAAGTAACTGTTTGACTCCACAAAAATACCAAAGACCTGCTGAGCACCTGCCATACTATAAATCCATACTGTACTTTGGGCACCACATACACATTTCTCATCCACCTCTAACTACCAAGTTAGATGCCCTGAATGTCACACTGCAAAGCTGGTGTTCTGCCCTCTTCATTGAGTCCAACCACTTCTCATTTAGTAGTCAAGAAATGGTATAAAGAGGTTAAGAAGTTTACCCCAAACTACACAATTAAGAGCAGTACCAGAACAAAATAACCTTTCCTGGCTTCTATACTAGTGCTTTCCACTACGCACGTCATGCTACTTCTATACCCAGCAAGAGAAAGCACTAGTCAGATATTTCTACTGACAGCTGAATCAGGCTTGCTTCAGAAGGAAAGACAAGATAGCCTCAGACAGGTGAAGAAGTAATTCAGACATCTTTTATTAAAATTACAGATTCACCATTTTCATATTCGCATTAATGGCCAAAGCAGATAGTTACAAATTACCAACAGAGAACACTTTGTGAAAGGCCTAGCCCCGACAACTAAAAAAAACAATCACTTATTTGAACAGATGTTAAACTTTCTTCCCAAATCATTTTCTCTTTTGGCAATATGAGGAGTAATAAAGCACAGAATCTGTGTTTCCTGTGGAAGTAGTCATTTTTTAAGTGCTTGGACAAAAACAGCCGAGCGTGGTGGCTCACACTTGTAATCCCAGCATTCGGGAAGCTGAGACAGGAAGACTGCGGTTTGTAGACAGCCTCAGCTACTTAGTGAGGCTCTTTGCAATTCAGTGAGACTGTTTAAAAAAAAAAAAATTATACAATACTATTTTCTTTATCTGTTCAGTAAACTACGTATCTATACCACAGTTTAATTTTTTCTCATTTGGCATCACCATTAAGGACACCAAGTTGATAGACAGTGGTATGTTTAACACAGTGATAGCATTACAGAAGAAATGGATTATTACATTAAAAGACCTCAAGGAACATGTATGTTCTAGGGAGCATTCCGGTAATTTCTTCAGTTTGAATAAACTGTCACTTTTTTGTGGAACTTCTTCAATCAGCTCCGTGGTGCTCTTCATATAAAAACGAGGACAAAGTGGAAAGTCACCCAATGCTGTAGCTTCTAAAGAACAAAGTGCGTTAACATATGCTAGGTCTCTTCAACCAAGTGTAAGCTACATTTTACTTATGTTGACTTTCTTCCAGATTGAGGCTGTATTTTAGATATTTAAGGCAGCCATTAAATTAAGGTAAGGAATTTAAAAGGAAGTGCCCACAGAGGTCAGGAAGGTGATGTGAAACAGCTGAAGAGTGCCAAAGGCGAGAGCAAAAACAAGCGCTATCTAAAGGAGACGGCATCTACTCAGCGCATTAAGCCTAGCATTGCCCAATTTTCTATTTATGAGGGAAGACATCTAGAGTTTTGTGTGAAATCTGAGAATTTTAAATGTCAACTGGAGAAATGGGGAATGGCTAAAGGATAAAAATAAGTCTGGTAGTTACTGGTTTGTGACCACCCAAAGAAAACTTTATTGTTCTAAGATTGTCATTTGTACTTAAACACAGGAAAACCTTGGCTCTGAATTCAAGTCATCTCTTCAGAGAAGTTATTTTCTCATGGTGTACTTGGAGCACTCAGCCAGACCTGAAACACTTCTAGTTATAATGCCAACAATATTCTACATTGGCCTCACTTAATAAATACACCTGTTATTGCCCATACGCAGTAAAGGATGGCTAACTTCTTTAACACAGTAGAGCCCAGCAGTATAAACATGAATATAGAGCATTACTGAGTGGATATACTGATGTTATTTAGCACTTCTTGCTTCCGAGCATGACTTTATATGAAAAGTTCCCAAATTATTTCAAAGTATTATGAAATAGTCATACTCGACTAAGTATATGATACCTGAGAAGAGAAGCAATAAACTGAAAAACTTCCAAATGTTACTGGGAAAATTAGATCGTCCAACATTTGTGTAATATTTTAGAAGGTACTAATCAGAAGCTTTATCTAAACTAATTCTTGGCACATTCATGCCGAACAGGATTTCTCCCCATTTTATAGAGGAGGAAACAAGAATCACAAAATGGAATGAGTGCATCAATATAGGAAAAGGTGGTAGAAAAGGGTTTCAAATTTAGTCTATTTGTCAATGTACTTTTCACCACTGGCTCAATTAGCCAGCATAATAGCTAGCTTGTCATTCATCACAGAAAACTTGGAAACTTTGACCAACCCCAAAGCAATAACACCAACAAGGTCTAGTTTATGCTTATAGTTGCAAAAATGCAACATGACAGTCAAAGAATTAACAACATCCTAAATCAGCTTATGAAATGAGGAGGTAAATCTTATAGTCAATAATAGAAGGCAAGAGAAGTAGATAACTAAAATTTCCCTATGGTATCACTCTGAAAACCAACATAAATTGCTCAATAATTCCAACCTAATCAGTATTTCTCCAGCCTTAAAAAATACCAAGTTAAATTGCTGGCTTGCATCATATAATTCTTTAAATATACATATGTTAAACACTAAAATCATCTGTTCCTCTACCCCTGCCACCAAGACAGTGAGCCGTTCATACTCTAGGCATGAAAATGAAAGTGACTAAGATCATGACATGGCCCGGCGTGGTGGCGCATGCTTGTAAT
The DNA here is from genome assembly GCF_963383645.1 of Muscardinus avellanarius. Lineage (NCBI taxonomy): Eukaryota > Metazoa > Chordata > Mammalia > Rodentia > Gliridae > Muscardinus > Muscardinus avellanarius. Next base: position 105,167,772 of record NC_137797.1, on the reverse strand, counting down.
CCCCACGCTTGGGAGGCAGAGACAGGAGGATCGCGCTAGTTCGGAGCCAGCCTCACTGGCTTAAGAGAACTTGTTTCCAAATAAATAATATAAAATAGGTCTGGGAGTGTAGCCCAGAGGTAGAAGGGCTTCCAGGAACCCCAGTACCACCACCAAAAAAAAAAAAAAAAGATCATGACACATTTGTTTTACTATCACACTCACTGCAGAGCATAACTTTACTGAAAGGAATGACAGTAGGAATCCCTTACACATACTGAATTTTTTCTTTAATCTTTCTCTCTCTTCTTTTTTTTTTTTTTGGGGGGGGGTGGTGGTACTGGGGTTCCTGGAAACCCTTCTACCTCCAGGCTACACCCCAGACCTATTTTAGATTTTTATTTGGAAACAGGGTCTCTTAAGCCAGCGAGGCTGGCTTCAAACCAGCGAGATCCTCCTGTCTCTGCCTCCCAAGCGTGGGATTACAAGCGGGATTACAAGCGTGCACCACCACGCCCAGTTAAACTTTTCTCTTTTAACAAGTTCACATATGATTAGATTAAATATGTTCAGATTATGAAGTTCTACAATGTTATACAACACTAATTTAGCAAAAATAATTTTATTTTTAAAAGACAACTGAAAAAAAGTAAAAATACAAGTTTATGAAGATGCGGCCATTTTAATCTACTAAACCATATATGTATACATGAGTCATTCATAAATGTCAAAAACAAGCCGGGCATGGTGGTGCACGCTTGTAATCCCAGCGCTTGGGAGGCTGAGACAGGAGTATCATGCAGGTTCAAAGCCAGCCTCAGCTGGTTTAAGAGACCCTGTTTCCAAATAAAATATATATTAAAAAAAATAGGTCTGGGAGTGTAGCCTGGAAGTAGAAGGCCCCTGGGTTCCTTTCCCAGTACCACCAAAAAAAAAAAAAAGTCAAAAACATAAAGACACATTCTAGAATGATTTTCAAACTATATTCCAGAGTGATATAGAGGCTAGAATTCTACAAATAAGTAAACTGAATCTGCTCACTAATGTAAGTTCTTATCAAATGCAATCTCATTTCAAAGATTTATGCATCATAACAGCCTGTCTTCATTTTATTAAATAATTGACAAGTAAATTACAAATTTACACTAAAAAAATAACAAAATATCACATGTACCCTCTTTCTATAAGTTGAGGTCCTCCATAAAAAATTAATTTGTAAAAAGTTAGCTTTTTGAAAGTTGCTCTATTTAAAGAGTTTGGAACTTACTGTTCTGGTTCATATTAGGGATTTATTCATAATGCTCTACTGACAAAGAGTATATCATTTAGAAAAGAGTTTCAGGAAAAAAGCTTTAGAAAATAAAGTAATATGATTTAAGTACTGCTTAAAGTACAAATAATCAGAAAAATGTTCTCCTATCTGAAATACTGCATAAGAATTTCATTCTCCCATCTTTTTGGGTAACCATAGACATATAATATCTCAATAAATGTTTCTACTTCAGAGCAGTGCTAACAAAACTTTAAAAAATTTTTGAAGTAATCCGGGCGTGGTGGCGCACGTTTGTAATCCCAGCACTCAGGAGGCTGAGACCTGAGGATAGTGGTTCGCGGACAGCCTCAGCTACCTAGTGAGGCCCTCTGCAACTCAGTGAGACCCGGTTTCAAAATAAAGAATAAAAAATAGGGCAGAGGGGTATAGCTCAGAGGTCGAATGCCCCTGGGTTCCACCCCCAGACCCACACACAAAAACATTTTTAAGCTATGTTTACAAAATAATTAAATTATAATACATCGAAGACAAAATATCACTTACTAAACTATAATAATTGATTTTTCCTGTTCTACTGGCATCAGAATGTATCTATAAGGAGGTATCCAGGCCTAGATGCACATTATCCAAAATTCAAAATCTGAATCTGAATGCTAATTTGAGCAAAAAGTAATATGTCATAAAAATATGACACTGTTAAATATCATCGGAAGCCGTGTAAGAAAAAAATTGGAACCCATGATACAAAAAAAATAGTATTAAAGGACTAACTCGGAGTTTAAAAAAAAGACTTAACTATGATTTATATAAAGAATTACCATTATTCCTTGAAAGATTCCAACAATACCTCACAAAAAAAGGAAAACTTACACTCTATACCAAAAATGTTATTCATGGCTTTATAGTTTTAAATTTTTTTCAGATGTTTGAATTTCTATAAATAATATCAAACTAAAATATCTAATAAAGAAGGGGTATTAAGCTAATTAAGTCCAGAAAAGCACTACTAAGTGATCAGATGTTCTGGCAATGACAGAACATCAAACTGTGAGAAATTATAGGAATTTAACCTTTGACCTCATCACCCTATGTAATGTTTCCACAATACAGGCTTACAAGTTCTAAGCAAACATTTCAACTTTTTAGCACGCAAGCTCTGAATTCACCTTCTCTAAACTGTTAGATTCAAATGCTTTTTAATGAGAATGTTTTAAGATAAAAAGAGTAATTAGTTCTTACCTCCAGCCCTGATGCATGTGCCAAGTCGCCTCACTGGCATACTTGCTGCCTAAGCAGCTACAAAGACCAGGTTAGCAGCCATTTTGAGACAGCTGCACAGTCTCAGTTGCACAAAAGTGTAATTAAGATGGCTGCAACGTGCACTCAAGAACTCACACAGTGAAAATTCAGCTGTGTATCAAACAAAGCCCCTCCCACTTTGTCAGCCTGCAGGAAACTGAACACACACAGCAGCTAATGCATATACTGCAACAAACAATGCAGCTACTCAGGACACAAAAAAGAAACCAGGCAGCTAGCCAGGTTTGTAACACAGAGCTGGTGAGTCCGGTCCTGCAGTACAGACTCTGGGCACATCCAGATCCTAACAGCTTTAAGTCCATGCCACGTATTAGCAGTTGCAGAGATGGAGCCAAATCACACAGAGCAAACATCAGGGAATTCGCCTCAAAGAAAGCCTCCATTTCAGTCCAGAAAAAAAGAAAAATGTCAAACCCAGCTCAAGGCCTTTTTTGGGGTGGTTGTTTTGTTTTTATACTTTTTATAATATTTTATCATGAAAATTTCAATTTTATAATTTTTGAAAAATCAAGTCATTTAAATTCTGATAATCATTTGATCAAGTGAATTTTGATTTACAGAAAACCAAATGAAGATCTCTTCACAGAATTAAGCCCTCAAAAGACACAAATTAAGCAGAATGGATAAAATTTACAATCAAGGTTTAGAATCCTGATAATACTGTCTTTTAGAAGATGTCAATAAAGCTTATTTTTAGAAATTTATCATAAAAATACAATTTTCTTCTCTTTGGTACCACAGATGGTCACAAATACATCTCCAGGTGTTTGGTCCCAGGGCAAATTACATTTCATGCCCTGCCACAGACCTCACAACATTTTAATACTAGTGAAAAGCAAATACTCTAGGAAGAAAACATAGAAGCAAGAAAGGGTAAAACCCAGTAAGAAAGTGTGAATGCGTGTGAACAAGACACATTTGAGAGCATCCTGGACAAATGAGCTTGGTAATGACAGAGCCATCAAGAAAGGGCCAGATGCACATAAAAGAATGTGGTAGCTTGACAGTTCACATCAGCTAAGAACCCACGTTTGTCCTCTTCTTCTCTGGTCTTGCTTTCCTGAATTTTAGCCACCTTATTCGACTATCTTATACATCACTAAATATAGGTATCTATCATGACTTTCTAAGGGTGTAGGGAAGGACAGTAGAAACAGCTAAAAAGAAATTGTCCCCCTTAATATAATAAATCATTCAAACCGAATGATCAGCATATAGGACTAATTATTTCATTCTATTTCTCTATATATTTAAAATACTCCATAATAAATTTTTTAAAAACTATTAGAGCAGAGGGCATAGCTCAGCCTGAGTTTGTTCCCCAACACCACCAAAAAAGAAAAAAAATGAAGTCCAGTAAATTACTCAGCCATAAGGCAAACTGGATAATGCATGTAAAAACTGCTCTAAGTACTGAATAGGAACAAAGGAAAAAAATACCTGATCCAAACCACATTACTTCTTCAAAACTATAATTGATTCTCTGAGGGTGGCTCAAGCCAAGTGTATTCATGAAAACTAAGATGATGCCAGGCACAGTGGCACCCAACTGTAACCCCAGTATTTGAGAGGCTGAGACAGGAGGATTGCTAGTTCAAGACCAACATCAATAAGTTAGTGAGGCCCCCAGAAACTCAGCGAGACCCTGTTTGAAAATAAAAAATAAAATGCCGGGCATGGTGGCGCATGCTTGTAATCCCAGCTCTTGGGAGGCTGAGACAGGAGGATCGCACAGGTTCAAAACCAGCCTCAGCTACTTAGTGAGGCTCTCAGCAACTTAGTGAAACTCTGTTTCTAAATAAAATTAAAAAAAAAAAAAAAAAAAAAAAAGGTCTGGGAGTATAGCCGGGAGATAGAAAAGCTCCTGGGCTCTCCTTCCAGTACCACCAAAATAAAAATAAAAATAGGGCTAGTGGTGTAGCATGGAGGCAGAATGGCCCTGAGTTCAAACCCCAGTACCAGAAAAAAAAAAAACCAGTAAAATATTGATAAGCCAGGGAAGATCAAAACAGATAAATATTACTATAGCCCTAGAATTTGAATTTAATGGAGAAGAGTTATTTTTTATTATTTTTTTATTTTTTATTTTTTATTTTTTTGGTGGTACTGGGGTTCCTGGAAGCCCTTCTACCTCCGGGCTACACTCCCAGACCTATTTTTACATTTTTATTTGGAAACAGGGTCTCCTAAGCCAGCGCGCACGGCTGGCTTCGAACCTGCGCGATCCTCCTGTCTCTGCCTCCCAAGTGCGGGGATTACAAGCGTGCGCCACCACGCCCGGCAGGAGGAGAGTTATAAATACACAAAATACTTAGAGCTACCTGATGAGTAAGTTTTATATATACTATCTCAATTCTTATTCTATTTCTAACAAGTTTTTTCACTAATTTGTGATGCAGAAACAAGCTTAAAAACTGACTTCACAAAACTGATGAAGAGCTGAAAGACACTTCAGACTACACTCAGACCCAGCTCGCAGAGCTTTATCCACTGGGTAATAGATTGGTTCTGTTTGTGTGTCATATAGAAACAGGGAAGGAAAATGATAGGCTATTATTCAGATAACTGGTGCCAGTGCCAACACTTTCACTCTGTCCCAAAAGCAACTGTCCTAGTTCACCTGAAAAATCCTATTCAAGATTCAACCTAAAACCATAACTGACAATCCTCCCTTCCTTCCTTCTTACTCTGCTGACTCCCCAGGCCAGGTATAATTGCTTTCTCAAGACCCTATTCATATAGTCACTAACCTCATTTCATCACTGACCTCTTATATAAAAAAATCATTTCTTAATTTTCCATTTTCTTTCATAGTATTTGCTCAAGAGATGGCAAATGTAATGCCTAGTGTTTGTTTTTACCACAAAAAATCTCAGAAATTTCTACATCTAAACAACTTTCATTTTTAAGATATCTATTCTTTTTGTTTGCTTTTTTGATTTTTGGTAATGGGGATTGAACCCAGGGGCATTCTATGTCCATGCTACACTGCTAACCTTATTTTGTTTTTCATTTTTGAAACAGTCATGGTAAGTTACAGAAGGTCTTGCTAAGTGATAAGGCTGGTCTTGAACCTGAGATTCTCCCGTCTCAGCCTCCTAAGTACCTCGCCCAGTTTCTGCTCTTTCTAAGAAGTCAACTAAGTGGTTAGCCTTCAGAATCTAAGATGGAAAAAAATATCTTTTTTTAAATACTTTCTCGTTTTCACTGTGTTTTTATAGGAACTACACAGTATGTGCATAAAATGAACTCTGAATTGTTTGCTTTTGAATTCTATTAATATTTCTTTTTTTTTTTTTGTGGTACTGGGGATTGGACCCTGGGGCAGTCCACCTCCTGGCTACATCCCCAGCCTTATTATTCTTTTTTTTTTTTTTTTGAAACAGAGTCTCACTAAGTTGTGGAGGGCTTCACTAAGAGGCTGAGGTTGGCCACAAACCTGTGATTCTCCTGTTTCAGCCTCCCAAGCAAGCAAGCCTGTGCCACCATATCCAGCTCCTATTAATATTTCTATATAGACTACATACCTTGATCAAATAATGCCATAGATTATTTTATAAGAAATCTTAGGATTATGTGTAATGATTCCAATCATTTACTTGTAAAAACATATATTTGAAAGAATTTTTCATCATATGGAATATTTTATTTCTTTCTAATTAAAAATTAACATGTAGCCAGGAGTGGTGGTGCACAATTGTAATCCTAGTACTTGGGAGGCTGAGACAGAATTTCAAATTTGCTGCCAACCTCAGCTACTCAGCTACTTAGTGAGGTTCTTGAGAACTTACTGGGACACTGTTTCAAATTAGGACTGAAGTATAGCTCCAAGGTAAAATGCCAATGGGTTCAAAATCTCCAGAACTGAAAAAAAAAAAATCCTGAGTTACATACACATACACACACACACACACACACACACACACCACATACACAAATTCCTTTGCATTTCACTCTTCCAATAACCATGTAAAAGAGTGCTACAATCTCTCTCTTTTTTTTTTTTTTTTTTTGGTCCACAGAATATAATCATTTGAGCAGAGTTACATTAGCAGCAATGAGAAAAGCAAAACAAAACCAAAAGAAAATTACCTCAAGTAAACTACATTTTTTATATGCCACACTACTGGAAAAGTTTACATATGCAAATTATTAAAAATATTACAGAACCTAAAGAAAAAGTTTCACTATATTTGGTTAGAAAACAAATACATGTTCCATTTATTTAGTTAAGACATCTAAAATTGACCCACTGAGATCATCCTATAGAGAATTTCAAAACTGTTGAATTTAGATATTCTAATAATCTTTTTAACCTTCTACATCACATTATGCAGTCAACCAAGGAAGACAAAGGTAACTGAGTAAAGTAACGTGGATGGTAAACACTGATAGCTTAGTAGTAGAACATTTGCTTTGCATATGGGAAACCTCAACACAAAGAATAAAGGAAGGAATTAATTTAAAGAATTGAAGGGCAAAAACTGTCAGATCAATAAAGCCTAATGAGCTGAGTATGGTGACCAGGCTTGTAATATCAGTATTTGGGAGGCTAAGATAGGAGGATCGCAGGTTCCCAGCCAGCTTCAGCTACTTAGTGAGGCCTTCCACAACTTAGTGAGATCCTTTTCCAAAATAAAAGATAAAAAAAAAAAGAGCAGAGTATATAGCTTAACGGTAAAATGCCTGTGGGTTCCAACCCCAGTGCTACAAAAACAACAACAAGGACGACAACAAGCCTCATGAATATCAAAAAGCAATAATTAACAGATTCAAACGAAGGCATGCCACAATGAAATTTTCAGGGCAATGGATTCTACAGATTCAACAAGCTTCCACTGTGGGGGCAAATCAGAAATGGCTTTAGAATTCTCAGTACTGATAATAGAGGAAAATGAAAAAGTGTCTTTAAAAGTTCTGAAGGAAAATTATTTCAACCAAATGTTCTATACCCAGCCAAACTATCAATCAAGCAAAAATACAGCATGGTATTTTTTTCACACAGATAATCTTAAAACATGTATTTCCCATGTACCCTTTCTCAAAAATCTATTAGATAATGTGTTCCCCTCCACCCAGAGAAAGAATAAGTCAATAAAAATTAAAAAATATAGAAAACAAAGGTCCTGGAAAAACAGTAAAAAAAAAAAAAATCCCTTTACCGGTAAATAAAATTCTAAAGATAATAGTTACATACAAGATACAGGGAATAAATAGGCCATACTAAAGCAATGAGACAAAAAAAAGACAAATGTGAGTTAAATTTTTTGTTATTATCTACCTGATGAGAAAAAAAAAAGTATCTTTTTTTTAAAATAAACACTTAAAAATCCTCAGTAAAGAAAAAGGGACTGAAAATGTAGCTCAGTGGCAGTGATTGCTTAGCTTGTGTTAAGACCTAGGCCTGACCCCCAGCACCACCAAAAAAGCCTATACCAATTATTTATAACTGTAATTAATACTATTACATAGAAGAAACTCATGGAGTCATACTGGTATACAGGTGGAATTATCCTTATGAATTAACAGCTGTCATAACTTTATCAAAGGAATAGGTCAGGATTTTCATAATCCTATTAGTTCAGAGCAGACAATTGTGTGTAGTTGTTTACTTAACCAGAGCTGCAAAACAAGAATTACTCATATTAAGTGAACTTATTTAATTGTGGTTGATGTTTTACTTTTAATGGTCAAACAAGAAAAAACCTTAGCCTCTCTTTAACCAGCCAATTTAAAATATACTTTGAGCCAGGAGTGGTGGCGCACACTTGTATTCCCCGCGCTTGGGAGGCTGAGACAGGAAGATTGCACAGGTTTGAAGCCAGCCTCAGCTACTTAGTGAGGCTCTCAACAACTTAGTGAGACCCTGTTTCCAAATAAAATATAAAATGGGTCTGGGAGTATAGCCCAGAGGTAGAAAGCCTCTGGATTCCACACCCAGCACCACACCAAAAAAAGTATATATATACATACATACACACACACACACACACACACACTTTGACAAGGTGTGGTGGCCCACGCTTGTAATCCCAGCATTCAGGAGGCTGAGACCAGAGGATTGCAGTTCACGGACAGTCTCAGCTACTTACTGAGGCCCTCTGCAACTTGGTGAGATCCTGTTTCAAAATACAGAATAAAAAATAGGGCAGGGGGTATAGCTTGGAGGTTAAATGCCCCTGTTTCCATCCCCATACCGACAATAAATTAATTAATTAATTAATTTAAAAAATATACTTTGTATAGTTGGGTGTGGTGGCACACATGCTTGTAATCCCCACACTTGGGAGGCGGAGACAGGAGGATCCTGCAGGTTCGAAGCCAGCCTCACTGGCTTAAGAGACCCTGTTTCCAAATAAAAATATAAAATAGGTCTGGGAGTGTAGCCCAGAGGTAGAGGGGTTTCCAGGAACCCCAGTACCACCCCCCAAAAAAAAAAATATATATATATATATATACTTTGTATAAATAGTAATTTAAATAATTTGAATCAATACCTTCACAATTCAGAAGTGAAAGCTAACAAACAACCAGAAACATTTTAAGAATGGCTGTGTAGAAAAATACTAAATATATTGATTGGACTCATCTAGAAATTGCTTATAGCAACAACTAAATACTATATGAACTATAACTCACCTTTTTTAATGAATCAATTTATATCATTTCAATAAGAATCTATTTTCCCTCCTACCAACATAGAATTTGATAAATCAAATTTGTAACCAGGACTACACACTACACTAAAATTGTGACACTTAAAATATCTTTTGACCAAAACAGTGGTATACATTTGTAATCCCAGCACTTGGGAGGCTTTAGACAAGAGGACTGTAGTTTTGAAGCCAGCCTCAAAAAATTAGCAAGACCATAATCAACTTAGTGATAGCCTATTTCAAAATAAAAAGGACTAGGTGTGTGGCTAGGAGGTTCAATCCCTGATATACCCTAAAGTAAAGATACATACATAAATAAAAAGAAATTCTGTTTAATTAGGTATGACAGGAATTAAGAACTCCATCTCAAATGTAGAAATGATGGCTTCTAAATCTTCACAAAAATCAATTTAGCATCTCTTCTATAGATTATGGATTTGAAGTTTTAAAGAGAATATCATTTCTTGATGGGCCAGGAACACTGACACATGCAAAAATTTCAGAGAACCAAGATACCCTACCACTATAGGTATAGCAAATAAAAATTCACTAAGATAAACCAGATGGGTCCTGGTTCCTGATCATGTAAAGACAAGATGATGAATAAATAAATAATGCTTTACAAAATATCCAGAGAGAAATTGACTTCTAGTGTTAACACTTCACTAGACCAATGTAAATTATCAAATACGCAAATAAAAGACCTTTTGGTCTATTCTATATCTATAAATATATAGAATGATAAAATCACTAAACAAACTTATATGGCCAAATCTTGGAATTAAGAAACAGAAGCCTGACCATTAGAAAGGTGTATGTAAGAAAAATTATACTGTTTTGCCTAAGATAAATATATATACATATATACTTTTTTTTTTAAAGAGATGATAAAGAGATGAGGGCGTAAGACTTAACTCACTGGTAGAATATTTGCTTAGTAATGTGAGGCCACAGGTTCAACTGCCAGCACCATAAGAACAATTTCTTTTTAACGAAACAGGATCTCACTATGTTATCCAGGCTGGTCTCCAATTTCTGGGCTTAAATGATTCTCCTGCCTCAGCCTCCTAAGTTTCAACTTATCAGTCCCAATTTGCCTCAATTTTGATTGAACACATCCAGCAAGTTCTGTAATGGGAGGGAGGAGGAGATTTGGGGTAGGAAAATACTTTGCTCCCTAAGATTTTACAGGGGTATGCCTGTTTGGATCTAGTTCCCCAGAAAAATGACTTTATCCTTAACTTTGGCAGCAATGACTAAAGAAATGTGACAAGCCTTGCAGACATAATTTTTTTTTCAAAGAGCTGCTTTTGTGCCGTGAATTTAATGGTTTACCATAAATTTAATGACATTAGTAATGTTGTAGGGTTTTTCTTTTAAATACTTTTTTGGCTGATGTTTTAATGAGTCAGTCCTAAAACTTGACTCTTTTCTAAAAGTCTACAAATAAGTTTTTCTAAATGCTTATTTTTCTTACTTGAGAGTGGTATTATCACATCTATTTTTCTAAATTACTTTAAAATATACTTAAATGCTACCTCTAGAAATCAAGAATTACTTTCTATAAACCTGGTTGCAAGGCAGGGCTCCCTACACACAGCTGCCTCTTAATAAGTATTCATGAGTGACTAATGATCCACCAGTTGACTGAAGCTAGAGAAGAGGAATGTGTCAAACACAAATTCTAAGCAACACACACACACACACACACACACACACACACACACGAAATCTCATTTAACCCTCAGGACAATACTACTAAGTAGTGTTAACCCCATTTTCAAGATAAGCACTATTGCAGAGAGAGATGATTACCCAGTCCCAATACAAAAAAATACAGTACTCTTCTTTCCACTTCACTGTATTAATTTGTTTTGAGAAAATCTTTTGTCTTTTCTTGTGTTCTTTCTTCACTTACTTATCGTCTCTTTTTGTGTGTGTGCTGTACTGAAGAGTAAACTCAGGGACACTACCACTGAGTTACACGCCAGCTCTATTTTATTTTTATTTTTGAAACAGGGTCTCACTAGGTTGATCATTCTCACTACTTCTTGAGCTGTCCTCTAACCTGTGATCCTCCTGTCTCAGTCTCCCAAGTACTGGGATTGCAGGTATGCACCAACATGCCCAGCTTATCTTCTAAATTTTTATATCATTCAACTCTGGTAGCAGAATTACACAAATTTAAAACAACATAGTTATGTCATTCTATCTTTTCCTCAATCTTTTATTAGTGTATTTATTTATTTTTGTGGACTGAGGGTCACTCTATTAAGAAGCTATATATACCCCAGTCCATTTTATATTTATTTTGAAACAGTCTCACTAAATTGCCCAGGCTGGCTCAAACCTGTGGTCCACTTGTCTCAGCCTCCAAAGTAGTGGGATTATAGGTGTGTGCCACCATGCCCAGTTAATTTCTTATTAGTTTATAAACATATGTCCTTCAAAATCATATTTTAATAGCCTCATAAGCAAAAGTATCTCCTCTAATTCTTAAGATTTGAAACATTTTTCCCCAAAGCTAATTTCGTATTTGTAATTTTTGTGTAAACTGTCTGTCAAATATTTTAAACAATTTAACCTGCCACTTAAGCAAATTGCATGTTTGATTACTTTTTTAAAAAAGTTCTGACATATGTGGACAATAAGCTAAAGGAAAGAAAGGAATCAGAATATCCTACTGTTTTTGCATCTCCACCCAAAACAAAATCCTATTCTTTTGAAAAGCAATATTCACTGAATATTAAAGTAGAAAGAGTGGAAAGCAATTTTATAATTTTAATAGAAGACTTATCAAACTAAATTAGAAAAATGTGATGCTTGTCAAATAAATCAATAAAATATGATTCTTAACCTCAAGAATCTGATAAAGTACTATACAAATAACTATAAGCATAAAAGTGAAAGGAGTAAGTGCCTGGAGGAGACATAAAGCAGAGAGACCTTCCAGCTGAGGACCAGCAATGCCTTTATCACGCACATTATATAGGGCGAGGGTTAATCAGACATATTATATAGGTAAAATGCCTGACCCTTATTACAAAAGGTAAGGATTTGCATCAGCGAGAGCTAGAGTTCTCCTAACCTACTACGTTCTTTCCAGCCCTGTTTTATCTTTTAATTTTGAAGCAGAGGCTCACTAAGTTGTGGAGGGCCTCGCTAAATTGCTGAGGCTGGCAACAACCCTGGGATGCTCCTCTCTCAGCCTCCCACGTACTGGGATGACAGGCATAACCCTCATGTTCCAACTTCCACTGAGTTTAAAAATTAAAAATTCCAACTCTCAGGCTGGGGGTATAGCTCAGTGGTAGTGTGTGTGCGCTGAGCATGCAAACAGCACTGGGTTCAATCCCCTAGAATAAGTAAATTAATTAATTCCAATTCTTGGGAAACTAATCATGTTTTTTTTTTTTTTTTTTTTTTTTTTTTGGTGGCACTAGGGGTGAAACCCAGAGGCTTTCTACCTCCAGGCTATACTCCAAGACCTATTTTATATTTTTAGTTGGAAACAGGGTCTCACCTAACTTGCTGAGAGCCTCACTAAGTAGCTAAGGCTGGCTTTGAACCCATGCGATCCTCCCGTCTCAGCCTCCCAAGCGCAGGGATTACAAGCGTGCGCCACCACGCCGGGCGAATGTTTTTAAAGGCGGACAGAGAAGACAATAATCTATCAAGTAACATGAATATTTATAATATCTGATACTTCAGCCACAAATCATGAATACAAAGTTCAAAAATTTAACTTCAAGAAAGTTAATAGTATTCTACTGTAACTGGATCTAACTCTTAAAATGACCAGTTTTCAGTATAAAATTATGAATTATTTTACAAGATCATTTCTCCAGGTTCCACATAGCAGGAAATGCCAATTGTTCATTAATATCCATTTTTCTTTTATAAAATTCTCTCATTTAGCTGAGCAAGATTATGCTGCTCAACACTACATTTCCCAGCTAAATCTGTATCCTCATGGTCAAGCATAATGGCACATGCTTGTAATCCCAGCATTTGGGAGGCTGAGACAGGAGAATTGTGGTTTGCATGCAGCCTCAGCTACTTAGTGAGTCCCTTTGCAACTCAGTGAGACCCTGTTTCAAAATAAAGAATAAAAAATAGAGCCGGGGGTGTATCCCGGAGGCTGAATGCCCCTGGGTTCCAACCCCAGTACTGAAAAAATCTATCTATACATATATATATATGCGCTCATTTGGGAAATATCCTTAGGAGAAAATACAACAATTTGATGTTTCAAAGGAAGAAAAATCATTTTTACCTCCATTACATTAGACTCCATCACAGCCAGAAAGGAACTAGGTAATTTTTCAAAATTCCTCCATTTAAAAAAAATACAAAGATTGTGGTTTCAAATAGTGTGTATAATACTTTTATTTTGCAAACTACTTTTCCACCTTCTAACTTCATGCTGACCTTGCTTTCACAAAACTTTTTTTTTTTTTTTTTGGCGGTACTGGGGATGGAACCCAGGGGCATCCAACCTCCGAGAGACACCCCCAGCCCTATTTTTTATTCTTTATTTTGAAACAGGGTCTCACTAAGTTACTGAGAACCTCATTAAGTAACTGAAGTTGGCTTCGAACCTGTGTGATCCTCCTGTCTCAACCTCCCAAGTACTGGGATTACAAACGTGCGCCACCACACCCAGATTTATTCTTTATTTTTGACACAGGGTCTCACTGAGTTGCAAGGGGCCTCACTAAGTAGCTGAGGCTGTCCACAAACTGCAATCCTGTCTCTGCCATCTGACTTCTGGGATTACAAGAGTGCGTGGGCCACCACGCCTGGCCTCACAATACATTCTAATGGTAGATTAGCAACAGAAATAGAGTCCCTTATCCTCCCTTAAACTCATCCCTATTGACATATCAGCACACATATCATAAATATTCTTAGTGTCCCTAAAACAATATATTGCAGGGGCTACACGTCTATAAGAAATATATTATATTCAAGAATAAAGAAAAAGAGAATAACAAAAATTCACTTAAATTTGGATTTAATGTAATTCTAATAAAACCATTAATGGGCACTTAAAATTAATCAAATGAATCTAAAGTTCATCTGTAAAAAGATTAGCTAAGAAAACTGAAAAGGAACTGTGAATATATTTATACAGTACACAGCTCCACTTACACATTTATATTTATAATGTATAGCATTACAATAAGTAAAACTTCAATACTACTCTAAGAATAATGTCCTGATATTGTACTTGTTCATCTGTTTTTAGATTTTACATACTCCTTTGCGAAGCTAGTTATAAAAATTTCCCCACAAAAATGAAGGAATGCACATGCACACAAAATTGCGCATATCTAAGAATCCATGGATTAAGCTTACCTATAAAATCCCCAGAGGCAAATAAACCCCAAGAAAAAGATTTGCTCAGACCTGATTCATAAGTCATAATCAAAAGAAACAACCAAAGAAATGAGAAGGATCAACATAAAATTCTGACAAACCTAAACATTTAAAAAATAAACACTAGCAAACCATCTTCATACACAATAAATGAAAATGCATCTGTATGTCCATGCAAATTAAGGTTTTTAAAATTCACTAGAACTTCTAGAAAAAAGTAAAGTTCTAGAAGAAAATTAACAGATTAAATAAACATTTAGTTCATCTCCCAATAGGTAATATTCTATCGGTAGAGCACCTATGAAAATCATAAATAAAAAATGTAGTAAGGATAATTCACTGCACAAAAATCTGAACACGTAAAAAAAAAGCCAATTTTAAAGGTAAAAAACTGCAAAAAAAGATGGCAATATCCATAAATAACTAAGCATTAACATCCACCATAGAAAGTGTGCAACAAAAAATCAGATAGCTGAGGAAATACAAATATAAAACATCTAAAAATTCAACTTCCCTAGTTATCTAAGAGTTAATGAGCTACAATATTTTTCACCCACCTAATTGATAATGGTATGATAAATACTTCTGAAAAAAGCTAAATTTGTATCAGTTTTGTAAATTACTTAAAAGCTCGTTGAAAATGTCAAAGAAATATTCTGATTTACTGATCATAATTTATGTAGGATGTCCACTGTAGCATTATTTATAATACAGAAATGAGTAACAAAATGGTCATCAAAAACCAGGTGTGGTGGCACACATGCGTAGAATCCCAGTACCTGGGAGGCTGAGACGGGAAGATCACAGGTTGGAGGGACAGCCTCAGCAAGCAGTGGGACTCTCATTAACCTCGTGAGGCCCTGTTTCCAAATAAGAAATAAAATCGGGCTGGGGGTTGTAGCTTGAAGGTAGAATGCCTCTTAGCTCAATCCCCAGTACAAAAACAAAAAAAGGTCAGCTGGGCGTGGCATAAAAATTCTGTGGCATTATAACCACAAAAATAAAAATTTTAAATATGCTTATTGCCAGGCATGGTGGCACAAACCTGTAATCCTAGTACTTGGGAAGCTGAGACAGGAGGATCGCAGGTTACCGGCCAGCCTCAGCAACTCAGCAAGAGGCTTGATTCAAAATGAAAAATAAAATAGGGTTGGGATGTAGCTCAGATATAGAATCCCACAGGGTTAAATCCAAGTACCAAAAAGATAAAAATGATATAATAAAATATGCTTACTATTGACAGAATACTAAAGAACTAGCTGATGTTCAGACAATTCACTAGTCTTAGTTTCCAGTTACATTTACCTTCTAAGAAACATAACAGCAAAATTGTCTTATCAATATTCACTGTATACTGTTCAAGTACCCCTTTTAACCTTCAATATCAAATAACCTAGGATACAATCATCAGCATATTCAAAAGAAAGCATTAGCGATTTCCTTTTTGTGGAAATGAAAAGTATACCTTGCACTAAGATCGAAGAGTTATTTTCTTAAAATATGTGTACATAAACACAGATAAAGAAAACACCTGAAATAGCATGCAGGTATGGTGTGGGAGTAACCTTAAGAAGGGTCAAGACTGCACCACTGCCTTCGTCCTATACAGAAGACAACAGATTTCCAGGATGAGAACAAATTAAGATTCTGATGAAAAGAGTCTTTCCTATCACTGCATTCCATCTCATGCATGACACCGTTTAAAGATCTGTCAACTAGATCGGGTATGGGCTAATTGGATGATGTGTGCATGTATGTTTCCACAAGTCTTTTATCCCATTAAGATGTATGACTACAATGCACCAATAAAAAAAATATTTTAAATCTGTCAACTAAAAGTACTCCTTTTAATTACATCTAGTTAATACTAATGAAATTTGTCTTAAATAATAAAGATATACCTAACAAATGAAATTATAAAGCAATAGCCACTTCATTATTTGACAGCAGACTGATTCAAGATTTATATAATGAACCAAGGACCCAATTGTCCATATGAACTACAGATGAAGTTTGTTAAACCATTTACAAGATTTTAACACAGAAACAAGAAACAATTTGCACAATGGGAAAAAAAATATCAAACCTTATATAACTTCCCCAAGGTGCATTTTATACTACTTATAGTGTGGCATTACCATTTTAAACCAAAATAATTAGTAGCACGCTTATAATTACCTTTTTAAGAAATTAAAACCAGGAGCACACTAACAAAAATTGCAAGCACAATTGTGTATCATGTACATATGTATAGTACAGTGCTATTTTAAAAAATCAACAGATTTCTAAATTGATAATCTACTTAATATTTTCATAAAGGCCTCAGTGTAATTGAGACTTTTTTATAGAATCCATCAGAAAAATTTACCAACTATTATTGCTTACATATCATGGCAAGCAAAATGCTAAGAAAATGGACTGATTAATTTTAAAGGAGTAACAGTAACTAGCTAACTGAAGCAGTAATTGACAAATGATAAAAGGAACTTAAAGTATGTAAAATTCAAATGTTCGGCATACAAAACTGCATAAAATTAAAACTTCACTAACTTGGGAGCAAACATTTATTTAAAAATACCCAAGAAAATTGAAATTTCACTTCAAACTTCGTTACATATTCCTGCACTAACTCCCCCCTCCTATAATTCCAAAACTAAAATCGTTTTTCCCTTGATGGACCTTCCTCACATCCACCACAGAACTGGTGAAAAAAGGGTTAAAATTTTATTTGCAAATATGCAGCCGAAATAAATGCACTTCCCGTGAGAACCACCACTAGGTGCCGATCTTTATCTCCCTAAATAGAAACCCGAAGCCTGCAAGAACCGAAAAGTGGAGCCACCAGGGCCAATTTCACAGCAAACGGACTACTACACGGTCCCAGAGAACCGAGAGCAAAAACAAAAAAAAAAAAAAAAAAGAGAAGACTTTAAGGTTGGGCTAAGAGTGCGAATGCGCAGAGAGAGTTTTTTTCTGAAAACCGGGGCGAGGTGGAGGCGCACGAGCCGGAACCCTTCGAGCAGGAGAAAAATTAAGTCTAGAACCCAAAGAACCCAAATGGCGCCCAACGAGAACATCAGATCTGGAAGATGAATATTGCGCTTGCGCAGCCGCCGCCCCGCCAGCTGCACGGCTGCAGCGGCGCCCGACCCCGCCGCGTCACGTGCTCCCATGCAGCGCCGCCCGCAGCGCCGCAGCCGCGCAGGCGCAGACGCGGCGCCCGCGGCCGCCATACTGCGGTCTTGACTCTTGACGAAACACAATAGTAATTGTCAGAAAATGTTTTCTAGAACAGCCCCCGGGGTCCGCCGATACCTTCGGGGCACGGGGAGGTGCGAGGGGAGCCACGTTCGTTCCTACGGGCCGTCCCGCGCAGACCGTCCCCACCGCCGCCGCCTCCACCTCGCGCGCTCCAGTCGCCGCGCTGCCGCCGCCACTGCCGCCGCCTCCGCAGATTCAAAAACAAACCCGCTTCTGCCTTGCACGCGCCGGGGCCGTTATGCAAATCGAGGAGGCGGGGCTCCGCGCCCGCCGCATGGGCCCCGCCCCCTGCGCCGCCCGCCAATCAGCGCGCGGGCTGGCGATTCCCCATGCAAATCTCCTGGCTTTTTATTTGAATGAGGCGCTCTGGCCCCGCCCCCTTCCGTGGCCGAGAGGAGGAAGTGTGCGTGGTGGCGCTGCGCCTTGCCTTCGCACCACGAGGTGTGTGTGTGTGTGTGTGTGTGTGTGTGTGTGTGTGTGCGTGCGTGTGTGTGCGCACTCGCGCGCGTGTGTGTGCAGCTTCCTTAGTCCCCGAGTAGCACTTTGCGAGCGCCCCCTATGAGGCTGGCAAAAGGAAGGAAGTAGGTGAGTGTTCAAAGAGCGGAGGGAAGGATTTGCAAAACTGCCTTGTTCGTCCTTTGCATTGAACTTGACTGAGGACGCTTGGGCCCTGTTCATACTCAGAATAGGAGGAAAACATCTTTTTTTGTTTTTTTTTCCGTCAGAGGTTGTGTGACCCTAAATCCCCCTGGGCCACCGGAAGTTGTGCCTTCCCTTCCAGGGGTGGGGGCGGGGATCCAGCTCTCCTTGAAGTCCTCAGGATGTGCCCGGATGCTGTGCCCGGAAGTGGACCCTGTTCTTTGGGGGACCTGGGCTCGGGGCGCAGCTTGCTTGCCAGTTCTTTTGAGTACTTCTCTCACTCAGTTTGCTCATCTCGAAAATGGGAATAGAACGATCGTTCAACTCAACTGAGAGGGCTACAATACTAGAATAAGTAGAAATGTGTTTTGCACATCAAAACGGGACTGAAAAAATGAGATATTATGTCGTACGTACGGCATTGGCCATTTCGTTTTGTGTGGTACTGGAGCTTGAAGCCACCGGCATTCTGCCTCTGAGCTACACCCCCCACCCCCCAGCCCTTTTTATATTTTATTTTATTTTATTTATTTTTTTTGTGGTACTGGAGCTCCTAGAAACCCTTCTACTTCCGGGCTACACTCCCAGACCTACTTTTTATATTTGTATTTGAAAACAGGGTCTCCTAAAACAGCGAGGCAGGCTTCGAACCTGCGCGATCTTCCTGTCTCCGCCTCCCAAGTGCGGGGATTACAAGTGTGCGCCACCACTCCCGGCCCTTTTTATATTTTAAAACAAGGTCTCAATAAATTGCCAAGGTTGGCTTCGAACCTGCGCTCCTCCTGCCTCATTCTCCCAAGTACTGGGATTACAGGCATGTACCACCAGGATTACAGGCATGTACCACCGCGCCAAGCTATAGTATAGCTTTTTTTTTTTCTTTTTAGGACTTTGGAACACACTGATTATTAAGTATTGGATAAAAACATTAAGGAAGGCTGGGCATAGTGGTGCACGCTTGTAATCCCCGCGCTTGGGAGGCGGAGACAGGAGGATTGCGCAGGTTCGAAGTCAGCCACGCTGGCTTAAGAGACCCTGTTTCCAAATTTAAAAAGTATAAAAAAATAGGTCTGGGAGTGTAACCCGGAGGTAGAATGGTTTCCAGGAACCCCAGTACCACCAAAAAAACCAAAAACAACAACAAAAAAATCATTATGGAAGATATCGCATCAAAAACAATAATCAAGAGTCGGACATGGTGGCGCACGATTGTAATCCCAACATTTAGTAGCTGAAACTGGAGGATCGTGGTTTGCAGAGAACCTTCAGCTACTTAGGCCCTTCACAACTCAGTGAGACCCTGTTTCAAAAAGGACTAAAAAATAGGACTGGGGGTATAGCTCGAAGGTAGAATTCCCCTGGGTTCCATCTCCAGTAGCAAAACCAAACAAACAAAAAAATAATCCTGTAGTGTGACAGTACTTGGGAGTCTGAGACCAGAGGATCTCAGGTTCAAGGCCAGCCTTAGCAATTTAGTGAGACCCTGATTCAAAAATAGTAAGTAAAGCCGGGCGTGGTGGCGCATGCTTGTAATCCCCCGCGCTTGGGAGCCTGAGACAGAAGGATCGCACAGGTTCAAAGCCAGCCTCATCTACTTAATGAGGCTTTCAGCAACTTAGACCCTGTTTCCAAATTATATATATGGTCTGGGAGTATAGCCCGGAGGTAGAGAAAGTCTCTGGGTTCTACCCCCAGTACCATCAAAAATGATAAGTAAATTATAGGTCTGGGAGTGTATCTTAGAGATAGAAGGCTCCTAGATTCAATCCCCAGTACCAAAGAAAGTACCAAAGAAAGGAAGAATAAAAAGTCCTTGCTTTAGTGAAGGAGACAGAGAAGTGAACAGGAAATTTTTCAAAGGAACAACTTTGGTAAGGGAGACAGGTACGTAAACAGGAAATTTTTCTAAGTAAGAAATTAGCATAAGTTTTTTTTTATATAATTTAGGCCTTTCAACTTACTTGAAATATGGGGTGGCTTTTAGAAGTATCCACTAACACTAATCCAGACTTGGAGAATCACAAAAACCTTTCTAGAGGAAATAATCTCCAACATTAGATCTGACTTAGAAAAATTGGTGGTTTTGTTTGTTTGTTTGTGGGTTTTTTGTTTGTTTGTTTGTTTTTGCTACTGTTGATGGAACCCAGGGGCATAGTACCTCTGAGCTACACCCCCAGACTTATTTTAATTTTTATTTTGAAATAGGATCTTATTGAGTTGCTGAGGCTGTTCTCCAACCTATGATCCTCCTGTCTCAACCTTCTAAGGACTAGGATTATAGGCATGTGCCACACACCCAGAAATTTAATAAATACTTTAGCTAAAATCTGGCCTTTGTCTTATGAACAATGATGAGTCACTTAAAAGGTTTTAAGTCCAGAAATAACTAGATTTTCATTACTCAATTACTAGACTTTGCAAAGTGTTTAGTATGAAGCATAGTACATACGTGCTCAATAAATTACAAATACTGTTATAGTAAATTATCATTTATGTCATATATTTAGTATGTTGTGAGTCATAAATATTAAATATATTAAATATTAATATTATAAAGAACTACCCTAAGCCAGGTGTAGTGATGCACACCTGAAATCTCAGTCCTTTGGAGGTTGAAACAAAAGGATCACAGTTTTAAGACCAGCCTCAGCAACTTAACCCTGTTTCAAAATAAAAAGGGCTGAGAGTGTATCACAGAGGTGGAATATGCCTGGGTTCAACTTTATAATAAAAAGAAAAATCGATTGGAATAATAGAGCCCATTATGTTTCTCTTGGTATGTCTTCTATAAGCAAATAAAAAATATTTTTAATAGTCTATTCTTAATAGTCTATACCAACAGTAAAGGGAATAATAACCATTAATCAACTGATTCATCAGTTTTGTCAGATATGCTTAAATTCTAGACTTCTTCCCAAAGACTCTAAAGAGAATTTTATTGGATTTAAATCTCCCCAAATATCCTCATCCACACATTTTGAGTCTGTTCAGACTTACTACCTGCTGGTTGATCTACCCAATTATTTACTGATTCATTTACCAAAATAATATTCTTTAAAATGCACTCACACATTCTAAGCACTGGACAGGCATGGAGGAAATAAAACTCCCTTAAATGGGAAAGTTGTGTGTATAAACATTATGAAACCATTGATATGGAGGTACATACAAAGTATAAAAGAAATATAAAACAAGAAGACCTGAATCTTTCTCATCTTATATGGAAAACTTCACAACGGGATGGTCATGTAGCTCGGTGGTAGAAATGTTTACCTACCATCTGCGGCGCCCTGGGTTCAGTCCCTGACAAAACACACACACACTTCTTTACAGAGAAGGTGCTGTTTGACCTAATGATGAAAATTTAAAGTCACTGTCAAGGTACATTACAAAAGAGAAAATTCAAGTTGGATTTTAAAAATGCAAAGCAATTGAAAATAGCTTGACTTCAAATTCTAGATAAGATGATATCTCAAATATTTATCAATCCATTGGGCACCAGAAACTGCCCAATCAAAAATGGAAGCCATTATGAAGAACTCTTACTTTGTCAGTTGTTAATCCTTTAATTATAGGATTCTGAGGTGGTCCAGAGGTACTTTACCTGGAGTCTGAGGCAAACTAGGAAAGAGGTGTATTCAGGAATGGAGCAGCTATTTACCAACCAGTACAGAGGATTTTCACATTTCGCCCTCAATTATGGTCTTATTGTTACATAAGTCTGAATATCATCATTCTAGAAAAGATACTGGAGTAAAGCAGGATCATTCAACCTCTGACAGAAAAAAAAAAACTATAATAAGTGCAAGTCAGTAAATTTCAGCTGTTGCCGGGTGTGGTGGACACACTTGTAATCCCAGCATTTGGGAGACTGAGACCGGAGGATCGCAGTTCGCGGGCAGCCTCAGCTACTTAGGCTCTCTGCAACTCAGTGAGACCCGGTTTCAAAATAAAGAATAAAAAATAGGGCTGGGAGTGTAGCTCAGAGGTCGAATGCCCCTGGGTTCCATCCCCAGACCCGCATAAATAAATAAATAAATAAATAAATCTCCATATTAAATAATAAATAAATAAATAAATAAATTTCGGTTGTAACAAAGAAAACAGAATTTTTGAAAAAAGTGTAAATTCCTAACAGATGAAGAGAAATACTGAAGATTCTAAATACAGTCATGTACCACATAACCTTTCTTGTCAACAACAGACCACATAGGTAATGATAGTCCCATATAAGTATAATGGACCTGAAAAGTTTCTATCACCTCACGATATCATAGACATCTCAAAATCATAGCACAGTGCATTTGTTATTAATGCATGTGTGGGCCAGGCATAGTGGCACAAGCTTGTAATCCCAGGACTTCGGAGGCTGAGACAGGAGGATTACAAGTTCACAGCCAGCCTCAGCTACTTAGTAAGACCCTCTGCAATTTAGTGAGACCCTATTTCAAAATAAAGAATAAAAGGTAGGGGTGGGGATGTAGCTCAGAGGTAGAATGCCCCTGAGCTCAATACCCAGTACTGCAAAAAAAATTAAAAATTAATGCATTTGTGTTGGTGCTGGTATAAACAAACTTACTGTGCTGGCAGTCATATGAAAGCATAGCACATATAATTATGTGGAATACATAATAGTTGATAGTGATAAGTGACTGTTACTGGTTTATGTATTTATTATATATAGTTGTCACTATTTCAGAGTGTACACCTACATTTCAATAAAAAATTTTCTTTAAAAGTTTGCCCATGACACTTTCCACAGCCTCATCTCAATCTTGTGTACTGAGTGTTATGGTTTGGATATAGAATGTCCCCTGAAGAGTTCATGTATTGATGTTCAGAGCTGATAAAATTATATTATGAGGGTTGCAGTCTCATTAGTGGATAAATCCATCGGAATGGATTTATTGGGTGGTAACCTAGGCAGGTAGGTGTGTGCCTGGAAGAGGCAGGTCACTGGGGGTATACCTTAGGGATTATATATAGTCCTTCCTACCCTTGTTTTCCATGTCTTGCTTCTGACCTTCTGACCTTCACGATGTGATAGGAGAGAACTTGTGCATGCTTCCCGCCCCTCTGATCTTGCTGTCTCATCATCTCCCCCTCTCTCTCGCTCCCTGCTTCCCATCTCCATGCCCTTAGCTCCACTGATGTAACCCAGTCTCATATAAATGGAACTGAAATCTCCAGAACTGTGAGCAAGTAAATCTTCCTTCCTTCTAAGTTGTGTTGTCAGGTTTTTTGGGTCATAGCAGGAAGGTTGTGGACTGAAACACTGAGTCTCTGGTTGCATCAAGAGGCCACATTTGGTGATTGACCTATACCACCTCAGCTTGTGGAGGAACATTAATTATGTTGTGTTCACAGTGACAAAACCATCTAAAACACCTCTCAAAACGTGCACTATTGGGAAGCAACATGTAACTATCCTATAAGAGAAGGCTTTGTGTCTCTGAAGGCTTACTACACAAATTGGAATTCTGTCTTTGCTTCTTACTTGTTTTGTGTTCTGAAGTTCTCTATGCAAATATTTTCCAGTTTATTAAATGGGGATGGTAGCCGAGAATGGTGGCTACAGTCCCAATACTTGGGAAGCTGAGACAGGAGGGTCAAGGTTCTGTGACTTAGTAAGACCCTGTTTCAAAATAAAAGAAAAAGCCAGGTGCGGTAGCACACGCTTGTAATCCCACCATTTGGGGGGCTGAAACAAAAGAATAGTGGTTCACGGCCAGCCTCAGCTACTTAGTGAGGCCCTTTGCAACTCAGTGAGACCCTGTTTCAAAATAAAGAATGAAAACTAGGTCTGAGGTGTCACTTGGAGATGGACTGCCCCTGAGTTCCATTCCCAGTGCTACGCACACAAAATAAAAATAAAAAACTAAAAGAATAAAATCAGCCTGAGGGTATAGCTCAGAGGTAGAATGCCCCAGGTTCTATCCTCAGTACCACAATAAATAAATAAATAAATAAATAAATAAATAAATAAATAAATAAGATGGTAAAGATAACCCTGATCTGGTAAGGTTATAATGAAGATTAAATTTTAGTAAAACTCTTGGAGTAATACTGAGTATATAGTAGTAGCTCAGTAAATAATAGCTAAAAAGTGCTGGGTGTAGTGGCACAGGCCTGTAATCCTAGTACTTGGGATGCTGAGACGAGGATTGCAGGTTTGAGGACAGCCTCAGCAAGTAATAAGAGTCTCATTAACCTACTGAGACCCTGTCAAAAGTAAAAATAGCCCTGGAGATGTAGCTCACGTGTAGACTCCCCCTGGGTTCAATCCCCAGTACCACACACAAAAATAATAATAATAAAAGTTGAGAGCAATCATGACTAGTAGTACTTGTAGGAGTACTAATAGTGCAGATAGAGCTCAGCTTGCAGTTTCTATCTGCACTTCCCTTACCCCCTTAAAAGCAAAGATGAGAGTTGGTAATGCAGCTCAGTGGTGCAAGGCCCTGGGTTCTAGTCCATCTTAAATTATACACACACACAATTGATTTTCCTGGCACACCTGTAATCCCGGATACTCCAGAGGCAGAAGAAGGCTGGAACGGTAGTTCAGAGCACTTGCCTAGCATGTGCCAGGCCCAGAGTTCAATCTCTAGCACTCTTGGGGGGAAAAAGATGAATCAACCACAACCTAATAATTTCTATTATTATACTCGAAGCTACAGAACATTTCACTAAGGTGTTAAGCAGGCAAACCTTGGAGACAACTGAAGAAACAACTTTTGAGAATAGGAAGAGTGGAATCTAAAATGACCCCGATGGCCCTCACCCGTAGATATTCACACCCTATATAATTCTCTTTCCTTGCACATGGGCAGATGCTAAGATTTGCACCCAGCCCATAGAATGTGGTAAAGATAAATGATTTTTTAGCTGAGTGTGCTAGTGTACGCTTGTAATCCCAGCATTCTGGAGGCAGAGACTGGAGAATTGTGGTTTGAGGACAGTCTCAGCTGCTTCTTAGTGAGGTCCTTTGCAACTCAGTGAAACCTAGTTTCAAAATAAAAGAAAAACGAATAGGGCTGAGGCTGTAGCTTGGAGGTAGAACGCCCTTGGGTTCCATCCCCAGTACTGCAAAAAAAAAAAAAAAAAGACAAATGATTTTTGCAGATATAATTAAGATCTTAAATAAATTGATTTTGAGTTAACCAACAAAGAGATTATCTTGGGTAGGACAGACTTAATCTGGCAAAAAGCAAATCTTTCCTGAGGGGCAAGGTTTTACTCACTGGCATAATGAAGAAAGCAGCTATATGAAGAAGTCTACAGAGAAAATTACCACAGGTGTCCTGTCAGCTGTTCAAGTGACCTCAGCCCTGAGAACCAGCTGCAACCAAGAGCCAGCAAAAATATCAGAGCCTCTGTCATGTAGTCATGAGAAGATAAATGCGCCAACAAATCGAGTGAGCTTAGGAGCAGAGTCTTCACTCTCAGCCTTCAGATGAAACTGCACCTTAGTTGCTAAGTTTAAAATCTGTCCCCCTGCCTGGCATGGTGGCTCACACTTGTAATCCCCGCGCTTGGGAGGCGGAGACAGGAGGATCGCGCAAGTTCGAAGTCAGCCTCTCTGGCTTAAGAGACCCTGTTTCCAAATAAAAATATAAAATAGGTCTGGGAGTGTAGCCCAGAGGTAGAAGGGTTCTATCCCCAGTACCACAAATAAATAAATAAATAAATAAATAAATAAATAAATAAATAAATAAATTATGTCCCTCAAGCTGGGTGTGGCAATGCAGACCTATAACCTGAGTACTTGGGAGTCAGACAGAAGGATCATGAGTTTGAGGATAGCCTCAGCAACTTCGCAAAACCTTGTTTTAAAATCAAAAGGGTTGGGGGGTTACAATGTCCCTGAGTTCAATCTCCAGTGCCAAAATTAATAAATAAGCACAAATAAATGTATCCCCCCTCCAAATGTATGTGTTGAAAACTTATTCCTCAATGCAACCTGTGTGTGTGTGTGTGGTAATGGGGATGGAATCCAGGGGCTTTCCACCTCTGGGCTACACTCCCAGACCTATTTTATATTTGATTTGGAAACAAGGTCTCATGAAGTTGCTGAGATCCTCACTCAGTAGCTGAGGCTGACTTGGAATCTGCGCAATCCTCCTGTCTCAGCCTCCCAAGCGCTGGAATTAAAAGCCTGCGCCCCCATGCCTGGCTTGAGAGGTGGTATCTTTGAAAGGTGATTAGTCATGGGATTCAACACTCGTGCATAGATTAATGCCACTATTTCAGAAGTGGTTCATTACAGCAAGAGTGAGTTTATTACAAAATCCCTCTCTCTCTTGCCATGCAATGCCTTCTCTGACACTTTACACGGTGCTCACTTAAAGGTATGGCTTAATCTGAATTTGCCATAATGTCCCCTTTATTGTGCACCACTCCATGATTTTAAAAACGAGCTAGTTTTAAATATAACTGAGAGATAATATTTGGCAACAACAAGCAGATTCTTTTTGGAAGCAGTAGAAAGAGGAGATCCGTAAGATTAAAAGTAAAAAAAAAAATGGAGTTGGAAAATGCCTTTGATGAGCTCATCAGTAGATCTGACACAAGTAAACATTCTTCGTTTGCTGTACAATGAGTACCTTGGTTGAAAGTAATATTCTTTGGAATATTATAATAAGGCATTATGTAAATCTGTAGGTTTGTGCAGGAGCATTGCAAATAGGGAAGGCAAATAATATATTTCCAAAGTAATAATCTGTTTCAGTAAAAACAGTTTACCATTTGAATTTTATGAAGGACATAATGTAATCAACCTGTAACAGGGCTGGCTTGTCCTCTGCACAGTGAAGCCAAGACAGAGGCGACTGTTGAACTCTGCTGTTGATAGCCGGGGCTCACAGCTGTGGTCCTGATGAAAGTCCCTGTCGCTAAAACCATGCACAACTCCCTTCCTTCCCACTTCACCACTCTCCACAGAAACCCATCTGGCAAGAACAGGGATTACTGGGGAAGGTGACATCTGACATCTACAGAATTTTTTGTTGTATCCATTCCAGCTTACTGTAGAAACATTTCTTGGCTGAGGCTGCTCTTTGGTGACTTTCATCTGGAATACAAATACCTCCATGCTGTGTGCCTGTTTGGACAGGTCTAACCACATAGCTCTATCCCAGAGCACCATTTCACCAGTCTTCCAATTCTCTTCTTTCTGTGTCCCTGGGCATCCAGCCAAATGTCAGCAAACACCCATGAAAAAATACAGATCCATATTACTGGCCAGCTCTTTTTTTCCAGGTCCAGTGGATAGCTAACTATTACTTGAAATTCTGTTCACATGGTTTCCCCTTACCAGCATTCTTCACATCTACCCCAGAATGGAACTGTAGTACTGCAGCTATACGACTTCAGGGGAAGACAGGATATAATATAAAACCAGACCTAGTTCTACCCCCACCCCTTAGCCATGGCAACCACCTCCATAATACAAATTGAGAAAAGAGGCGATGTAGCAAGAGAGTTAGAGCCAAACTCATACAATTTACTTCTTTCTATGGGAATTTCAAAGCTGATCTAGATTAATGATAGAGTGCTGCTGTTCTCATTTAATTATATTATTTGATAAATCATACAACACTCATTCATAACAGGTAACTAAGGTAACGTGGCGGCCCATAGTCAAGCTATCAGTCTATATTAGGGCGAATAGTAGAAGAAAAGCTAGTGTGTGTGTGTGTGTGTGTGGGGGGTATTGGGGATGGAACCCAAGAGCATTCTACCTCCAAGCTACACCCCCTGCCCTATTTTTTATTCTTTATTTTGAAACCGGGTCTCACTGAGTTGCAGAGGGCCTCACTAAGTAGCTGAGGCTGTCCGCGAACCGCGATCCTCCAGGTCTCAGCCTCCCGAATGCTGGGATTACAAGCGTGCGCCACCACACCCGGCGAGAAGCTATTTCTTAAATGAACACTAATGATATACAGAAGATGGCATCGCTTTGCCTCAGAAACCCGTCAAAGTCTCTCTGCACTAACCATATCTACCTAAATAGTGTAAGGCCCTAGTAACAAGAGAGACTCCATGTTTGATCCAGCTGTGACCCCACAGTTACTGGAATTCCCCCACTGGGCCCAAGAAGCCAAAATTGTTTAGAGTTTGCTCAAATGTAGCAAGCATAAACCAACATCTGCTTACCCTATGGTCAACACCCTGGAACACAGAGCCCCACTTCAGAAATAACACTCTCCCCCACACAAGCCAATCAGAAGACGTCAAAGTTGCAGTTTTTTCAGACAGTAACAATGGGCCTCCCCCCTACCCTCAGCCACCTTTCACCTTTAAAAACCCCTTGTAAGTTCAGCTTGTGGTCGAAGCTCTGGACTGAGTGCCTGACAGCATCCCTAGCCTGTCTAGTCTGTTTTTTCCGTGGTTGAATAAACTGATGTTCCCAGTTCAGTTGGTGCACTCTTTCTCCATTCCTGCGACATTGGCCTGGGCACAATAGTACAAGCACAATTATATCTGTCGGGTTATATGGCCCCAAAACCAGAGCAGATTAAATAGCAACCCAATCTGCTGCTGAGATTCCTCTTCTCCCAGTATCTACACCAAGTCTTTTGGATGACCCAGTAGATAGATCATAGTAGTATAATCGATTATAGTACAAGTTGCCTCCAAAATCCAGAGACTCTTGGGCATTGCATCTTTTTTGCTAATAAGAGGGGTCAGCTAGAACAACCTGTGCTTTACCTTGTGAGGGATACCTTTCGAGTCCATACCTTGTATTACTGATTCTACATGGCAAACAACCTAGGAAAGATTATGACTAGTTCTTCAGATGTTAAGCCAGGCATGATGGCCCATGCCTATGAGCCCAGTACTTGCGAGGCTGAGAGCAGAGGACTGCAGGCTCCAGGACAGCCTTCACAAGTAATGAGACACTCATAAACCTAGTGGGACCCAACTTAAAAATAAAAATAGGGCTGGGGGTGTACCTCAGAGGTAGAATGTTCCTAGGTTCAATCCCTAGTACCCCCCCACACACAGGAGATTAATTTATACAGTGTTAAAGTTTAGAGATAGAATGTCCCCCAGAAAAGTTCCTGTGTTGGCAATGTGAGTGTTCAGAGGTAAAATTGTTTCAGGGCACTGATCTCATCAGTGGACAAATCCATTGTTGGCTTACTAATTTGAATGGATTACTGGGTAGGCAGATAGGGTGTGGTTGGAGGAAGTGGGTCACTAGGGACATGACCTTGAGGACTATATCTTTACCTGGCTATTTCCTGTCTCTCTTCTTCCCAGTTGCCAAGAGCTGGGGAAGCTTCCTCTACCACACCCTGCTGACATGATGTTCCTGCCTTAGAGATAGCTGACCAGAGACCTAATCTCTGAAACTATATGCCCCAAATAAACCTTTCTTCCATTAAATTATGCTTGTCAGGAATTCTGTCACAGT
Source organism: Muscardinus avellanarius (assembly GCF_963383645.1). Taxonomy (NCBI): domain Eukaryota; kingdom Metazoa; phylum Chordata; class Mammalia; order Rodentia; family Gliridae; genus Muscardinus; species Muscardinus avellanarius. Next base: position 105,137,840 of record NC_137797.1, on the reverse strand, counting down.
CAAAGAAAACCTAACTAAAACATATTGACAGACCACAAGACTATTTCTACTGTAGTATATATACATTTGCTGTACTAATTTCCATTCACCAACAATGTGCAAAGGTTCCCTTATTCAACAGGCTGACCCGCACTTATTATCTTCACTTTTCTTTTCCCTTTCTTTCTTTCTCTTTTTTTCTTTTTGTGGTACTGGAAATGAAACCCAACGGCACTCTACCTCTGAGCTACACCCACCCCCTGTCCTATTTTTTATTCTTTATTTTGAAACAGGGTCTCACTCAGTTATAAAGGGCCTCACTAAGTAGCTGAGGCTGTCTGCGAACCTACATCCTCCGGTCTCAGCCTCCCAAATGCTGGGATCACAAGCGTGCGCTACCACGCCCGGCTTTCTCACCATTTTTATAACAGCCATTCTAACAGGTATTCAGGGATAGCTCATTTTGGTTTTAATTTGCATTTCTCTGATGACTGGTGATGTTGATCATTTTTTCATGCTCCTGTTGATCATTTGTATGTCTTCTTTTGAGAAATATTTGCTCAGGTCCTCTGCCCACTTTTTAATCAGGTTATTTGTTTACTTGCTACTGAATTGTTTAGCATTATATATCTTATATATTTTGAATTTTATCCTTAAATCAAATATATGATTTACAAATATATCCTTCCATTCTGTAGGTTGTCTCTTCTCTGTTGATTATTTCTTCTATATAGAAGTTTCTTAGTTTGATGTAGTCTAACTTGTTTTTGTTGCCTGTACTTTGTGTAATATCTGTGAATTCATTGTCAAAACCAATTTCTGAAAGGTTTCCATGATATATATATATATATATATATATGTATATATATATATATATATATTTGTTTTTGTTTTTTGAGGAGTAGTTGAAATGGAACCCACAAACATTCTATCTCTGAGCTACACTCTCAGCCCTTTTATTTATTTTTATTTATTTATTTATTTTGCAGTACTGGGAATGGAACCCAGGGGCATTCTATCTATAAACTACACCCCCACTCCTATTTTTTATTCCTTTTTTTAAAATTTTTAAACAGGGTCTCACTGAGTTGCAAAGGGCCTTACTAAGTAGCTGAGGCTGTCCTTGAACCACAATCCTCCTGTCTCAGCCTTCCAAATGCTGGGATTGCAAGCATGTGCCACCATGCACAGCTTAGCTTTTTAAATTTTGAATTGGGGTCTCACCAAGTTGCTGAGGGTCTTGTTAAGTTGCTGCAAGTCTCACTATGTTGCTGAGGCTGGCCTCGAACTTGTGATCCTACTGTCACAGCCTCTCAAGTACCCGGATTGCAGGTATGTGCCACCATGCTTGTCTTCCCCTGTATTTTCTTCCAGTTGTTTTACAGTTTCAGATCTTATATTTAAGTCTTTAGGCCACTTTTAGTTTATCTTTGTATATAGTGTCAGATAAGGGTCTGATATCAGTCTTTTGCACGTAGATATCCAGTTTTCCATTGGATATTGTAGGGGTGCTGGAAAGCAGGCTGGAAGAAGCACTTCCCCCCCCCCCCACCAGCATGAGAAGTTAACTAGAGAAGTCTTCTCCCATATTAGGATTAGAAATAAGATATTAGAATATAGAGTTAAGATATAGAAGTAAGGTAGGATTAGAAACAGAATGAAGATCCATAAGCCCAGCTGCCCAGGTTGCAGGATTCAAGGACCAGGGCAGGGGACCCACCAGGTCAAAGCCTCTAATCTCCAGCTTGCCGGCCAAGGTCTTTGAACATGGGCCCCATCCCCATACTCTGAGCCAGATCAGCAAACAAGGCCATGCTAATCTGCTCTCCAGGCAGAGTCCTCAGCGCAGAGATAAGCCTGGCCCAGCCAAGGTGGGTGGGAAAGGCAGCCCTAGGGAATGAACACATACCATAAGGGAGATAAGCAGTCTTTAGCAGGCTCTGATGTGTGTGGATGCATGTTTTAAAATTATTGGTTGCACTTGTTTGTCCTTGTATCTGATTGGTTGTATTCTAAGGTTGGCGGGCTCAGACTTTTGGCGGGCTCTGACATTGTAACCACTCCCTCCTGGGGCTATAAATCCAGACTGTGGAGTGAGCCCTGGGTCAAAACTCGACCATAGTGTCTGGGTCTCAACCCCTGGCTAGCTGGGACAGAGCTGCAGCACAATAAACCTCGCTTGCATTTTACATCTCTTCTGAGTCCTTTGTTATTTGGGTTGGTGGGCGATTCTCGGACCCTTCAGATATAATTTAAGTAGCTGTCTTGCCACTGCATGAAATGGACTATCATTTTACTACTAGGCAACAGTGCCACCGATCTTTTATATTTAGGAGATCAAAGAAACAGTTCTGGAGCCCCATCATTAGGGTTCTGTTCCCCTGGACCCACTCCCTGCAACAATACGGGTATCAGCTGGGGGTTGGTAAAAGAAGTAGAAACCCTAAAGAGTCCTAGGAGATAAAAGGATTACTATAGGATTTAAGCCTCTATACCTGTAATCAGAACTGATGAAACTATAATCCAAGAGAGGTAGTTGGGGGAACAGAAAAGGAGTCACCAACTAATTACTCTAAAACGTCAAGTACATCAAGTACTGCTGAAGTAGGACTGCAAAGGAAATGCTATTGCCTCCGCTCAGCTGCCTGTTCTGTGGTGTCTGTTGAGGGACAGGGTCATGGTTGGTCAGCATACTTGGCAGGAAAGATGAGCTGGAGGTGAAGTGGAGGAGAGTAAGGACAATCTGGAACTAGGCACCTCCTTGTTACCACACCTGACTAGGATGACCTTCAGAGAGTAATGGCCAATGTGTCACCTCTGCCCTCCAAGTTATGGGGTCCTCATCTAGCCAAAATTAACACAGAATAGAGGAGGAGAAACTATGAGCAATTAACTCTGGATTAGACAAATTGAACTTGGTCCAACCACAAGTGCCTCTGTTTCCTTTTGGGGTACCACTTGTCCTCATGCTTAGCCTAACCGACCGGTATCAGTCTTTTCTCATCACACTGACTTTAAACCTTTTGTGTGTTTAGGGAGTTACTGGGGATTGAATCTAGGGGCATTCTACCTCTGAGCTACATCTCCAGCCCTTGCTAAGGGTTGTCCTTGAACCTATGATCCTCCTGTCTCAGCCTCCCAAGTATTACAATTACAGGCATATGTCACCACACCCAGCTTGACTTTATACTTTAAAACACAAAGCACTTTATACTTTAACACATACTTATTATTTCTATAATGAACATATATATTTATGTAAAGCATCTCAGCCCTGAAACTTTTCTTGAATCTACTGGAAAAATAGTTTTCTCTCCACTGGCATTAGTAGTTTGACAGAATGTATGACTAATGTTTCTTCTGACCATCTTTACTTGCCTGGGAATAAAAATATCAGAAAAAGTTGAAATTTGAATAATGATAAACACCTAATGTCATTATCTAAGCAATTGAACTAAAAAGAAATCTTTCTATTCCTAGAATTTTTAACATGTGAAGAGTAACTGAAATATGATAAGTAGCCAATAAGTGTTTGATGAAGGCCTGAATAAGTCAGTACATTTTTTTATGATTAAGCAAGGCTGAGTCAAATACCTGTTTCTATACATAAAAAATTAATATACTATCTCATTCATACACCTGCTGAAAAGACTGAGAGGTCCTGTCCACATTCCAGCCCTCCACTGATACGTGTGGCTGTTAACCAGAAGGAATTTATTCATTTGGATGACCAGTGATACTGTGCTAGATAATATCTAGAACCAATAGATGAGTTAAGCCAAAGCAAGCATACTTGTTTCTCTGGTTTTCAACTAAAAAATATCTGAATAGAGATTGTTCATAGTGGCTATGAAGTTGACTGTGTGCAGGTCATGGAGGAGCAGTATGAAATCCAGGGAAGATGTGTAGAGTAAAATAAAGGAACCCAGTTAAAAGTTGGGAACAGAATAGAGAAGATGCACTGGGTAAAGAGAGAGACATTTATTTTTTTGGTACTGGGTACTGTGGATGGAACTCAGGGACGTTCTGCCTCTGAGCTACACCCCCAGCACTATTTGATTTTTTATTTTGAAATAGGGTTTCACTAAGTTGTGGAGGGTCTCACTATATTGCAGAGGCTGCCATAAATCTAGGAACCTCCTGTCTCAGACTCTCAAGTACTGGGATTACAAGGGTGCTCCACCATGCCTGGCAGAGCGAGAGAGAGTGGGGGGAGGGAGGGAGGGAGGGAGGGAGGGAGGGAGGGAGGGAGAGAGAGAGAGAGAGAGAGAGAGAGAGAGAGAGAGAGAGAATATGAAATGAGAGGATGTGGCCAGGAGCAAGCAATTAGGAATATCTGGTCCTTAGAGCAACAACAGACAATTTTCAGCCAAAAGAAATAACTTTGCTTGAAATTAGGATGCTTCTATGTTTTTTGCAGCCTGAGAGATCATCACTTTAAAATCATCACTGTGACTTTTTCAATTAAGTGTGTAGATAAAAAGAAAACAGCCATTGTAAGAAGGAAGTGTGACCAAATAAGGAGCTGGCTGCTGAGTGACCTAAATCTTCTTGGCAAAACAAAGCTATAAAGAAGTTATAGAGGCTGACTGTAGGCAGTTTATTAACAATTCATTAAGATTCAGGGTAAAGTGTGGTTCTTGTTTTTGCCCAGGGCTGGGGAGGGAACCCAGATCCTAGGATGCTAAGTACTTTACCATAAGCTTACACCTCAAGTCCCTGGAGAAAGTATATTCTTAAGGGTCTAGATAAACATGATAATTTAAAGTAGTTTCTAAAATTGTATTTATTCTTCAAGAGCATTTAAAACTTTACATTCACACACACATGATTCTGTATGCTTAGATTCTGTATGCTGGATACTTTGTGCTATTGCAACTTGAAGCTTGGGTTATTTGGCTTTTTGTTTGAATAGCTATAATAACTGAAGAGGAGACTTTAAAAGAAATGTAAATTCACATAGAAACAGAACATTATGACTGTATTTGGCAGTTTGAAGTACTTATTTTCAATGCCATCTGCCAAATTTGGCTGACATGTTTTTGTCTTTCCCCGGTATCAATCAGAAATTAATGAAAACTAGTTAGAATTTGTTACATTTTTATATTTTTAACAGTTGTATTAAACCTAATAAAATTTTTTATTTGAAATATTTTTTTTATAGAGGAGAGCTAGGGCTTCCTCTTTCTTTTTATTTTATTTTATTTTTTTTGAGGGTCTGGAGATGGAACCCAGGGGCATTTGACCTCCGAGCTACACCCCCTGCCCTATTTTTTTTTTGATTCTTTATTTTGAAACAGGGCCTCACTGAGTTGCAGAGGGCCTCACTAAGTAGCTGAGGCTGGCCGTGAACCGCGATCCTCCTGTCTCAGCCTCCCCAATGCTGGGATTACAAGCGTGCGCCACTACGCCCAGCTAAGCTTATTTTTTTTAAAAAAAAAATAGGGCAGGGGGTGTAGCTCGGAGGTCAAATGCCCCTGGGTTCCATCTCCAGACCCTGGCAAGACCCTGTTTTACAATAAAAATAAAGTAGTGGTGGGGGTGTAGCTTAGAAGTACAGTGTCCCTGGTTTTAAGCTTCAGTGCCACAATAAGGGGAAAGAGAGAGAGAGAGAGAGAGAGAGAGAGAGAGAGAGAGAGGAAGAAGAAGAAGAAGAAGAAGAAGAAGAAGAAGAAGAAGAAGAAGAAGAAGAAGAAGAAGAAGAATGGGAGAGAGAGAGAGAAAGAAAAAAGGAAGAAAAGAAAAAAGGAAAATGAAATCCATTAACTCAGCAGTTCTCCAATTTTTTTGTCTTCAGAAATGTTTTACACTTTAAAAAATATCTTTGGGGATCAAGGAGCATTCTTTGTTGTTACTGCTTTGTTTTTTGGCACTAGTGATTGAATTCAGAGGCATCTACCTCTGAGCTACAACCCCGGCCCCTTCTATTTTTTTATTTTGAAACAGGGTTTCACTGCGTTGCTGAGGACCACCTTGTGTCTCAGCCTCCCAAACACTGGGATTATGGGTATTATGCCACCACAATGGCCTTTTATTAATATTAACCATAATAGAACTCAAAACTGAGAGGAAGTTAAAAGACAAAAATTTCATGTAGCTTTTTGAAAACTCTGCTGAACATTTCTGAGACGATAAAGCAAAAAGGCAAATGATGTGTGTTAAATTATTTTAAAACAATTTTGACTTTGAGGATGCCCTGGAAGAATTTCAAAGCTCCCCAGTGGCCATGAACTGCAGATTGAAAACGATGTTATTAGCTGAAAGATTTTTGGGAAGCTTGATGATGGGTGGGTTAGGCTAATAATACCTGGACTCAAAGCTGATCTTATCAATACAATAAGAAAGCCATTATATTTGTTAAAAAATACAAAGTGTATGGCATCATCTCTGAAACATTCCAGCAAAAAAGGACCTCACTATAATAAAATTTCTATATTTAACAAGTTTAAAGGAAATACAATTTTAAATAACAATCCATAATCTGGTTGTTATGGTCAGATCTAGAGTGCCCCCTGCAGAGGCCCAGGGGGCACTGAGCCTCTACTGTTAATAATGTTCAAGATTGATAAGGTTCAATCATCAGCAGATTTATCTAGATGGTCACCTGGGCGGGAGGGCTGTGGCTGGAGCCCCTGGCCTGCTTGTTTGCTCTCTCGCCTCCGGCCTTCCTGACTCCAGCAGAGCTCACATGCTCTCTCTCTCTCTGCTCCCTGAGGCCCTGGCATGAGCCTCAGCTCCTCACTCCCACCTCACATGGACTGAACTCAGACTGCCAGGAAAACTGAGCACATAAATCTTCCTTCCTCTAGGTTGTGGGGTCAGTTGTCTTGGATTATAGCAGTGGTGATAATAAGACACCGGTAAACTCTATATGACTTACAAACTAATTTTGTGTTTGTGTGTGGGGGGTACTTGGGGTAGAACCCAGAGGCTTTCTACCTCCGGGCTATACTCCCAGACCTGTTTTATACTTTATTTGGAAACAGGGTCTCACTAAGTTGCTGAGAGCCTCACTAAGTAGCTGAGGCTGGCTTTGAACCTGTGCGATCCTCCTGTCTCAGCTTCCCAAGTGCTGGGATTATAAGCGTGCGCCACCACGCCCAGCTAAACTCTTTCCTTTATTTGAAAATAGTTTTCGGTTCAGAAGGCCACTGGTCCCCTGCAGCACACTTTGAGAACTGTTGATGTGCCGCTTTCAAGCACGACACCGGAGACGATCTTCTTTGGACTCTTTATTATCCCAGGCTCTTACATACTCTCCTCCTCTCCGCTCCCCGCTCCCCGCTTATATATCCCAAGCAGCCAATCAGCACTCAGATCACTCGCTCCATGCAAAATTAGCTCATTTGTTACAAACAGTGGTATGTTGTGTTCCCGTGCGCCCCATGCTCCGGTTACCGGACTTCCTGAAAGTTGTTTACTGCTTAATGGGCCTCACAGAGCTTCCGCTCGGCGCTATTTTTAGGTCTTCGAGCTAGCAGGCAATGGGTGGGGCTCTTCACAGTTCCCCCTTTTTGTTTTTAAGCAGAAGAGGATAGAGGACTCAACCCCTGCTATAGTTTATGCAATTATTTGCCACCACCTTTTTTGCAGGGACGGGCGAGCAATACAGTGGTAACCCGTATGCAGCTGAGCATATCCTCCTTGGGATGCACCCTCCCGGGGTCCCAAGTGCAGTCCTTGCTGACATTCTGCTTTATGATTTTTCCATTGCGGCTAGCCAAACAGTAGGCGATTGTCCTGCTTCAACCGCCATGAAAGCCTGAGCTAGGAGCATCTGATCCTTGGCCCTCTGCAGAAATAAACGTCTCAGGCAACAGAGACATAGAATGCACAGGAAAACAAAACAAAATCCCAATGCTCCCAACCCGGCCCATTCTTTTAGATGGAATGCTGCCTTCTGGATCCGGGACGCCAGCGTTTGGGCCACTTTGGGGTCGATTCGGGTGGTGTTGACCTTGATGATTTCAGCACGTAATTGTTCGGTTGATTCGGGTGGTGTTGACCTTGATGATTTCAGCACGTAATTGTTCGGTCGATTCGGGTGGTGTTGACCTTGATGATTTCAGCACGTAATTGTTCGGTGAGTTTATCAAACTCCCAGCTCCAGTTGCCCCATTGTTGCTCACTCCATACTGGTTTTGTCCAGATCAGCATGGTGATCAGGTGTATCCATCCCTGAGGCGTCATCTTGCGATATTATTTGACGAGTCAGTCTCTCTGGGATCCAAATCGGATCGGTTCCGTCCTGTGGGAAAACACAAACAGAGCCTCTGGCCCATGTGAGTACCGGATCAGGTCCCTTCCATTTTCCGGTGAGGACATCTTTCCATTTTACCATATCATGGGGAATACTAGAAGGACAAAAATGGCGATCTGCGGCCGATTTGCCATTAATATCTAAATTTAAAAAATTTAAAGTAAAAAGTGCCAAAGATAATCGCTGCCTTGGTTTCAGATTCTCACCTATTCCCCCTTTTTGTTTTATTAGACATTCTTTTATTGTGCGATGGGCGCGTTCAACAATGCCCTGTCCTTGAGGATTATATGGAAGGCCATGTTTTAATGTTACGCCCATCTGTTTACAGAAAGACTGAAATTTTTGTGAGGTATAAGCCGGACCATTATCAGTTTTTATTTCTTTTGGCACATTCCATGCTGCCCAAGCTTCAAGACAATGAGCGATAATGTCACGAGCTTTTTCCCCTGTGTGAGTAGAAGCATATATAATTCCAGAAACAGTATCAACAGAAACATGTACATACTTAACAGAGCCAAATTCAGGTATATGGGTCACATCCATTTGCCATAAATGTAAGGGGAGCAACCCACGTGGGCAAACACCAACATTAGAAGAGGGGATAAAGGGTGCACAAGTACCACAGGCCTTGATGATGTCACGGGCTTGACAACGAGGAATTTTAAATTTAATCTGTAAAGTTTTAGCATTTACATGAAACTGGCGATGAAAATCTTGTGCCCGTTGAAGTGGGGTGAGAGAGAAAATCATGGGCATCTTCGTAAGCTTATCTACATAATCATTACCTTGGGCAACAGGCCCTGGTAAGCCTGTATGTGCCCTAATATGTTGTACATAAAAGGGATTTTTCCTCATCAAAATTAAATGTTGAATTTTAGATGCCAAGTAGTGGATGGGCGTATGTGTTGATATTTGCCCCGCACATTCAAGGGACTTTATCATCTCTACAGCATAGGAGGAGTCCGATAACAAATTAAAGGAAGAATCATATCTCTCAAACACTTCTAATATAATATTTAGTTCAACTAGCTGAGGTGATATATGCTGATATTGAACAACTATGGGTTTTTGTCCTTCTATCATAAAAGCTCCAAGGCCAGATTTTGATCCATCAGTAAAAATATTGATAGCGAAGGGTATAGGTGTTCTTCTGGTTATGGTTGGAAAGATAATAGGATGTTGAGTTGCAAAATGTAATATAGGATCTTTAGGTAAGTGATTATCTATCTCTCCATTAAACACACATCGTAATATAGCCCAATCATCCAGGGAGGTTTGTAAAATTAATATTTGGTGTTTACTATAGGGAACAATAAGCTTATTAGGGGTTTGGCCAAAATGTTGAATACATTGCTGTATGGCAAGAACAGCAACTTTTGTCACCATAGAGGGATAATACTCAATAACCTTTTGAGGAGATAGTTTAGGATGAATCCATAATAGAGGTCCTTGTTGCCATAAGACCCCAGTGGGTTGGAGCTCAGTAGCCAGTATGCATGCCCAAATAGAATCCCTCGGTGAAATGCGCTTAAGGGAAGCCTTAGTTAAAGCTTGTTCTATCAAACTTAAGGCTTCCCGGGCTTCAGCAGTCAGCATTCTAGGAGAGGTCAAGGAAGAATCTCCTTTGAGGATATCATATAAAGGTTTTAGCATAAAATTTGGGATTCCTAAAGCAGGACGTATCCAATTAATATCTCCTAATAACTTTTGAAAATCATTTAAAGTGTGTAACTGGTCTGTACGAATGGTGACCTTTTGAGGCGTGACAAAATTGGGATAAAGAATATTTCCCAAAAAATGGGTGACGGTGCCCTTTTGAACCTTTTCAGATGCTATAACTAAACCCTTTTCCTCAAGGGCTTTAACAAGCACACAATACGCTTCATCCAGTACCTTTTCATTTTCACAGGCTAATAGGATATCATCCATATAATGGAGACAACGCAATGGAGGGAATTTATCCCTAACAGGTTGTAAGGCAGCATCCACATATAGTTGACAAAGAGTGGGGCTATTCGCCATACCCTGGGGGAGCACTCTCCACTCATATCTCTGGTCAATTTGCTCTTGGTTTAGGGATGGCACAGTAAAAGCAAAACGTGGGGTATCTAGAGGATTTAATGGTATAGAGAAAAAGCAATCTTTTATATCAATCACTATAATTGGCCAGAATTTTGGAATAGTTGAGAGAAGGGGGAGTCCACGTTGGACTGGTCCCATAACTTGCATTTGTTCATTTATGGCTCGGAGATCATGTAATAGTCTCCATTTTCCTGATTTTTTCTTTATTACAAATATAGGGGTATTCCAGGGTGATGTGGATGATTGGATATGTCCTAATTTTAGTTGTTCTTTTACTAACTCTTTTGCTGCTTCCAATTTTTCACGGGGGAGAGGCCACTGGGAAACCCATACTGGATCCCCCGTCTTCCAAGTGATGGGAATTGCCTCCCCAGTGGCTACTCCACAAAACCCAATCCCTGTTTAGTGTTTTGTCCTTCAGTGGGGACAGGGCTCCTCCGTCCCTGTAGGTTTCGCCCTAATCCAAATGATGGATGAAAACCTTGCTTGTTAAACATATGTAGCGCCTGGGGAGAATATTCATTATGTAATCGGAATCCCATGTCCAGAAGTAGATCTCGACCCCACAAGGAGACCGGAATTTCCAGCATATAGGGTGTAAAGGTCCCAGAATGTTTTTCTTGGTCCTCCCAATGAAGGGGTCTAGCACTAATATCAGGTGTTTTAATGTATCCTAATCCTCTAAGCTGTGTGTCAGCCTTTTTTATGGGCCAGGCGGGGGGCCAATCCTTAGAAGCAATTACACTAGTATCTGCCCCTGTATCAAGCAATCCTAGAATCGGCTTTCCCTCCACTTTCAAAGTAATTAAAGGTCGTTTTCCCATATCAAAGGCGAGAGATATTATATTAGTACCAGAGGACCCAAACCCTTTTTCTCCTCGCTGTTCCTTTTTTGAAGGGAAGAGAGAATGTAGACTAGGTAATAATAACAGCTGCGCTATCCGATCACCAGGAGAGATGGCAACAATTCCTCTGGGGGCGGAGACCATAACCTTTATAACGCCCTCATAATCTTGGTCAATAACTCCAGGATGAGTTATTAGGCCTTTCATGGTGGATGATGATCGCCCCAAAACTATGCCCACTGTTTCTGGGGGTAATGGCCCTGACATATCAGTCGACATAATTTGAATTCCCATTCGAGGGGTTAATACCAGCCGGGTGGTGGCACAGAGGTCCAATCCCGCTGAACCGGGAGTGGCTCTCCGGATTCCTTGGGCGGTTGGAGATTGGGCCATTGGGGTGTTTGGTGTGTCTCTATAGCATTGTACATTTGTTGGCCCCCATACTTGTAAGGGCCCTGGGGATGGGGGCCCCGTTTCCCGTTTTTTGACAGCAGGGGACCCTGTCCCGACTGATCATGGGACGGTAGGATATTGCCGTCAATATCCTTAACGGACCGGCACTCTGAGGCGGGATGTCTGCCTTTTCTACATCTCTTACATAGGTCTGGTGGGCTCTTTTGAGAGAGAGAGCCTCGTTTTGGGCAGTCTCTTTTTAAATGCCCTGCCGCCCCACATGAAAAGCAATTTCCTAGTCGGGTGTTGTTATTGCCCTTTTGCCTGCCAGATGCTTGCATGATAGCCGCAGCGAGCCCCGAGTTGGTTAAAGGTCCGCCGAGTTCTCTACATAACTTCATCCATACTTCTAAACCTTTACTTTTATATGGATTTATAGCTTGTTTGCATTCAGTATTACATTGTTCGAAAATAAGCTGTTTAACAAGTGGCATGGCTGCATCGACATCCCCGAATATTCGTCCAGCAGCTTCTACCATCCTAGCCACAAAATCAGAAAAAGGCTCAGTGGGACCTTGAATTATCTTAGTAAGATTGCCTGACACCTCCCCTTTATTAGGCAAACTTTTCCATGCCCTGGTGGCCAAATTGTTTATCTGATCATACACTTGTTGAGGGTAACAGGTCTGGTTGTTAGCAAATTGTCCCTGTCCCAAAAGCATATCCAAATTCCAGGCAGGTTGTCCTGCGGCCTGATTCACCGCTGCTTGCTCTACTGCGAACTCAATAAGGAAAGCCTTCCAATCTAAATACTGTCCTGGGGTCAAAGCCGCTCGGGCCAAGTTCTGCCAATCTCCAGGGGTCATGGCATACCTGTAAATGCTTTCTAAGGTGGCTACGGTGTATGCAGCATTGGTACCATAAGTCCGCACGGACTCAGCAATATGTTTTACAAGCTTATAATCTAAAGGCTCATGATACCGAGGTCCTCCTCCTTGTGGTTGAAACACGGGGAAAGCCTGTCTGGATAGTAACATTTCCGGCTCACGCCATACCTTTTCATTAAAGGAGCGGCCTCCGCTTTGTCCTGGAGCTGAGGGATTATAGGGCGGAGGAACAGAGCCCTGCGAGGGGTCCGTAGCTAGGGTTAATCTGCTGACTTCCTCCTCTATTGCCGCAAGTTCCTCGTCCGAGTCCCCCTCCCCTTCAGAGCCTAGTTCACTAGCTGGGTGAGAGGAAGTGGACCGTTCCTCTTTTAACAGATCAAGTGCCACTTGTCCCTCTCGCACTAGCGGTTTGTAGTATTTCTGCTCCAAACATGCCCTGACGAGGCGCCACAAAGGATAAGTTCCTCCCGTGACTTGATTGTTTTTCTCTGCCCTTTTAATATCCTTCCCTAACTTATCCCAACTTGCCAGGGTCAAGTTTCCTGATACTGCAAACCAAGGGGCCACCTCATCCACTTGGCTCAAAAAACCCTGAATAGTCTTATCCCTAAGTTTTAACCCCTTTCCGTTTAATAAGGCTTTTAAAGCCTTTTGTATTGGATGAGATGGATTATTTCCCATACCTATTCAGCCTCAGGTCCAGCCTGAGAGTATACTACCCTATAAATCCTCCCCTCAAAGGAGCTCCCCTTCGTCCTCAAACGGAGTTGGGAAAGAACAATCTTATGATCCTCTACTTTGTAGAGCCTCCCTCTTCACAGGAGAACTTACCAGCCGGCTGCCCTAGAAAGTCCAAAGTTCTGACCGTCTCGTTGAGAGAGATTCCCCGTACGGGCCACCACTTGCCGCTTTCAAGCACGACACCGGAGACGATCTTCTTCGGACTCTTTATTATCCCAGGCTCTTACATACTCTCCTCCTCTCCGCTCCCCGCTCCCCGCTTATATATCCCAAGCAGCCAATCAGCACTCAGATCACTCGCTCCATGCAAAATTAGCTCATTTGTTACAAACAGTGGTATGTTGTGTTCCCGTGCGCCCCATGCTCCGGTTACCGGACTTCCTGAAAGTTGTTTACTGCTTAATGGGCCTCACAGAGCTTCCGCTCGGCGCTATTTTTAGGTCTTCGAGCTAGCAGGCAATGGGTGGGGCTCTTCACATTGATGTAAGCAATCACAGTTTTAGTGAAAGATGAGAATCGGGAAGACACACCAGGGGAGTTGGTTAAGAAATGACTGCTGTGTACCAAATGTTGAGCGTTTTGTATCAATGCTTAGTAGACAGTTTGGCTAAGAAGAGAGGAGAATACTGAGAGTGAGAGCTGAAGGGAGGTGTAACTGGAGGAGGCTTTTGAGCATGTCTTTTCAAAAGTGGGGAGATGATGGAGAAAAGGATCCAGTTTATAGAGCAAGAAACTGAAGTTCAGGAGAGAAAAGAGTGGAATAGTTTTGAAGAATGTAAATGGTGGTTAAAATGAGAAGCCAGGGTAAGAATTGGTTCTGGGTACGGGGAGGGACACTTCCTCTCAGGCCAGCGTAGGGTAAGGCAAGAGAGAGCCACGGGGCACATAACTTGGGTGCGTGCTCGCCGTCAGCGTCGTGCAGGTCCAAGACCAGCAGTGGAGAACGCTCTAGGCCTGGCCCTCCTCTTCCTTAGCTATGTGAAGAAACAAGGACAGCCGACCGGTTTATAGATTTGGTGTGGGACACACAGAGCACTCCAGTCTCTTGTGTTCTATTTTGTCTATGAAGTAGACACTGTTCTGGCACAAGGGAGAGGGCCATGGTGGAGTATAAAATCTGAGAATATGGGAAAGGTTTAGAATATATTTCTCTAACTCTGAGGTACATTTTATTTATTTTTTCTTTTTTTTGTGTGTGTGTGTGTGTATGTGTGTGGTTGTTGGAATTCATCCCAGGGACATTCTACCTCTGAGGTACACCTCCAGTCCTATTTTATTTTGAAGCAGGGTCTTATTACACTGAGGAGGGCCTCACTGGGTTGCTGAGACTGGCCTCAAGCCTGTGGTCCTCCTGTCCCAGCCTTCCAAGTGCTGGGATTACAAATGTGCACCGTCACACCCAGCTTTTATTCCTATATATTGGATAGAGTCTTATTATGCTGCCCAGGCTGGCCTTGAATTCTTGCTTCCGCTTCCGCCAGAGGTGAGACTACAAGCATTCATCACTACAGAGCTACTTTTAAAACAACTGATAGTGTTAACATAGCACGTTTCTGATATCCGTACACGTTCAACATGGTTTTGTTAGCCCTCTAAACATTTTATTATTGAAAAGGCATTACTAATGGCGTTTGTGAACTGCAGAGGGATGGTAGCATTAAGGGTGAGAAGGCTGTGATGGACTGGCTCTGAGTCCCCCGGAGGCTCCTGTGTGTGAAGGCTTGGTCCATATCTGAAGGCACTATTGGGAGCGTGTGGGGCTTTACAAGGTGGGGCCTGGGGGATGCTGTTAGGTCTCAGGAGTGTTTCTGTGAGGGGGTATTGGGCCATGGCTTCCTCTCTCTCTCTGCTTTCCAGCTCCAGGAGGTAAACATCTTTGCTCCACCACCTGCTCCCCACCATGATACTCTGCCTCGGCACTGGCCCAAAGTGATAGCGCCAAGTAATTATGGAACCTCCGTAACGATGGTCCAAAACCTTTTCTCCATTCAAGCTGATTTTTGTCAGCTATTTTGTCACAGCAGTGGAATTCTGACTAGCACAGAAGCTAACATAGAAAACTATGGTAGGATTTCTAACACAGAGAATGTGGTAGATGTTGAGGTACACAGGGGCAAAGAAAACACTGCCAGACAGCAGGGAACAGGCTTTACTTAGGAATAAAACCTGAAGGAGGCCTTTGACGGAGAGAAAGCCCCAAAGAATCTGAAAGCCCGCCTCCTTATAGGCTAGGGGCTTTGTATGAGACAAGGGAGGGAGGGGGTATAGGAACAGTCGTGTAAAACAATGGTTGGTGAGCTAGCGGCCAGGTCATAGCAGGGCAGTAGTCAGGGGGCGTTTCTCTTTGTTTTTCCTTGTTCTCAGTCCTCGTCCAGCAAGACCTTATGGCTAGATCTCACAGAGCCCATGGTAGGATTATTGAACTATGTTAAAGGGACACGAGCATCAGGTAAACTTTCATCTGGAGCAGCACAATCTGCTTGAGTAAGTGGTTTATGTTCAACAACAAGCTGATGCAAGCATTCATTTTTCTAGTTGTGGTATATCCTGACTTGACTTTCCAGAATTTAGTAGTTTCTATAGTTGTATATATTTTTTAAGTGAAATTAAAACTAATAAAATTCAATTAATTTCCAAGAGGGATTCACAGATAAAGAAGAAAGTTACTAGGTCAATTGAAGTCAATACAAAGCTTACATATCTATTGAAAATAAAACAGAAAAGAAGTCCCTGAGGTAAGCCAAATATATCTTTGGAAGTCTAGTAAAAAATTTTTTCAAATAATCCAAAAATCAAGGAAAGGTAAAATCATATGAACATTGACTGTGGCCTAATTTTTTGGCTTGAAAAACATTATACTTATTATTTTGGTAAATGAAAATATTTATTTGTTTTTTATTTCAATAAAGATTTTTAGAGTATATTGATATAATAAAAAAGGTTATAACTTAAAGAGCATGTCTTTCACTTTTTTATGAGAATTTTTTTTCAAAAACATTTAATTATGTTTTTTCTGGTAATTAACCAAATACAGCCTGCTTTCTGCATGTGCAATTTTCACATCTGCGAGTTTCAACCAACTGCTGATAAAAAATGTTTAGGAAGAAAACTTGAACATATATATACTTTTTACCTGGCCATTATTCCCTAAACAATACTATATAACAACTATTTACTTATCATTTATATTATAAGTATTCCAGAGATTATTTAAAATACCTGAGAGGATATATATATATATATATATATATATATATATATATGTATTTGTATATAGATAGATAGATAGATAGATAGATATAGATATCCTCTCAGGATATTTTATTTACTTGTTTATTATTTCAATAAAGATTTTTAGAGTATATTGATACAACAAAAAAGGTTATAACTTAAAGAGCATGTCTTTCACTTTTTTATAAGAATTTTTTTCAAAAACATTTAATTTTGTTTTATTTTTCTGGTAATTAACCAAATACAGCCTGCTTTCTGCATGTGCAATTTTATACACACACACACACACACACACACACACACACACACACACATACATATATATATTGTAAATACTATGCCATTTTATTTGTTTTTATTTATTTTACTTTTTGGTGCTGGGAATTAAACACTGGAGCATTTTACCTCTGAGTTACACCCTGGCCCTTTATATTTTTTATTTTGAAACAAGGTGTCCCTAGGCTGGCCTCAGACTGTGGTCTTTCTATCTCAGCTGCCCAACTACCAGTATGACAGGCATGTGCCACCGCGCCTGGCTCCGCCCACCGCGCCTGGCTCCGCCCACCGCGCCTGGCTCCGCCCACCGCGCCTGGCTCCGCCCACCGCGCCTGGCTCCGCCCACCGCGCCTGGCTCCGCCCACCGCGCCTGGCTCCGCCCACCGCGCCTGGCTCCGCCCACCGCGCCTGGCTCCGCCCACCGTGCCTGGCTCTCCCCACCGTGCCTGGCTCTGCCCTAGCCCTTTTTATTTCTATTTTGAAAGAGGGTCTCATAAGTTGCTGAGGGCCTTGCTAAGTTTCTGAGGCTAGCCTAGAACCTGTGATTCTTCTGTCTCAGCCTCTCAAGCACCAGGATTACAGGCATGCACCACTATACCCTCTTCACCACATGATTTTAATTAAAAAAATTTTTTTTTGTGGGTCTGTGGATGGAACCCAGGGGAATTCGACCTCCGAGCTACACCCCCTGCCCTAGTTTTTCTTCTTAATTTGAAACAGGGTCTCACTGAGTTGCAGAGGGCCTCCTTAAGTAGTTGAGTCTGTCCGCGATCCATGGTCCTCCAGTCTCAGCCTCCTGAATGCTAGGATTACAAGTGTGTGCCACCACGCCTGGCACACCACATGATTTTATATAAAGGATTTGAGCATATATGGGTGTCCAAGCAGTTCCTAGAACCAATCCCCCAGCATACTGATAGATTACTCTAGTTAATTGAAGAGTGGGTATATGAGCACCAAAACC
Source organism: Muscardinus avellanarius (assembly GCF_963383645.1). Taxonomy (NCBI): domain Eukaryota; kingdom Metazoa; phylum Chordata; class Mammalia; order Rodentia; family Gliridae; genus Muscardinus; species Muscardinus avellanarius. Next base: position 105,120,182 of record NC_137797.1, on the reverse strand, counting down.
CTTTTGTCATTATTTCTTGTATAATTTATCTAGAGCCAGATGTGATGGCACACACCTATAATCCCAGTAGTTGGGAGGATGAAAAAAGGAGGATGCCAGGTTCGAAGACAGTCTCAGCAAGAAGTGAGACCAAGAGCATCAGCCAAGCTAGACCTTGTTTCAAGATAAAAATTGTTTAAAATGGGGCTGGAGGTATAGCTCGAGGTAGAACGGTTCTATCTAGTGCCAAAAAATTAGTTCAGTCCTCAGTACCCCCCAAAAAAATGATCTAGAAAGAAAGAAAAAGGAAAATTAGATAAGGAAAATTTGTTGCATGACCTGAACCATTAATACCATTAATACTTGAGATTGAAATAAAGAATTTGTTTATTATATTTTATCACAGTTCAGCTATATCAAATACAAGGTTTTATGTATGTAGGTATCCATTTTATTTCTTAAACTGCACCTGTATCAAATGTATGACACTGTGTGTAAGATGAATACATCTCTTCTTAGATACACGTACAGAGAAGTGAGGTACTAGATAACCTAAAGAAAAAGTCTTTTAAAACGGGAGAGAGAAGCAGTACCTAAAGCTTAAAATACTAGGTTTCAAGGGAATGGAATGAAGTCCTATGGGCCTAATGCAGAGAACAGTTTTAAAAATGACTTCACGGAGCCGGGCGTGGTGGCGCACACTTGTCATCCCAGCCTTCGGGAGGCTGAGACTGGAGGATCGCTGTTCACTGACAGCCTCAGCTACTGAGTGAGGCCCTCCACAACTTAGTGAGACCCTGTTTCAAATTAAGGAATAAAAACTAGGGCAGGGGGTGTAGCTTGGAGGTCGAATGCCCCTGGATTCCATCCCCAGACCTCAGACCTGAAAAAAAAAAAAAAGAAAAAAAAATTCTCTCTCACACACGTCTGTAAAACCCTTTAACAACACCCAAATTGGTGTTTTATTGCATAACTAGAAAAAGATGTGTATAAACCAGAGGCCAGAAATTTGGAGGTTAGGGTTAGGGTTTAGAATCCTGCCTACCACAGTGGCTAATTTAGTTGTAAGCCTAGAGGTGAACTTACACCTCATGATTTGACCTTTCCATCCCTTTCTACATGTAAGTAGAATTAAGAGTTGTCTGCTATAGTTTGGGTCTGAAATATCCCCCAAGTCCCATGTGTTGGAGGCTTGCTTGACCAGTCATGCTGCTATTGAGATGTGGTGGAACCTTTATGAGGTAGGGCCTAAGGGAAAGAAGTTGATCATGGGGAAATGGCCATCTCAAGGGGACTTGGGGCCCTAGCCCCGCCTGTCTCCCACCTTCTCTGCTTCCTGGCTACCCTGAGGGGAGCAACTCCTCTACCACACACTCTGCCGTGAAGCACCATGACACCACAGGCAGCCACCGAGACCTCTCCACCACAGTGAAGCTGATGACCAGATACTCTGTCTTACCAGGGACTCCGGTTCTTATATCTAACGTCAACATGTCTGACAAGTTACAAGCTACTTGCTTACATGCTACCTACATTTAATAAATTCTGAGTCTCACCTGTATCTTGTAATCTACGAGCTTACCTAGTATATAAGCTTAAGACTTCTTATGACTTAAAAATATGTCATTTGTTTGAAATGGATTGAATATTCTCAAATAGAGAAAACAAACATGATCGTGTTTCAGCAAGCAAAAAAAGGAGGAAGTGAAAATGGTATGCCCCTCCCCCACTTACCTACACTCTAAGGACTTTCACAAACATGACTAAGGCTTATATTCCACTGGCCAGGACTTGGTCACATGGTCATACCTAGCTTAAAGAGAGATAAAGAAAAGCAATCTTTATTTGGGTGATCATGTGCCTAGATAAAGATTGGGTGGGTGTTCTGTTCCAAAGGAAGGAGAGAAAGAGACGGCAGAGGATAATTTCTGTTGCCATTAGTTAAGAAACCAAATTAGCAATAATAATTTTGAAATAAAGACTATAGCTAAAGCTCCCATGTCTGGTTATGTGGCAATAGCTAATATTTGTGATTTATGACCTACATTTCCCCATGCCTAGACTGTCCTTGCCTTCTGGAGGTACTTGCGCTAGTGTGAGGGTAATCTCTTCCCTCTCCCACTCCTCCTGTTCCAGTGGAGTGATTTAAACTTCAGATTTTGTGATTGATGAGTCACGTTGCATATGTGAGTGGTACTGGGGATTGAACTCAGGGGCATTCTACCTCTGAGCTACACTCCCAGCACTTTGAAGCAGAGTCTTGTGAAGTTGCTGAGGTTGGCTTCAAACTTGCAGTCCTGTCACAGCCGCCCAAGCGCTGGGATTACAAGCCTGTTCCTGTATATAATACTGTAAGGGTCTCTGACACCAACAGATGATAGTAGAAGATGACCACAGGAGCGCCTTAAGATTCTCGCTACTCTCGTCTTTCCTCCTGTATAACCAACCTCCGTAGTACAGACAAAGTCATCACATCCTTTTCATCAGAGCCTTTTGCTTTGATGGCATAAAAAGCCCGAAATAGCCAGCTGGCAGTTTCCTCTTCAAATTTAGCTCCACATTTACCACATTTCATTCTCCTCGGGTACTGAGAGTTTAGAACTTAAAAGCCCATTTACAAGTTCAGGAGACAAAATTCTGAAAGCAGGTTATTATCATTTGTGTGGGGGGGGGCGGGGGGTCTGGGGATGGAACCCTGAGGCATTTGACCTCTGAGCTACACCCCCTACCCTATTTTGTATTGTTTATTTTGAAACAGAGTCTCACTGAGTTGCGGAGGGCCTCACTAAGTAGCTGAGGCCGGCCTCACACTACGATCCTCCGGTCTCAGCCTCCCAAATGCTGGGATTACAAGTGTGCACCACCATGTCCAGCTGAAAGCAGGTTATTAAATGTGATCACAAGTAATGCCACTTCCAAGCACACTGCTGATATCCTAAAATTTGATTCCTACTACAGATGAGAAGTGCCACTGGTGGTCAGTGGTCAGAACATCTATCACATTCTGCATGATCTGTCTGGATAGCTGTGCAAAATGATGGTACTGATCTGATACATTACTGACATTTTCAGTAAAATGTTCCACTTTCTTACATGGCTGACTTGTAGGTAAAGAGGGTCGAGAATGGTCTGAGAAGCTGGGCACGGAGGCATACACTTGTAATCCCAGCATTCAGGAGGCTGAGACAGGAGGGTCGTGGTTTGAGGCCAGCCTCAGCTACTCAGTGAGACCCTGTTTAAAATAAAAAATAGGGCTGGCAGTGTTGCTCGGAGGTAGAATGCCCCTGGGTTCCATCCTCAGTAACACACACACACACACACACACACACACACGAATGGTCTGAGATAATGCCAGTGGAGTGCAGGAAGGCTTGCAGTGTGTTCACTGAGTTTGCTGGTTATGGCTTTATACCTGTGGAGAGCCATGCACAAACAGAGCATTTGAAAAAAGGACTAAGTATTGTCCTCTATATGGCAAGAAGAGCTTTGTGAAGTTGGCCCCAAATCAGATGAGTGCTTGTCTTTAAAAGTGCAGGTGAGCTGAGCATGGTGGCACACCCCTATCATCCTAGTCCTTGGGAGGCTGGGACAGGGGGATCGCAGGTTCGAAGACAGCCTCCATAAGTAGTGAGATTCTCATCAACCTATCAAGACCCTACTTTAAAAATGAGATAGGGCTGGGTGTAGTTTAGAGGTAGAATACCCCTGAGTTCAATTGCTGTTCTTACACACACACACACACACACACACACACACACACACACACATACACACACACACACACACACACACACACACACACACAGTGCAGGTGAGCTTTCTGTTTGCTGATCACAGGGCCTTGGCAATTGAAGCTTAAGCAAAGTGGCTAGGTTAGCCATGCCGTATTGAGGTCCAGGTGATAAAACCACAATGGCCTCCTCCACTGCATCTTACTGCTTTGCACCTGGGTGTCTTGAGCAAGAACCAGGCCAGGGATGATTAAGGACCGCAGTGTAGGTTGTACCCTCCAACTGTTTAGCCATCGTGTGTTGAGAACTATCAGAGAGCTCAGGTTTAGGTTGAGTTCAGAATGTGCCTGGGTCAGCTGTGCAACACACTCACATGGGGTGCCAGCTGATAGGTGTTTCTCTTTTTCGTGGTATTGGGATTGAACCCAGGGACTTCCTACCTCAGAGTTACACCCTCAGCCCCATATTATTATTTTCCTTATTTATCTTTTAGGTACTGGGGATTGCACCAAGGGACATTCTACCTCTGCGCTACACCCCCAGCCTTATTTTTTATTCTTTACTTTGAAACGGTCTGAGTTGCAGAGGGCCTCGCTAAGTAACTGAAGCTGGCTGGGAAACTGTCTCAGCTTCCCACGGACTGGGATTACAAGCGTGGCCATCATGCCCAGCTTCGTTTTTATTTTGAAACAGAGGCTTGTGAGGTTGATGAGAGTCTCACTACTTGTTGATACTGTCCTCAAACCTGCGATCCTCCTGTCTTCACTTCCCACGTACTGAGATGACAGGCGCGCACCACCACACTGGGCTAGTGTATAATATTTCCAAGCCCCTATTCTGACCAGTAGAATTAGTGGTGTGTTGGGTCCTGAGCACTTGGTATGTTAGATCATAATCAGTATCAAATAGTCCATAAAACACTTCTCCATAAAAAGCCTTCTCCCACTGTGTGATATTCTATCATTTTTTCTGTAGGGGTTTCTACCTCTTAGCCACTTAAATACTCCACAATTATAACCTCATTCGTGCCAGAGAACGGCTTAGCAGCCTGCTGTTCTGATACGGTGGTATAAGCCACTCTTGGTTAGATTACCTAAAACATACATTAGACAGAGTCTTAGTACGCCGGTTATAAAATTTTCTTGCAAATCCTATTGTTCAGAAGTTAAAACCACTGATATCTGGAGTGAGGCATCTTTTATTAACTTTTAAATTACTGTACTTAATTAACTGTTACTTTTCACTCTGCTTTACTTGTGTCACTACATCCGTTTTTATCTGCTTAGTAGTTGCCACTGTTCCAAGCCAACCCCCAATTCTCCCAATAGCATAGGTAACAATAATTCTAATTTTGGTTTCTGCCTCTATACCAGTTGGTTTGGAAAACCAGCTTTGACTTTTCTCTTAAAGTGTGTTCTAAGGATCGCATGCATAGGAATTCCCTGGAAGATTTGGGTAAAAACACCAGCTCGTAAGCTAATTTGAGTTCTACATAGTGTCTGTGTACAAGGCCCGGGGGGGGGGTCTTCATTTGCCTGGATGGCTTCTCTTATCTTTTGTCTCCTAGTGACTAGAGAGATGGATACACTATTGAATGCTTATAGGTAAATTTGACAGGTCTGTGAAAGAACCAGTACCCTATTCTCTTCAGGGAAAACGTTGTATTCCTTTTTATCTAGACACAAATATTGTGTCTTCCCCAATGCAGATGCTGACACCTAAATCTCAATGTGACGGTGCTTAGAGGAGGCACCTTTGAAAGGTCATTAGGTCATGAGTGTGGAGCCCCAAGAATGGGATTTGCACCCTTATAAGAAAAGGCCAGAGAGCTAGCTTGCTCTCTTTCCCTTATGTGAGGCTGAAATAAGAAATCAGCTGTCCATGGGCAGGAGGAGAGCCTTTAGACTCCAACCATGATGACATTCTGATCTGAGGATTTCAGCTTCAAGACTGTGAACAAGAAATCTCTGTTGCTTATATCCAGTTAATTGTGCTTTGTCACAGCATCTCCAGCTGAGTAAGGTGTTTCATTATAAAACCAGAAAGAAAGTAAAAAAACAAAAAAAGGTGGGGAGTTTATGTCCTATCCAAGGTAACAGAGTTAGAGCCGAGAGTGGGGTGCACACCAGTAGTCCCAGCATTCCGGAGACTAAGGCAAGAGGATCACTTGAGCCCAGGAATTCAAGACCAGCCTACTGGAGCCAGTTTAACTGCATTTATATGCTGTGGCAATATGATACTGTCTTAACCAAGTAGCCAAATCTCTTGATAGTTATTTTATTTTCCTTCCCAAGATCAGAACTTAAATTCAGGGGGGAAAAAAATCACGATGTCTTTCACACTTATATTATCTTGGCGCAGACTTGTAATACCAGTACTTGGAAGGCTGAGACAGGAGGATCTCAGGTTTGTGGCCAGCCTCAGCAACCTTGTGAGATCCTCTACAACTTCATGAGACCTTCTTTCAAAATAAAAAATAAAGCCAGGCATGGTGGCTCACACTTGTAATCCCAGCATTCGGGAGGCTGAGATCAGAGGATCACGGTTGGGGGACAGCCTCAACTACTTACTGAGGCCCTCTGCAACTTAGAGAGACCCTGTTTCAAAATAAATAAAGAATAAAAAGTGCCGGGCATGGTGGCGCACGCTTGTAATCCCTGCACTTGGGAGGCGGAGTCAGGAGGATCACGCTGGTTCAAAGTCAGCTGTGCTGGCTTAAGAAACCCTGTTTGCAAATAAAAAGTATAAAATAGGTCTGGGAGTGTAACCTTGAGGTAGAAGGGCTTCTAGAAACCCCAGTACCACAAAAAAAAAAAAAAAGAATAAAAAATAGGGCAGGTGTGTAGCTCAGAGGTTGAATGCCCCTGGGTTCCATCCCCAGACCCACAAAAATAAAATAAAATAAAATAAATAAAATAAAAAATAAAACAGGGCTGAGGGTGTCACTCAGAGGTAGAATGCTTCTCATTTCAATCCTCAGTACTATACATACACACACATTTATACTACATTTTTATATATTATCCTCCATATTTATATATAATTTAATATACAATAATGTGTATATGATATGCATTATTGCAATCATATATAAAAATTGTAGCCATTACAATTAATGGTTTAACATTAAATCTTATAACCCACATATGATTACTCTTTTCCTCTCATGTTTGTTTATAGACTCTGATTACCAGTGAAAACTGGAGTCTTATTAGTCTGTACTCCAATTATTACTTCAGTAAAGAGACCCATGGATATAGGCTTCTGCAATGGCATTACTTACCCCCTATCTCACTGTACCAGGAAACTGGTGATTTCAAGATTATTTTTGTATCAGAAACAGATGACTTTGTGGCAACCTACAAACCCCAAAACAAGACCTATATAGAACTGAATGAGGAAAATCTTATAGTGGGTATTTTTTTTTAATAAAAATATTGAGCTGGGCGTGGTGATGTACACTTGTAATTCCAGCATTTGAGAGGCTGAGACAGGAGGATCACGGTTCGAGGACAGCTTGAGCTACTTAGTGAGGCCCTTTGCAACTCAGTGAGACCCTGTTTCAAACTAAAGAATTAAAAAATAAGGGTAGGGGGTGTACCTCAGAGGTAGAATGCCCCTGGGTTGCATCCCCAGTACCTAAAAAAAAAAAAAAAAAAAAAAAAAAAGGAAAAAGAAAAGAACATTGTATTATTAGTTTATATAGGGGAGTACTGGGGATTGAACTAAGAGTGTTCTACCTCTGACCTACCTCCAAGCCCTATTCTTTTAAATTGATTTTTAATTAAAAAAAATTTGTGTGTGTGGGGGGAGGGGGGGTCTGGGGATGAAACCCAGGGACATTCGACCTCCGAGCTACACCTCCTGCCCTATTTTTTTATTCTTTATTTTGAAACAGGTTCTCACTAAATTGCAGAGGGCCTCACTATGTAGCTGAGGCTGTCCTCCAAACGCAATCCCCTGGTCTCAGCCTCCCAAATGCTGGGATTACCGAGCACCACCATGCCCAGCTTCAAGCCCTGTTTTTTAAAAATTTGAAGCAGAGTCTTACTAAGTTGCTGAGGTCCTCACTCAGTTGTTGAGGTTGGCTTCACACTTCTCATCGTCCTGTCTTAGCTTCCCAAGTATTAGAATTACAGGCGTGTGAGCCGGGCATGGTGGCGCACGCTTGTAATCCCCGCGCTTGGGAGGCGGAGACAGGAGGATTGTGCTAGTTCAAAGCCAGCCTTGCTGGCTTAAGAGACCCTGTTTTCAAATAAAAATATATTTAAAAAAATAGGTCTGGGAGTGTAGCCAGAGGTAGAAGGGTTTCCAGGAACCAAGTACCACACACACACACACAAAAATTACAGGTGTATGTCACCGCAGTTGGCCTCATTTTCATTTTTTTGTTTTTGTTTTGTTTGTGGTACTGGGGATTGAACCCAGGAGCATTCTATCTCTGAAATACACCTCCAGCCCTTTTTATTTTGAAACAGGGTCTCACTAAGTTATCCTGTGCTGGCCTTGAAACTGCAATCCTCCTGTCTCCAGCCTCCCGAATACTGGCGTTCCAGGCATTCATCTCTGTGCTCAGCTTATTGCATTATTCTTAATCTTCTATTCTGTGATATGTAAGGAAAACTTTAATTTTCCTTCAAATTTTACCTCCAACTCTGAATGTAGTAAACTATGCTTTGTGAACTGAAACGAAACATTCTCTAAATTATATCTTCTCTCAGGCCCTTCATCCTTTAAAAACAAGTATTTTTGCTGAGTTGCTTTATTTTTCAGGCCAATATGATAATTTGCAAACATTCCAAATGAATCCATTCTACATTTTATTAGCATACAGTTAAGTAAATCAATTATTTTATTGTGGCTCTAATGGAGTATCCTATTATACAATGAATCTCAGTTTATCTAGTATCACAAGTCTACTTTTATTTTGAAGTCTTAAAAATTGATCTTAATCTGTGGAAACAATTTACATAATGAATTAGGTTAAAATATGAACACAGCTGGGCATGGTATTGCATGTCTGTAATCCCAGTACTTGAGAGGCTGAGATGGAAGGATCACATATTTCAGGACAGCCTTAGCAAGTAGTGAGACTCTCATTAACCTAGTGAGACCCTGACACAGTAACAATGAAATAGGGCTGAGGGTGTAGCTTGGAGGTGCAATGCCCTTGGGTTCCATCCCCCGTACCACAATAAATAAGTTAATTAAATACCCAAAGCCCACATCTAGAAATATATGTAGTACAGACTAATTCCAGAAATTTTTTATGACTTTAAGGGAGAATATTAAGAAAATTTATCCAAAGTCAAAAAGAAGAGTAAAAGCTTTTTTGTATGTATGTCTTTTTGTTATGTAAGAAACTCCTCCAAGGATGACTTGGTTTTCTAGGGAAGTGACATTTGTACAGCATAATATTCACTATGGAATTGGAGCTACATTTTGTGAAGTTCCAGATTGCCATATTTTTTTTTTTCAGAGAAAGATGCAGAAGATTTCTTTCCTATAGAAAAAAAATACTTCCAAAGTTTTATCTCAGATGAAGAAAATGTATTTTGTAAGCCTTTCCAGATGAACCATTATATATCCTCATTCTTGTAATTCTTTTCTAACTTGCCATCTAACTCATTAAATGAGTTAATATCATTGACACATGTTCATTCTCTATATGGAAGCATGCTTTGAAAGATTGTATATAAAGTACATATAAATATATATGTATATATATGTATATAAGTACATATAAATATTATATGTACTTTTTTGTGTGTGTGTGGTACTGAGGTTCCTGGAAACCTTTCTCCGGGCTACACTCCCAGACCTATTTTGTATTTTTATTTTGGAAACAGGGTCTCTTAAGCCAGCAAAGCTGGCTTCAAACCTGCACGATATAGTGTATATATATATATATATATATATATATTAGAGTATATGAGATATTTGGGCTCAATTCCTGAAACAGAGCTTCCAGAACCTTCAGAACTTCCTGAGAAAAGAGTTTCATTGAGCCAGGCGTGGTGGTGCATGCTTGTAATCCCCACACTTGGGAGGCTGAGACAGGAGGATCGCACAGGTTTGAAGCCAGCCTCAGCTACTAAGACTCTCAGCAACTTAGTGAGACCCTGTTTCCAAATAAAGTATAAAATAGGAGGTCTAGGAGTATAGCCCGGAGGTAGAAAGCCTCTGGGTTCCATCTCCAGTACCACAAAAAAAAAAAAAAAAAAAAAAGAGTTTCTTTGCTGTGCTGGTAGGGTGACTCACTGAGGCCTCTACAGTTTCAGGATGGGTCTGGTCACCAGAAGAGCCAAACATGATTAAAGGAGAAGATGGTTGGAACTTTGAGGCAGCCTAACCTCCAGGGAGGTGAGGGGGCTAGAGATTGATGCAGTCATGTGACCAATGATTTACTCAACCAATCATGCCTATGGAATGAGCCACTAATAAAAACTCTGGACACCAAGCTCCATGGAGCCTCCTGCTTGGTGAACACATTGATCTTTCCAAAGGGCAGCTCATCTGGAGTCTGTGAAGAGAAGGCACAGAAGCTCTGCATCCCCTCCCAAACTTACTCTTTGCATGTCTTAATGGACTTTCTGAATTACATTTTTATGATAAAAGTATAATAAAGCATAGCATTTTATTGAGTATTGTAGTGACTTATCAAACTCAGATGGGTTATAAGAAGCCTGAATTTATAGCCAAGTTGGTCAGATGAATGGTGGAGAGCCTCCAGACTTTGTGGAAGTAAGGACAGTTTGCGGAGTACTGAGCTCTAACTTGTGGCATTTGCACTAACTCCAGGTGGTTAGGGTCAGAACTGTATAGCAATAAACCCTAGTTAGGCTGAAGCACAGTTCAGGTGGAGAAAATGTATTATCTCATTGGCCTACTTTATCCAGTTATCTTCTCAGAAATTCTCTCCCACAACAGTCAACTACATGATTCTTATTCCCTGACCCTGGCTGATCAGAAAGGATATATAATCTAGATGAGCCAATATGATTCTGTCTTTCAAAAGTGAGTATGAAGCCAGTGCAATGGTGCACACCTGTAATCCCAGTACTGATAGGTCTGGTCCCTCCTCCTTCCCTCACAGGACAGGAGACGGAACCCCAGAAGCTTGAAGTCGAGACATCACAAGACTCCAGAGGTCGCAAGACCCCAGAGGTCACGAGACTCCAGACATTGTGGGGCAGACTTTAGATGCCGGGAGACTCCTGTATGTTGTGTGAGGACTGGCATTTCCATGTTGCTAGCCCCACCCCAAGACCACAGCTACATCAATACCCTCACTTCCTCTCTGCGGTGTGACTCTGCTGACCGTGACTCTGCTGCCTGTCATTGGTCCCTTCCCCACGGTCAGCAGACCTCACCCAAAGGAGCCAGTCTGATTAAAGAGGTGTGGTCTCACACAAAATCTTGGCTGGTTTTTTACTCCTTTGAGACCCCCCAACTCAATTTCAAAATACTTAGGAGGCTAAGACAGGAGGATCACAGCTTTGAGACAGCTTCAGCAACCTACTAAGACCCTGTTTCAAAATTAAAAAGGGCTGGGGATGTGGTTAGGAGGTAGAACTACCCTGGGTTTAATCCCAGTTACCCCACGCACACATAATATGGAAATATTAAAATGTTAGTTTTATGGTGATCATAGAACAAGAGGTATCTGAAATAGTAAGTGCCCAATAGATTTTTGTTGAATTAATAAATAAAAGAAGCTGGGCATGGTGGTGAACGCTTGTAATATCAGCATTTGGGAGGCTGAGACAGGAGGATCACAGTTCAAGGCCAGCCTCAGCTACATAGTGAGGCCCTGTGTAACTCAGTGAGACCCTGTTTCAAAATAAAAGAACAACAACAAAATAATAGGGCTGAGGGTGTCGCTCAGATGTAGAATGCCCCTGGGTTCCATTCCCAGTACCACAAAAACAAACAAATGAAAGAAGTTTCTATAACTTTAGGGCTATGATGGCTATTTTCTCATATGCATGGAAAAACAGAGAAAATCAGTCTTCTCCAAGAGAAAAATGAAACATGCTATGATCTGAATGACTATGTTTTCCTGCCCCCTAAATTCATATGTTGAGATGTGTATATTAAGAAATGGAGCTGGACGTAGTGAAACATGCTTGTAATCCCAGTATTTGGGAGGCTGAGATAGGAGAATCGTGTATGAGGACAGCCTCATCTACTTAGTGAGGCCCTTTAAACTCGGTGAAACCCTGTTTCAAAATAGAGTAAAAAATAGGGCTAGGGGTCTAGCTTGGAAGTAGAATGCCCCTGGGTTCCATCCCAGTACCAAAAAAAAAAAGAGAGAGAGAGAGAGAGAGAGAGAGAGAGAGAGAGAGAGAGAGAGAGAGAGAATGAAAGAAATGGAGCCTTGCTGGGTGTGGTGGTACATACCTGTAATCTTGACTTAGGAGGCTGAGACAGGAGGATCACAGATTCAAGGCCAATTTTAGCAACTTAGCAAAACCCTATTTCAAAAGAAAAGGACTGGGGGGTGAATATTGGAGGTAGACTGCCCCTGGGTTCAATCCCTAGTACCAAAAATAATTGGGAAAAACGAGTTTGCATGTACAAAATCCCAAGAAAAAAATGGACTGATTCTATCATTCTTTGTTCTTTTTCTGATGCTTCCCCCACATCTCCAGGAAGCTACTATAATGTGAAAAGACAAAAGAAAACTGATGGTGTCACTTTTCAAGGCCTCTTTATATGGCAGCTGGCTTTTAGGGCCAGGGAGTCACGTCCTCCACAAAGCTAAGACGACCCAGTTTGGGTGAGGAGGACATCCGCTGGCCGCGACTCCCTCATGCGGCGCAGGCCTGCGGGAGAAGCCCCAGGTAGGACTGACAGCCACCAGCGACGGGCTCAGAACGAGGACCGCCCAGAACCACGTGCCGGCCTCAGGGCAGCGCAGCCAAGGCCGAGTCGGCCTGTCCGTGTCTCCTTGCTCCCTCGACCCGTAGGGCCACAGCCTTCCTCCCACAGGCATGGCCGCCACGTCACAACTCCTGCTGGCCTCTTCTGATCTCAAAACAGTCTCCCCGAAGGTACTCGCGAGTACCACTCCAAAACATGCTTCTCTGACATGAAATGCACTTTTGAGGTGAAGGCAGTGAAGAAGCAGCTAATGGACACAGGCGCTTCCCGTTCCCGTGACCTACCAGGGGGTGCCCCGTACCCCTTGAGACCCTGCCAACAGAAAAGCCACCGCCAGCCCTGAGTCCTTGAGCCTCCCGGATTCCTCAGTCTTGTCATAGCAGCAGAACATGGTCTTATTCAACAAGGAACTGTACTCTGCCAACAACCAGGAGGCCAGGAGAGGACCTGAGCTCCAGAGGAGTCATCCACAGCCAGCCCCTGCCTCGGCTTCCACCGGATGGGACCACAAGCAGAAGGCCCAGCTCACTGGCGACCGCAGAAGCTGGGAGATGACAGATACATGGTGTCATTGACGGAGGAGGGAAAGCGCTCTCTATTCTGCTTTTCTCCTAAAGACAGGATAAAATGCTCCTTGACTGGAGATGACTCTAGACTCCTATTAGCCCAGAGACGGCATCAGGGGAATCTACAAATAAACCTTACTCACTCGTTTCCTCCCCTGTATTTATCTTCCCACAGTTTCCTGCACTAGGACGCCAAAAATGACATTACCTATGTCCTGTTGCTTCTCCATAATTTTTTTTTTCCTGCTTTTCAGTGAGGCTTCTCCCTCGTGGGTGCCCCTGATTGTCCCTTTTTAATCTGTCTTTTGTTACAGGGGTTTTTGTTCCAGCTAAGAACAAACCTCCTTTGCACCTCTGCCCCCCACTTTCTTTCAGGCTCCAGAGGCAAACCACTGACAGTGTCTGTTTTTGTTTTTCTGCTTTTTCTTCTCTCTCTTCCAGAGTTTAGTTGTTGATCACCACCAGGAACTAAATCCATGCGCAAAACCATGACCAAGGGGGCAGGGGAGCTGCAACGTTTTCAAAGTAGGCTAGTTTCCAAATTAGTAAATGTCAAAATGTGGAAAACAATTTGGGAACTTTTCCCCTCTACTTCCCTCTACTTTTATTTCTCCACTGAGGGGGTAGGTGGAGTTGTCCCTCTGGTCCTATGTTACCTCACATTTAGATGTAAATAAGGTCTGCAGATAAAATCCTGGTGCAACAATAAATATCTTTTTTTTTTTTTTTTTTTTTTTTGGTACTAGTTGGTACTAGGGATGGAACCCAGGAACATTCTGCCTTCCAGCTACACCTTCAGCCCTATTTTTCATTCTTTATTTTGAAACAGGGTGTCACTAAGTTGCAGAGGGCCTCACTACATAGCTGACACTAGCCACAAACCTGGGTTCCTTATGTCTCAACCTCCCAAGCACTGGGATTCGAGGTGTGCCACCACACCTGGCTTGAGTGTCGTATTTATACATGTGCAATTTTTTGGAACCTCTAGAGTTTTTCCCTGCCCAGGCAGAGTCTGTTGTTCACAATGAAGACCAACATAATCTCAAGTAAATTAGCCACCTCCTTCTGGAAGGAGCAAAAGAAACTCACTTGCTGTTGAAATTTGGAATTGCAAATTTTATTTAGATGTCTGTGTGTAAAATCCTGGCTCTCTGAAAGAAGCAGGATTATGATAAAATTTAAGTGTTTTTTTTAACGATTTGGGTTTCAGAAAGAGTAACAAATGTTTAAAATTAAAAAGAGCTAAAGAATGCTGACTTTCTAGCACACTTGTAATCCCAGTATTTGGGAGGCTGAGACAGAAAAATTGCAGGTTTGCAACCAGCCTCAGCAATTTAGTGAGGCCCTCCATTGCTTAGACACGGTTCCTTTCTTGCTTGCTTGCCTCTCTTTCTGTGTGTGTGTGTGTGTGTGTGTGTGTGTGTGTGTGTGTGTGTGTTTTACTTGGGATGGAACCCAGGAGCATTCTACCTCTGAGCTATACCCCTGGCCCTATTTTTTATTCTTTATTTTTGAAACAGGGTCTCACTGAGTTCCAAAGGGCCTCACTAGATAGCTGAGGCTGTCCTTCATACCGTAATCCTCCTGTTTCAGCCTCCCAAATGCTGGGATTACAAGCGTGCGCCACCATGCTCAGCATTTTTTTTTTTTAAACAGTACTGGGAATTGAACCCAGAGACGTTTTGCCTCCAAACTACCAAATAGACCGACTTATTTATTTGGAAACAGTGTCTTACTAGGTTTCTGAGAGCTCCACTAAATTACTGAGGCTATCCTCAAACCTATGATACTCCTCTCTCAGCCTCCCAAGTATTAGTATTACAAGGGTGTATCACCATGCCCAGCTTAGACACTGTTTCAAAATAAAAAATGAAATAGGGCTGGGAGTTTAGCTCAGAGGTAGAAAGCTCCTGGGTTCAATTCCCTGTACCACAAAAAAGAAAAAGAAAAAAGCTGACTTTCTAATATTTTGCTCAGTGATATGATAATTTAGTGTAAAAAATTCATTAAAAATTGAGAACATTATGCTAAAAGAGATTAGTCAAGCACAAAAGTAAGAAATTGGATGTTCTCCCTAATATGCAGACACTAGGGAGAAAAAAGGTCATAGGAGGAACTCTAGATGGAGGAAAGGACACAGATGAGCAAATGAGGGGCCTAACAAGGGGTGATGGGAGGGGGAGAGGGAAACGCCATAATGTAAACCATGCACATTCACGAGCATCAAAGGCAATCACTAAGCCACACATGAGGAGGAGGGAATAGGGAATGGGTGGGAACTGAGGAAGGGCTAAAGTGATGTGTGTATGTATACTTCTAACATCTTGCACTCCATTAAGATGTATGACTAAAATGCACCAATAAAATAAATAAATAAATAAAAATCGAGGGCTGGAGATGCAGCTGAGTGGTAGAGCACTCGGCTAGTATTCCTAGCACCACCAGCACACACAAAAAAAGGAAAATAATTTTTCAAAAATTAAGGTGAAGTTGGATCTCAACTACCTAATCAGAAGAGCAATTGTTACCAGTGGGACAAAGAAGTTTCTTTGGGTTGGAAGCAGAAAAAGATCTCATTTTTCTGACTAAAGACAATACTCTGGTATTAAGTTAGAGATACTGGCTGGGTGTGGTGGTGACATCTGTAATCCTAGTACTTGGGAGGCTGAGACAGGAGGATCACAGTTTCAAAGCCAGCCTCGGCAACTTAGTGACGCTGTCTCCAAATAAAATATAAAATAGGGCTGGGGGTGCAGCTCAAAGATAGAAAGGCCCTGGGTTTAATCCCCAGTATCATACGCCTCTGCATGCGTGCACACACACACGCACACACACACACACACGCACACACACATGCACAAAGTTACAGATACTATTTAATACTTATATAACATAAAAATAATGTGTGTGACTCTAAACAAAATACATTTAGTAATTCAAGACTGCAGCTTAACTGCTGGAAGAGCTGTAGATGAGGGCATGGCGCATGTCAGGCTCATGATCTTCCCTTTCTAAAGCTTTTGTCTGTGTCAAGCTTCCCTACTCTCCAGCACCTGTCATTTCCCAATTCAGTTAGCTAATCTCTTGTGATGTTATCCTTAAAGTATACATAATTTAAAAGATTTAAACATCAAAATAGGGCAGTGGTGGAATCCAGGCAACCATGACAACCTGTAAAGGATTGAATATCTTTGTAAACATCTCCCAGTCCCATATGCCTTTGGTTTCTACACAGGAATGCTTAATCACCGCCACGCATTTCTTTCTTCTTCTTCTTCTTCTTCTTCTTCTTCTTCTTCTTCTTCTTCTTCTTCTTCTTCTTCTTCTTCTTCTTCTTCTTCTTCTACTACTACTTCTTCTTCTTCTTCTTCCCCTTCTCCTTCTCTTCCTTCTCCTCCTCCTCCTCCTCCTCCTCCTCCTCCTCCTCCTCCTTCTCCTTCTCCTTCTTCTTCTTTTTTTTTTTCAGTACTGGGGATGGAACCCAGAGGTTGGAAACAGGGTTTCACTAAGTTGCTGAGAGCCTCACTAAGTAGCTGAACCTGTGCGATCCTCCTGTCTCAGCCTCCCAAGTGCTGGAGTTTCAAGCGTGCACCACCACGCCAGGCAGTCATTGCCACATCTTTCTGCAGTTGCAATTGGCTCACTTAAAAGTATAAGAATTTTAAGTCTTTGAATGTATGTCTGTCTTCTTTCTTTCTTTCTTTCTTTCTTTCTTTCTTTCTTTCTTTCTTTCTTTCTTCTTTCTTTCTTTCTTTTCGGGTCTGAGGATGGAACCCAGGGGCATTCTACCTCCGAGCTACATCCCCTGCCCTATCTTTTTTTTAATTGTTTATTTTGAAACCGGGTCTCACTGAGTTGCAGAGGGCCTCACTAAGTAGCTGAGGCTGTCCGCGAACCACGATCATCCAGGTCTCAGCCTCCTGAATGCTGGGATTACAGGCGTGTGCCACCACGCCCGGCTTTTTCTTTCTTCTCTTACATTAAAAACAGGACCTATGGTCAGTTACTTAGACTTTACTGAAACTTCATTATTCTTACTCCCAAAGTTATTTGCATTTGTGTTGTACTTCTCATAAACCTTCACTTCAGAGACCTAGACTAGACGCCTAGCCTGCTGCCCCTCATTCAAACGTAAGTGAGGGAAACAATCCTATGTCAGATGAATGCTAGACACTCTAGTCCTAAGAGGGTAATCACATATCCTGCAGGGCAGTTAGCTGCTGTCATC
Source organism: Muscardinus avellanarius (assembly GCF_963383645.1). NCBI lineage: Eukaryota > Metazoa > Chordata > Mammalia > Rodentia > Gliridae > Muscardinus > Muscardinus avellanarius. The sequence goes on along the minus strand of NC_137797.1, from coordinate 105,102,792 downwards.
TGGGATAGTACCAATTGCAAACGTTGGCCACTCCCAGTAAGTTTGGTCCTTACACAGTTGATATACTCAGCAGTCAGTACCCAATCACATCACTCAGAGACTTAGCTTCCTGATATGAAGCTGATATGATTTATCATATTTTTCCTTTTTTGTCATTGTTGCTTTTTTCTTTTGGTGGTGGTTGTTTGTAGTTTACTATATTTTGACTTCAAAGGCTATCCCATTTTTCCTCCACAGATTTCATTCCTAAGAACCCATTTGAGTAAATGAACTACCTGCTTGACAAGAACACTGTTTCACTAGGCTCATCTTTGGATTATAATAATCTTCTTTCTTCTTTCTTCTCCTCCTCCTCCTCCTCATTCTCATTCTCATTCTCATTCTTATTCTTATTCTTATTCTTATTCTTATTCTTATTCTTATTCTTCTGTACTGGAGGTTGAACCCAAGGCATTCTACCTCTGAGCTACATCGCAGCCCTATTTTATTTTTTATTTTGAAAGAGTCTCACAGCCCGGAGTGGTGGCGCACGCTTGTTATCCCCGCGCTTGGGAGGCGGAGGCAGGAGGATCGCTCAGGTTCAAAGCCAGCTCTTACTGGCTTAAGAGACCCTGTTTCCAAATTAAACCTATAAAATAGGTCTGGGAGTATAGCCCAGAGGTAGACGGGCTTCCAGGAACCCCAGTACCACAAAAAAAGAAAAGAAAAGAAAAGAAAAGAAAAGAAAAGAAAGGAAAGAAAAAGAAAGAAAGAAAGAAAGAAAGAAAGAAAGAAAGAAAGAAAGAAAGAAAGAAGAAAGAGTCTCACTAAGTTGCCAAGGACTGGCTAAGTTGCTGAGGCTGGCTGCAAACCTGTGACCCTTCTGTCTCAGTCTCCCAAATACTAGGGTTAGAAGCATGCGCTACCACACACACCCAGCTATCTCTTTTCAAAGGAATATCAGGTGGAATAGTGAGTAGGAAACCTTTCTGTGGCCCTTGAAATATTACTTATCTGACCCTTGAAATAAAATCCACCCTATAATCACTAAACTTTCTGTTTTACCATTAGTAAATAATTGATCAACTTTAACATGCTATTTGTATATGTGTTGTTAAAGCAATGTTAATTTTTATTTGCTCTCCAAATAGTAAAAATCAGAGCATACAATATATGGTTTTTCCTTGGTATCCTCAGGGGATTTGTTTCAAAAATTTCCAAGGACACCAAAATCCATGCTAAATTCTTTTTCTAAAATAGCACATATTTGCATATAACCTAAGCATATCCTCCTCTACATTCTAAGTCATCTCTAGATTACTTATAATACCTAATACAATGCAAATAATAGTTATACTGTGTCACTTAGGGAATAATGGCAAGAAAATAGTATGTACATGTTTATATTTTTAAATATATTTTTTATTTCAGGCTATCTGATTTCACAGATGTGGAACCTGCATATATGGGAAGAAAACTGTATTTGTTCATGCCATAATACTCTCAAGATAAGAAAAAAAACTATTGGCCTATGCTTGGCTTTTTCTTTCTTTTTTTCCTTTCTTTTCTTTTTCTTTTTCTTTTTTTTTTTTTTTGTTTGTTTGTTTGTTTGTACTGGGGGCAAGCATTTAATCCTGCATCTCCATTACTGGTATCCAGTATACATGGTGGTGAGATGCAGTCTCCAAGGGGCTTTGGCACCCTGCCCCTTGGCCTGGTTGATTGCAGTAGGTGGAATATTTGCTCTTCCTTTCTGTCTCTCTGGCTCACAGCTTGCAGCCTTTCTTCACAGTCACTCCATGTTTTGGGCACTTCTAAATTTCAGGGTTTTTCTTGCAACCTTGGCTTCACCCCCACAGTTTCACAAATTGTCCTATTCCAACCCTATACGTGTTGCCTGGCTTTTCAGGCCTTCCTTTAGAAGCTGGGAGACTTCAAACTTACTCCCCCACACACACTTTCTTTCCCCAGCAATACCAGTATTATGTGAGCATCCAAATCAAACACCAGAAGCTGGGCGTAGTGACGCGTGCTTGTAATCCCAGCATTTGGGAGGCTGCGACAGGAGGATCACAGTTTGTGGACAGCCTCAACTACTTAGTGAGGCCCTTTGCAACTCAGTGAGACCCTGTTTCAAAACAGAGAATAAAAAATAGGGGTGGGGTGTAACTCAAAGGTAGAATGCCCCTGGGTTCCATTCTCAGTACCGGGCGGGGGGGGGGGGGATTGATAAAAAAAAAAAATCAAACAGCAGTAGGAAAGGTAGTCATATCCTTTCAATCACACCCTCACTGGGCCTGTCTCAATCCTGGCAGCTTACAGATCCTTTTCAGTCATAGCCACCACTGCTGGGCCCTTGTTTCTGTGGCTGCATCTGTGCTTGAACTCACTGGACCACATTCTTTTCTTTGTTCTTATTTAAAACATGCAACTTCCCTTCAGCCATTTTGCTTTCTTTCACAACACCATCTCTCTGGCTTTAAACATGTCTTTTGGCCAAACTGCAAATCTAGAAAATCTCTGCTTTACTTTCTATTTTGAAAATTCACCGTATAATTGGCTGAATGCAGGCATCAATATGCGTAATTCAGTTTGGATACTTTGCTGTTTTGAGAATTTCTTCACAGCCTAATCAGTCCATTATCTTTAAATTTGTTCTTACATAAAGTTTCCAGACATGGGAAAAATGCCAATAAGTTCTTTGCCAACAGAGTACTCTTTGTTCTTCAAACTCTCCTGAGCATAATCTCTCCCATCCACCTTTTTTTTTTTTTTTTTTTTCAGCATTCTGGCCTTTCCAACTTCCTCTTGCAACCCAGTTCCATAAACACACAGAATACCTGGTCAGATTTAGATACAGCAGTGACCCCACATTTTTTATACCAATTTTTGTCTCAGTCAATATTCTCACTGTTATAATCCAAAGCAACTGACCACACAACTTAGAGGAAGATATATTTATTTGCTCGCAGTTTTTGGAGATTTCAGGGTTCGGACCATGTCAGACAGGTTCTGGGAGCTCAGTGCATGGTGGCAGGAAGCTGAGAGAGAGAACAGAGCTCTGCTCTCACATCATGGGGGCTGGAAGCCAGAGAGCAAGGAAGCAAGGGGAGACAAAGACAAAAGCACAGTCCCCACAGCCACATCCCCAGGGGCTCATCTTCCCTAGCTTCACCCCACTTGCCTAGGTTACCACTCAGCAAATTGAGCACAGTAGATTTATTTACGAATAAAATTATAATCCTAATGACTTAACTACATCAACACTGAACATTAATATATGAACTCTTCAGAGGACATTTTTTTTTTTTTTTTTTTTTTTTTTTTTGCGGTACTGGGGATAGAACCCAGGGGCATTCTACCTCCGAGCTACACCCCCAGCCCTAATTTTAAGTCTTTATTATTTTTAAAACAGGGACTTACTGAGTTGTGAAGGGCCTCACTAAGTAGCTGAAGCTGTCCGTGAACCGCCATCCTCCAGTCTCCTCCTCCCAAATGCTGGGATTACAAACTTGTGCCACCACCCCAGCTGAACATTTTTTATCTAACCATAACATACTGTCTCAGCCTCCCAGCTACTGGGATTACAGGTGTGTGCCACCATGTCCGGCTATGCTTGGCATTTACTGTTTAACTTTCATGAAATTAGCTAATAATATAAATTTAGGAAAGTATAGAGAGCATTGATTTTATTCTGTAAAAGTCTACTCTTAGTTTTCCATGTGTATATAGTTTATTCACTAAAGTTTCTTTAAGTCATAGTGAAGTAACTTCATACTCAAAATCTTAGCTGGAATTTTCCTGTTGTACTGATGACAGCAAAGGGATATTAAGAAGTAGGAGGGCAGGGAGCAGTGGTGCACGCTTGTCATCCCAGCATTGGGGAGGCTGAGTCAGGAGGATCGCAGTTTGCAGATGGCCTCAGCTACTTAGTGAGGACTTCCACAACTCAGTGAGACCCTATTTCAAAATATAAAATAGGGCTGGGGGTGTAGCTTGGAGGTAGAATTCCCCTGAGTTCCATCCCCAGTACTGCAAAAAAGAAGGAGAAGGAGAATGGAGGTTTGGTTTCACTTCTTTGTGGTGACTATAAAAAGTTATCCATTAAAGGTGGGTGAGGTTGAGCATGTGGGAGGGCAGGTGGGACCTGGGAACTCTGCACTTTCTGCTCAATTTTTCTGTAAACCTAAATGTATTTTGAAAAATCAAGTCTATTTTTAAAAAAATTCGAAAGTGCCGGGCGTGGTGGCTCAAGTTTGTAATCCCGGTGCTTGGGAGGCGGAGACAGGAGGATTGCACAGGTTTGAAGTTAGCTGTGCTGGCTTAAGGGACCCTGTTTCAAAATATAAAATAGGTCTGGGAGTGTAGCCCAAAGGTAGAAGGGCTTCCAGGAACCCTAGTACCACCAAAAAAAAAAAAAAAAAAAATCAAAAGTAAATCAACAAGGATCTGGGGAGGGTCTTCTCTGAGCCACTCTTTCAACATAATAGTTAATGTTATTTGAGTTGTTAACTGTATGACAGACTGCCTGTTATGTAATTCACCATTTGAAGCCAAGATGGCTATTTGTTAATATCTACTTGCCTTCCATTTGGTGCTGCATGTGTGTGGTACTGGATACTGAACCTAGGGATGCTCCACGGAGCTACCTCCCCATCCCTTTTTATTTTTATTTGAGACAGTATCTCTCTGAGTTGCTTGGGCTGGCCTCAAATTTGTGATCTTCTTGCCTCAGGCTCCCTAATCACTAATGATTACAAGCATGCACCACCACACTCAGCGAGAATTCCACTTGAAAAAAATTACATGGTGGCTCACACCTGTAATCCCAGCTTCTTAGGAGGCTGAGGCAGGAGGATGGCAAATTCTAGGCCAGCCTGTACAACTTAATGAAACTCTGTCTCAAAATAAAATTAAAGGTGGGTGTGGTGGTGCACGCTTTTAATCCTAGTATTTGGGAGCCTGAGACAGGAGGATCTCGTTTTGCGGCCAGCCTCAGCTAATTAGTAAGGCCCTTTGCAACTTAGTGAGACCTTGTTTCAAAATAAAGAATGAAAAATAGGGCTGAGGATGTATCTTGGAGGTTCAAAAATGCCCCAGTACTGCAAAAAAAATAAAATAAATAAATAAATAAAAATTAAAAATAAGTAAAAAAGGGCTGGGGATGTAGCTCAGTGATGGATTGCCTCTGAGTCCATTCTCCAGTACTGCAAAAATAAAACAAATTATATTGCCTTCAAAAATCTGACTGTTAAACCCCTAGAGCAACCCCTACGTCTGCAGAAATAGAAAACGGGCTGGGTAAACAATGCACCTCGCATGTAATCCATAGCTCTCCAAATCCCATCTCAGTACGTGCACAGATGTTACTCAAGGAGGAACTTCTGAGATAGCAAAGCCAGGGGTCGAGAAGAAACTTATTTGTCCTGTATGTCTCTGCCATAATAGAATACCACTCACTGGGTGGCTTAGCCAACATAAATGTATTTGCTCACAATCCTAGAGGCTGTAAATTCAAGATCGAAGTATCAGCAGGTTTGGTTTCTCCGGAGGCCTTTCTTGTTTTTTTGTTTTTTTTTTTTTTTTTTTTTTTTCAAATGGCAACCATCTCCTTGCTGTGCTTGCTATGTGTTCTCCTGGCCTTCCCATTGCACATACACATCCCTGGTATCTCCTCCTCTGGTGATAAAGACGTCAGTCAGGGCTAGGAATAGAGTTCAGTGGTCTGGTGCTGGCCTCGCACCTGTAAGGCCCTGGATCCATCCCAAGCAGCCACACTCCTCTCCACACACAAACTGTCCAATCCTACGGGATGAGGGATCCACCCTTATGACCTCAATTAATCTTATCACCCCTCCAATGGCCTTATTTCTAAAAAGAGTCACATTGGGATTGGGGCTTAAGCCTTTGAATCGTGGGTGTGCTGCAATTCAGAACATAACAAGGACAATAAAGAGAGCATATCACTGAGTTCATCGCAAACAAGGGCAGCCGAGATATCAGGGATATCTATTCCTACCTAGGAAGTCTCTGTAACTCCTGCCCAGCAGGCGCTGGCCATTTCTATGGGCTAGTGCCTATTTTCCTTTAATACAATTGGAGCTCTCATTAATGTTATCCCATTCCTGTTTCACCGTCATATACTGAATATAGAAGATAGAAGAAATAACTTTTTTGTGTGTGGTACTGGGGATGGAACCCAGGGGCTTTTCTTTCTCTGGGTTAGGCTTCCATGTTGGGAGTCATTAAGGCCTTCCCCTAGATTGGTGTCTCTGACTCAGCTGACTGCCCTTCGCCCAGAGTCAACAAGGTTTGGGGTTGTGGAAAGTTCAAAGAGGTCTGAGAGAGGATCAGGTGGTGATGACACGAGGGTACTGATAGGCCTATCTGTAATGTGTGTGTTTTGTATTGGTCTTTGTTGTATTCTGGTGGTGGTAGCATGAGAATGTTGATTGACCTGTGACTGTATAAATACCTCTGGAAAGACAAACTCAGAGTCAGCACAATAAAGATGAGATTGACCCAGAAGTAGGCATCTGCCAGGAGCGTTGGCGCAATAGAGAATACTGACCCAGGCATAGTCGTTGACCAGTAGGAAATATTGACCCACGAATGGGGGCCGGCCAGTAGAGATAGTAGGCTGGTGGCTCCCCCACATTAGAATTTAAAATTCTCCATCCTCACACCTCACTTCAGAATCTGTACTCTTGCTGGCTGGCTCTGGCAGGTGGTGGACCATACGGGGACATTCTGAAACTGAGGATCCTGTAAAGGACACCGCTGAATAAAAAAAGGAGCGTGCTAAAAGATTTTTGGTAGAGGTGAAACATGGGAATTTTGTAATATATAATCGGTCACTAAAATAAAGCTTTGCGTAAAAGAAACTAAGCCGGCAAATGAAGAAAGAAACTAAGATAGAAAATGAAGTCGCCTAAGGTGCAAATAGTAATAGACAATAGGTCAGAAGATTAGTTCCTAACGTAAGAGTTGTAAAAATCCAATGGGTCAAAAAATATAATATACAATGGGTAAAAAAATTAGTTTTTTGTTTTTTGCATATATGTTAGAAGATATGCTTTGTGTTAAGCTTCCTAAGGAAGAAACTGCTGCTCAGTACCATAGAGATGACTTGTTTTCTTTAATTTCACCGCTTCAAGCAGTAATACATTGGGCTGCAATAAACGAAGAAGATACTAGGGGATTTAGAGTTTTCCCTGATACTGAAGACCCTGATGGTTAAGGAAGTGTTATTAGATTTCTTCTTCTTTTTTTTTTTTTTTTTTGTGGTACTGGGGGTGGAACCCAGAGGCTTTCTATCTCCGGGCTATACTCCCAGACCTTTTTTTAAAATATTTTTATTTGGAAACAGGGTCTCAATATGTTTCTGAGAGCCTCACTAAGTAGCTGAGGCTGGCTTTGATCCTCCTGTCTCAGCCTCCCAAGCACGGGGATTACAAGCGTGTGCCACCACGCCCGGCATGTTATTAGATTTCTTAAATGCCAATAAAACTGGGTCAAGGAGGTGTTATTAATTTCTTGAATGCTGACAAAACTGGTCGCACAGCAGCAGATAGATATTGGCATCCATCCTCCAAAAACAATTTTGCTTTAGTAAAATGGAAAGATTGCACAGGAATTTGGAAAGGTCCTGACCCCATACTAATATGGGGAAGAGGGCATGTTTGTGTTTTTTTCACAGGATGAAGATAATGCACAGTGGATACCTGAGCAGCTGGTGCGACATATGGATCAAGGAAGAATAGAAGACTCTCGGATTAATGCTGATGACTGAAACATGGACTTACGTTCCAGATCATCCCATACTTCATCCAGCTGTTTAGGAGCAGCGGGAGATCACTGTCTTCGGTAACAACTCACGATTGCTGGGACTTCTTGCTTTGAATTTTGCATCCATTGCGGAAACTTTTGGTTATGCTGGACAAAGAACTGGTAAAAATGTCGGGAAGATGGGATGTCTGCAGTTGACACCCGTGATATTTTGGACAGAGACAGAGACTGATATTTTGGACAAAGAATTGACAGTACAAAGACTGATAGTATTATTTTGGACAAAGAATTGGTACTTTTGATTATTTTGGACAAAGACTGATAGTAAATGTGCTATTCAAGGTTTGGTCTTGTGGGGCCCTGGTTACCCAGGAAAAAAAGATTAAAATGTTAGCCCACTAATAACTTGTTTACTCTGTAAAACTGATTCAACAGGTAAAAATCATTGTGATAATTGGAGAAAATGTCTTACTGAAATGCCTATCTTACTAATATTCCCAATACCTTGTTCATTAGAGACTCGGGACAAAGCGTGGTCTCAGGACAAAGTAAGAACATTTTTTTCAGCAGAAGTGCACAATTTACCTTTGAAGAGTACCCCCATTTAAGAGGCTGGTAGCCAATGACGGGTAAGATTTCCTTGGAACAAGGAAACCTAAGACAGGATATACAGCTTAGCTCTGTATTATCCAAAGATGGGTAATCCTTGATACAAAAAGGAAACAACCTAAGACAGGCACAGTCTTCTTTGAATATAATAAAAAAAAGGGGGAATTGTTGGAAGCCATTAAGGCCTTCCCCTAGATTGGTGTCTCTGACTCAGCTGACTGCCCTTCGCCCAGAGTCAACAAGGTTTGGGGCTGTGGAAAGTTCAAAGAGGACTGAGAGAGGATCAGGTGGTGATGACATGAGGGTGCTGATAGGCCTATCTGTAATGTGTGTGTTTTGTATTGGTCTTTATTGTATTCTGGTGGTGGTAGCATGAGAATGTTGATTGACCTGTGATTGTATAAATACCTCTGGAAAGACAAACCCAGAGTCGGCGCAATAAAGATGAGATTGACCCAGAAGTAGGCATCTGCCAGGAGCGTTGGCGCAATAGAGAACACTGACCCAGGCATAGTCGTTGACCAGTAGGAAATATTGACCTATGAACGGGGGCCGGCCAGTAGAGATAGTAGGCTGGCGGCTCCCCCACATTAGAATTTAAAATTCTCCATCCTCACACCTCACTTTAGAACCCATACTCTTGCTGGCTGGCTCCGGCACTTCCAGACCTATTTTATACTTTATTTAGAAAGAGGGTCTCACTAAGTTGCCGAGAGCCTCACTCAGTAGCTGAGGCTGGCTTCGAACCTGTACGATTCTCCTGTCTCAGCCTCTTGAGTGCTGGGATTACAAGCGTGCGCCACCACACCGGGCTAGGACATAACTTTTATTTTATGAGTTTCTGGGTAAGATGAGGATGACTGTGTCATGTTATCTCTCCCTGTGAGGTCTCTGTATAAAGAAGGAGTATGTGGATGGAAGGACTGTGGCAAGCACTCCTGCTTGTCCCCTCATCTGTTCCTTTACCTTCTCTTAAGTTTTAACTGTGAGATAGGAGAGTCCTTAGGGAGAGAGAAAAAGAGACCACTGGTCAGTGGAGAGCAGGATCTATGAGCGTGACCAGTCATACTTGCCTCTTCAGAGGAGCAAACCGTCAGCACATGCTTGTACCAGGTCAAGCTGAAAAAAAACAGAATCGATTTATTTATTTGTTTGTTTGTTTGTTTATTTATTTTTGGTGGTACTGGGGTTCCTGGAAGCCCTTCTACCTCCGGGCTACACTCCCAGACCTATTTTATATTTTTTAATTTGGAAAAAGGGTCTCTTCGAACCTGCACAATCCTCCTGTCTCCGCCTCCCAAGCATGGGGATTACAAGCGTGTGCCACCACGCCCATCCCTCTGCTACTTTTAAATAAATCTTTATGTGTGCCTTGCTTTCAGCATGTCCTCCTCTTTTCAGCGATGTAGGTCAAGAACCTGCCTGGGCCAAGTTGAGGCTCCCTTGTCCTCTTGGAGGGATCTTCTCGGACCCTGTCCTGTGACGATTCTGTTGCCAACATGGCTATGTAGGGGTGCTGGAAAGCAGGCTGGAAGAAGCACTTTCCCCCCCAGCATGAGAAGTTAACTAGAGAAGTCTTCTCCCATATTAGGATTAGAAATAAGATATTAGAATATAGAGTTAAGATATAGAAGTAAGGTAGGGTTGGAAACAGAATGAAGATCCATAAGCCCAGCTGCCCAGGTTGCAGGATTCAAGGACCAGGGCAGGGGACCCAGCAGGTCAAAGCCTCTAATCTCCAGCTTGCCGGCCAAGGTCTTTGAACATGGGCCCCATCCCCATACTCTGAGCCAGATCAGCAAACAAGGCCATGCTAATCTGCTCTCCAGGCAGATTCCTCAGCGCAGAGATAAGCCTGGCCCAGCCAAGGTGGGTGGGAAAGGCAGCCCTAGGGAAGGAGCACATACCATAAGGGAGATAAGCAGTCTTTAGCAGACTCTGACTTGTGGATGCATGTTTTAAAAATGATTGGCTGTACTTGTTTGTCCTTGTATCTGATTGGTTGTATTCTAAGGTTGGCGGGCTTGGACTTTTGGCGGGCTCTGACGTGTGTCGAAACTCGACCATAGTGTCTGGGTCTCGACCCCTGGCTTGCCGGGACAGAGCTGCAGCACAATAAACCTCTCTAGCATTTTACATCTCTTGTGAGTCCTTCGTTATTTGGGTTGGTGGGCGATTCTCGGACCCTTCAGGCTAATTTTTCCAGAACCCTCTTCCCCTTCATGGCTTCAGGTTAGAGCTGACCACAAAAGGAGTATGCTCACAATTTGCAAGTGTTGCAGAAATTCTCTGGAATAATTGACCCAACACCAATTAGGGTGGAAAAGAGAGACTTTACTACACTGGCGGGCTGAGGTTAGAGTTCCTGAAAGACTGCGTGAGCTCCCATTTTATAGATTTGTGACAAATGACAGACACAGGCAGGCGGGGTTACAGAAGCTGAAACACTACAGGGTTTGCAAGATTGCTCAAGGAAGTTGGGTGCAGGGAGGTAAGGGGGGAAATTTCTGAGAAGGTTCCTGACCTCTGTGACCTCCTGCAGGGTTGGATGTGACCTTTACCTATCTACAGATGGTTGCCTGGTTTGCTGGCCCTCTTTCGACCTCTCATCTGTACCAGGGGAGGGCTAAGGTTTGGCCATCCAGTTTACTGACCACCCAAGGCCCAGGTGAGAGTGTCGCCTGCCTCCCTGAAGGTCTTCTTGTGCCACATGGTATGAGGCCAGTGCCGAGGTGCCCAGCATGCCCAGCTTGTCTGCTCCCCTCTGCCCAGCACCGGGTCTTCCCAACTGCCAGCCAGCTGATTAACAGCAGCTACAAGCCCACCACCAGACCCTCAGACACCCAGAGGGTCACTTCCCATAAAGGTGCTCCTTGGGGCCCCAAGGAGTCCGGTCCCGTTTTAGTTGGTGGGTGTTCGTGGCCGCCTAGATTTCCTCACAAGCTCCGACTTGCCCGCTCATCTCAGGTCTTCAGGAAAACAACTTAATGACCATTTCTCCAACTTCTTTACTATCTTTATTTTCTCACCTCCTCTCGCAGTTGTGAAAAATCAAAATCCTATTGTTGGGGCTCAGAAAATGATACCTCAAAACACGGTGCTTTAGTGGGCATGATGGTGTACACTTGTAACCCCACCCAGTACTTGGGAGGCTGAGACAGGAGGGTCACAGATTCTCGGCCAGCCTCAGCAACTTAGCAAGGCCCTCCACAATTTAGTGAGACCCTGTTTCCAAGTAAAGAATAAAATAGGGCTGGGGGTATATCTCAGGGGTAGAAGGCTCCTGGATTCAATTGTCAGTCTCTCTCACACACACACACACATACACACACACACCACACACATACCACAAATGGTGCTTTGACATGCTGAGTACTTTGAGTTTAAGAAAAGCAGGCCAGGCTTGGTGACACACACTTATAATCCCAGTACTTGAGAGGCTGAGACAGGAGGATCACAGGTCTGCTGCCAGTCTCAGCTACTTAGTGAGGCCCTCCAAAATTAGTGAGACCTTGTTTTAAAATGAAGACTAAGAATGCCAGGCGTGGTGGCGCAGGCTTGAATCCCCCCCCCCAACACACACACACACACACACACACACACACACACACACACACACACACGCACGCGTGCGCTTGGGAGGCGGAGACAGGCGGATCGAGCAGGTTCAAAGCCAGTCGTGCTGGCTTAAGAGACCCTGTTTCCAAAAATTAAAAAAAAGTATAAAATAGGTCTGGGAGTGTAGCCCGGAGGTAGAAGGGCTTCCAGGTACCCCAGTACCACCAAAAATCAAAAATAAAAATAAAAATAAAGACTAAGAAATAGGGCTGGGGTTGTAGCTCACAGGTAGAATGTCCCTGAGTTCCAACCGCAGTACCGCAAAAAAAAAAAAAAAAAAAAGAAAAGAAAAGAAAGAAAGAAGAAAAAAAGAAAAGCAGTTTAGAACAATGTCTTCCTGACTTCTCCTTCCCCCACCCCCACCAGTCTTGATAGAGAACTCACCCATTCCTCCCCTCCCCCCAGAAGCAGAGGGAGAGGCTTTCTCTGAAGTTCCCTTATCTGAATAGAAGAAGTTCTTCCTGAAGGAGGGCAAGTATCACCAGCCCCTCCTATGATCTTATTAAAGTGGACAAATTAACTCTGGGGAAACAAGCAGAAAAAAAGAAATGTGGTAGAAAAGAGCGACAGGGGGGAAGAGCCCACAGCGGATCTCAGCACTCTAGCAAGATCCTATTTCCAAACAGAAAATACAATAGGGCTGGGGGTTTAGCTGGGAGGAGGAATACCTCCAAGCCTGGATTCTTAAACGGTCCAGCAAATCTTAGAGCACTCTAAGACCAGTTAACGGTGTGTGTGGTCTTAGAGTGCTTAAGATTTGCTGGACTATACACACACACACACACACACACACACACACACACACACATATATATATGTAGTTAGTATGTATATATATACAGTGTGTATGCATATATAGTTAGTTACTTTATAGAATATATTTATTTATTTAGCAATGCTGGGGATGGAACCCAGGGGCATTCTACCTCCAAGCTATGCTCCCAGACTTTCTTTCTTTCTTTCTTTCTTTCTTTCTTTCTTTCTTTCTTTCTTTCTTTCTTTCTTTCTTTCTTTCTTTCTTTCTTTTTGTGGTACTGGGGTTCCTGGAAGCCCTTCTACCTCCGGGCTACACTCCCAGACCAGGGTCTCTTAGGCCAGCGCGGCTGGCTTCGAACCTGCGCGATCCTCCTGTCTCTGCCTCCCAAGCACGGGGATTACAAGTGTGCGCCACCACGCCCGGGGCATATTCTTTCTTTTGAAGCAGGGTCTCACTGCGCTGCAGAGGGCCTAAGTCGCTGAGCCTGGCGGCATGTGCGATCCTCCTGTCTCAGCCTCCCAAGTGCTGGGTACCACACCCAGCTCAGCTCACTATTTGCTTAGTTTATAAAATCTCCTATAAAAGAAGGTCTCTCTACCTCTGTCTTTCTAGCTCTTTCTCTCCACCAGTCTCAGTCTCTTTCTGTCTCTCTGGATATGGCCCACATTCTCTTTTTAGTGTGTTTTATTTTTTTCTCCTAAACTTATTCTCTGCTTTACAGTCTTGGAAATTCTTTTCCAAGCCAAGTTCACAACACCCTACAACATTCTACACCCACAGCCCAGATGAATTTAGTCCCAGGCCATTGCCTCTTCTTTGGGTCCATGCATCTCCCTAAACATTACTTCCTCTTCCTCTAAACGGTGCCTGCAGCCTCACTTCCTTCTCCCCTGTGGTAAAGGACATAAAAAGTTCTAAGTTGCTGGGCGTGGTGGCGCACGCTTGTAATCCCCGGGCTTGGGAGGCAGAGACAGGAGGATCGCGCAGGTTCTAAGGCAGCCATCCTGGCTTAAGAGACCCTGTTTCCAAATAAAAAAATATAAAATAGGTCTGGGAGTGTAGCTCGGAGGTAGAAGGGCTTCCAGGAACCCCAGTACCACCACGACCAAAAAAAAAAGTTCTAAGTCCCCCTGGCTCACTATTCACTTTTCATTCTTGTGGTGTTCCTGTACACATAATAAAGTTATATGCTTTGTTCCTCTCTTAATCTATTATTGATTTATTTCAGCAAACTCAATTATGGAATCCTCAGAGGGTGGAAATTCCCTGCACCCCTACACTATAAGAGTCCCTTCTCTGGTGACACTTATAGCAGCGGTATTCCCTCCCTGAACCCTGACTGGTATATTAAGTTTCATGAGGTATGTAGGTCACTTTATGCTAACAGAGTCACATTATCCTGTTAAATCTAAGACCATAGCACTATTATCATCTCCAGTTTACAGATGTGTAAATATGTTTATTTATTTATTTTTGAACAGGGGATGGAACCCAAGGACATTCTACGTCTGCGCTACACCCCCAGCCCTATTTTATTTTTATTTCTATTTTAAAATGGGGTCGCCCTAAGTTAGAGGGGTTCTCTGAGTTGCTGAGGATGGCTCTAGACCTGAGATCCTCTTGTCTTGACATCTCAAGTACTGGGATTACAAGTGTGCACCGCCACGCCCAGCTCTTATTTTTTTTATTTTGAAACAGGATCTCGTTAAGTTGCCAGGTGTCTTAGTAAATGGGTTTAGAGAAGTTGCATTCCCACTTTTATGAGGCGAGTGAATGGTGAGGCCAAATTTGTAACTCAATCAACCTCTTGTTTAGAGTCTAAAAGTTTAACCTCCGCACCCATACATGCGCACCTCCTATCCAGGATGTAGGCTCTGATTCATATTCCTTTTCTGCTCTAGTGTGTGCGTGTGTGTGTGCGCGTGTGTGTGTGCGTGTGCGTGTGTATTTACAGCCAGTCAGGCCATCTAATCAGACAACTATAAGAGCAGTTAATAATAAAGACTGCTAATGTGTCACCAGGGTTTACTTAAGAGCTTTGGAAAGAATCCGTTTTTTTCATCTTTTCCCACTTCATCGCTCTAAAATCAAAACCCCTGGCCAGGTATACGTCCCTCCAGGCAAGGACTAAGGCCATTTTAAGGATTTATTTAATATTTAAAAACTGAAGAAAGATTAACGCCATGCCTTCTGTGTTCGGCCTACTGAAAACAGAGACTTTGGGCTAAGTTGCCAACAATTCTCTAAGAACCAAAGGACAGGTCAGAGCTTGGTACTGGAGCACCGACAGGAATGAAGTCAGACCTATGGAACATTTCTGGGATTTCCTAAACACACCCCCACAGGAAACAGAGAAAGTGAGGCAGAAGGATCGTTACCGAAGCCTCCTTCTGGATTCTCTTGGATCCTGGTACTTAAAGGTAGTCATGGTCTTGTATTCTTGGCTAGTGTGAAAGATATCAAGACCATGCTCCCATCCCCACAACACTGGTTTCTGTTTGTTTGTTTGTCTTTTATTCATATTTTCTTTTTTTGTGTGTGTGGTACTAGGGATGAAACCTAGGGGCCTTCTACCTCTGAGCTATACTTCCAGATCTATTTTATATTTTATTTGGAAACTGGGTGTCACTAAGTTGCTTAACTAAGCTCTTATGGCTGGCTTCAAACCTGAGGTCCTCCTGTCTCAGCCTCCCAAGTTCTGAGATTACAAGCGTATGCCACCACGCCTGGCTCCCACAACACTGTCTCTAAACATGTGGACAGCCGTCCTCCTCCCTGGCCCAAGACACTGCCTGAGAACTTTCTCGGAGGTGCAGAGCCTGCCCAGAGTGCTAGAAAGTCAACACTCCTGGGAGCAGCAGTCAACAGATGCCTAGTAGAAAGTAGAGGATAAATAACTCAACTTCCTGACGTTCTCCCCACAAATGACACCAAGCCTCAGACTTCCCAGTGATAGCTTGCTAATTAGCGTGCCAGTCTGGGCCTCCTTTATCTCCCATTTCCCTTCCTTCTTCTTATCACTGCTTCTTAGGATCACTTCTCAAACGGCTTGCATTCCTATCACTTGCTTAGAATCTGTTTCCTATAAATCCTAGGTACTCCAACGCTGGAAGGAGGATTGCAAGTTTGAGGGCAGTCTCGGAACTTAGGCTCTGTCTCAAAATAAAGAGCTTTAGCCGGGCATGGTGGCGCATGCTTGTAATCCCTGTGCTTGGGAGGCTGAGACAGGAGGATCACACGGGTTCGAAGCCAGCCTCAGCTACTTAGTGCGGCATTCAGCAACTTAGTGAGACCCTGTTTCCAAATAAAATATTAAAAAGGTCTGGGAGTATAGCCCAGAGGTAGAAAGCCTCTGGGTTCCACCCCGAGTACCACCACCAAAAAATAAATAAATAAATAAAATAAAGAGCTTTAGACAACAGGGTTTTATCCCAACACTGCGCGCGCGCGCGCACACACACACACACACACACACACGCAGAATCTGGTTCTAGGACAGCCTCAACAGCGTAACGAAACTCTCAGCAACTTAGCAAAAACCTGTTTCAAAACAAAATAAAAAGGGCTGGGATCTGGGCGTGGTGGCTTATGCTTTGTAATCCCAGCATCTGGGAGGCTGAGACTGGAGGATCGCAGTTTGAAGACAGCCTCAGCTACTTAGTGAGGCTCTCCACAACTCAGTGAGACCCGGTTTCAAAATAAAGAATAAAAAATTGGGCAGGGGGTGTAGCTCGGAGGTTAAATGCCTCTGGGTTCCACCCCCAGACCTGCAATAAACGGGGGGGAGGGCTGGAGTTGTAGTTAAGAGGTAGGATTTATTCCTACTACCAATAAATAAATAAATATATACATAATACAACACATCTACAAATTCTTTTTTTTTTACCACCATGCCCAGCCTTACAAATTCTTGAATACTCTTCTCTTCCTCTAAAAGTAGGGCCCAATTCTCCTCCTTTTAAATGTGAGTTGTTCTTAGTGACTTTTTTTTTTTTTTTTTGGTGGTACTGGGGATGGAACCTGGGGCCTTTTACCTCCGGGCTACACTCCCAGATCTACTTTATATTTTATTTGGAAACAGAGTCTCACTAAGTTGCTGAGAGCCTCACTACGTAGCTGAGGCTGGCTTTGAACCTGCGTGATCCTCCTGTCTCTGCCTCCCAAGCGCGGGGATTACAAGTGTGCGCCACCATGCCTGGCGATCCGCTTTTTTTTTTTGGTAGTGAGACTGAAACCCAGAAGCATTCTATCTCTGAACTACAACCCCCCCCCCCACCGTATTTTTTATTCTTTATTTTGAAACAGGATATGACTGAGTTGCAAAGGGCCTCGCTAAGTAACTGAGGCTGCCTGCAACTGTGATCCTCCTGTCTCAGCCTCCGAAATGCTGGGATGACAAGCGTGTGCCACCGCGTCCCACTTCTGTGATGTGCTTTTAATGATAGAATGTGGTAGAAAATATAGTGTCTTGCTCCTAAAATTAGGATGATAAATGCATTCTGGTTTCCTCTTTGTTTTTTTCTCTTGAATCACTTTAGGGAAAGCCAGCTACCTTGTCAGGAGACATTCGAGCAATCCTATGGAGGGAGAGGCCCATGAGGCAGGTAAGTGACAGAGGGTTCCTGTCAGGAGCCAACAACGAACTGATGATTTCTGCTGACAGCCAAGGGAGTCCTGAAAGCAGATCCTCTAGCCTCAGCCCAGTGGTCAGATAACCGTAGCCCTAGCAAATATCTTGATGATGATAGGTTGGGTCCCTCCCTTCCCCCACATGACCCCACAGCAGGGGCAGGAGGCGGAACCGTGGAGCCAAAGCAGAGATGCCTGAGACCCCAGGCATCGCGAGGCTCCAGATGTCGCCAGAGAATCGGCGGTCCCACGCTGTTAGCCCCCCCCCCCCATTAAAACATTGGTACTTCCCCTCCACCACGTGACTGTCAGCCGGCCAGGACTAAGCGCGACTCTCCGACCGTGGGTGGCTCATCAGTCCTTTCCCCAATGGCCAGAAGACTCCCCAAAGGCTCCAGGTTTGATTAAAACAGCCGTTTTTGATAACCTGGTTGGTATTTCCTCCTTCACGACTCCCTAGCTCAATTCCAACGTCACAGATGGGACCCTTATGTCATAAGAGATCTTGAGCCAGAATTGCCCAGCTAAAAGCTCCTACATTCCTAACTCACAGAAACTGTGAGATAATAAAATATCTGTTGTGAATTGTTACATAGCGATAGGTAACTAATGCAATATCTATGCCTGATAACATGTCAGAGGAGAAAAGATGAATCTCTTCTTTCTTTTTTAGTTTAAAGATTTTAATTGGCTTTCTTCTCTTTTCTTTCTTCCTCCTCCTCCTCCTCCTCCTCCTCCTCCTCCTCCTCCTCCTCCTCCTTCTTCTTCTTCTTCTTCTTCTTCTTCTTCTTCTTCTTCTTCTTCCTGGGAATTGAATTTAGAGGCATTCTACTTCCAAGTTACACCCCAGCCTAATTTTATTTATTTGGAAACAGGGTTTCACTAGGTTTCCGAGAGCCTCACTACTTTACCAAGGCTAGCTTTGAACCTATGGTCCTCCTGTCTACGCCTCCCAAATACTGGGTTTACATGTGTGCATCACCACTCCAGGTTTGGGTTTTATTTTCCACTATGGGATTTGGCCACACTTCATCCCGTGAAATGGAATAAGTATTCTCATCTTTTTTTCTCTCTGAGAATTTTTTTCTTCTGACACTTCCTGGCAAACTTTTTCCTTTTTTCCATATTTTATGGGCAGACTTTGGTCGCATTCCAACTACTAAGCCAGTCATAATAAGAGGAAGGTACTGCTGTGATTGATTTATGCTGAACATGGCCCACCCCCTGGGGCTTGAGCTGAGGCTGAGTCAGCTTCTTCTGAAATAGAAGACTGAAGAGCGGCTTTTGTTAGGAAAGAATGAGGATATTAAAAGGTGACTTAAACTGGGTGTGGTGGAGAATGCTTGCAATCCCAGTACTTGGAAGAGTGAGGCAGGAGGATCACAGATTCAAAGCAAGCCTCAGCAGTTTTGTGAGGCTCTCAGCAACCTAGAAAGACCCTGTTTCCATATAAGGAATAAGATTGGAGCGGGCGTGGTAGCCCAGGCTTGTAATCCCAGCGCTTGGGAGGCTGAGACAGGTGTATCACACAGGTTCAAAGCCAGCCTCAGCTACTGAGTGAGGCTTTCAGCAACTTAGTGAGACCCTGTTTCAAAATAAAATATAAAATAGGTCGGGAGCATAGCCTAGCGGTAGAGGCCTCTGGGTTCCACCCCCAGGACCACAAAAAATAAAAAAATAGAGGTGACTTAAGCTGGGTGTGGTGGTGAATGCTTGCAATCCCAGTACTTGGAAGAGTGAGGCAGGAGGATCACAGATTCAAAGCAAGCCTCAGCAATTTAGTGAGGATCTCAGTAGCCCAGAGAGACCCTGTTTCCAAATAAGAAAATAAAATTGGGCTGAGGCCCGGATGTGGTGGTGCATGCTTGTAATCCTAGCATTTGGGAGGCAGAGACAGGAGGATGGTGGTCCGAGGACAGCCTCAACTACTTAGTGAAGCCTTTTGCAACTCAGTGAAAACCTGTTCAAAATAAAGAATAAAAAATAGGGCTGGAGCCGGGCGTGGTGGCGCACGCTTGTAATCCCCGCGCTTGGGAGGCGGAGACAGGAGGATCGCGCAGGTGCGAAGCCAGCCGCGCTGGCTTAAGAGACCCTGTTTCCAAAAATGAAAATGTAAAAATAGGTCTGGGAGTGTAGCCCGGAGGTAGAAGGGCTTCCAGGAACCCCAGTACCACCACCAAAAAAAAAAAAAAAAAAAAAAAAAAAATAGGGCTGGAGGTGTAGCCTGGAGGTAGAATGCCTCTGGGTTCAATCCCCAGTACTTAAAAAAAAAAAAAAAAAAAAGAGATGAGTTAATTAGTATAAGTCCAGATTGTGCTATGTAACAAGCACGGCTCAATTCTCAGTGACTTAACACATGAAAAACTACTTTCTCATACTACAATTTGAGTGTGCCTTCTTAGTAAGGAGACTCTGGGTCAAAGAGGTATCAACTCAACACCTGCTTTTTTGATCTCTTCAGTGGTGGTAAAGGAAAGCCACAGACTCTTTCCTGGACCCTAAAGCTTTTTTCTGAAAGCGACACATAGCGCTTCCTCCATTTCCTCCATTTTGACCAAAATAAACACCTAATTTTTTTTTGTGTGTGGTACTGGAGATGAAACTCAGGGGCATTCTACCTCTGAGCTACACCCCCAGCCCTATTTTTTATTCTTTATTTTGAAACGAGGTCTCCCTAAGTTGCGAAGGGCCTCACTAAGTAGCTGAGGCTGTCTGTGAACCAGGATCATCCTGTCTCAGCCTCCCAAGTGCTGGGATTACAAGTGTGTGCCACCACGCCCGGCTTAGAGATAGTGGAGTCTTTAGACAGGAAGCCTAGTGGAAGTGAATTAGGTCATGGGGGCTCCACCCCCATGAATGTGTTAATGGTGGCCTGGAAGAATGAGTTGGGTCTGCATTGAGTGAATCAGTGTTTGTTGTTCTTCTTCTTGTGGTACTATGGATTGATATCAAGGACATTCTACCTCTGAGCTATACCTTCAGCCCTGTTTTATTTTTTTTGAACAGAGTCTCGTTTATTTACCATGCGCTGCTGGCCTTGAATTTGCAGTCCTCTTGTCTCCGATTCCCAAGTACGGGATTATATACCATATCCATTGAGTGAGTTCTTGAAGTACTGTTGTACCTGAGTGGGTGGAGTCTACAGCCGTACCACCCTGACGGTGCCTGATCTCCTCTGAACTCAGGAGCTGAGCAGCATCAGGCCTGGTTAGGACCTGGAAGGGAAGCAGTAGGTTGTTCTAAAGTGAGGCCTCCCCACACACTTGCTTCCTTTTCCCTTCTGGTTGTCTGCCACATTATGCCTCAGACAAAGGACCCTGCCAGTTGACTAGTTCATGCCGTTGACCTACAACCATTAGCCTCAGAACCTCTCTTCTTTATAAGTCAAAGCTGCTGGCTTTTTTTTTCTTCTTTTTTTGTAATCTGTTTGAATAGCAGCACAAAACAGATGAAGGCATAGAAAGTCAGGCTCTGCAAAACGTGCTTGCAGAGAGACCCAGGAGTGATGTGGTACTAGGACAACAGGCTTTCCGCGCGCCACCTTCCGCATTTCCGGGCCTCTTGAGGCCTCTCCTTCCACCCTTTGTCCTTGTTCTTGAGAACCTGAAATGGCTACTTTGATCTGATGTTAGTGTTCAGGCACAGGGATAGGTCCCTGCTTCCCCGCTGGTGTTAGAGCTCAGCCTAGCATGTGTGAACAGGCCTTTGTGTATGCTTGGATGCATCCTGAAAACATTAGCACTGACTCACTGTCTTGTATCCAATTGCAACTCTGATATTAGCACCAATGATGTGATTTGGCTCATAATTCTGAATTTACAAATATCACATGGAAATTTTACATTGCTTTGGGTGTTGGCCGTTGCTTGTCAGGAGCTCACTTTTTCTCAGGATATTTTATGCTTGTGTAGTGGTTATTATCCTAAGAGGACACCTGGACTCTTCCTGGCTATATATATATATATATATATATATATATATATATATATATTTGGAAGTCCTCCAACTTCAGATCCTAAAGAGCTCCTGAACTCCAGGACTGTGGATCCCTGGCTTGGCAGTACTGTCTGGATTTTCACTTCTGCCTGAGAGCTGACCTGTTAATAAATCTGGAATGAAAATTCTGATTTTCTTTTTTCTTTTTTGCAGTACTGGGGGTCTGAGCTCCACCCCCAGCCCTATTTTTGATTCTTTATTTTGAAACAGGGTCTCACTAAGTTGCAAAGGGCCTAAGTAGCTGAGGCTCTCCAGGAACTGCGATTCTCCTGTCTCAGTCTCTCAAAGCATGAGCCACCACGTCCGGCTAAAATGTTGTTTCTCCGATTCCTCGCTCTGATACAATTCCAGCGAACTCCTTCGTTTTTCAGTTCTTTCGGAGGAGCCGGCTGCCTTACCCCTCTCTCTTTTACATAGGCTTATCCTCTAGCCCCTATCTTTATGAAGCCTGAGTCATGTCTCCCCGCCATAGTTGAGTTCCTGGTATTTTTCTTCCGTGTCTGTACGCTCTTTGAAAGTAAGTGTCAGCCGGGCGTGGTGGCGCACGCTTGTCATCCCAGCATTCCGGAGGCTGAGACCTGGAGGATCACGGTTCACGGACAGCCTCAGCTACTTAGTGAGGCCCTCTGTAACTCAGTGAGACCCGGTTTCAAAATAAAGAATAAAAAAAATAGGGCAGGGGGTGTAGCTCAGAGGTCAAATGCCCCTGGGTTCCATCCCCAGACCCGCAAAAAAAAAAAAAAAAAAAAAAAAAAAAAGAAAGTAAGTGTCATGCTGTTTGTGATTTTCTTAGGTTCACAGGTGTAGCTGGTTGCTAGGAAGTGTCCAATGAATGTTGAATGAATCCAAGTACCAACCGTGGGGAGGAGGACTGGGTCACCCTATTCTAGGAACAGCCATTCATGGAAAAGTCTTGGCAGATTCACTATGAGGATCTATTGCTTTGACTTCCTAAAGCAGGGTTAGCTAACAGTACGTATAAATAACTGCAGGAGGAACGACGTCTTTAGGACTTTAGGCTGGCTTTGAACACGCAGTCCTCCTGTCTCAGCCTCCCATTACTGGGATTACAACCTGTTTACAAACTGCGCCACCACACCCAGTTAGGCCTTAACTTAGTACCCACAGTTCCAACTGATCACTTGTAAGGGCTGAGACTGGCCACTGGGCTACACCCCACCCCCAGTTCTTTTTACTTTTTGAAACAGGAGCTTGTTTAATTGCCCAGGTTTGCACTGAATTTAACCTCCGGCGTCAGCCCCTGGAGTAGCCTGTATTACAGGCAGGCGCCATCGGGCCCCAGGGCCCCGGGGAGCTGGATGTTCACCAACAGGCGGCGGCTGAGTTCTCGTCCGTCCCCCCCCACACACACACACACACTCACACAGAGTACCAGTTAAAAAATTAGCCGGGCGTCCTGGCACTCGCCTGTAATCACAGTACTTGGGAGGCTGAGATCGGAAGATCAGAGGCCCGCAATTTAGTGAGGCTCTGCAATTTAGTGATCTCTTAAAAAAAAAAAAAAAAGGTCTGAGGATGTAGCTCAGAGGTAGAATGAATGTCCACGGGTTCAATCCCCAGTACGCGCCCTCACAAGCACATACAGAGCACACTTTTGGAAAGGGTAGGCCTTTATGCAAACGCGCAACTGCGCAGTTTTCCTTGGTCTTGCACGCGGCACTGACCACCGAGGCCCTGGGCTCAGCTTTTGGGAGGTGACCCCTGGCCTGGCGGGGACCATCTTCAGGGCGTGGGGTGGAGTGCGGTGAACAGCAGATCCTGCGCAGGCCTGCAGGCCTGGGGCTGTCGCCAGGGCTCGGGCTCACAGTCTCCGAGCTGGGGTGGAGGCCGGCAGGGGTGGAGCTGGAGGCTGGCAGTCCTCCTCCCCCTCCTCCTCCCTCTGCGCGGCGGGGGAGGGGCGCGCGGCAGCTGGCTGAGCACTGGAGGCCGAGTCCAGCTCGCCAGCGGCTCCCAGGGCCCCGCACGTGGACCCGAACTCTTTTTGCTCAGCTGTCGGGTGGCATTATCACAACAGAGGCAGGGCCACCTTCACAACGCCAGCGAGGACACTCGGTTTTTTCCATTGTAGTTTTGTAGAGATGCAGCCCATTCATGCTTACTAACCTCTCATCTGTAAAATGGGGATAAAAGAAAACCACAAATATTATTAAAAAGAAAGGAAGCTTGCGAAACCAAGCAGTGTTCATTTCCTGTGACCCGTGGAAAGGAACTAAGTTAACTGTGCTTTTGTTTATTTTCTTGCAGCCGAAGACAAAGGCAGACTCTACAGCCAGTGTCTTCCTTTGTTCTGTGCCTCTTCAAGAGCCATTTCTCTACACGGAGAGAATCCCCTTTGCGCCTTCCCTGGCGCGGCAGGCAGTAGGGATTAAAAAGGGAAGGCTCGCTCGAGCTGTTTTCCTGGGTAGAAACTCGTTCTGGAAAGCAGGCTAAGTTGCCATGGTTACGGCTCCCTGCTCCCCTCCGCCTCGCGCTCCGCGGCTCCGGGTCAACTCCTCCCCACAGCACCCGCTGGCAGGGAAGTGCCAGCTATATTTTGCAGATGGCCTCTGAAGGAGAGAGAGAGAGAGAGAGAGAGAGAGAGAGAGAGAGAGAGAGAGAGAGAGAGAGAGAGAGAGAGAGGAGAGACAGAGACAGACAGACACACACAAGAAGTCCTTGTCAGACAATACCCAAATAGCCTTAAAAAAGCCATTAGATTGCAAGCCCGCTGAAGGCAGAAGCCCGTTCTCCTCCCCATCCAACCCTCCCCCGGCCTGTGACTGTCTTCTCTGCCCAAAAGCAGACACAGACACAGCAGGATCTGGAAGAGGGCTTAGGACCATTAGCCAGGGAGGTGGCTCGGCCATGTCAGGGTAGACAGGGCTTAGGAGCTGTAAGCTTTGGCACGTTAATAGGCGGGCAATGTTAGTAAAATACCTTCTTCCCCAAACTTCATTTTCCTCATCTCGGAAATGGGAAGCACAGTACCTAACTCAGAGATCCGTGGTGAGTACCGAGTAAGACCGAGATCATTTAAGATCTGAACACTTGGTCCCCTATCTAGTTTGCTGCAAGCTCTCAGCACTGTGATTGTCCCCTTTACCTCCTCTGTGGCCCACTCCTCCAGCTTACCGTGGAAAGAAAACCTGCTCCCATTAAAAACACCGCAGAGGGGGGCATGGTGGTGCACACCCATAATCCCAGTACTTGGGAGGCTGAGACTGGAGGATCACAGCTTCAAAGCCAGCCTCAGCAATTTAGTGAGACCCTGTTTTCAAGTAAAAATTTAAAATAGGGCTGAGAGTATACCCTGGAGGTAGAAGACCCATGGATAGCATCTCCAGTACCACAGAATAAAAAAGAGAACAAAAAATACCCCAAAATAACAAAAAAACTTTTCAGTGGAGTCCATATCAGGTCAAATCTAATAGTTAATGAAAGAATGTTGAAATTCTTCCCAAGTTCTTTATGTTACAGGCATCAAAACAGAGCAAACCGATTACACATTTCCTGAACGCTGGAATGTTGCCTATAACGCAGAGGTTCCCCTGCCCATCCACGTGTCTGTGAAAAGCAGAATGAATCGCATTTGACATCATTAGGCTGGACTGGCCTCCTTTCAGCTCAGTATTTCCGAGGCCCACCCGTGGCCTCAGCAGAGCCCTTCTGGTCAGTGCGAGCCGCAAGCTGCGGGGTGCGCTGCCCCAGGCCCCCTTCCCACTCCCCACACTCCAGGGCTGCCCTCCAAGTCTGAAAAACGTGGAGTCTGGTGACTAGAAGATGCCACACATTTTCGGACACTCGGGGCGGAGGGAAGTCACCTCTGCCTCCCAGGCAGCCCTGGACGCCTCGCCTCGGAGACTCCCGGCCAACCTGGCGGCCCGAGGTGCGCACCCTGGACGGCTGCAGACCCGCGAGGCCTGGAGGCTTGGTAGAGCCGCCATGCTGGGTGGGGCTGACCTGCCAGGCCCAGGGGAGGCGAGGGCGGATCCTCACCCAGTGTTACCTAACAACCACGCGCCTCTCCTCTCGGAGTCTGGCAGGTGTGTACAACTTGTGTGGGGACACAGACGTGGCGTTGGCTATTTTTGGTGCGGAGCCCCGGTGGGTGGGGTGCAGGCTGAGCTTGTGCAGGGGCACCCTGGGAGGTGCATTCTGAGGTCCTGGGATACTGCAGCAGAGGCCTGGCCAGGCGGTGTGAACTGCAGGTGTGAAGCTGTGCCCTCCTCCCACCAGCAGGCCTTTGAACCGCCCAGGACACTCCGCCCTGCCCTCCCCTCCCCCATGGCAGCCAGCCTGCTCTGAAAACCGACACCCTGAGGCCCTTCTCCCTCGGCTGCAGCAGTGGGAGGGAAAGCCCGGCCTGGATCCCGGCTCAGAGGCCGAGCCCCACGCCTCTCCTGCTGCAGCAGGCCCGGGCTCCGGCTCCAGGCCTGGTGTTGCCTCCCGCTCGGCTGCTCCAGGAAACAGCGAGCCCAGGCCAAGTCCAGTTCTCCCTGCGAAATCCACCCTGCCTTTTCTGTTTCACCCTGGCGCAGTCTCAGCCCAGGCTGTTGTTCTACATCCAGCTCAGAAACCGGCTCAAACCGCCCTGAACCGGATCTGGAGGTGGAGACACAGTTTCTGCCCCTTTGTTAGGGCGAACCGGCTGGGTCTCGATCCTCGCTCCTCCTCCTCCCGGTGCCTGCGGTGCCTGCCATGCCTGGCCCTGCAGCCTCACCTGGGCCGAGGCGCCCTCAGAGTAGATTAGATCCTTTATTTAAAAAGAGGACTGAGTTGGTAAACGCTGCATTTGCCATATTAGCTGCTTACTTCTGCTTTTCCCAGAGTTGTTATCTAACCAGTTGACATGGTGCCCTTAATATCTTGGCTTTCGTTCTGACCTAGAAATAACTTGTAAGCTTCACACCAAAGACCGAAGGGGCCCTGGTGCAATATTGTGTTCGTTTTCGCCGTGGAGCTATGTTTAAGTTAATCTATGAAGTGCTTCGCTGAGAAACGACGAACATAACTTAGTATAAAATGCGTATACAGCCGCCCGCACCGGCTCTCTGCGGCAACTGCGATCCCTAGAGGAGTGTTTCTGGTTTTCGAACCTGTCTCTTTAACCCTGGATCTGAGTCTGTGACTTGCAGAGCCCAGAGGCTGTCTGCGGGGTTCCTAACGCAATGCAGGCCGGAAGAAGCTGGGAGTGTGGGAAGGGCAGAGACCGGGGCTACGATTTTGTAAATTCTCATTATATGAAATTTAAACACGTCTTAGGTTTTGGGGACAGTTACATAAGCATGATATGGCAAATGCCACTAAATTGGCCTCTAAAATGGTAATTTTTATGCTTATGTCAATTTTTAACCTCAATTAAAAGTATTAAGGCTGAGCAGGGTGCCATACGCTTATAATCTCAGTACTTGGGAGGCTGAAACAGGAGGATAGTGGGTTGGAGTCCAGCCTCAATAATTTAGGACACCCTGTTATAAAATATAAAGGGCTGGGAGTACAACTCGGAGGTAGGATTTGATACTGGGTTAAATTCCCAGTCCCAAATAAGTAAATAAATAAACTCAAGCCTTTCTCGAGAAGAATTTCTAACATTTGGAGACTGAAAAATGAGAAGCGCCTGGATAATAAACCAGAACCGGGGCGGCACCAGGCGATGCTTGAGGACTCACAGTCCCCCTCTGCTGGCCAAATGAGGCAACGCACCAAGATGTCGGAAGGCCTTTCTGCAGACAGGCGTCTGTTTAAAGCACAAATACCAGGCCGTTTTGCTGAGAATCGTTTCCCCTGCCTCGTTTCCAGTGAATTCTCTTTACTCGAATGCACCGCACTGAAAGGAGACCACAGGCGTTTTGCTTCTGTGGTGTAACAGAGGATTAAGTACAGATTAAAGGCCTAAAATTAGCTCTTCAGTCTCAAAACCGACAAAACATTGTCATTTCTCCTACGTTAAAAACTGGGGTTAATTGCTCATTTGCGTGTTTGATTTCAGCGGAGCAGGCAGCGCGGAGAGAGCGATGGCAGTAGATCTGGAAAAGCTATTTTTATACGCAGGGGGGAGGGGTCGCCTCTTGTCTCTGGATCCCAGTGCAGGTTTGCACGAAGGTGATCTTTGAAATGTGCACGGAAGAGGCAGATCAACCAGCTGGAATTTTAAAATGAGGTGTAAGCATCACTAATAATTGCCGTAGGAAGGCATACAGAGTTTTCCAAAATGTTGTGGATCAAAGGGAATTCAAGAGGGGTGAGGGTCAAGAAAACCAGAGTGGCTTTGTATTGTTACATTTATTTATTTACTTACTTATTTACTTATTTATTATTTTTGTAGTACTGGGGATGGAGCCCGGGGGCCTTCTACTTCCGAGCTACACTCCCAGCCCCATTTTATTCTTTTATTTTGAAACAGGGTCTCACTGAGTTGCAGAGGGCCTCACTAAGTAACTAAGGCTGTCCTCGAACCAGGATCCTCCTGTCTCAGCCTCCCAAATGCTGGCATGATAAGCGTGCGCCACCCAGCCGCTGGCTCTTACTTTGAGGACCTCCACACTTTCCAGTTTCACATCCTTGAAATGCCCCCCAGCCCCCAGCACCTCAGCTCCTCCCACTGCCAGGGCGAGGCCTTGCTTTGTATGTTATCTGCTTAGAAAGCCTTCCAGAACATTGGCCCAGGCTTTACCACGCCCGTCTTCTCACCGGACAGTCCCTTTTACACTGTATAGTACCACTGTACAGTGATATGCACCTGCTTTCCTCTCTGTCCTCTCTCCCCACTAGCTTCTAAAGCCCCTAAGGCCGACGCTGCTCTCAACCAGCTCTGGGCACAGTGCCTGGCAAAGGCAGCAAGGAGAAGAGATTTGTCGAGCCGATGGGTTGAATTCCAGTATCTTTGCCTGGCCTCAGTCCACTACTTCCTGGGTCCGCCTTTGATACCACGGAGCCCTCCTAAGGCTCAGCCTCTCTTCTCCTGTAAAGTCTCTGCAAGGACCGATTTATTTCAGCGTTCCTCCTCCTATAATGTGAAAGCCGCTGAGTGGAGTGGATTCTGCCATCTCACCCGTACAAAGTAAATAATTCTGTAATTCCCATGGCCCATGTTTTCTCATCTGTAGTACTGGGCTTCACTCTCAGATGGATTGGGCCGAGTTTTTATTTTATTTTATTTTTATTTTTTGCACACCGAAGCTAAAAGTTTTATTTTTGCAAAGGTAGAAAAAAAGGGACAGAACAATCAGAGAAGTAGTGGAGTGCCTTGGGGCCGGGGTTCTGATATCTGACTCTGAGCTGTCCACTTGGTGTGCCCTGCCACCCTCTGGGAGAAAGGGCTTGCCAGTTTCTCCTCCTCCTTTTTTTTTTTTTTTTTTGGTGGTACTGGGGTTCCTGGAAATCCTTCTACTTTTGGACTTTTGGGCTACACTCCCAGACATATATATGTGTGTGTGTGTGTGTGTGTATATATATATATATATATATATATATATATATATATATAATTTTTTTTAATTGGTACATTATACACATATATCTTTTTAAACAGGGTCTCTTGAGCCAGACAGGCTGGCACCTCTTAAGCCAGGGGCTACACTCCCAGACACACACACACACACACACACACACACACACACACACACACATTTTAATTTGGAAACAGGGCCGGGCGTAGTGGTGCATGCTTGTAATCCCCGTGCTTGGGAGGCAGAGACGGGAGGATCGAGCAGGTTCGAAGCCAGCCGCGCTGGCTTAAGAGACCCTGTTTCTAAATAAAAAAAGTATAAAATAGGTCTGGGAGTGTAGCCCGGAGGTAGAAGGGCTTCCAGGAACCCCAGTACCACCAAAATAAATAAATAAGTAAATAAACAAATAAATAAATAAATAAATTTGGAAACAGGGTCTCTTAAGCCAGTGAGGCTGGCGTCTCTTAAACCAGAGAAGCTGGCTGCGAACCTGCCTCCTGTCTCCGCCTCCCAAGCGCAGGGTTTACAAGCATGCGCCACCACGCCCTGCACCAGTTCCTTCTTTTAAAAAGAGCCTCTTCCTGCTGGCCAGAGGCGCACTCCGCAAAGATGCCAACGCCCTAGAATTTCAAGTTGGCAGTTTGCATCTCTGAGACCTTCAAAGGCTCAGTCACTCACTGGACTTCGCCCCAACACAAGAGGAACTGATTTGGGACATTTCTTTACCGAGGCAGCTTAGCTACTATTACAGCTGTGCCGGGGGCGGAAGGCTTTCCAGATGTGGTTTTATTTTGTATTCACTGAATGGTTTTGATTGATGAATGGTTTTATGGCAGGTAGAATTTCCCTAATTGCCTACAAAATGCTGTGACTTTCACTTTTTCAACTAGAATAAGTTAATAGTTAAGAGACTGAACAAAGCTCTGAAGCTTTGGTTCTTCTCATCCATTTTTCTTTTCATTTATTAAAAGGGGAAGTCTACTTTGCCAACTTACGATAATCTTTGTAATAACATGCAGAGAACTTTTTTTTCTTTTTTTGGTGGTACTGGGAATGGAACCCGGGGACATTCTGCCTTTTGAGCTATACCTCCAGCCCAATTTTATATTTTACCTTGAGCAATAACAAGCCTGTGTCACCACATCTGGCTATTAGAGCAATTATTTTGTACCAGTTATTGTTTTGATATATATGCGTGTATAAACAATACTGTATTTATAAACCCATTTACTACTTATAGCCATCCTTTAGGGAAGGGACTCCTGTCCCATCCTATTTCTGGGGACACAGAGACACACAAAAGTTGGCAACTTGCACAAACAATTACAAACCCAAGCCAGAGAGAGAGAGAGAGAGAGATAGTTAGTGTTACTGGGGATTGGACTCAGAGGCATTCTGTCTCCGAGCTACATCCCCGGCCCTTTTTTATTTTTATTTTTAACAGGGTCTCACTAGGTTGATGAGAGTCTCACCACTTGTTGAGGCTGGCCTCGAACCTGCGATCCTACTGTCTCAGCTTTCCAAGTACTTGTACCAGTATTGGGAATGGCTTAGGAAGATTTGACAGAGCTCTGATTATTAATAGATATATTTCAGAAATAATTGTGTCAAAATGGCAGACCAGGAGAGAGAGAAAGGCTTGGCTTCGGTCAGGAAACAAATAGCTATTGAAACTTAGATTGACTTAGCTAAAAGTAATTAGCAAGTCGATAGGAGAGGGGAGCTAGGACTTTCTCTGTCTAAAGACAGATCTACATGATTAGATAATCTAGCTAGGATAGGAGGAGGGGTCGACTTGACCTTTGATCATAAGACCTAGGCGGAAAGGACACCTGGGCTCCACCTTGGCAGGGAAATAAGGGGACTACGTCAGAATTACGTGAACAAGATGGAGGTCATGTGTATAAAAAAAGCCGGTCCACGTGTGGCCCCTTTGGTGAATTTGCTCAAATTGCCCCTCCCCCATGCCATTTCTAAATGGCATGGGGCTTTAACTGTCTTCTGTATTTCTATCTTTTTAATAAACTTCTTTAAATCTTCAGCAAGAGTCTGGGCTAATGTGTATTGACCCTTAGTTCAGGACAAACCCGTGGTTTTTCTGTTTTTTGGGTTTTGTTGTGGTTTGAGGGAAATTGTGTCCGGGACCCTAACAGGGGTCCCCGGGGACAGTTTCTCCAAAACCATAGCATTCCCAAACCGTAACAGTACTGGCATGACAGGCACGTGCCACCATGCCTGACTTGAGTCTATGCCTTTAAAAATCCTGTGCCAGCCGGGCGTGGTGGCGCACGCTTGTAATCCCAGCATCAGGGAGGCTGAGACCAGAGAATCGCGGTTCGCCGACAGCCTCAGCGACTTAGTGAGGCCCTGACTCAAAATAAAGAATAAAAAAAACAGGGAAGGGGGGGTGTACCTTGGAGGTCGAATGCCCTGGGTTTCATCCCCAGACCCGCAAAAAAAAAAAAAAAAAAAAGAAAAAGAAAAACATCCTGCGCCACTCGCCTGGCACAGCATGAAAGCTGCCCAGTGTCAGTTCCTTTTTATTTCCTCTCCTGACTCTTATTTCCTCCCTTAATTCCTTGCAAAGCAGCCATTACTTCTTCAAGAGATCTTAACATGAAACCTTGGAAATGGATAACCAGCCCCTTGCCTTTTCGGACGAGGGGTGTGTGTCAGAGCCTGGGCCGTCTCTCCAGTGGCTCCGCAGGACTCGTCCTGGATCCTGCGTGGTCCAGGAGAGGGGGTGGCTCTGCACCGCAGTGTGCGCCATGACTTCCTTCCTTGAGTACTTTTCTTAGCATTTTGAAGAGAATGGAAAAAAAACCTTTTATGAATCTCAGTCCTCGCCCCACCTTGTTGTCTGCAGTTAGAATTAACACGAGCTACACGAGCAAAGACCTAACGGAATGGAGAGTGCCAGGTCTGCCGGCCGAGGTGCAGGGGAGTCAGCGCGCACCTGGCCCCTGTTCTCTCTCTTTCTCTCTCTCTCTCTCTCTCTTTCTTTCTTTCTTTCTTTCTTTCTTTCTTTCTTTCTTTCTTTTTTTGTGGTACTGGGGGTAGAACCCAGAGGCTTTCTACCTCCGGGCTACACTCCCAGACCTTTTTTATATTTTATTTGGAAACAGGGTCTCACTAAGTTGCTGAGAGCCTCACTAAGTAGCTGAGGCTGGCTTCGAACCTGCGCGATCCTCCTGTCTCAGCCTCCCAAGCACGGGGATGACAAGCGTGCGCCAACCACGCCCAGCTTCTTTCTCTCTTTCTTTCTTTCTTTCTTTCTTTCTTTCTTTCTTTCTTTCTTTCTTTCTCTTTCTCTCTCTCTTCCTTCCTTCCTTCCTCCTCCCCTTCTTTTCTGGTGATACTGGGGTTCCTGGAAACCCTTCTACATCCAGGCTACACTCCCAGATCTACTTTATATTTTTATTTGGAAACAGGTTCTCTTAAGCCAGCGAGGGGCTTCAAACCTGCACGATCCTCCTGTCTCTGTCTCCCAAGCCCGGGGATTACAAGTGTGCGTCACCGCCCATCCCTCATTTTTTTTTTTTTTTTAACAGCCCTGGGATAGATCAGGGCCCCGCACAAGCTAGTCAAGTGCTCTCCCGTGGCGTTGACCCCCAGCCTGCTCTCCCTTCTCGTTCCTGGCTCCTAGACCAGGAGCCGGGGCTGCTGTGGGTGTCCTGTCACCCTAGCGAAAGTTCTGCCCACTATGCAACGGAAGTAGCAAGCCCGGTTGTCCCGCCCCTGCCATGGCAACAGAAAAACCCTAAATCCCTGTCGTTATGGTGCCATTATGTCAATAGATCCTTTGTGTAACTTAGTTAACCTATTGTGGATATGATTTTCCCACCCTTATATGAAATAGTATCTTTCTTATGATCTTTTCTCAAAGAATTTTGACTCGGCCATGAGTAAGCTCCAGAGATCCTGGTGTAAGCCAGGTGTGGAGGTGCACGCTTGTCACCCCAGCATTTAGGAGGCTGAGACGGGAGGATCGCAGTTCACAGCCAGCCTCGGCTACTTAGTGAGACCCTGTTTCAAAATAAGGAATAAAAAATAGAAGTTGAGACAGGAGGATCCTGGTTCACGGGCAGCCTCAGCTACTTGGTGAGGACCTTTGCGATTCAGTGAGACGCTGTTTCATATTTTATTTATTTATTTTGGTGGTACTGAGGGTAGAACCCAGGGGCTTTCTACCTCCAGGTCACACTCCCAGACCTATTTTCTATTTTATTTGGAAACAGGGTCTAAGTTGCTGAGAGCCTCACTAAGTAGCTGAGGCTGGCTTCGAACCTGTGCGATCCTCCTGGCTCAGCCTCCCAAGCGCGGGGATTACAAGCGTGCGCCACCACGCCGGGCTAAGACCCAGTTTCAAAATAAAGAATAAAATATAGGGCTGGGGGTGTAGCTTGGAGGTAGAATGCCCCTGGGTTCCATCCTTGTACCATAAGAGAGAGAGGGAGAGGGAGAGAGGGAGAGAGGGGGAGAGAGAGAGAGAGAGAGAGAGAGAGAGAGAGAGAGAGAGAGAGAGAGAGAGAGAGAGAGGACGAGCGTGATTCTGGTGTTTTGCTTTTTTGTTTGACTTAAAATTCTGAGAAGCATCACATACATGTCTGTGGTTGCAGGAGTGGGGCGTCGTTTTGCAATCTCTGAGCAGCAGTGTTCTCAAAGGTCACAATATGTAGTGTTATGCTGTAGGCACAGAGATTATAAGCTTCAAAGGAAATCTGTTTTTTATTATTACAGAAGAGGAAATTGAGTTCGGTCTGTGGTTCTTTTTCTTCTTCCCTTTGGCAATTTAACTTGAATCAGATCTTGGAGTGAAGGGAACTTCTGGCTGGACTGAAGCAATAGTGAGAGGAAAATACAGGTCAGGAGCCGGGCGTGGTGGCGCAGGCATGTGACCCCAGCATTGGGAGGCTGAGACAGGAGGATCGCGGTTTGCAGACGGTCTCAGCTACTTAGTGAAGCTCTTTGGAACTCAGTTTCAAAATAAAGAATAAGCCGGGCGTGGTGGCGCATGCTTGTAATCCCTACGCTTGGGAGGCTGAGACAGGAGGATCACACAGGTTCAAAGCCAGCCTCAGCTACTTAGTAAGGCTCTCAGCAACTTAGTGAGACCCTGTTTCTAAATAAAATTTAAAAATAAAATATAAAATAGGTCTGGGAGTATAGCCCGGAGGTAGAAAGCCTCTGAGTTCCACCCCCAGTGCCACCAAAACCCCCCCCAAAAACAAAATAAAGAATAATAACTAGGGTTGGGGGTATAGCTTGGAGGTAGAATGCCCTGGGTTCCATCCCCAGTACTGCCAAAAAAACCCCACAAAAAAACAGGTTAGGTCCAGATAGTGAACGTGGCTGATTTTAACTATATATATATATAATATATATTATATATATATTATATATATATTATATATATATATATTTTATTTATTTTTGCTGGGTGTGGTGGCACACATGCCTGTAATCTCAATATTTGGGAGGCTGAGACTAGGATTTCAGGTTCAAAGCCAGTCTCAGCAATTTAGTAGTGAGACCTTCAGCAAGTTAGGTAGACCCTGTTTTCAAATAAAAAGTAAATAGAACTAGGGGGTATACCCTGGAGTTAAAAGAACCATGGATTTCATCTACCGTACCACAGAAAATAGATAAGTAAAAATAAAAAATTAAAAATTTGCTGGGAGTGCAGCCTCTGTCCGAGTTCAATTCCCAGCGCCCTTCTCCAAGTAAAAAGATAAAAAATACCATATTTCTATGATGTGCGGTGGGTGTGCTTGGCCTTGGTGGCTTTGCATTTGGTATAGAGAATAATCATTACACATGGTTTGGCAGATGGGAAAACCGGGGCTTGGGCCATTTCTCTGAACCCTGGCAGAGAAGCAACAGTTTCTTGCTAGGATTTTGTAATTTGCAAAGTGTTGTATTCAGGTTCTGCGAGAAATGAGAGACGGGAGAGTCCAGGGGTCTTTCCAAAAGGAAGCCCTTGTTAGCTGGCCAGCAGCGGTAACCTCAGCACAGAAGTTTGACTGTGCAGCGCCCCGAGGTCAGGCAGCAGGAACCTTTTATACTAACAAGCGACCAATCAGGTCCTTACACATTTCATATTAACCCAATCACCACGCGAGCTATTGCAAGCAAGCCAAAGACAGAAGCCAAAAAGCCGTTAGCAGAGGGCTCGGGCAGAACACACAGCTGCGAGCCATATATGGTGATTACCCAGGCCGGGCGGGATGTTGTGCTTAGCTAGATCCTGTTTGCCAAGAACCACACGTTTTAAAACTTGCATAAACAACTCTATATGGGAGGGGGGAGGGGAGCTTAAGGGAATTTAGTTACACAACATGGCAGGGGAGACAAAATGGAGTAACTTCGGTTTCACCAAAGAAAAATGGAGAGACTGAAAAGTGTAACTCATTGTTCTACGGCCGTGACAGAGGTAAGTATGCACTATAGGCGTCACGAGGCAAGTAATAAATAATCACCCAAACAAGGAGCCTAGGAGGCGGAGAGGGAAAGGCCCTTGGAGAGCTCTGCTGGAGGGGTTGCTAGACTGGGGCTTTGGAGAGAAGCTGGAGTCCACAGTGAGGAAGGGGAGTGCGTGACTTGGAGAAGGCTGTGTCCTTTTTGTGTGTGTGTATGCTGGAGGTTGAACCCAGGCGCATTCTACCTCTGAGCTACACCCCCAGCCCTATTTATTTTATTTTGCGGTACTGGGGATGGAACCCAGGGGCCTCCGACCTCCGAGCTACACCCCCAGTTCTATTTTTTATTCTTTATTTCGAAACAGGGTCTCACTGAGTTGCAAAGGGCCTCACTAAGTAGCCGAGGCTGTCCACAAACCACAATCTTCCTGTCTCAGCCTCCCGAATCCTGGGGATTCCTGGCATGAGCCTCCTTTTTTGTTTTTGTTGTTTGCTTTAGCAGTCAAATTAGGAGGAATTTGCTTCGGGGGAAGATTTGGGGTGCTTGAACATTTATTGCCTTAGACAGTGAGCAACCACAGAGCTTTGTTAGGCCCCGGTTTCTGAAGCAATACGACTCACCTATAATGTTAGTACATTTTTTTTCCCCCAGAGGTTGCAACCAAAACCTGATTTTTTTTTTTCATCTCTTAGACCCAAACCTTACCGCTTGGACAACCCACCACCTACCAGGCACCTACTTCTAACAGGGCCCTATCACCAACTTACTGACCTCGATTATGGTCCTATCAGAGGTAGGGATTCCAAGTGAATCAACTCCTGCTTTTCTGGCTACATTCCAGCGTCTGGCTCTTTTCAGTTCAAACAATCGTCCCCTTTGTCAGCCGAGAATAACAGGAAGTGCCTGGGAGTGGTCTGTGGGTATCCTTGTCCTGAGTTGGTTAACATTCCTTTTGGCTGACGGTGCAGAATTTGAATAATCTAATCCTAAAAAACCAAGATTGACTCTCAGCCATCTTAAACTGTTAACCTTGGCAAAGCGGTATTTTCTGTCTTTAGAGAAACTAGCTTCAAACAAAATTTGCTTCCTTCTTGTTGAAACTTACGTAAAAAAAAAAAGTAACATTCCAACACGTAGACTTTTCTGTCATATCTCCAAACATTCAGCCTTGCTGTTTTGATTTGGTTTAGGGTAGGGTTTTTTGGTTTTTGTTTGCTTGTGTTTTTTTTTTTTTTTTCTTCTCTCTTTTTTTTTTTTTTTTTTTGGTGCTGGAGATTAAATCCAGGGTCTTGTATATGTAAACCTTGTGCTCTGCCACCAATGAGCTAGCCCCCACCCCAGCCAGCCTTGTTTGTATTACGGTTTGAGAAACTGTCCCCAGGGATCTTTGTTAGACACCTGGGAATAATTTCCAGAAAACTGCCCAAAGAAAGAAAGAAAGAAACAAAAAACCCCCGAAAAAATACTGGTACAGTTTGTTTAATCTGTGAAAAGTTCTGAGATAAAATAAGCAGCAACTTAACTATGCAGTTTTCTATCAAAAACAATTAATTGATGATCATTCCTCTTTGGGGAATTCTCACCACCTTGCACCTCACCTCATACTCAGTTTTACATTTTGGGGTCTGTTGTTTTTTAATTTAGCATTCCCGATTCCACAACCAGCACTGATGGCTGTATTATAAGGCCAGAATTTCAACTCAGGTTACATTGTACAAACGGTACATTGACTTTTGTGACCTAAATATCCAGGGATAGCATTGTTCTTACCCTGAGGGCCCGCCTAAGAGCTTCCACAGCCTGAGTGGCTTGCACAACGGGACTTTATTTCTCACAGTTCCACAGGCTGGAAATTCAAGGTGGGCTTGGTTTCTCCCAGGCCTGCAGAGGGTCTTCTCTGCGCCTTCACGTGCTATTTTCTCTAATACTTGCCTCCCGGATGTTCCTTCTTATGACACCGGTCCCTTTAGATTAGGACCCACCCATATGGTCTCCTTCAACCTTAACTATCTCTTTAAGGGTTCTCTCTCCAAATACTCTCACAGCAGAGGCCAGGGCTTCAGCAAGTAAGCAGGGGAGGCCACATTAAGTCTGTAGCAGCACTTGTTTTCAGATGCTCTTGGATTCAGGGCCCAGACGGGATCAACAAGACTGTCCAGTTCTTTTTTTTTTTTTTTAATTTATTGTCAGTATTGAGGCATCCTACCTCTGAGCTACACCCCTCAGCCTATTTTATTTATTTATTTTTGTGTGTGTACGCACAGTAGGGGGGATTGAACCCAGAAGTATTCTACCTCTGTGCTACATTTCAGCCTTACTTTATTTTAATTTTAATTTTGAAACAGGATCTCATTAGCTTGATGAGAGTCTCACTACTTGCTAAGGTCGCCCTCAAATCTCTAATCCTCCTGTCTCAGCCTCCCGAGTGCTGGGATTACAGGCGTGCGCCACCACGCCCAGCTACGCATGAACTCTTCAGGGAACACTGCACGTTTAACCACAACATTTTTGGTTATGCCAAAGTGGGCACAACATGCCCGTTTCAGAAGGCAAAATGCATTAGTCCATCTCCAAGGATTCTCATAGTCTCAGCATCACTCAAAAGTCTTAAAAAACTCCAAAGTCTCCTCTGAGACTCAAAGTAAACTCTTGGTTATAAACCACTGTAAAATAAAATAAAAAAGCAAGTTAGATGCATCTAATGTACAATGGCACAGAGTAAACATCTGCATTCCAAAAGGGAGGAATACAGGGCAGACATTTAATCCCGTGGCTCCATTTCTGGCATCTGGCACACATGGTGGTGAGATGTGGTCTCCAAGGAACCTTGGCGGCCCTGTGCCTGTGGCCTGGTTGACTGCAGTTGGTGGCATACTCTCTCTTTCAGCCCAGTTGCATGGCTTGCAGCTTATAACCTTTCCTGGCAGTCATCCCGCATTTCTGAATTGCAAGTGCTTTTCCTGCAGTCTTGGCTTCACTCTCACAACCTCACAAATTGCGTGATCTGATCCTGCTTGCGGAGATTCCAGTCCTGCCACAACCCGGACCATCCTTTGAGAGCTCTGGGGAAGATTCCATGAATCCTTTTCCTCAGCAAAACCCCAGTCAACAACCAGCAGAAAAGCCCTTTTCAATCACTACTACCACTGGAACTGCTCAGTCATGGCCACTGTAAGGGTTTGAGATGTTGATGTGGGTTCTTGTCCTTAGCTATTTAAAAAAAATAGCCGGGCGTGGTGGCACACGTTTGTAATCCCTGTGCTTGGGAGGCTGAGACAGGAGGATCGCGCAGGTTCAAAGCCAGCCTCAGCTACTGAGTGAGGCTCTCAGCAGCTTAGTGAGACCCTGTTTCCAAATAAAATATAAAATATGTCTGGGACTGTAGCCCGGAGGTAAGAAAAGCCCCTGGATTCCACCCTCACTACCACCAAAAATAAAAAAAAAGAAAAAGCCAGAACTATACTGCTGCAAGCTTAAGTAAATTTTATTATTACAAAGGTAGAAAGAAGGGACGAACAATAGAGCACTGATTCAGAGGGATGCGATGAAGTGCCTTGAAAATAAGGCACTGGGGTTTTGAACATAGAACAGTTTTTATTTTTATTTTTTATTATTTATTTATTTTTGGTGGTACTGGGGTTCCTGGAAGCCCTTCTACCTCCGGGCTACACTCCCAGACCTATTTTATATTTTTATTTGGAAATAAGGTCTCTTAAGCCAGTGAGGCTGGCTTCGAACCCACGCAATCCTCCTGTCTCTGCCTCCCAAGTGCGGGGATTACAAGCATGCGCCACCACACCCAGCTAGAACAGTTTTTATAAGGACTCATTATCAGCCATCCTGCTTAGCCAATAGTCCTTTTACCTCCTCTCTGACCTAATGCAGGTACAGGCTCACCCATTATCTCTGCGGTGCAAGCCTTTGTTATGACCAAGATGTGTAACTTGGTTAACAAAGTCAGGGGTCACATGGTACATGTCCTTTTTGACAAGGCCAGCACCATCCTCCTGTGTCCTTGGGGAGTTTTAGTCTTTTTTATCTTTATCTGCTATAAGTTATTTATTGTGTAGACTCATCTTTAGAGTATAGAGGTCCTGGACTACAGCTCTTTTGTGTACTTGGTAATCAATATAGGGTTCACTTAACAACTTTAATCTAACATTCCATGTTTAGCTGGGCTAACAGCTAACTTTTAGCTGACCGAGGTCAATATTGGCTGCAGCTTTTGACTGACAGCTTAGAGGCAGAGAAAAGGATTTTATGGTTTTGCCTAAGTATGAAAGCTGATTCTTATTAGCCGTTAATGCAGCTCTTATGAACAATCAAAACAGGCTCAATCCCCATCAGGTGCTTTGAAGCAGCACATGTAGTTTACCTTTCCTACACCCAGGCCAGGTCACAGAGGAGAGGAGGTAAACAGAGGCACTGATTCCTTTATTTATATAGTTTTAGGGCCAAAGGCTTTAATTGTCTCTAAGGCTTTTACTATAGGTTAATCATTAGAATGAAGGGCAAAGAGAGAGGGGAACTCTGCTTTATAACTGCTGCTTCCCCTTCCCGCCTGAGCGCCTGGGCAGGCCCTGACTACTTTTTTTACATTTTTGAAATCAATACCAAAGAAATTTCCCAACACCGGCACAGTCACCGCTCAGCCTGTCTCAATCATGGCCACCACTAGGTCTGTCTCAATCCTGGCAGCCATCACGCCCTTTCAAATCATAGCCACCTCTGTTGGGCTCTGGTCTCCTTGGTCCTGTAGTTGGGCTTGAACTGCCCCGACCACATTTCTTTGTTTTTTTTTTTTTTTTTTTTGAAGATTTAAAGAAGTTTATTAGGAAGATAGAAATACAGAAAATAGAAATACAGCCCCATGCCAAAATGGCCCGGGGGGGGGGATTGACTCGAAATAAATACACCCCACATTCCTTTGTTTCTACGCAAAGCATCCAACCTCAGTCAGCATCTTACTTTTTTTTTTTTTTTTTTTTTAACAGCACTATCTCTTGGAGACCCATGGCGCACACCTTTCTGGCAAAACTGCAAATCTATACTGTCTCTCTCTGCTTTACTTTCTGCTTCAGAAATGTACTCTACGTTTGGTTATGCAGACATTAATTTTCATAATGCATTTTGGATGCTTCACTGTTTTGAGGGCTCCTCCACCAGCTGAATCCGTCCATCATCTTTAAATTTATCCTTGCACAAAGTTTCTGGACGTGGGCAAAATGCCAATAAATTCTTTGCCAGAGTGTAACACACGTGGCCTCTATGCCATTCTCTTATAGAGTCCTCCGTGAAATCTCCTGAGGATGGTCTCTAGCGGCTACCTTTTGATTAGCATCCTGACGTAACTTCCTCTCACAAACCAGTTCCAAAGATTCACAAAACACATGCTCAGTCTTAAGTGCAGCAGTGACCCCACTTCTCTGGTGTTAATTCCTATCTCAGATAGCACTGTCACTGCTGTGACCAATAAGCCTGACTGCACACAACTTAC
This sequence comes from Muscardinus avellanarius, assembly GCF_963383645.1. NCBI lineage: Eukaryota > Metazoa > Chordata > Mammalia > Rodentia > Gliridae > Muscardinus > Muscardinus avellanarius. The sequence continues at coordinate 105,062,051 of NC_137797.1, read as the reverse complement.
AGGAAGCAAGATTTATTTTTTCAGCCGGGCGTGGTGGCGCACGCTCGTCATCCCAGCATTCGGGAGGCTGAGACCGGAGGATCACGGTTCATGGACAGCCTCAGCTACTTAGTGAGGCCCCCGAAACTTAGTGAGACCCTGTTTCAAAACAAAGAATAAAAAACTAGGGTAGGGGGTGTAGCTTGGAGGTCAAATGCCCCTGGGTTCCATCTCCAGACCTGCAAAAAAAAAAAAAAAGATTTATTTTTTCATAGTTTTATGGGGATTTTGGAGTTCAGTTCATGTCAGGCCAGGTCTGCGGAGCTCTGGGCATGCTGGCAGAAAGCAGAAAGAGAGAAAAAGAGTAAGATTTGGCCCTTACATTCTGGAGACCAGAAGCAAGAGAGCCAACAAGCAAGAGGATTCAAAGACAAAATCACAATCCCTAAAGTTATACCCCCAGGAATGCATCTTCAGCCCTATTCCACTGTCTCGGTTACCACCCAGCAAGTTCAGTACAGTCACTTTATCCCCTGGTGAGCTCACCACACTCCTGACTTTATTACATCAGCCCCGAACATTAACGCATGAGGTCTTTAGGGAACATTCTGTAGTTAACCTCACAGGACTAAAGCGTTCCTGCTTATACTGCAGGAACTAAGAGTAGGGAAGAAGGTATCTCTTCAAAAGAAAGTTAAAGTGTTATTTCTAAATATTACTATTATTATTATTATTATTATTATTATTATTATTATTATTCTGGGGATTGGACCTAGAGGAGCTCTAGCACTGAGCTACACCCTGAGCTCTTTTTTATTTCTATTTGAAAACAGATCTTGCTAAGTTGGCTGGCTGTGAGCTTGTGCTCCTCCCAACTCAACGCGCTATTAAAAGAATGAGAAACAAAGCCAGGTCAGGTGGTATTCTGAGTCATACAAATCCACGGTGTTATAGGACAGTGCTGCCATTGTTTCTGAAATGAAGGGTTCTTTCTATAATCACTGGAAGAACAACAACTAGTTAATTTGAACTATAGAAGTAACTTCCTCTACCAAAATGTTAGATTGGACTCTTAGAGGAACCATGCACCTGCCGCCACCTGACAAAGTGCAAAGTTGGCTTTTTTTTGTAGAGGATCCTCATTTTGAGATTTTTTTTAATATTGTGCTTTTATTGGCACATTATAGTCTCACATCATCATGTAAATAATGTCGACAGTGACATGCACACGCACAGCACTTGGTGCTCCCCCTCTCCCCAGGAGATTGTTTTCTAAGATAGCTCTCTGATTTCAGCCATAAAGAGAGAACTTTATAAATATACAAGTGGCCACCTAGATAGAACACTCATCCTCACACAGGAAAAAAAAGAAAAAAAAACATTAACTTACTTAAAAGAATATTTAAATGTTGCTGTCTTCAGCACTTAGGGGTGACCTACTAATAATGATCTCTCTGTTTTTCAGAAGAATCTCTTTGTTTATCTGTACAGGCAAATATTTATAAGTGCACTTACAAATGTTTATAAGTATATAATTTTTTCCAGTCTCTTATTGTAGATTCTGTGGATATTTGCTATTATCTTTCTTTACACAGAATGTTCCTTATTGCCTGATGTTTTTTCATTTCCCTGCTTTTCATAGCAGTATCAGCAATGTTCATCAGAATCCAGGATTTAGGATGTATTTATTATTTTCATCACTGGAGTAAGCTAAGAGGTGAGGTGGAATGGTTCTGAAGACTCTAAGTCCTATATCATGACAAATTAGACGATATATTTGATATTTTACATATTTTATTGAATATAATTTGATACATTATAAACTATAAGGCATCCCACTTCCTGCCACCTGGCAAGAGCTGTTAGGTTCATGAAATATCTTCTTTTCCGTAGTGATTAATCTCTAATCTTGCCATTTATTCATTTTGATCACTTCCTTCCTCATCTCTACATGACTGAGGATAGGCAAGATGTCTTGAGTACCGCCAAGCTGGGCAGGGGGCGCACACCTGCCATCCCAGCCACTCACGAGGCTGAGGCAGGAGGATTGCAAGTTGGATGCCAGTCTGGACAACTTGGTGAGACCCTGTCTCAAATTAAAAAATAAAAAGCCTCTGGATATAGCTCAGTTGTAGCATGCCCTTGGGTCCAAATCCAACACTAAAAATTAAACTGAAAAATAAATTTTTGGATTAAAGTATAATTTATACTCACAAAAGCACACAAATCTCAAGTGTACAAAGAGATGATTTTATGAATTTTCACAAGGTCATACACTTCCCTGACTACCTCAAATCAGGAAATAGGATGTGCACAGCACCTCCAGCTTCTCCTGCACCCTTCCCAATCACTACACCTCATCCCCGAAGGTAAGCAATGACCCTGTACACTAACAGTATACATCAGTTAATTTGGAACTTTATCTAAAATTTTATCCCTTGCATCTGGCCTTTTTTTCACTCAACATTATGTTTGTGAGGATGACCTATGTTGCATATATAGTTGTATATCCTTGAAAGTTCTTAGCCTTTGACTACCCCTTCCCCATAGCCTCTCGAATTCCTCTTTCATTTCTCCAGTATGACTAGACTTTGAGACTAAGCCTTGACTCTTCTCCACACCAGCTGCTTTAGAGGGCGATTTCTCGTGTTGTTTCCTCATAGATGACTGAGCCAGGGACCCTCCACCAACCCGCCTTCACACTTATTAGTCAGACCTTAAGCCCTGCTTTGCTTTCTTTTTTTCTTTTCTTCTTCTTCTTCTCCTTCTTCTTCTTCTTCTTCTTCTTCTTCTTCTTCTTCTTCTTCTTCTTCTTCTTCTTCTTCTTCTTCTTCTTCTCTCTCTCTCTCTCTCTCTCTCTCTTTCTTTCTTTCTTTCTTTCTTTCATTTCTTTTTTGCAGTAATAGGGATGGAACCCAGGGGCATTCTACCTTTGAGCTGCACCCCCAGCCCTATTATTTATTCTCTATTTTAAAACAGAATCTCACTGAGTTGCAAAGGGCCTCACTAAGTAGCTGAGGCTGTCCTTGAACCAGGATCCTCCTGTCTCAACCTCCAGAATGCTGGGATTTCGAGTGTGCGCCACTACGGCCTGTATTTCATTCTAGTCTTTCTTTTAGGGTGTGGCAGAGGAGAGCCGCTCAGCTCTTGACAGGATGGCTGGAGACAAGACGAACCTGTCCACGGCACGCACGCCCCAGTGACTACTTCCTCCGACTGTACCCCACCTCCCAGTGGTCCATTCAGCCATCAGTGGATCCATCCAGTGAAGAGGTGAGAGCCCTCGGGATCCAATCCCGTCTAATCCCCCGCTCTGAGCCTTGCTGTGCTCGGAGCATCCCTTCAGCCCATGGCCTCGGGCGACATTCCAAACCTAAACCCAAACAACTGCGAAAGGCAGATATTCCTCTGCCACAATTCGCGTCACTCAGAATCAGCACATCTGCCTTACTCTGGCAGCTTGGTCTTGTGGGATCTCACAAAATAAGACTGGGCACTTTTCCAGAAGTGGACCAATTATGGCCACAGTCACGAGGCCCCTAGATAATCCTATGAACCCGAGTCCAGGAACTCCCCTGGATGTCTCTGATCTCCGTCAGTCAGAAAAATAAAGTGTCTGTGTTCCTTTACTTTCACAATCAATACTGACGTCAGATGTAATCAAGTAAGTAATCAGTTCTGCTTCAAACACCAGCAGGGTGTTCTATAACTCATCTGGGTCCAATGCCACCCGCCGACCTGGAGACAGCATCGCAACCCAAGGTTGAGGGTTCAGAGAATACCAGGACTGCCCTTCCCGCTTCAGATGCTAACTGAAACCCCAAAGCACCATCTTTGTGTTTTGTTTTTTTGCGGTACTGGGGATGGAACCCAGGGGCATTCTACCTCCGAGCTACACCCCCTGTCCTATTTTTTTTCTTTATTTTGGAATAGGGTCCCACTGAGTTTCAAAGGGCCTCACTAAGTATAGGAGGCTGTCCTTGAACTGTGATCCTCCTGTCTCAGCCTCCCAAATGCTGGGTTTACAAGCATGCGCCACCACGCCCGACTACCCCATCCTGTTTTACTTGTGCTTCTACCACCAGCTATAAATTGGGATTCCCCAAGGCTCAATTAATTTGCTTGAGTGGCTCAAGGACACTTACATATGTTTACTGCTTGATTACAAGGGAGATGGTGATGGTGCTTTACTGGGGTTGAACACAGCCTCTCTTTAAAAAAATTTTTTTTTTTTGTGTGTGGTACTGGGAGTGGAATCCAGGGGTTTTTCTACCTCCAGGCTATACTCCCAGACCTATTTTATACTTTATTTGGAAACAGGGTCTCACTAAGTTGCTGAGAGCCTCACTAAGTAGCTGAGGCTGGCTTCGAAACTGTGCGATCCTCCTGTCTCAGCCTCCCAACTGCTGGGATTACAAGCGTGCGCCACCATGCCAGGCTTTTAAAAATTTTTTTTGAAGCTAGATATGGTGGTACCTGTCTGTAATCTCAGACAGACTTGGGAGACTGAGGAGGATCAAAGGTTGGCAGCCTCAAACTTGTGATCTTCCTGTCTCAGCCTCCCAAATACTGGAATTACAGGATTGCACCACTATACCTGGCTTTATTTTCTATTTGTAAACATGTTTTTCTTTTAACTCTTCTTCCTCCCCCTGGTCTGTGGTGCCAGGGATTGAATCCAGGGCTTTGCACATGCTAGGCAATGCTCTAATATAGAGCTACATTCCCAGCCCTAAAGGATATTATTACAAAGTATATAGGTGAGTTGCAAAAGGCATAGTATGTGGAGCTACTGGGCCTACCCTGGGCACACTCCTCTCCAGGGCCCTCCACCTTTCAGCCGTCTGGAAGCTCTTTGAACTCTCTCCTTTTTTTTTTTTTTTTGTACTAGGAATGTAACCCAGAGGCATTCTACCTCCAAGTTATACCCTCAGCCTGGTATTTTATTTCTTGAAACAAAATCTCACCAAGTTGCAGAGAATGGCTTTGAACCTATGATCCTCCTGTCTCAGTTTCCCCGAGTACTGGAATGATAAGATTGTGCCACCACGCCCAGCTCTTTGGGGTTTTTATAGAGACGTCACTGTGTTTGCACGATTGAAGCATGGGAGGCCGTCAAACGGTGACTGAACAGAAAGGATAGTATCTAATACTAAATAGCTGGAGCAGGGAGACCCGGTGAGGTCCGTCTGCTTGTCTGCTTCCGCAGTCTTGGCCTCTCTAGGTAGCATTCCTTCCCCCAGGGCAGGAGGCAGGAGCCCTCTGGAATGAGAAGGGTCTTATGTACTGACAAGAGTGAGTCAAAGAATTTTATCATGGCCAGCCCCAAGACAGAAAGGCAGCAGAGGATAAGTTTCTTTGACCTGCTCTGGGGAAGAAAAATTCTAGTTTCTATAACCTGCCATGGGGAGGGGGTTATGAGAGCACTGTCACCGCGGCTGGTCCCAAGCACTGTTTAGAACTAGGAAAGCATGGCTAAAGGCTCTGAGCATGGGAGGTGGAGAGGAAAGCCCAAGGCTCAGGGCCCAGGAAAGAACTCTACTTGCTGTGGTCCAAGGGTAGTACTGGTCTTCCTAGTACCTTCAAGGTCGAGTACCACCTTCTTTAATATTTTAATATTAAAATTCTGGACCAGGTACGAAGGAAGGACCTTGATTCAGTGGTGGGCTAGAGCCAGTTCTCATTGGCTCCCAAGAGCCAACGGTGGGCATTTCTTCCCAAATCCATGTTCAGTGATGCCACACTGGTACAGTGACTTACTGGCAAATGCTAAAAATCGCGCTTTGTTTCTGCTTTTTAAAGCCAGTTAAACATATATCCACATATCATCGCATAGATTACTGTTGAAGGGATTTCTTCTTACTAGAGTGAAAGGTATGTTTTATACTAGGGCTATGAGATAGAGATGTCTTCAAAGTGTGTTTTGGACAGACCATATTTTAGAACTGAGTAATATGAAGAAAATTTACTGAATTCTAGAACGGTAGTTGTATATAGTTAAATTTAGTTAAGGCCTTTAACATCAGACGGACAAGAAAAATTTGGAACTCTATTTTTATGAATCTAAATGATTTAAATACCAACATCTCATAAAGATACACACGCAAAACAAATCAGAATATAATTACTTATTAATTTAGGTGAAAATTATATGAAATATTAATAAAAATAATTTAGTAGTTAATTGTGTATTAATAATAAAGAAAACCTCATTAGGATTTATTGTAGGAATTCAAGGATAGTTCAATATCAAGAAAACTATCAATGTAACTAATTATATGAAGAACTGTTAAAAAAATCATGCTGGGCCTGAGCCTCCTAAAGGCTCATCAGCACCTTAATCCTTGTATCAGGCTTTACTTTCTAGAGGACACAGGCTCAGATAGCTAACGTTCTATTCCTCTTTCCACATCATAGAGAAACTCTTACACATTTGGCTGAGGGGGCATCTGTAAGAATGTTCATTATCGTCTTGTTCATACTAGTAAAAACGTAAAAACAATTCAATTTTACTGTGGTGGTGCTTACAGAGACACTATGGCCACCGAAAAAGAAGAACCTGGAGCTACGTGTATAACATGGATAAAACTCAAAAACACGGGGTGAGGCAGAAGTGAAGGGAGCTGAGAATTCATATGGCATGCAGCCATTTAACTTAAGTTTATAAACATAATTAAATGTTTAGGTATGTGAATTGGTAGGAGACATAGAAAATAGCTTTAAGAAGGACAAGCTACTTCAAGATACTAGTTGCCTTTAAAGAGATAGAAAGTAAAAAGCGATCAAGGAAGAGTCTGTTGGGAATTTCAGGGTTTTTTTTTTTTTTTTTTTTTTTTTTTTGCTGGTCTGGGGATGGAACCCAGGGGCATTCTACCTCTGAGCTACACCCCCTGCCCTATTTTTTTATTCCTTATTTTTGAAACCGGGTCTCACTGAGTTGCAGAGGGCCTCACTAAGTGGCTGAGGCTGTCTGCGAACCGTGATCCTCCGGTCTCAGCCTCCCGAATGCTGTGATTACAGGCATGCGCCATCACACCCAGCTGAGAACTTCAGTTTTATCAGTAATGCTTCCTTGTTAAGTTGTATAGTGGGACGCAGGTACAACACGTGGGGAGAAGAATATTTATTGTTCCTCTCTGGATTCAGAGACCTCTTCTCTTGTGTTCTGTGTGTCCCAGGAGGCCAAGGCTGACCTATAGAAATGGCATCGATGAGCTTCCTTGCTCTTTAATTTCCAACGGGGTCCAGCTAGTGGGGAGCATCCAAGGAGATACAGGCAGAGGTGGGGAGAATATAGCTGGGATGTGATCCTTATGTTTTCTATTTTGCTTAGTATTTTCTTTCTCTTTTTTTCCTTATTATTTATTTATATGTTTATTTTTGTGGTGATGGGAATCAAATCCAGAACCTGTATCAACTAGACAAGTGTTCTACCACTGAGCTGCACCATCCCAGACCTTGTTTAGTGTTTCCTTATTTCCTTAAAGAATCTAAATAAGCATGGAGAGAATATGACAGACGCAGCTGGGTATGGTGGTACACACTTGCAATCCTAGTACTTGGGAGACCCTGCTTCAAAAAAAAAAAAATAAAAAGAGCTGGGGTCAGATAATCTATCTGCTGCGGGAGGACTGTTAGCTCCTTCTCTGCTGTCCACCTCAGCTGTCATTGTCACTCCAGTCGTGACAGCCCAAACTGTTTCCAGACAGTGGCAAATCTCCTCTGGGTCAGCACTGCCGCTGGTCAGCCCCGGGGATGGGGTAGGCTGGTTCACGTCCGCCCTTCCTGTCTGCCTTCTCTTCTTGCTTCACGAGTGACCTTTTCCCATGGCCATCCTGCTAAACACCTGCACATCGCTCAGAGTCTCTGCCCGGTCCTCCTTCCAGGTGAAGCCTTCTGTGCCTTCCACGCGGAGCTAGGCAGGCCAGCTTTCGCAGTTATAGAGCATCTTGCCTTTTTTAGCACAGGACGCAATCCTACTCCAATACGTTGGGTTTGCCGGTCAACAAAAAATTCTGAAGGTTTTTGATTTATGCAAAATTTATAGATACCATATAATACTATGGCTATGAATGTCTCTTTTGAATTATAAACATTGTCAAGGAGGTACTAACCTTCAAAAAGCTATACTATCATTTGACAGTACTTTAGTATTTCTGCTTATCATTTACCAATTTTGGACCAAAAGTTATTTTCAAGGCCGGGCATGGTGGCACACGCTTGTAATCCCAGCCTTCAGGAGGCTGAGACCAGAGGATCGCAGTTCACAGACAGCATCAGCTACTTAGTGAGGCCCTCTGCAACTTAGTGAGACCCTGTTTCAAAATAAAGAATAAAAAATAGGGCAGGGGGTGTAGCTCGGAGGTCGAATTCTCCTGGGTTCCATCCCCAGTCCTGCAACAACAACAACAACAACAACAACAAAGTTATTTCCAAAGCCAAGCGTGCTTGTGATCACATGATCACAGTACTTGGGAGGCTGAGACAGGAGGACAGGAAGATTGCAGGTTTGGGGCCAGCCTCAGCTACTTGATGAGTTTCTCCACAACTTAATGAGACCCTGCTTCAAAATAAAGAATAAAAATAGGGGGTGTAGTTCAGAGATAGAACGTCCCTGGGTTAAATCACCAGTATAGCCGGGCGTGGTGGCGCACGCTTGTAATCCCCGTGCATGGGAGGCAGAGACAGGAGGATCACGCAGGTTCGAAGCCAGCTGCGCGCGCTGGCTTAGAAGACCCTTTTTCCAAATAAAAATATAAAATAGGTCTGGGAGTATAGCCCTGAGGTTGAAGGGCTTCCAGAAACCCCAGTATCACACACACACAAAAAAGTCACAAGTACTGCAAAAAAAAAAAAAGTTATTTCCATTTAGGAAACTTATTATCTATCAGTGATAATTGTGAAAATACTTTGAACATTTGATTTTAAATGGGATATACCTTAGCAATGCTGCCCTCTCCTGGATGCTATTAAGTACTGTAGCAAGCAAAGAAGCTTACAGTTCAGAGTGGTTTCCAAAGGTAATGTGATACATGGCTGTAAAAAGCTGTTTTTTTCTTCTAATCTTGTCTGTTTGTCTAGTTTGAAAAAACGTAGGAGTAAAAAATTCCTCTATAAAATACTTGGCTATCTATAACTACCTACTTGTAGAGACAGAATAACACAGTATCACTAACAGCTTAAAATGGGTGGGTTATATATTTTCATTTTGTTCCTCTAGACCAATATTCACTTTTCTTTATTTTATGCCTTAAAAAGCAGAAGCAGAAGCAGAGTATAAGCTTACCTATATGGAATAAACCTACAAGCATCCTTGACTTTTTTTTTTTTTTTTTGTACTGGGGATTGAATCCAGAGGCATTCTACCTACACTACCAGCCTCTTTTTTTTTTTTTTTAAATCAGCCTCTTTAAAATAATTTTAAAAAATCGAAACAAGGTCTTACTAAGTGGCTGAGGCTGGCCTTGAACCTGTGATCCTCCTGCCTCAGCCTCCCAAGTACTGGGATTACAGGCACGTACTTCCATGCCCAGCTTTCCTTTTAGCTTTAAGTTGGATCATGACAATCAGAGATAAAAGCAGAGTTTTTATTTTAAATTTATTTTTTGAGGTACTGGGGGTGGAACCCAGGGGCATTCTACCTCTGAGCTATACCATGCCAGGTCAAAAGCAGGGGTTTTAATTTAATTAAAATGACACGTTCAGGACAAATGTGGGCCACCTCAAGGAGCATAAGAGCCAGGCATGGTGGCGCACGCTTGTACTCTTAGCACTTGGGAGGCTGAGACAGGAGGATCGCACAGGTTCGAAGCCAGCCTTAGCTACTGAGTGAGGCTCTCAGCTACTTAGTGAGACCCTGTTTCCAAATAAAATATAAAATAGGTCTGGGAGTATAGCCCAGAGGTGGAAACCTCTGGGTTCCACCCCCAGTACCACCACCACCACCACACACACACACACATGAGGGGCTAAGGGGTATAGGTAAAAATGAGTGGCAGCCTCCTCTCTTTGGAGCTTTCTGATTCACAAAAGGTAGAAATTCCTTTTAGGACAGGACTCCTCAGGAGTGGAGACAGGAGTTGAGGATGCCAGGGTGTAGGGCTCTTTAAGAAAAACATGTGACTTAGCAGGGCATGGTGGTGCCTGCCTGTAGTCTAAGTACTTGGGAGACTGAGACAGGAGGATCGCAGGTTCACGGCCAGCCTCTCAGCCACTTAGGCCCTTCCACACTTAGAACCTGTTTCAAAATAAAAAAAATAAAATTGGACTGGGGGGTGTAGCTCAAAGGTAGAATGCTCATAGGTTCAATTCTCAGTAACACATACGTGTGTACACACACACACACACGAGACACATGTGTTTCTTTTCTTGGGATCTTCCCGGAGGCAAACAGAACTTTGACAGAAGGTGAAGCTCTCTCAGGTTTAATCACCTCAGGAATTTCCTGAGCCAGCCCATTATGCTTTAAAAGTATGGGCCTGGCTTGTAAATGAAAAACTAAGCTCTGTTAAATGAAACTGAAGGTTTCAGATTTTATTTATTTTTATTTTATTTTATTTTATTTATTTTTTGGTGGTACTAGGGGTGAAACCCAGGGGCTTTCTACCTCCGGGCTATACTCCCAAACCTACTTTTTATATTTTATTTGGAAACAGGGTCTCACTAAGTTGCTGAGAGCCTCACTAAGTAGCTCAGGCTGGCTTCGAACCTGTGCGATCCTCCTGTCTCAGCCTCCCAAGCACGGGGATTACAAGCGTGCGCCACCACGCCCAGCAAGGTTTCAGATTTTAAAACAATACTTTTCTTTCCCTCCCAATGTATCTCCTTCCTAAAATTTTATTTCTTCTATTTTACTTCATCAGTAATACTTAGGACATAGTACTATAATTTGGACCATCAGCGTACCCCAAAGTCCCATGTGTTGAAGGCTTGGTCTGCCGGGTGGTGGTGCTGGGAGGTGGCGGAACCTTTCAGAGGTGGGGCCTAATGGAAGGAAGTTAGGTCATTGGCTTGTGCCCTTAAGGGAATACTGAGGCACTGGCCCTTCCTCTCTGTTTCCTAGCTGCCATGAGTTGAGGAGCGTGGCTCTACCATTTTCTCCTGATGTAATATTCTGCCCTACCACAGACTTGGAGAAACAGAACCTAGTGACTAAGGACAGAAACGAAATCTCTAAGTTGATTTTTTTTCCAGCTATTTCACAGGAACAGAAAGCTGACCAACAAACACTGGCTTGTCATAAATAAAACATGAGTAGTGCTTACAAAACCAATTGGAAACCAGGTGTGGTGGCGCACGCTTGTAATCCCAGCATTTGGGAAGCTGAGGCAGGAGGATGGGGGCTCGGAGACAACCTTAGCCACTTGAGGCCCTCCGCAAGTCAGTGAGACCCTGTTTCAAAATAAAGAATAAAAAATAGGGCTGGGGGTGTGGCTCAGAGGTAGAGGCCCCTGGGTATATTCCACCAGAAAAAGCAACTGGAAAGAAAATGAGTGATAGAGGACAGAGATGACCCAGTACTAAAATAACTGCTGTTCCTTTATTGATTAGAAATCTCCCCCACAGGGGATACTTATATTGAAAACTTTTTTTTTCCCTGAAAATACTGTGTGTTTTGATAATGCACTTGTGTATTTTGTAACACTTAATCAGGTTAAACATATTATCTCTGGGGATGTTTATCACTTCTTTGTGGTAGAAACATTCAACGTCTTCTCTTCTAACTTTTTGAAATATACAATGTATTATTGTCATCTACTGTCGCACTGCTGTGCAGTAGCGCACCAGTTTCTTATTCCTAGCTCACTGTAAGTTAGTGTCCATCCATCCACCCTTTCCCATTCTTCCCTCTCTCCTGCTCTCTCTCTCTGGTGACCACAATTTTACTTTCCTTTTCTAGGAGGTCAGCATGTTTGGATTTCAAGTTTGAGTGAGATCATGTGGTACTTGTCTTCCTGTGCCTGACTTATGGGAATTTTTATAATGATTGCAAATGACAGGGCTGCGTTCTCTCTATGGCCAAATAGAATTCCCATGTATGCATCTCTACGACATATTCTTTATTCAGGAATCAGCTGATAGGCACTTAGGCTGTTTCCATATCTCAGCTATTGTGCTTAGTGCCACAATAAACATGCGAGTTCAGATGGCTTTTTGACAGGCTGATTTAATTTCTTTGGGGTATATATACCTAGCAGTAATATTTCTGACTCCTACGACGGTTCTATTTCTGATTTTTTGGAGGAACCTCCATACTGCTTCCCAAGATGGTTGTACTAACTTACATTCCCACCAACAGTATGCCATGGTTTCTTTCCCCCTGTATCCTCACCAACTCTTGTTATCTTTATTCTTTTTATTAATAGCCATTATTATGGGGGGAGGTGGTATTGTCACAGGAGAAGTGATCTGTGAAGGAATCATTTGTTGTGGAGAGGGGAGAATATAAATCAGGGGTCAGTGGGGTGCTTGACTTATGTGGTAGGGAAGAATCTCAGCATGTGCCGTTCGGAGACATAGACAGCGCTTTATCTAAGAAAGCATGAACTGCACATTCAGGGGAGAATGTGGGCCATGTCCAGAGTGGAGTCTACTTTTCCAAAATTTCTGGTACTTGAATAAACCTGCCTCCTTCCTACTGCCTTGGGAGAAGGGTCAGTTCTGCAGAGGATCCAGTGCAGTTCTCTGTGTAGGGAGAGAGGGGGGCCCAAGTCAGGATCAGCCAGGTCCTTGGCTTATGTGACAGGAAAGAATTTCAGCACAAGCCAGTCAGAGACATAGAGATTTATTTAGTAAAGTAATAAGTACCCATTCAAGGGGGACGCGGCCATCTTGAAAGTGGGGCATTTGGGAGCGCAGGGTTCCAAAGCAATGGGGCTGTTTCATCTTGGACCAGAACCTCCAAAACTACGGGCCAAAGTAATCCTTTTATCTCTCTCTCTCTCCCTCTCCCTCCCCCTCTCCCTCTCCCTCCCTCTCCCTCTCCCTCTCCCTCTCCCTCTCCCTCTCCCTCCCTCTCCCTCTCCCTCTCTCTCTCCCTCCCTCCTTCCCTCTCCCTCCCTCTCTTTCTCCCCCCCCTCTCTCTCTCGCTCTCCCTCCCTCTCCCTCTCCCTCCCTCTCCTTCTCCCTCTCTCTCTCTCTCTCCCCCTCCCTCTCCGCCCCCCCCTCTCTTTTGTGGTACTGGAGATTGAACCCAGGGGCATTCTACCTCCAAGCTACACCCCCAGCCCTATTTTTTATTCTGTATTTTAAAACAGGGTCTCACTGAGTTGCAAAGGGCCTCACTAAGTAGCTGAGGCTGTCCATGAACTGTGACCCTCCTGTCTCAGCCTCCTAAATGTTGGGATGACAAGCGTGCCCACCATGCCCAGCTTTCCTTTTCTCCTTATAAGCTAATCTTCTCAGCTGACTAAGCACTTTCCTATCTGTAAGTGCTTCCCAGACTGGCATTAATAATGTACAAACCATGTAACACCAGGCTAACTGGACGATTCAGGGATGCTGTGCTCAAGCACTGTGTAATAAAGGAAGGCGCTTTGCCTTTTGTCTTGACGCGGTGCGGCGGAGTTTGTGTACTCTCACAGGTGGCTTGTGTGAATGCCACTGCTGACCTAGATACCCAACTTAGTACTACCCTTATTTAGAGTTTATTGAAGATGGAGGGGGAAAAGATCACCAATATTTGTTTTTCTTCTTTAAAATTTCCTTAAGCCTGTCTTGCACCTCTAGGTGGTACCTGCCTTCTTCCCAACTCCTACCTGGGCTTACTTCTAACACTAACCATGCTACTGATACTCAGTTTGGCACCTACACCCCTGTCATGATGAATTCCCAACAGAAACTCATACGAGCACGAAGTCAAGGTCTGCTGCTTAGTTTATTGCGAAGTACAAATCCCTGTCCTAACTGTCAGAGGCCTCAGCCAGGGGACTCTCACCGACCGCGGGAGAGCAGGTCTTTGTCTTCATTGCTGGTGCAGTGAGACCTTAAATCACTGTGGCGCAGGCTTCCATCGCTCACCGAGGGGAGAGCTAGCATCTAAAGGAAGTGCCTGTGGCTACCAGGGCGTGCCCTGGCGGAGCCGGCGTTCAGCCTCAGAGACGCAGAGCGGAGCTCAGAGAGTCGCACTCCACCACTGTGGCGGCCGTTCATATACATTCTGTCCTTGTGTGGCCTAGTCCAATAAGGTGTGCTCTGTAGGACACAGAGAGTCTTCGGTGGGGTTCCCCTGGGCGAGGAGTCACATCTACCTAAGCAGGCATCAGCCTGCCTCTTACATGTTCACTCAAAGGGGAAAATTTCCAGAGAAAAGGGCGTGCTCAAACATATTCACTCAAAGGGGAAAGGTGTCGGAGAAAAGAAACATAAAGCATATTATTTCTAACAATCATCATACTTGTGCCAGTGCATATTATTTCTTTGTTTTTGTTTTATTTGTGGTACTGTGGATGGAACCCAGGGGCATTCTTCCTCCAAATAACACCCCCAGCCCTATTTTTTTAAATTCTTTATTTTGAAACAGGGTCTCACTGAATTGCAAAGGGCCTCAATAAGTAGCTGAGGCCGCGCAGTCCTCCTGTCTCAGCCTCCCAAATGCTGGGATTACAAGTGTGCGCCACCACGCCCAGCCCAATGCATATTATTTCTAACAACCCCACCCTTCCAACCTCTGCTCACCAATCTGCAAGCTGCTTGGGGTCAGGATCATACCTTATTTAACTTTTTATTTCTACCACCCAGTAGCTACCAGGAGCAGGGCTTGTGAAAGTACAACATCAGCTAGGCGTGGTGGTGCATTCGGGAGGCTGAGACTGGAGGATCGCGGTTTGCGGCCAGCCTTAGCTACTTAGTGAGGCCCTTTGCAACTCAGTGAGCCCCTGTTTCAAAATACAGAATAAAAAATAGGGCAGGGGATATAGCTTGGAGGTCGAATGCCCCTGGGTTCCATCCCCAGACCTGCAAAAAAAAAAAAAAAAAAAAAAGTATAATGTTTATAAATGATCAAAGTGTGAAAAATGATACTCTGCGGAGACTATAGCCCTAGGCTACGTCTTCCTGAGTGGTGGGTATAATCGGCAAATAAAGAAAGGGAACGCATTTCTATTGAACTGCTGCATTTATATTTTTACTTAATACAATTAAGATGTGCGATAGGTAAAATGGCTATAATTTCCCCGGACATAGTTGATGTAATTTGATTCAGCATATGACCCCTTCTGGGTATTAAACCCAGGTTTCTCTTAGCTTTATAACCCTAGTTCCTTTCATCCTAATATACCTTTCGCGGTAATAATGGGTGTCACGGCCTCCATAGAGTAAGGTTGCTTCTGTAAGGAAACAGGACCTCCGAGTGTCGGGCCTGGGGAGGCTCCCGAGTCCCTCTCCACGTACAGGTCCCTGCGGCCGCGGCCTGTGGCTAGTGTTTCTTCAGGCAGCTTCAGAGGGATTGTGGGGTAACACAGAAGACATCTAGTGTTTCACCACTACGCTCGCGTTCCTTTTTCCTTTCATTTTCCCCCAGTACTTCAGAGAAGCGTGCCTCTGATTGGCTTCTGTACCTCTTCCTCCGTCATTCCTCTCCTAAGCCTGGGTATTCTTGTAGTATTCATCTCACATTTTCTCACTGTGTCTGTCGTGAATGTTTAAAGATCTGCCTTGACCCTGTATAGTTAACACATTTGTATGTTGTTTTGACATTATATGCCAAGTAGATGTTCGGTAAATATTCTTTTAAATAAGTCTGTCATTTTTCTCTGTTGAATTTGTCCTTAAATATCAGTGCTGGGGATTGAAGCCCGGGCCTAACACATGCTAGGAAAGCATTCTACCACTGAGCGACATCCCCGGCTCATTTTATTTTTATTATTTTATTTTTATATTTTATATACATTTATTTTTATATTTTATATTATATATTTTATATATTTTAATATATTTTATATATATTTATTTTTATATTTTATATTTTATTTTTATATTTTTATTTTATTTTATTTTTTTGTGGTACTGGGGATTGAACTCACAGGCATTCTACCTTCGAGCCCCACCCTCAGCCCAATTTTATTTATTTATTTATTTATTTATTTATTTATTTATTTTGGTGTACTGGGGATGGAACCCAGGGGCATTTTACCTCCAGGCTCCACTCCCAGACCTATATTAAATTTTATTTGGTAACGGGTTTCAGTAAGTTTCTGAGAGCCTCACTAAGTAGCTGAGGCTGGCTTTGAACCTGCATGATCCTCCTGTCTCAGCCTCCCAAGTAGTGGATTACAAGCATGCACCGCCACACCCAGCTTCCAATTTTATTTCTTATTGGAAAAAGTGTCTCACTAGGTTGATGAAAGTCTCACTACTTGCTGAGGCTGGCTATGAACCTCCAATCCTCCTGTCTCAGCCTCACAAGCAGTGCTGGGATTACAGGTGTGTGCTACCACTCCCAGCTCATCTTTATTTCTATTTTGTGTATGTAATACTAGGAATCAAACCCGGGGATGTTCTACCTCTGAGCTACACCCCAGCCCTGTTCTATTTTTAGTTTGAAACAGTGTCTTGCTAAGTTGCTGAGGCTAGCCTTGAACCTGTGATCCTCCTGGCTCAGCCTTCCAAATTCTGGGGTTATATATGTGTACCACCATTCCCAGCTTCTTTAAACTTCTTTTTGATGGAATGTTCTTCTATAGGTAGAGAGGGGCAACAGTAAAGACATCTAAAAGGATGTGATAATATTTTGTGGGAACGTGGTGGGCATAGTAATGCACTGCCCCACCCCCTCTGTTGAAGGACTTGTCACCCCAGCTTTTGAGACACTGCCAGCTCCCATCTGTCCCTCAGCTGGCAGTGCCTCTAATCTCCAGCTGTGCCTGTGACCAGGGTCCTACTGCCTAGGGTAACCCTGTCCTGTGATCAAGGTGGGATATAAAGATGTGTCTTTTTAGCCGGGCGTGGTGGCGCACGTTTGTAATCCCAGCACTTGGGAGGCTGAGACAGGAGGATCGCACAGGTTCGAAGCCAGCCTCAGCTACTTAGTGAGGCTCTCAGCAACTTAGTGAGACCCTGTTTCCAAATATAAAATAGGTCTGTGAGTATATAGCCTGGAGGCAGAAAAGCCCTTGGGTTCTACCCCCAGTGCCACACACACAAATAGAAAGAAAGAAAGAAAGAAAGAAAGAAAGAAAGAAAGAAAGAAAGAAAGAAAGATAGATAGATGTGTCTTTTTAAATCCAATATGGGACACCCCTGACTGGCTACTTTAGCTTCCTTTGAAGAAATCCAGCTATGGTTTTCTCTTTAATTACTGTCTTTTAGAAAAAATTAAAAACATGGTAATTAACAAATGACAAGTAATTACCACTAATCCAAAAAGTATTTTTGACTCATTAGTTCACTCAAATAAATTGGGTTAAGAATCATTTCCTTTGGCCAACCTCAGCTTGAAAACTTTTCCTTTTCTTCTGTTCCTTCTCTATATTATATAAAAGTTTATTATTATATGTTATATAAAGTTAAGCAACGAGGATGCCGAACTTTTTGTTATCTGGATGGATTTACTGTAAAAGAGCTCCTATTAGGGCCTCGACCCGGAGGTACCGCTCTCCTTCCACATTTCAGAAAGAGGCCCAAGCCGGGCGTGGTGGCGCGTGCTTGTAATCCCAGTACTTGGGAGGCTGAGACCGGAGAATAACAGGTTCGAGGACAGCCTCAGCTACTTAGTGAGGCCCTCTGCAACTTAGTGAGACCCTGTTTCTGAATATAACATAAAATAGGTCCTGGGAGTGTAGCCCAGAGGTAGAAGGCCCCTGGGTCCCATCCCCAGCACCTCCCTTCCCCACACAGAGACAATCCGATTAGTCACTTATTTGCTAAAATCTTAAGACTTTCCATTGTTTTTGTGATACAGATCATACTTCTGGTTTCTGACCCCGAGTCCTAAGGCTCTGTCCGCCTCTCCAGACTCATCTTTCAGAAGGCGCTTTCCCTCAACAACTTCCGCTTCCCCGAGCTCCCTGTAGCCCCCATCCTCACGTCTCTGCAGCCCCCTGCTCACTGCCTCCCACCCGCTCCTCCCAAGGTTAGTTAGCGTCTTATCTTTTACATCTCTGACCTGGTACACTCCCCTCCCTCCAGCCCAGATCAGTGGTGGATACTCCTATGACCTCTACTTTAGGGCATTTATGTAAGTCACTGTGAACAATGACTTCTGTTCTGTCTTTCCCATGAGATCAAGTTCCTTGAAAAGAGAAAGTTTGATATTTTTCTTTTTTTTTCTTTAGTTTTTAATTAACTGATTATTTTTGCAGTACTGTGGATTGAATCCAGGGCCTTGTACATGACAGGCAAGTGCTTTATCATTCAGTGAGAGCCTCAGCCTTTTAAAACACTTGAAGCAGAGGCAGGCTCGTCATCCAGTACCTTGGAGGCTGAGAACAGCCCAGAGGTAGCGAGGCTGTCTTAGTCCTGCCGCCGGCGGAGCTCCTGGTGCTAGCTCTCCATCTGTACCCTCTCCTGAGGCTCCAGGATGGCCCGCTCCCCTCGCCCACCTCACTGCAGCACAGAAAGATACAGGACGGCAGCACCAATGTAGCCGAAACACTTTCCCTACCTGCCCGATGTAATTTTAAAATGACTTTTCTTATTTTATTTTGTGGCTAATTACAATGAAAAGCAAACAAGTTAAAGACACGTATTTCCACCAGGAGCCTCACTTCCTTCATTTTAATTAGGTTGAGAGGAGAGTGCTAAGAGCCACTCTTCAGGTAGAGAAAGAACTACAATAACATTTGTATTTATAGGGGCGTCAGACCTAGGGCTTCTCCTGGGCATCTTCGTGCTGCACATCAGGTAACACAAAGTGTATTACACTAATGCACATCGGCCGGGCGTGGTGATGCACGCTTGGAATCCCAGTACTTGGAAAGCTGAGATAGGAGAATAGCAGGTATGAGGACAGCTTCAGCAAGTAGTGAAACTCTCATTAACCTAGTGAGAGGCTGTTTCAAAATAAAAATAAAAATAAGGTTGGGTTGGGGGTGTCCTCAGAGGTAGAATGTCCCTGGGTTCAATCCTAGTAAAACACACACACACACACACACACACACACACACACACACACACACAATAATGCGTGTTACTCATAGAAATACAATATGGAAGCCAGTCGTGGTGGCATACACCTGTAATTCCAGTACGTGTGAGGCTGAGATAGGAGGATCACAGGTTTGAAGGTAGCGTCAGAAACTTAGTGAGGTTGTCAACAACTTAGCGAGAGCCTGTTTCAAAACAAAATAAATAAATAAATAAATAAATAAAGGGGCTACAGATATAGCTTGGAGGTAGAAGGCTTCTGGGCTCCATCCCTAGTACCATACACATGAGTGCACACACACACACACACACACACACACACACACACACACACACATACACACAGAAATGTTACATGGCTTTGGACAGTGGCAGGCAATGGTCGGGAATGGAGAGAAGTCCTGGACACGCATTCTTCTGTTCTCCCCTTTATTTCCGAGTGGCAAAGCCTGCTCTGGGGCCATGTGAGAAGGGCTTGGGCTTCGCTGAGGTGGAAGTAAAAGGAACAGACGGAATTTTTAGTCAAGGAAGCTGAAAGAAAGGAATTTCTGGGCTAGAAATCAGGGACTACAGCTTAAGAAGCCAAATAGCTTTTCCACGGGCTGTATTGAGGTCACGGGGAAATTGAAGAGCCACTTGCCTCCTTGTTAAGAATGAAGACACGTCTACTGACCCACTTTAAACCCATTTACTCTGATATTTTTCTTTCACATCCAGATTCTTATTTACGGGCGTTCTCAGAACTCACACTCAGGCTCCCGGTGCATCAAAGCAAGGGTATTTACAAATTCACACCTGCAGTAGAGCTCCCTTCCATGCACGCCCTAGTAAATATACAAAGTACACATTTTATTGCTACAATTGCCCAGAAAAGAACAAAGCCCTTTTAGTTTGCTACCCTTTGAAAGTAATCTGAAAAATTAATGTTTAGCCAGTACCTGGAAATGGTATAGAATAGTCTTCTCATATACACAGAGATTATTGACATTTTTCACCCAGGATAGAAATCATTTCTAAACCTCATGATATGTGACATCAGGGGGCAATCTAATTTTATATGTTGATATTTTCAGTGTAAACATACTGCAGGTGTCGTGGGCAGTCATCTTATTTTTGAGACAGGGTCTCATTGTGTTGCTAGGGCTGTCCTTGAACCTGCAGTCATCCTGTCTCAGCCTCCTGAGGAGCTGGGACTACAGGTCTACCCCACCCAGCAGTCATCTTTCAATGATAAGAGGGAGCCAACCTCAACATGAGGAATCTGATCCAAAGGCAGTCAGGGCAGAGACTTTGATTCCTTGTGGCGGGAATCATCTTCGACACATAGGGTATTCACGGATGCCTTCCCTTCCTCCTTTCTGAAAAACATCCTCTTTATAGTGCTCTTTCATTTGTTTTCATGTTTCGGAGGGCACAGGAGCCCGCCATGTCTGCGGCAGTGTTTTCTTTACATGGAATTTCTACTTAAACAAATTTAAAAGGACTGGTTTAGGTTTATATATGCAGTTCAAAAAAATCCAGACGAGAACATCAGATTGGAGCAACTAAGGTCAAGAGGACAGGAGACACGCAGTAGCTGAACACTCAGGACTGCAGGAGCAGATGGAGTGGGAAAGTTCTCTTCTAAGAAACAGGGAGGAAATACAGAAATCTCATGGATCACTATTTACCTGTTATCCCATAAATGATTCAAAGTAAAGTCTAGTTGAACTAAAGAGTGAAAAATAGGTAATTACAGGCACATAGAATAAACATTGAGTCCATATTTTTTTTTTTTTTTTTGGTGGTACTGAGGTTCCTGGAAACCCTTCTACCTCCAGGCTACACCCTCAGACCTATTTTATATTTTTATTTGGAAACAGGTCTCTTAAGCCAGAGAGGCTGGCTTCGAACCAGCACTATCCTTCTGTCTCTGTCTACCAAGCATGGGGATTACAAGCGTGCACCACCACGCCCGGCCATATCTTTAATAAAGAAGGTACTGACTGTCCTTAGTCTATGTAGTGGAAGCTGTGGTGTGTGGCCCAGATACCACTTCCTGTCCAAGGCTTGCAGAATTCTTCTAGCTGATGGAGATACTGCCAAGTTGACTGCTTTTATTTGGGTCACTCTAGAATCGTCCTTGGTGAAGAGAGGGACCTAGCTCAAGATCATAACTCCTTTCAGGAGGCAATTTATATCCAAAGACTGGTAAATGGAGGGACATAGAAGCCTATTATTGAGCCAGGTGTGGTGGCACACACCTGTAATCTCAGTACTTGGGAGACTGAGACAGGAAAATGACAAGTTTGTAGAAAGTTTTAGCAACTTAGTGAGGCTGTCTGTAACTTAGTGAGACCCTGTTTCAAAATAAAAGATAGAATAGGTCTGGGGATATAGCTCAGGGGTAGACTGTCCGTAAGTTCAATCCTCAGTACACACACACACACACACACACACACACACACACAGGAAGGAGAGGAGAAAGGAAGGAAAGAAGGAAAAGAGAAAAAAGGGAAAGAAGGAAGGAAGGAAAGAAAGAAAGGGAGAAAGAAAGAAAAGAGAGCAGTTGAGAGTAACTCTGGAGGGTCATTCTAACTCCAGAGCTTCTGATTGGATGGAATGAGGCTGTTTGTGTGTGTGTGTGTGTGTGTGTGTGTGTGTGTGTGTGTGTGTGTGTGTACGCGCGCGCGTGCGTGCTCCTGGGGTTCCTGGAACCCTTTCTACCTCCGGGTTACACTCCCAGACTTATTTTTATATTTTTTATTTGGAAACAGGGTTTCTTAAGCCAGCAAGGCTGGCTTTAAACCTGCGCGATCCTCCTGTCTCCACCTCCCAAGCGTGGGGATGACAAGCGTGCCCTACCACGCCTGGTGAGGCTATTGATTTTTATTTGAACTTTTCTCCCTGAAGAGCTCTCATTCTTTTGTTTTCCCACAGAAGCTGATCCTAAGATCACTCCTTAAATAAAGTTCCTACAAGAAAATAGCTATCTCAGAATTTGGCTTATGGGGAACCCAGCCTGTAGCAGTTGCTACCAAAAACGTCTGAGGATGCAGACTCCATGGCAGCATTTTGGAAATGAAGGGCTCATCAGTGGTGGCGAGTGGAACACAGATAGCACCTAGTCCGTGCCATGTAGTAGCAGTGAGGTTTTAAAAACTTTTCCTAGTGATGATGATATATAATGTATCAGTGGAAGGAGTGCGCTGGTGGGTCCATCAGAGCAGTCATTTGAGAACAGAGGAAATTACGGTAAAGATAAGGACTCTATAACCAGACAATTCTTGTGGAGAGCCACTGAAATCCTGTAGAGAGACAATGAGAGTATAACTATCAATGAAAGGCTGAGAGTGAAAGCCAGAGGGCCTCCCTGGCAGTGTAAGAGACTCACATCCTCAGGACGTTAGGAGTTGGAGAACTCCAGAGAAGTTAAATTCCCAGTCATGGCATGTTTCCTCTGCCCTGATTGGTCGGGAAGGAGTGGGACCCTGTGGTGAGGAGGAGAGGTGTCTTTAGTGAACTTGGAAATCTCAGCTCTCCAGGTTCTTCTGCAGAAGTCATTGTTCCTCCCCTGTAAAAATGAGTCCTGCCTTTGTAGGTAATCAGAAAGTGTTCCCCTAAATAAGCCGGTGGCAGTGACTGCACCAGCTGAGGTCAGGCAGCCTCTGCCATCCAGTCATCCAGTGATGACTCACTGGCTGCACAGACAAAGCAGCCATGGTGGTGGGCTCCAGCCCGTTCATACTGCCAGTAGAATGGTGGCCGCCCATCTAGGCTGACGTTGCTGTTGTCGCTGTTGACTGCTGCTCATACCAGCCATGAGCCTTTATATCGCGTTGTCCCCAAAGATGACATGTTAGCTATTAGATCTTGCTATGGACTAAATGTTTATGCCCTCCACCCCCAATTTATGTTGAAGTCCTAATCCCCAAGGTGATAGTATTAGGATGTGATATGACAGTGGTGGTATTTTACTATAGCAGTTTAGTTTAGTATAGTATAATATGTTACGGTGAAATATGTTTGGTGTGTGTGAGGGGAGAAATAATTCCCCCAACACAATCACACAAACAGAAAAACTGCGGGTTCTTGTCCTGAACTAAGGATAAGTATACATAGCTCGGACACTTTTCTGAAGATTTAAAGACGTTTATTAAAAAGATAGAAATACACGCCGGGTGTGGTGGCGCACGCTTGTAATCCCCGCGCTTGGGAGGCAGAGACAGGAGGATCGCGCAGGTTCGAAGCCAGCTGCGCGCGCTGGCTTAGGAGACCCTGTTTCCAAATAAAAATATAAAAAATAGGTCTGGAAGCATAGCCCGGAGGTAGAAGGGCTTCCAGGAACCCCAGTACCAAAAAAAAGATAGAAATACAGAAGACAGTTAAAGCCCCATGCCATTCAGAAATGGCACAGGGGGGGTGTTTCAAATGAATTCACCAAAAGTCCCTACATGCTGAGTGTTCTTTTTTTTTTCTTTTCTTTCTTTTAACAATTTTTTTATTGAACATAAATAGTATACATTTAAACTATATTTGGTGCCCTCCCCCCCCACCCCCATTTTCCGTTTCCCCCTCCCACCAATGGTTGTCCAGGTTAACCATGTCATATTCATAATTTTACACATATGCAGATCCTGACCAAGTCTGGGGCAGGCCCTTTGATATGTAGATATGCTGCCCTAGCCCAAGTATCTGCTCTGTCTCAGGCACAGACCCCACACCTTTTGTTATACTCCCAAAATGTGTTAAGTTGCTTCTCTGGGATCTGGGATTTCCTCCCATCCTTGAGGCAGTTTGTCTCTCTTTAGAAATGTAAAGAAGCCCTTTTTCCTGGTCCTCCTGGCTTCCTTTACTTCTCTTTAGAAATGTAAAAAGGCCCTTTTCCCTCACACTCCTGGCTTTCTTTACTACCAAAGAGATTTTTTTTTTTTTTTTTTTTTTTTTTTTTTTTTTTTTTTGGCGGGTCTGGGGATGGAACCCAGGGGCATTTGACCTCCGGGCTACACCCCCTGCCCTATTTTTTATTCTTTATTTTGAAACCGGGTCTCACTGAGTTGCAGAGGGCCTCACTAAGTAGCTGAGGCTGTCCGCGAACCGTGATCCTCCAGGTCTCAGCCTCCCGAATGCTGGGATGACAAGCGTGCGCCACCACGCCCGGCTTCAAAGAGATGTTTTTAAAATTGGAAATCTTTCCCCATACTGGTACATTAATACATTTTGAAACCTCTTCCCAATACTGGTACATAATACAGTGGTGATAGTATTTGAGAGGTGATTCTGTCATAAGCACAGAATCCTCATGAATGGAATTAGTGCCATTCTAGAAAAAGAAAGAGCTTATTTTCTCCTTTTCAAATGTGAAGATACAGTGAGAAAAAGCCGGGAAGTGGGCCCGCACCAAACACTGAATCCTCTGGCATCTTGATCCTGGGTCTCTCAGCCTCTGGAACTGTGAGAAATAAATTTATTTTGCTGATGAGTCACCTAGTCTAGGGGATTTTGTTACAGCAGACCAAAGAAACTTAGATCCCTTTCAAAAATTTATTTTGACTAAAATTGACATATATCCTGGGTGTGGATTTAACTTTCTTGCCTGCAGGGCCTCATGCAGTGCCACTCTCTGAGGGCTTACAGAGTGTGTGAGTCACTGAGACAGGATTCTGGGTGACATTTTATCTCATTGGACTAAGGGACCCCCTTCACAGTGTTGGAGATGTTTTCACATGACCTTAGATCCACTGTTCCCATTAAGCACCATTCTACCCAGAGGCCTGATGGGAGTGATGAAACGCTTTGGTGAAAACAGCTCTGATGGAACCCTCATACTAAGGTACCAGCTTAGAACACTCCCAGAGGAAGGGGTACCCTTCTTCAGAACCAGTATACATCTTTAGTCAACAGATATTACATATTATTATTATTATTATTATTATTATTATTATTATTATTACTATTATTATTATTGGTGGTACTGGTGTTCCTGGAAGCCCTCCTACCTCCGGGCTACACTCTCAGACCTATTTTTATATTTTTTATTTGGAAACAGGGTCTCCTAAGCCAGTGCGCGCGGCTGGCTTCGAACCTGCGCGATCCTCCTGTCTCTGCCTCCCAAGCGTGGGGATTACAAGCGTGCACCACCATAGGCTCCACATAGTGTTTTATTTCCAATACATATGGCAGAAAATGTTGATAAACAGCCAGACCAGAAAAGTTCTTTGTCTGTCTCTGTGGTTGCTCAGGTGTCTGGTATTTGACTCTTTTTAAAGATAAGAGTAGCGGTGGTGTTTTTGATGCACTAGATGAAGTTTGAAACCCTCCCTTCTGACTGCCCAGGGCTGGTTTCTATACCGATGGTCTTTAACTAGCCTAACTGGTTTGACAAGAGCTTGGCCAAGGGTGCATAAAAACTCCACTGGGAACCTCCTCCTTGCACTAAGAAAAAACTAAGGTTTTCTTGCACAGATCTTATCTTGATAGTTTGACCTAGATTCAGAGCACATTTGTGTGCAGATAAGGACCCCAGGGAGCTGTGTATGAGCTGTATCCCAAGCCTCCACTGTTTGCTTGTAGCCTCCATCTCTTGCTGAAATGAATCATAGACCTATAAATAGAAGCCTTAACTGAGTCTGGTAAATCCTTTCTAATATCCGAGGTGGAGAAATCTTTGCAGCAGAATTGGGTCTGGGAACCAATGAATAAAGGAGGGGTACCTCCTCTCTCCATTAGTCCCCGGTAACTCACTGGAGGAAATTCTGTTAATAAACTAAGAATCTGAAAAGTTAGAGACACAGATCCTAGAGAGAGAGAACTCCGGCAGAAGTAGCAACAGCAGCAGGCGCTGGCATTAAACTTCAAACTGGGGCTGCATTCCGATTACCTGATTACCTAGGACCCATTGTGCCAAACCCCCAGCAGCCAAGAAGGTTCACCATTCTGGAGAAGTAATCAACTCTGATCACCAGGAAAGAATATGTTCGACACTCAAGATCCACTGGGTTTCTCAATACCACACACTTGTCTCATTTTGATGGGAAATGAACAAGTACAAGAGTGAGATCCTGAGAGGGGGATGATGACAAGGTCTTAGGGCTCTCACACCACCAGAGCTAAAGAGAATATAGAAGTGCCCTGGAGGAGAACAACGATAGAATCATTTGTGGTCTAGAGACTAACTGCTCAGTAGGGGCTACAGTTCTTTTTTTGAGTTTTTTAAAAATTTCAATTAAAAAAAAATTTTATTGGTGCATTGTATTTATACATCTTAATGGGATGCAAGATGGTGGAGACATACATGCACATATCACCCAATTAGCCTTACCTAGTTCCCACTCCATTCCCTCCCCCTCCCTCCTTCTCATGTTTGGCTTAGTGATTGATACTGATATGTTTGTTAATGTACATCATGTGTATTAGAGAATTTCCCTCTTCCTCCTCCCATCCCCTCAGGTCACCTTATTTGCTCATCTGTAGAATCTCCTTCCTTGTCTAGAGTTCCTCCTATGACCCATTTTCTTCTTAGCTTTCACATATTAGGGAGAACATCCAATTTCTTACTTTTTTGTGACTGACTAATCTCACTTAGCATAATGTCCTCCAGTATTATCCATGTCCCTGCAAATGAAGTAATTGTGTTTTTCTTTATGAGTAAAATTCCATTGTGTACAATTCCATTGTGTACATGTCTCAGAGTTTTGTAATCCATTCATTTGGACATCTTGGCTGGTTTCACAGTTTGGCTATGGTGAATTATGCAGCTATGAACATAGATATGCATGCATTAGTTTGGTAGTTTGGTTTCCTTTCTTTTGGGTAGATACCCAGAAGTGGTATTGCTGGATTATATGGTGAGTTTGTTCCCATTCTTCTGAGGATCCTCCATACTGTTTTTGAAAGTGGTTGCACTAATTTGCAATCCCACCAACAATGTTAGAGTTCCCTCTTCTCCACATCCTCGCCAGCATTTGTTGCTGTTTGTGTTTTGAATGATTGCCATTCTAGACGGAGTTAGGTGAAATCTCAGCGTCATTTTGATTTGATTCTTTCTGATCGCTAATGATGTTGAGCAGGTTTTAATGCATGATTGTCCATTTGAATTTCTTCCTTCATGAAGTGTTTATTTAATTCACTTGCCCATTTTTTGAGTGAGTTATTTGTTTTCTTAGTGCTGAGTTTTTTCAATTATCTGTATGTTCTAGTTATTAGTCATTTTTCTAGTTATTTCTAGTTATTAGTTATTTTTGCCAACTACTGGAGGAGTAGTTGGCAAAAATCTTCTATTCTGTTGGTCTTTGGTTGAGGTTCTTGATAATTTCCTTTGCTGTACAGAAGCATATGGTAAAAACTGAAAATAGATTTTTTTTTTTTTTGTGGTACCCAGGGGCCCTCTACCTCTGGGCTACACTCCCGGACCTATTTTATAATTTTATTTGGAGACAGGGTCTCTTAAGCCAGCTGAGGCTTGCTTCGAACCTGCACAATCCTCCTGCCTCAGCCTCCCAAGCGCGGAGATTACAAGCATGTGCCACTATGCCTGGCGAAAATAGATTGTTTTAATTAATTAATTAATTAATTTATTGGTGGTACTGGGGGTGGAACCCAGAGGCTTTCTACCTCCAGGCTATACTCCCAAACCTATTTTATATTTTATTTGGAAACAGGGCCTCACTAAATTGCTGAGAGCCTCACTAAGTAGCTGAGGCTGGCTTCGAACCTGTGTGATCCTCCTGTCTCAGCCTCCCAAGCGCGGGGATTACAAGTGTGTGCCACCACTCCCGGCTTGAAAATAGATTGTTTTAAAACTTAACTTATCTTCAAAATTTTTCTTCATGGAACCTATTTTATTTTATTTTTTATTTTTTCAGGTCTGGGGATGGAACCCAGAGGCATTTGACCTCCAAACTACAACCCCCGCCCTATTTTATTCTTTATTTTGAAGAAGGGTCTCACTGAGTTGCGGAGGGCCTCATAAGTAGCTGAGGCTATCTGTGAACTGTGATCCTCCTGTCTCAGCCTCCCAAATGCTGGGATTACAAGCGTGCACCACCATGCCTGGCTTTATTTTGTTTTATGTTTTTTGCAGGGTTGGGGATAGAACCCAGGGGCATTTGACCTCTGAGCTACACCCCCTGCCCTAATTTTTATTCTTTATTTTGAAACAGGGTCTCACTAAGTTATGGAGGGCCTCACTAAGTAGCTGAGGCTGTCCGTGAACTGCAATCCTCCAGTCTTAGCCTCCCAAATGCTGGGATTTTAAGTGTATGCCACCGCGCCTGGTTATGGAACCAATTTTAAGTAAACCAACACATTCACATCCAGCTGCTTTGCACTGATTTTTTATTTTACTTATTTTTTGGTGTTGGGGATTGAACCTAGGGCTCTTCTACCTCTGAGTCTGAGCTATACCCTCAGCTCTATTTTATTTTATTTTTTATTTGGAAACAGGGTCTAAGTTGCTGAGGTTGGCCTTGAACCTGTGATTGTTCTGTCTCAGCCTTCCAAGTACTGGGATTTTAACCCAGCTGTACTGATCTTCTGCTTAACAAACATATGTTTTTGAAGAAGAATATCAATGGACTATATTAATACATGATTTGGCTGGTATTAGGTGCATTTGGGATGCTACTGTAAGAAAAATATCAGCCTGTTTTCAAGCAGGGCTGAAAAGGAAGAGAGGAATTCAGGAATTTTAGAACTATATTGAAAAATACTACTTTTTTCTCCATCTACAATTAGTATAAGCTAAAAGGAGAAATTATCCCATCTGAAAAGGCCAATTTAGCCTCAGGATGGAGACCAAATCAATTATGTAGCAGTCAGATGTTTTGTTAAGACCTCTGGTTGGCCATTCAGCTGAACTAAATGGCGTCTAGCATAGTGGCTAACTAAGGACACGGTTGTTTGGAAGCCTGGCAACCTCAAAGAACCTATAATTAAATCAAGCAAGAAATTTATGTCTCACCAAGAACTGCTGGCATGACTTTTGGCACATGGTGTTTACTGGGGTCATAAAAACATGAACACATATTTTAGAGTGAGATTTATTGCCCAAAGAAGCATCAAGAGCTTCTATAAAAAGGGACGAGAATGGTTTGGGATACAGATGATCTTTGGGCCCCTAGATTTCTACAAGCACAAAGCAGCCTGAGAAATCTGCCCATCTGCCTACGAGAGCAAATTCTTCATATTTCAAATATGTCCAAGCAGGAAAATGGAAAAATACTGGGCTCCTAGAAAGTGCCTCTAAGAATCACAAAGAAACCGCAACCGTAGGGCCAAAAAAACTTTCCCCAAACCCCTAGAGGTAATGGGGAGAGGAGTCAGTGCCCTGGGAATAGTGGAGGTTCCCAGCCTTCCTGGAAGCTTCCTGGAGAAGCAGAAGAGGAAACGCATGGTGCTTTTAGGGAGGGAGATCATAGGACTGGATTGGCCATTCATTCCCCACGGGACCATGAAGACATAGCGGGGTACAAGTGAGCTGTACCTTGTGTATTAAAGCATTCCACTGGTGAGGACAGAGCCAGCCTTCAGCATCAGAGCCCCACACCCTGTTCTCTGCAGGAGCCAGAACTCGGGGCTGAGCAAAATCAGCAAATACGATCGGGGCTGAGTTTTCAGGCCATTAGGATTGAGGCTGAAAGTTAAAATTAAACTCATGAGCATAATATAAAGATGTGATTCTTTTGTATATTGGAGCTTGTTAACTAGGATTTTCGTTAGAAATAAATTGCCTCATTCATTCATCAAAAAATTTCTTAGGCCAGGCGTGGTGGTGCACACTTGTAATCCCCACGCTTGGGAGGCGGAGACAGGAGGATTGCGCAGGTTCGAAGCCAGCCTCTCTGGCTTAAGAGACCCTGTTTCCAAATAAAAATATAAAATAGGTCTGGGAGTGTAGTCCGGAGAAGGGTTCCATCCCAGTACCACCAAAAAAAAAAAAAAAAAAAAAAAAAAAAAAAAAAAAAAATTCATAGTATTTTGTATCAAACACTCAACTGGGACTTGAAAATACAACAGAGAACAAAATCTCTGCTGTGAAATAGCCTGATACACAAGATTTGAGATTTAGTTGGGAACTTTGAAATAGAGTATATATGTTGTCATGAAAATCTGTTTGTAAATCCCACACCCATGTTCAAATAATTTGTGATATACATATCACATACCTCTTAAAATATCTATCTATTTTAGAACTAGGTACAAATAACAATGAAACTGTATTTTCTCTAAGGCAAGCTGGCTACCCAAACTATCAACTTAAACCTCCTTAGTCAACCAAAATTCAAAGAAAGCCACATGATGGCACATGCCTGTAATTCTATCACTTGGGAGGCTGGGACAGGAGGATCGCAGGTTTAAGGACAGTCCCAGCAAGCAGTGAGACTCTCATCAACCTAGTGAGATCCTGTTTCAGAAATAAAAACAAAAGCCAGACATGGTGACACATACTTGTAACCCTAGTACTTGGGAGGCTAAGACAGGAAGATGGTAGGTTCTCAGCCAACCTCAGTTACTTAGGCCCTCTGCAACTTAGTGAGACCATGTTTTAAATTAGAGAATTAAAAATAGGGCTGGGGGTGTAGCTTAGCGGTAGAATGCCCCTGAATTCAATTCCTTGTATCACAAAAAAAAAAAAGAAAAAAGAAAGAAATTAAAAAGAAACACACCTTTAAATTTATTAGGGTTATACCTGAGTGTAGACATGAAGAATGTTTATTTCCCCCAGTAACTCAGAGAGTTAGGGGTTAACATTCAATTTTTATTTGTTGGAAAACAGATCAAATAGATTTATTCCAAGTAGAAGCAAGAGGAATCTCATTTTTGACCAGTTTACTAGATATTGCACAGAAAACATCCCTCTGTCTTATATTTAACTTTAATCACAACAGATTGTGTGTGTGTGTGTGTGTGTGTGTGTGTGTGTGTGTGTGTGAGAGACTGAGGATTGAACCCAGGGCCATTTTACCTCTAAGCTACATTCCCAGCCCAATTTTATTTTGTATTTTTGAAACAGGGCCTAATGACTAAATTGCTGAAGCTGGCTGTGAACCTGCAATCCTTTAACTCATCCTCCCAAGTCATGGAATTACAAGCGTGTGCCATCATGTCCAGCTCGGAATTTAAAAAAAATTAATGATACTGGGGATTGAACCCAGAAGCATTCTACCTCTGAGCTGCAGCCCCAGCCCTATTTTATTTTTTATTTGGAAACAAGGTCTAAGTTTCTAAGGCTGGCTGAAAACCTGTGATCCTCCTGTCTCAGCCTCCCGAGTACTGGGGTAACGTGGACCACCATACCAGGCCAGACAGAATATTTGTTACATGCTGCTGCTTAAAAAAACAGACAGACTGGGTGTGGTGGCAGATGCTTGTAATCCCAGTACTTGGGAGGCTGAGACAGGAGGATCCAAGGTTTGTGGCCAGCCTCAGCAATTTAGTGAGGCCCTCCACAACTTAGTGAGATCCTATTTCAAAATAAAAAACTAGGGTGAATTCGCTCGAACCACCCCCTCATGTTACCCCTAACATGAGGCTGTAACTATCTTCTGTATTTCTATCTTTTTAATAAGCTCCTTTAAATCTTCAGGAAAAAAAAAAAAAGCCGGATGTGGTGGCGCACGCTTGTAATCCCAGCATTTGGGAGGCTGAGACAGGAGGATCCCGGTTTACGGCCAGCCTAGCTACTTAGTGAGGCCCTCTGCAACTCAGTAAGACCCTGTTTCAAAATAAAGAATAAGCCGGGCGTGGTGGCGCATGCTTGTAATCCTGGTGCTTGGGAGGTGGAGACAGGAGGATCGCACGGGTTCGAAGCCAACCTCAGCTACTTAGTGAGGCTCTCAGCTACTTAGTGAGACCCTGTTTCCAAATAAAATATAAAATAGGTCTGGGAGCATAGCCCAGAGGTAGAAAGCCCCTGGGTTCCATCCTCAGTACCACACACACACAAAAAAAAACCCAAAAACCCCAAAAAACAAAATAAAGAATAAAAATTCGGCCTGAGGGTGTAGCTCAGAGGTAGAATGCCCCTGGGTTCAACACCACAATAACAATACCAAAAACAAAATAAAAACAAAATAAATTAGGGCTGTGGGTAGATTCAGTCTGCAGTACCACCAAAAACAAAACCAAAACAAAACCAAAAACTAGGCAGCTATGATTAATGTGAATCCTGACCACAGGGTTCACTGTTTTTGTCCCTTTCCAAGCAATAAAAGCAGTCAAAGTCTAAGTAAAACAAATAACATCATAATTAAAAAGTTTACACAAAGTATATCGTAGTAGCAATCTCACATGTTGATTGCAATTCTAATCCTTTTTTTTTTTTTTTTTGTGGTACTGGCGTTCCTGGAAACCCTTCTACCTCCAGGCTACACTCCCAGACCTATTTTATACTTTTATTTGGAGACAGGGTCTCTTAAACCAGCGAGGTTGGCTTCGAACCTGCGTGATCCTCCTGTCTCCGCCTCCCAAGCGTGGGGATTACAAGAGTGTGTGTGTGTGGGGGGGGATTACAAGCGTGCATCACCACCCCGGCCCTAATCCTTTCTTTATTCAGGTTTCAAGGTCACTACAATTCATTAAGGAAAAATTTGACAGGAAAAAAAAAAACCTCTACAAAAAACAAACCTTTCCTTCAGAGAATTGAGAGAAGGGTAAAGGAGAGGGAAAAATATGTGAATAAATTTGGTTAGCTTAAAATAGAATTAGGGTGGCTCCACATTTACAATTACTTACTCAGACTTCTTTTTTGATGAAGAACTCCAATAATTACCAGGCAATAAGGATTGCATATTGCTTTGTGTGAAGTTAATATTTTATTTTAATTTTCAAGCAGAATGTCTTTATGTGTGTTCTTGAGGGTACTGTAGTGGCTCATCTTTTTATTAAAACTATTTTAGGGAGCGAGCTGGAATTTGTATTTATCTTTTGTTCCTTTGCATGGTGGGTTTGATTTTGCTGGATTTTGTAATTTCATTGTTTTGTTAATAATAACAATATTAATGAGCAGACTTTTCCATTATCAAAGCCTTTCTGAGTTTAGTGGGAGGCATGCCTGAGAGGGAAATTCTGAAAGTCAACCATGGTTAATACAAAAATAAGGGCCCACACGTCATGGAAATGTATTAAAATTCAGTCGCTTGAGAAAATAAAATTTAATTGATTTAATAATATTCTTTATAATCAAGTTCTAGTGGTTAGTTTCAATCTCTTGTCTATATGAGGGGCTAATTAGATAATTCCAGGCTTTTTATCATGCAATTAATTTGCATTTTTTTTAAGAGTCAACCAAGCTTGGCTACTTGTGTTAATAAAAATGCTTTCCTACCTTCTACTTTATTAGCTAAGTCTTAGTGTTTCCCGTTCAGTCTACCCACTGGCTCCCTGGAATTGCAGCGATTATATTAATTATCCTGTCATTTTTCTTTCTTTTCATTACAAGACCTTTGGTGTGCTGAAGGTCAGATTTTCTAGGTTTCCAAGTTGTCTGTGATTTTCAGGTCATAATCTCAGATTTCCAAGGCCTTATCTCTGTTTCTGTTTCTTGGGGTTGGGGCGGGGGAGGTTGGCAGTCTGCCTCAAGATATCTACTATCTGGTATATAGTAGGTGTTTTATTTAATTTTTGAGTAACTCATAAATTCAAATGGTTTAGACATCAAAAGATTTATAGTGAAAAGTCCCCTTTGCATTCTCCTCAACCACCCTTATCTACCTCTCAGTTCCCCACAGATGATACCCATTGCTAGTTTTTGTTTCCTCTGAGTGTTTCTTTATGCATATTTAATTGAGAGGTGTCCAGTGTTTCACACTAAAATTTCTTAGCATTTTATGTATGATTACAATTTTATTTTATCCCATTTACTTTAAAAAGCCCTTATTTTTTGGAATATTTTATTTTTATCTTATTTATTTATTTATTTATTTATTTATTTATTTATTTTTGCGGTACTGGGGATGGAACCCAGGGGCATCCTACCTCTGAGCTACACCCCAGCTCTATTTTTTATTCTTTATTTTGAAACAGGATCTCACAGTGTTGTAAAGGGCCTCACTAAGTAACTAAGGCTGTCCTCAAACTGCATTCCTCCTGTCTCAGCCTCCCAAATGCTGGGATTACCAGCATGCGCCACCACATCTGGCTTTAGAATATTTTAGATTTGCAGCAAAACTGAGCAGAAGGCATGGAGATTTTCTAATATATCCCCTGCCTCCATATATATCTATATCTATATATCTATATCTATATCTATATCTATATCTATATATATAGAGGGGGGGGAGGGCAGGCAGGGGTATATTATTATAATATATATAGTGTTTCCAAGACTTGCCTCGAACCTGTGATTCTGCTGTCTTAGTTTTCCAAGTCCTGGAATTAAAGGCACATACCATTGTGCTGCACCCAGCTTAGCCCAGACTCTTTAAATTCTAGACTCATTAGTGGCTTATTTCATTGGAAATTACCTAGCCTACAGAGCCTCAGATATATAAAAAGTCCACTTAGGACAAAAGGGACCTGTTTGAATTGTCTTGATTGGCTATTTGAACATGACTGTCTTTTATAGGTAAAAAGGGAGGCTAGATCAGAAGAAAATGGAGGCAGGAAAATCTCAGGTGAACTTCTACTTGTGGGCAAGAGCCCATGAATCATCAGTAGCTGGACAAGATTAATGTCCATACAGCCTGGTATCTTGTGGCTGCCGTCTTTCTCTCGCTTCCCTCATTCTCAAAGGATCTGCTACTTGTTCACGAGTGGTGGAAGCATTCAGAACCCTGGTGTCTGAGCAAAGAGAAAAGGACAGGGAGCCAGCCATCTGAAAGTAGGTAAGCAATGGTTAGCCTTATTCAGGACTTTGTGATAGCAGTTTACCCTCTTAATTTTTCTTTTTCCTTTAAAATAACAGTGCTGTAGCCAGGCATGGTGGCACATGCTTATAATCCCCGTGCTTGGGAGGCTGGGACAGGAGGATCATGCAGGTTCGAAGCCAGCCTCAGCTACTCAGTGAGGCTCTCAGCAACTTAGTGAGACCCTGTTTCCAAATAAAATTTAAAATAGGTCTGGAAGTGTCGCCCAGAGGTAGAAGGTCCCTGGGTTCCACTCCCAGTTCCACAATAAAATAAAATAAAATAAAATAAAATAACAGTGTTATAAATATTCATGAATTGAACCAGGTCTTATAAGTCCAGGAGAGTTGGAAGCTTTCACTGTTCTGTTTCACATGTTTGGTTTTTTTTTTTTTTTTTTTTTTTTTGCTCCCTCATACTTTAGGCAAGAAAGTCTATATACTACCAGGAATAGAATAACAACAGCCATTTTTTGCTGTCGGCTCTGTGCATGTGGCCAAGCGATTATTTGCAAAACTACTGTTAAACTGCTAGTGCGGCATCCTGAAGGGGTCGGCTACAAACCTGATCTCACAGGGTGATTTGGGGAGGCTGCAGGGATGTAGGCCTCTTCCCAGTGTGAGAGTAATTCCACTCTCCTCCAGGCCATTATGTATCCATTTGTCCCTTTGTCTTCTCATTTGAGTCTGTCTTGAGGTTCCACCCAATATTTTCATGAAGAAACACATAGATGGTGACACACAAAGATTCCCAGCATACACAGTCAAAACACAAGGAAACTAGAAAGTCATCTTTGAGGGGGTAGACATTCAGTGAGAATGAATGAGCTTTTAAAAGCTGAGCTTGAAGTCAGGCTTTAAGTTCCTTTTTTCCAACAAGGTTTGTTTGGATCAAACTTTTAAAGCAAAACGTGGTAGTAATTTTATGTCTGTTGAATCTAATAAAATCTTGGGCTTGTATTTACTGTCTGATTTATTTTTCATTTCCTTTTGACTTATTTTTAGTGGGTTTTATTAACATACCAGGGCAAACAACGAAAACACTGAAAAAAAAATTTACAATAAAAAGCACAAGCAAAACAAAACAAAAACAGGTATTTTGAAAAGAAATGCTCTAAGTCATGCTGGTGTCCAACGCTTATTCTTGTGTTGTCCAGGGCTGTCCTGTACAGGAGTCCCCTCCACAGCCCCCAAAAGGAGTGGGGTCAGTTCCCTCTGAGCTACAACCCTTTTAATTGGACTTCTTTTTTTAAAATACACGTTTATTGGTGCATTGTAATAATGTTGTTCAGATTGGTTGGGACACACATGTACCCAGCAGTTGATGAGCTTCCCCGGGCTCCTTCCCCCTCCCTCGCCCTCCCCACGCATGATGTTGAGATTGGCACTGGTGATTTCACATATGTACTCGATGTCAGCGAAAGTGTTTCCTTCATTTCTTCTCCCTTCCCTCAATTCCTCTTCTAGAACTCCCACCCTTGCTCCATTAAAGTCTCTCTAATATCCTGATGACTGCCTAGCTTTTAAATATGAGAAAAAATAGATGACCCTTCATTTTCTGTGACTGGCTAACTCTCTCAACATAATGTTCTCCAGATATCTCCATTTTCCTGCAAATGACATAATTTTATTCTTCTTTATTACTGAATAGAATTCCATTGTGTGACTACCCCATAATTTTGTAATTCATTCTTCTGCTGATGGAGACCTAGGTTGCTGCTATAATTTGACTATTGTGAATCGTGCCACTTTGAATGTATATGCATGTATCATACGATTCTGATTTCCATCCCTTTGGAAAGATACCCAGGAGTGGTATAACTGGATCATATGGTGGATCCATTCCCAGTTTTCTGAGGGAATCTCCACACTGATCTCTATAGCAGCTGCACTAATTTGCAATCCAACCAACAGTGTAGAAAAGTTCCTGTTTCTCCACATCCTCTCTAGGACTTGTTACTTAGTTTTGGTTTGCATTTCCTTAATTGCTAATGATATTGAACTTTTTTTTTTTGTGGTACTGGGGATGGAACCCAGGGGCATTCTACCTCCGAGCTACATCCCCAGCCCTATTTTTCTATTTTCTATTCTTTATTTTGAAACAGGGTGTCACGGAGTTGCAAAGGGCCTTGCTAAGTAGCTGAGGCTGGCTGCTAACCCATATCCTCTTGTCTCAGCCTCCCAAATGCTGGATGACAAGCGTGTGTCACCACACTCAGCTTGAACTTTTTAAAAATAAATCTATTGCTCATTTGTATTTATTCTTTTGTAAAGTATTTAATCACTTCAATTACCCATTTAAATTAATTTTAATGTTAAGTCTTTTAAGTTTTTTTATATAATCTAAATATTAGTCCTCTATCAGAGGAGTAGCTGACAAAAATTGTCTCCCATTCTATATGCTCTCTTTAAACGCTTCATGGTTTCCTTTGTGGAACAGAAGTTTACTAGCTTAATGCCATTCCATTTGTTAATTCTGGTTTTAAGTTCCTGAGCTTTGGAGATCTTAATGAGGAAGTTGGTCCTCTGCCCTTCTCTAGTAATTTCAAAGTTTCTGATCTAATTTTCAGGTCTCTGATCCATCTTGAATTAATTCTTGTGTAGGGTGAAAGGTTGGGGCTTAATTAAAATTTTCTACACATAGACAACCAGTTTTCCAAATACCATTTGTTGAAAAGGCTGCCTTTTATCCATTGTATGTTTTTTGAATCTTTGTCAAAAAACAATGAACTATAAGTGTATGGATTTGTTTCTGTATTTTCTATGTGGGGCTCCCTCTGATACCCCCAAACCCTTTTACCACTTAGCATGTTGTCCAGAATTCCCAAGCTTGTGTGGCAGGAGCAGTCTACTTCTGGGGAGATTTCCTCAAAAGTTTGAGGTGGATTGGGCTGGAACTGTCTGCCCCTCCAAATACCGCCGCTGCTGCCACCACCATCTTGGATTTCTCCTGAACACCTTTCCCCCACAGTATGATTTCCAGAACTCCCGGACATGTGTGGCAGTAGTAGTCTACCTTTGAGGGCATTTCTTTAAAATTTTAAGGTGGGTTGGATTGGATCTCTGCCTCTACCAAATACTGACCACCACTGCTGCTGCCACAGCCATCTTGGTTCTCTTCCGAGCACCTTATTCACACAGCATGTTGTCTCAAATTCCTGAGCATGTGCGGTGGTAGCATTCTACCTTTGGGGTGATTTCTTCAAAAGGTCAAGGTGGATTGAATCAGATCTCTGCCTCTCCTGAATACTGGCCACTGCCATTGCCACTTCCACCATCTCAGTTCTCTCCCAAACATTTTTCCCACACAGCATGTTGTCCAGAATTCCTGAGCATGCGCAGCAGTAGCAATCTACCTTTGGGGAGATTTCTTCAAAATATCAAGGTGGATTGGGTCAGAGCTCTGCCTCTCCCAAATACTGGCCTCTGCTGCCCCTGCCGCCGCCACCTTCCTCCTGGTTCTCCGACGAGCTCCTTCCTTACATGGTATGAAGTTCAGAATTCTTAAGCATACACGGCGGTAGCAATCTGTCTTTCGGGCGATTTCTTCAAAATATCATGGTAGATTGGGTCAGATCTCTGCCTCTCCCAAATACTAGCCACTGCCACTGCCACTGCCGTTGCTATCACTGCTGCCGATTGGGTTAGATCTCTGCCTCTCCCAGATACTGGGCTCCGCTGCCTCTGCTGCCACTGCCTTCCTCGTGGTTCTCTGCTGAGCTCCTTCCTTACATGATATGAAGTCCAGAATTCTTAAGTATGTGCGGCAGGAGCAGTCCCCCTTCCCAGAGATTTTTTTTTTCCCAAAAGTTCAAGGTGGATTGGTTAGGATTTGTCTGCATCTCCTGAATCCTGGCTGCTGCCGCCACCATCTTGGCCCCTCTCCAATATTTTTAATAAGAGACGACAGTATGTGTGTTTTGAAGAGGTTGTGAGATTGAACACTCAGCAGCAATGAATTTTATCTCCCTTCCAAGAGCAGAGGCCCACAGCCTCACTGCATAAAGCAGGATCTGCTGTTCCGAGTACATCATGGCCCCCGGTGCAGCATAGAGGAGCGAGGTGGCCAGGTGCGCTGAGCTCCCTAGAATATGCGGCTGGGCTTCCAGCCTGGCTCTGCTGGGCTCCCTCCACTACACCCGGATCATTTTTCTTACAAGGTATGTTGTTAAGAGTCCCCAGCATGTGCGGCTGAAGCAATCTTTTCTCTAATCTCTTCTGGGATGTTCTTCCAAAAATCACTTTTCTTGCGTGGCGGGCACCTCCTTGTCATCTTGCTTCTAATTCTGCCATTATCCACTCTCTCTCCTATATTCTAGGTAGGAAGTCACGGCTGGAAATGTCTCTTTAAGTTGTCCCGCTCAGATATTAAACCAAAATCTGATGTCCAGGGCTTCTCCGAGGAATGCACGTCCTTTTGGGCAGCCGTGCCACCATCTTCCTGGAATCTCCTATTCCTTTAATTTTCTTCTCTTGCCTTATTACCTCTGGCTAGATTTTTGAGTACTATATTGAAAAGGAGTGGTGATAATGGACATTATTATCTTGTTCCTGATTTTAGAAGAAATTCTTGCAGTTTTTCCCCATTTAATATGATGTTGGGTTTGGGTTTGTTGTATATTGCCTTTATAATGTTGAGATAAATTTATTCTATTTTGATCTTTCTGCAGTGTTTTAAACATTAATGGATGTTGGATTATGTCAAATGCTTTTTTAGCATCTATTGAGATGATCATGCGATTTTTTCCTTAGTTCTATTTATGTGGTGAATGACATATATTGATTTGTGTTAGTTGAACCAGCCTTGCATCTCTGGAATAAAACCAACTTGGTCATGGCATGCAATTTTCTTGATATGGTTTTAAATGTGTATCACTAGTATTTTATTTAGAATTTTTACATTTATGTTCATCAGGGATATTGGTCTGTAATTTCCTTTTCTTGAAGTATCTTAATTGAGTTTTGGTACTAAGGCTATACTGACGTCATAGAGGTAGTTTGGAAGAATTCCATCTTTTTATATTTCACTAAATAATTTGTTAAATAATATTTGGTTTAATCATTCTGTAAATATTTTGTAGAATTCAGCTGGAAATCCATTAGGACCTGGATTTTTCTGATTTTTAATTGATGGAAGACTTTTTTATTTTTGTGGCACTAGACATTGAACCCAGGAATATTTTACCTCCAAGCCACATACTCAGCCTTAATTTTTTTTTTTATTTTGAAACAGAATCACTAGGTTGATTATAGTTGCACTACTTGCTGAGGCTGTTCTTGAAACCGAGATTTTCCTGTCTCAGCCTCCCAAATGCTGGGATTATAAGCATGGACCACCATGTCTGGCTGATAGATGCCTTTTTATTGCTGTTTTTATCTCTTTGCTTGCTATTGGTCAGTTTAGATTTTCTATATCCTCATCCTCTTTGTTCAGTTTAGGTAGATTGTATGTGTATAGAAATTTGTTAATTTTGTTGATGCTTTCCAGTTCTTTGGAATATAAACTTTCAAATAGTTTCTGAGGACACTTGGAGTTTCCTACTGTTTTGATGTCTCTTTTTTCACTTGTTATTTTAGCAATTTGGCCCAATTCTCTTTCTTATGGTTAGATTGGCTAAGGGCTTATCAATTTTGTTTATCCTTAAAAAATCCCAGCTTTTTGTATTGTTGATCTTTTGTGTTGATTTTTGTTCTCTACTTCATTATTTTCCATTCTGATTTTTTACTGCTTTCTCCTGATTTTGGGATTAGCATTTTCTGTTTTTCAAGAGCTTTGAGTTGTAACATTAGGTTGCTTATTAGGTGACTTTCTGTTATTCTTATGAGGGCACTCAATGCTATGAATTTTCTTTCTATAACTGACTTCAATGTTTCCCATAATTTTTGTATATTATGTCTGTTTTCATTTACTTCTGAAAATTTTTGATTTCTCCCTTATTTCTTCTATTATCCAGTCCTCAATAAAAATGTATAATTTAATCTCCATGTATTTATAGAATTCCTTTGGTCTTCCTGTTGCTGATTTCTGTTTTCATTCCCTTGTTATCCGAAAAGATGCAAGGAATTATATTACCTCTTTTGAAATTTCTGGTACTTTCTTGTATTATGGAGTTGGGATCTGAGTTTTAATGTCACAAAGAGTTTGTTTTGTAAAAGTGGGTGTATCCATGTTTGGGGCATAAATGTTTACTATCATTATATCTTCTTGTTTTTTTTAATTTTTAATTTTTATTTTATTGGTGCACTGTATTCATACATCATAGTGGGATACAAACTTTTGTAGACATACATGCACACATCACCCAGTCAGCCCCCACCCGATCCCCACCCCATTCTCTCCCCATCCCTCATTCCCATGCTTGGCTTAGTGGTTGACATCTAGTATTATAGCAATTTACCCAAAATTAAAAGTGATAATCTCACATAACAGTTTCATTTGTCTGATACCAAGCTTTTGATGACTTAAAGATAACATTCAATATTTCTTTTTGCTTTCTTTCTTACCAGAGGATATTTTTTTTTTTAGGTGAAACTATCATATATTTATATATTTATTTTTCAGAAAAAATCTATCCTAATATGGAATATGGATTCTAGATACCCAAAACGATCTTGAAAAAGAACAAAGTTGGAAGATATATATTTTCTGATTTCAAACCATATAAAGCTACAATAATTGAAACAGTGTAGTACTGTTCTAAAGGCAGATATATAAACCATTGGAGTTAAATAAAAGCCTAGAGCTAAATTCTTCCCTATATAGTCAAGTTAATTTGACAAGGTTTCCATGAACATTTGGTGGTGGAAATATTAATCTTTTAACTAAATATAGTTGAAAAATAATAATTACATGGAAAAGAATAAAATTGGACCCTTACCTAATCCCACATACAAATATTAACTCAAAATAGATAAAAGACCTAAATATAAATCTTAAGACTATAACTTTTAGAAGAAAATCTGGGTCATAAAACCTCACAACATTGAAATTGGCAGTGATTTCTTGGATATGATTTCAATGGCACAGGCAACAGAAGAATATACAAACTCCCTAAAAAAATAAAAAAATTGTATATCCAAAGACAATGTAAACAGAGTTAAAAGTTACTAATAGAATTGGATAAAATGTTTCCAAATGCTATATCTGAAGGTATATTAATATTCCAACTAGAAATCCTAAAAATTAACAACAATAAAGGCAAACAATACCATTTAGAGATAGGTAAAAGACTAACATAAGTAATGAATCTCCACAGATAACCAATCTTAGTTGTCTGTTGGATGGAAACTCTTGTTTCTCTGGTTCTGGTGTGTGTTACCTATTTCTTCTTTGTAGTTAATCTCTTTGAGTATTTTCTCTAGTGCTGGTTTTGAAGACATAAATTCCTTCAGTTTCTGTTTGTCATGGAAGCTTCTTATTTCTCCATCTAATTTGATAGAAAGTTTTGCTGGGTAGGAAATTTTTGGCTGGAAGTTGTTTTCTTTCAGAGTTTGGAATATGTTACTCTAAGCCCTTCTGGCTCTCATGACTTGGTTTGGGAAGTCTGGAGTGATTCTAATTGGTTTGCCTCTGAATGTCACTTGGCCCTTTGTTTTTGTTGCCTTTAAGATTCTCTGCTTGGCTTCCACATTGGTCATTTTGACAATTATGTGGCGTGGGGATCCTCTTCTCCGATCCTGTCTAAAGGGAGTTCTATAAGTTTCCTGGATCTGTGTATCAACCTCTTGCTCTATGTTTGGAAAATTTTCTGCTATTACTTCCTTG
Organism: Muscardinus avellanarius; assembly: GCF_963383645.1. Taxonomy (NCBI): domain Eukaryota; kingdom Metazoa; phylum Chordata; class Mammalia; order Rodentia; family Gliridae; genus Muscardinus; species Muscardinus avellanarius. The sequence continues at coordinate 105,019,401 of NC_137797.1, read as the reverse complement.
AAGAGATTGTTGATCCCTTTGGTTTCACTTTCTTTTCCCTCCTCTATTCCAATTATTCTTAGGTTAGCTCTCTTAAAATGGGCCCATATTTCTTCAATGTCAGATTCCTGCTGTTGGATTTTTTTTCTAGATTAGAAACTATGTGTTCATTTTTGGATTGCTCATCTTCTAAGAGCAAGATTCTGTTCTCCATGTGGTCTAATCGGTTGTTTGTGCTTTGAATTGAGGCCTTTACTTCATTAATTGCATCCTTTATCTCTTTCTGGCTCTCTCTGAGTTCTTTTCGAAGCACCTCTATTATTTCTACAGTTATTTTCCTGATTTGATCTTCTAGAAATCTCTGATTTTCTGTTTTATCAGGTTCTGATGTTGTGGGGTTGTGCACATTCATTACTCCAGTATTATTCCTCTTTCCCATGATTTCGGAAGTTTGTGCCTTCTCTGGGTTCTTCCCTTGGGTCACTATGACTTCACTTAAGGTGTTCTGGATCTCGAGTCTGTAGTATCTCAGACCCCACTACTCCTTTACTGGGTTGTATCACAGAGTCTCCGACCCAGAGAGTCGATAGAGGCTGCTTTAAACTATGGTGGGTGCCAGGTTGCACGTTCTCCTATGGTGTGATATCTCTGCCACCGCCCCTCCCTCACTGGGTCAAGTCCCAGGGAGTACAGTACTGGGATTTCTCCTCTGTGGCCCGCAATTTGACTCACTGTTCTTGAGTACGCAGATGTAGCTGTACTGGACTCGGTGAATTCTCTGCTGCTGCTGCCGGTGGCAATATGGCGCCGCTGCCACGCCCTCGGCCGTGAGGCTGGCGTATTTTTTCTTCTCTGGTTTTGAGTTCCACTTTGAGTCCCTGCAGCATGTGCTGAGCTCAGCCACTGGGAGCTTTAAATGATCTTTGCGCTGAAAGAAACCGCCTGGCTGTTCCGCAGCGGCTCACCTTGGCTTGCTGTAGCCGTCCGGTGAGTTCGCCGCTGCCGCCGGCAGTATGGCGCTGCTGCCGCGTCCTTGGGCGCGTGTATCTCCTCTGTGGCTCTGAGCTCTGTTCTCAGTCCGCTTTCTCTCTGGAGCCTGGTGGTTTTTTTGTTTCTCTGGTGATGGTGTTTTCTGGCTATGAAAGGCGCTGATTTTGTGGTAATGGAGATTGGTTGTTAGCGGGGCTCTTAAGCCCCGCTTTTCTCGGTCGCCATCTTCCCGGAAGTTGTATCTTCTTGTTGAACTGTCCCTTTTATCAGTAAGAAATGATCCACATTGTCCATTCTATTAAATTTTGGCTTAAGTCTGCTTTTTCAAATATGAGAGTTGCTACCTCTGCTTGCTTTTGGTCTCCATTTGCATAGAATATATTTTTCCATCCTTTTGTATTTAGCTTATGAATATCTTTGCCCGCAAAGTGAATGTCTTGTATGCAGCATATAGATGGATTATGATCTTTAATCCACATTGCCAGTCTATGCCTTTAATCAGAGAATTTAGACTTGACATTCAGTGATATTATTGAGAAATGATATTTTTTAGCTGAGGCAAAACTTAGAAAGTAATTTATTAATAAAAATGATACACATCTAAATTCTAGAATGAATCAGTTTCAAAACTAGCTCACAAAGCCTAGAATCATGCCTACGAGTGTGTATCCTACAGCAGAGCATCACCCTGTTTAAACAAACCAGTAAATCCTGAGCCAGGGACTTTGACTATGTTAGACAATTATGAAATGCACAAGCCAATTAAATAAAACTCATTATTGAAGGACAAAACAGTATAGTTCCAACTGCAAAGACAAAAGCAGACTTGAAGCCCTGACTACAGAGGTGCGCAGAGGTGGGGAAGGCGCAGGCATCTCGCTACGCCTAGTCAGCGTTGTCATCGCTCTTGTCCCTGTGCTGCTCCTTTTCTCCATCTTTACCATCCTCTGTGCTTTGCTCCCAGAGATCCAGGATGATGTGCCGTCCTCGCTCCTATCAGCTCTGCTCTCCTGGGAATCCTGGGACATAATCTCTTTACCCTGCACCTCTTGGTTTTTGAGATTGCCCAGGCAAAAGGCCTCTCTGCAGTTGTTGAGGACCAGCTTGGCTTTGACTCTGCAGACTAGCAGCTCCAGTGTCTTCTTGAGGAAAGGCACATGTCTGGTGAGTCTCGTGTCCTGGTGAATCTTGGAATGCCCACACAGGCGATGAAGCAGCCTTGTGTTCAACTGGAAGATTTCCCGTAAGCTCAGAACATTTTCCCAGTGTTTTCTAAAGCAGAAGTCTAGGAGCAGCACTCACTGCTTCAGAAATGCTTCCGGAGACAGACGTCCGTACTTGAAACAGGCATGTAGATCAGGGAAACTGTCAAGTACGTTCATCAGATTGACGAGGATGCTGAAGTCTGAAGACTTGTGTTCCAGTACAGGAGCTTCCTTTATAAACCTGCGGAACGTCTGCCGCTGTGCCAGCCTGGAGGCCTTTCACTGTCTTCTCAAGTTCAGCCATCATCACATGGAGAAAATGACATGGGACAGCACAGGGAATGTGGGGGAAGCTACGTCTTTTGAAGAGTCGATCACTTCTGAGACACCAATCCCAGTGGCCTCCTCTATGGCCTTCAGAATGCTGTCTGCGTGCTCCAGGTGGATGCAAAGCAAGTCATGGGGCTGTTCATGAAAGATGCTGCTCTTTTCTTTCTCCCCATGTGGCCATACCTGGCAGAGAAACTGTCTGGCTAGGAAAGCAATTTGTTCTTTCTTTCAAGTTGGAGTTGTTGATTTCTCCAGAAAGACCATCAAAATTCTGGTGAGGTTCAAATCACACTAGAAATGGGGAATGCTAAAATGGAAATTTTGCACGTAATTGAAGCTCTGACTGAGCAATTTATCCAAGGGCCTGTTCATATTCTCTCTGCTTCAGTCATCTAGTAAGGACCTTGAGGGCTGAATATAGTAAAATTTGATTTCCAGGGAAACAAAATCCATTCCAAGCAAAAATCCCTTAAAAAATTTGCAGTAGCCTTTGATAATAGGAAGACATTATGTGGTACTCCTGGGCTTTCATTCCTGATTCGTTAGGGCCTCTGGGATTCTCAGTGACTAAGCGCTGGAAGTAGTTGTGAATGGTTTCCAGATGGTTACACAGTGGGTTCAGCAGTTGAATGACATGATGAGCAATTTCTGGGTCAAATCACTGATGGAGATGTAAGAATACAATATTCCAGTTGCTTTTATTCTTGAGGAAGGGGGTTCTCTTGGCAAAAGAAGATGTCAGCATATTTTCTACCTTCTGGGCAAGGTCCTCCAGCAAGAAAAGCAGCTCAGGGGGCCCAAGTTGCAGAACCTCTGTACCTTCAGTGTGCATTTCAGTATCTAAGATGAACGTGGTCACAAGGCCACAGTGCAGAATAGAGAAGACCTCAATGTCCACCTCTCAAAAAAATGCATGGTAAATTTTTAGTGATACAGATGTCTTTCCTTCCTTCCCTGTGAGTTTCTTGACTAGCTGGCTTCTACCAGACAGCACAGGGTCACATTCTGAATTATCTTCCTTAGGAAGGGTGTGTGGGGGATGCTTTGTTGGTGTCTGCTTCTTTTTGTTTCCTTCCTCTGTCTGTCTGTCTGTCTGTCTGTCTGTCTGTCTGTCTGTCTGTCTGTTTGTCTATCTATCTGCAGAAGCAGCAGGGCTTCTATGGGGTATTAGATCTAGAGTTTATAGGTCCAAGTTTTCCAGGGGAGGAGTGTAGTCTGGGGTGATGGTCAAGTACTTTTCCAGGATTGACTACAGCTCTACAAAGTCTTTTATTTTTTGGTGGTATTGGGGTTCCTGGAAGCCCTTCTACCTCCAGGCTACACTCCCAGATCTATTTTTATATTTTTTTCCTTTGGAAACAGGGTCTCTTAAGCCAGCCGGCTGGCTTCGAACCTGTGCGATCCTCCTGTCTCAGCCTCCAAGCATGGGGATTACAAGCGTGAGCCACCATGCCCGGCTCTACAATGTCTTTTAATCAAGAGAGCATTTCCCCCTTTATCTCAGGTGACATTTGCTGGCAGAAGGCATTCACAACCTCTCAGAACCAGTTGAGAGTAGGAAATATGAGTGAACACGTAAATGCACGCTCTTTAGCAGACATGGACTCCAGCTTCTCGCCAGGCCCCAGGTCAGTGAGGAATACAGGACAATCTCAGAGACTATAGGTTTGTTCTAGGTTCCTGTTAAATACTTTCTCTACATAAAATCCCAGTAGCAGGGAGCCAGGCACAATGGAGGCACCAATTTTTGGTCTGATTTCTGTGAAGTCATTTGACCCCCATCTTTTGTGAATTCTTCAGAGAACAACAGTGGCAGAAGGTTGACGGCGATTTTATCACAAGTACTTTGTTTTTCCAGTCTAAAGAGAGGCTTCTTGGAAATGGAAAGTCACCTTTGGGAACCACACAGAAGTTGACCACAAAGATATCTTGGAAATCACTGAAGTTTGTTAGTCCAATTAATATTAAGGTTTGGGGGGACCACCTTTTCTTTTGAATCGAGTTGGCAAATTCATCATAATCAAGTGCAGAGGTCTCGAGGACACTGCTCAGTACAGGAATGAACCAACCGTAGCAGGGAGGTCACCTGTGTGCATCGCTCGCTGCTCAGGTCAGCTCCACATTGGGTCAGATTAGAAGATCCACTCCTGCCTTCCACCAGGATTCCAGCCATGGTGATGGCACCAGTAGTCCAATGAGTTTGTACTTGAATATGGTGCTAGAGAGCTATTTTTATATCACTAAGTGCGTGTCATCCTTGATGTAGCTACTGGTTTTATGCTCTTTGTTAAAGGCCAGCATGCTGAGAATATAGAAGACTTTTTGTATTTGCTCTGGGGACATTTGTTCCATATAATCTAAAATGCCCTTCACGACGATAGCATCCATCACAGATGGGTGGAGCTTTATCAGCACGAAGAGAACATCCAGTGCAATGTTAACTTAAACTTCACTGCCATTGCAAGACCTCAAGGCACCAAGCACTTCCTATTGGCAGTAGGTGTCAAAATAATTAAATGAATATTTGTATAGGAGACTGCTAAGCACAATTATTCTGCAATCTAGAGAATGGAACAGACTCTGAGCCAGTGACAGAACTGATGGACAAATATTGCTCAGAACCAAGTAATGAATAAAGAAAGTACGCTATCCAAGATCTTCTTGAAGGTAGACGGATCAAATCTTATTTCTTAGCACCCTCTCAATGGACTTGTTTGTTTAAATATCGGTGCCACAGATGTTGAGAAGCATCATCAGGTCAAAACTCTTGTGCTTAGACTCTACAACAATGCCCTCAATTGCCTTATTCCAAGCTTCTGAAATGTTTTTCTCATATCTAAAGGCTGACTTTACTACATCAAAGATGAGAGAAATACAGTTCTAATGGTTGCTTTCTTGATTTCCTGAAGAGCTTGCTCTTACACTGTTCACGTTGATTTGGGAAGGATAGACGATGATGGCAAGATGAAACACTGCAACTTCAGCTTCTCCTGTAGTGCAGAAACAACCTCCAGTGCATTGGTAGGAGTTATAGAATGAAGAATAAACTTGATTATCACAGGCATATCTTCTAATGTCACTGATAGCAGATTGCCCATCACCAACTGGCAAGCCTTAGATAGGAGGTTCAAGTAAAGTTGGAGGCTAGAAAGAACATGCAGGATTGGGACAGGAAGGGGAATATTCTCCACCAACAGGTCACTGAGTTCTCTCCCCCCATTGGCATGCTGGGCATTCCCTAGAATCTCAGGAGGTGGTTGATGAAATGCTGCCGATGGACCAGAGCAACATCGATCAGCAGCATAATTTTGGTGGTGAGGTCCTTGCCATTCACAACTCTGTTGATCTATTTGAGTTGACTGATGATGAGTCAAGGTATGTTGATTTAATCACTACTTACATTTTCTTTTCTTGTTTTACTTGTGTTTCTTTTTTTTGGTGATACTGGGGTTCCTGGAAGCCCTTCTATCTCCGGGCTACACTCTCAGACCTATTTTATATTTTTTATTTATTTGGAAACAGGGCCTCTTAAGCCAGCGAGGCTGACTACGAACCTGCGTGATCCTCCTGTCTCCACCTCCCAAGTGCGGGGATTACAAGCATGTGCCACCACGCCCGGCGATCACTACTTACATTTTCAAAATAAAATTCTGGCAACTTTTCAAAGAAGGTTTTTTTTTTTTTGTGGTACTAAGGGTGGAACCCAGGGGCTTTCTACTCCTGGTCTACACTCCCAGACCGATTTTATACTTTATTTGGAAACAGGGTCTCACTAAGTTGCTGAGAGCCTCACTAAGTAGCTCAGGCTGGCTTCAAACCTGTGTGATCCTCCTGTCTCAGCCTCCTAAATTCTGGGATTACAAGCGTGCGCCATCAAGCCCAGCTCAAATAAGGCTTTGATAATGGCAGGATATAATATGTCAGTGCCCAGGAGCAATTTGATGAGGCTCTTGGAATAAGATGTGCCCATGCTGGCTTCCTCATCCTGCAGACATTCAAAAGACAGCAGGCAGTTTCTAAAACTGCTGAGGTCCTCAGTATGAGACTCCAGGACATTCACAGACTCTTCTGTTTCTTTGGGATAAGAAGGATGTTTCTCATTTAATTGCTCATCTAGTGGAATTTCTCCCTTTTCTGGTTCTGGTATTTATTTCTTATTTCTTTTTTATGTTTCATTTCTTTAAATATTTTCTCTTGTGCCGGCTTGATAGTCATAAATTCTTCTAGTTTCTGCTTGTCTTGGAAGGTTTTTATTTCTCCACCAAGTTTGAAGGATATCTTTGCTGGATCTGACAGTCTGGGATGGGAGTTGTTTCATTCAGAGTTTGAAGTACATTATACCAGGCCCTCCTGGTCTTCATGATTTGAGTTGAGAAGTTCAGAGTGATTCTTATTGTTTTGCCCCTGAATGTCACCCATTCCTTGTTCTCAAAGCATTTAAGATTCTCTCTTTGACCTCTGTCTCAAACAACATTCTCACTATAATCTAAATGACCATATAACTTATATAACTTAAGGAAGGACATTTATTCGCTCACAGTTTCCTTGGAGATTTTTGGGTTCAGTCCATGTGAGGCCAGTGTCTGTATCTTAGGGCATGGTAATAGGAGGCCAAGAGAGGGAGAGCACACAGAGGGAGAGCACGCAGGATCTGCTCCTCATATTTTGGAAGCAGAGAGAACAGGTAAGCAAGGGAAGGAGGAACCACACATAATCCCCAAGGCTGCAACCCAGGGACTCAACTTCTCCAGCCACACCCTACAGGCCTTGGTCACCACTCACATGAGTTTACAACTAAGCCCCACTTCCAACATTGCTGTCTTATTTCTGTGAGAGGTAGGGGGATGTTTTAAATCCCAAACATTACAACCTTTGTTACTCATTCTGATTATTATGTGTCATGGAAAAGTTCTTGTCTGATTTTGTCTTGGTGTTCTAAATGATTCCTGTACATAATATTCTTGTTTTTTATATTTGGGAAATTCTCTGATATTATTTCTTTGAAGAGGTTTCTAATTACATTGTTTTATGCTTTTAGACCTTATTCAAAGCCTATCTGTAAGTTAGGTCCTTTGATACTATCCCAGAATTCTTGAATATCCTGGTTGCATTGAATTTTTTTCTATTTTGTTGACTGTGTGGTCAGTTTTGAATGAACTGTCTTCTAAGTGTGAGACTTTATTTTCCATGTGGTCTAATCCTCCAGTGACCATTTCTATTGAGGATTTTATTTCATTTATTCTTCCCTTCACTTCACTCAGTGCCTCTTTTTGATTCTTATTTAGGGTCTGGATTTTTAAATTTATATGTCCTTTCATATCCTATACATTTTCTCTGTTTTTTATTTCTAAGATTTTTGTTATATTGAAAAACAAAATTTTGAATTCTCCTTCTGACATTTTTCAAAGCTCTGTATTGATGATCTCCATTCTTATGGAGCTGTGGGAGTTTATTATTTTCTCACTGATCTTTTTTCTCATGTTTTCAGGATTATTAGGTTTGTATCACTGTTATATTGGTATTCTCTTTTGCTATGTGTGATTTTTTTCTCCTAAGTGTATTCTTTCTCTCCTTATAAGTCTTGTGCTGGGAGTATATATTTGCCTCAACAAATCTGTCTTATATATTTAGAATTTTGATTTTGTCCCCCAGGACCACTTTAAAGGAATATCATACCTAGCCAGAGCAGGCAAGCAGCAGAGTCTGATTGGTTGTAGTCCTCCATGCTCTCCAGACACAAATTCAGCAGGGCCAGAGACTATAATGTTCTAAGCATCAGTCTTGTGGGCTGAGCTTAATGCTCCAGGGATACCACTGCTACTCTACTGGTTGCGATGACATAGAACATTGCAGACCCCTGGTTTCTGGCTTCCATAGTTACTGGGCCCAAACTCCGCAGGGCTAGAGATTATGGCACTCAGATCCTGTAGCCAGGTGCCTCAGATATATTTTTATAGTGCTAAGAATTGAACCCAGAGGCATTCTACTTTCAAGATACACCCCTAGCCCTAATTTACTCCTTATTTGAAAACAGAGTCTTGCTAGGATGATGAGAGCCTCACTACTTTCTGAGACTGTTTCAAACCTAAAATCCTCTTGTCTTAGTCTTCTAAGTACTGGGATTAGAGGCATGCACCACCATGCCCAGCTCTGGCTGAGCTTTAATGCTTCAGAGACACCACTGCTGCTCTGTTGGCTGAGATCATGTGAATCCCTGTCAGCTGCTGGCCCCCATACTCACTGGGCTCAAACCCTGCTGGCCTAGAGATTGTAGTTTTCCAAGTCTGCGGCATGGCTGTCTGGGTTAAAGTGCCCCACGCTCACCCTTGCTGCTGCGCCAGCTCTGATCATGTGAAACCCTGCCGGCCCCCGGCGTCCCTGCTCATGGCCTCCCAAACTCCATCAGAGGATAGAGTGTGTAGTTCTGAGCCTGGGATGTGGGTGGCTGAGTTATTTAGCCTCAGAGATACTACTTCTGCTCTGGCAAGTATAGTCATGTAAGGCTTTTTCAGTCACTCTCCTTGGTATTTGTGATGCCCAAACTCTGCCAGGTGAATGTTTATAGCTGTTTGAGCTTGTAACATACTTGGCTGAATTATTTTGTACCAAAGACACTACTGCTTACAATCTTGCAGTGATTGCTAGGGATCCCTCAGGGTTGGGGAGGACTACTGACTCTAGGTCCCACCTGAGTGTCTCTGACTGTCTTTAAATTCACATTTTTGCTGTATCTGGTTGTATCTCCTGCCCATACCACTGCAGGGGAGATCTGCAGATTCACAGACCCCATGGCTTTTGCCAAGTCCTTGCAGTTATGCAGGCTCTCACTAGGAAAGTTTGTAAATTCATGGTCTTGACAAAGCTGGTTGTAGCTACTCAGGTCCCTGCAGGATGGGTCTGTTACTTCTCAGCCCCAACCAGTTCAGCTGAAGCCACAGGAGTTAGTTGGGTGGTCTGGAGAGTCACAATCTTGAGGAATTTGAGTGTGGAGAGAAGAATGTAAATGTAATTGCTTGTTCATGTTGGGTCTCTGCAATCACTGGCTCAACAGGATTTAGTTTCTTCATTACTAGAGTGTGTTTCTGAGAGCTGCTGGATTTCAGATGCTGCCAGTTCTAGTGTGGGCTCGCCAAGATGGCTCCTGTCTCAGCTTTACTCACCAAATGCAATGTGTAGACCTCTTTCCAGTCCTCTGCTCATTGTGATGCTCCTGTTCAACTGTTTTGACTGTCTTTCTTCTGTTGAGTTCTGACTGCTTTTCTTTTCTTGCCAAGAAACAGTCATTTAACTGTTTGAGTTCAAAATCTTTGAGCAACCAAAATGATCTGCCTTTCTCTATTCTCTTCTTTACAATCCCCTCATTTTATTTATAGAGTTTTGCTAAGTTGCCTAATCTGGCCTTGAATTTATAATCGTCCTGCCTCAGCCTCCTGAGAATCTGGGATTATAGTACTGTGGCACCATACCAAGTTCAGTTATACTTTTTAAAATAACTTTATTGAAGCCAGGCGTGGTGGCTCATGCTTGTAATCCCAGTACTGGGAGGCTGAGACAGGAGGATTGTGGTTTGAGGCTAGCTTCGGCTACTGAGTGAGGCCTTTTGCAACTTAGTGAGACCCTGTTTCAAAATAGAAAATAAAAAATAGGGCTGGGAATGTAGCTCAGAGGTAGAATGCCCCTGGGTTCCATCCCAAGTACTGCAAACAAACAAATGAATCAACAAACAAACAAATAAACAGCTTTATTGAAATATAACTGACATTATATAACAATATTCAAACATACAATTTGCTAAATTTTGAAATGAATATAAATGTGTGAAAACACCATGATTAATACAAAGAGCATATTGGTTACCCCACAGAGTTTTTTTATGCTCCTTTGCAATCTCTCTCCCACATCATCCCTTGATGATTTTTCTTTTATAGTCTGATAATGTGATGAATTATATCTTTAATTATCTGGTCCTTTCTTTTCCTGGCTGAGAGTAGTCTTCTCACATGCATGTGTCTATCAGGACTCAGCTAAATACTCAATAGAACCTTTCTCTGATCACTGGTGTTTTTGTTTGTTTGTTTGTTTTTGCTTTAGCTCACTCATCTCCAAGACTCTACCTTGCAAATTTTAGCCATTTTGTTCTTGGACACCAAGCACCATCTCCCCAATTTAGTCATATTACCAGGCAAAGATCGATTTTCCCTCCCTGTCCTGTAGCCTGAAAACTAAAGGTTCTTGGAACACAAGGAGCAGAGTTTACACTGAAATAAAATGAGCAGAGTTTCCTGATGGAGACTATGATGATGTATGGCACATGCAGGTATCAAACCGAGGTGGGGCAGTGGAATGGGGGAGAGGGGTTACAAGCCGAGTGACAGCTGTTTGGAGAGGGAGATCGTATCATAGGTATAATGCGAGGAAAGAGGCAATTACTTCAAAACTGGGTTATGGAAAGGATACTAACATTTATTGAGCGTAATACTGGCTGCACAGGCTGACAGGTGAGCGGTACGTTAGCCAGCCCAATAATGGTTTTGTCCCTGAACTCACTCCAGGCAGTTTGTGAATTAGGTGTCTTCCTCCCACCATTTTTTCTGTTTATGAAACAGAGAGAGACTGTTAGAGTCCTCTTAAACATCACTATGCTATTGTATAGAAGGAAGACAAGTGATATTGCACCAGAAGGCCCTGACTCACTTAGGATTAAAGCTCCTTCATAAACCTCAGGAGGATCTGGAACACTGGTGCATTCCTGTAATCTCAGTACTTCAGAGGCAGAGACAGGAGGATCACAGGTTTGAGGCCAGCCTCAGGATTTAGTAAGACCCTATACAACTTAGCAAGAATTTGTTTTGAAATAAAAATTGGAAAGGGTTGGGAGTGTATTTTGGAGGTAGAATGCCCCTCAGTTCAATTCCCAATACGATAGAGGGAAGGAGGGAGGGAGGGAGGGAGGGAGGGAGGGAGGGAGGGAGAGAGAGAGAGAGAGAGAGAGAGAGAGAGAGAGAGAGAGAGAGAGAGAAAAGAAAGGAACTCTAGGATCCTCTAGAATTGATTAGGATGCCAAATTCTACTTGGCCACTATATATGATTAGCCTGAATCCTTTTTGCTTTTACTTCTCTAGAGAATTCTACATTTTTATTAGAATATTAGCAGTCTAATTTTCTCCTGGTAGAGCAGGTACTTGAAGGAATATTCTATTGCAGGAAAGAATGGGAAAAAAAAAAAAAAGCTAAACTGATAGATAAAGCATAGCCTTTACTGAGTAGTGCATGTCATCTGTAGGAGGTTCATGTGTTGGCCGTGCCCTAGAGGTCCAACAAGAAATAACAAGTGGACCAGAAACAAGGGGGTGAGCAGAGCAGTCTAAGCGTACTGCAGGTCCACCCAGGTAGTCAGCAACCTGCATCGCGGCTTGCTGACCACATAGAAGGAATGCAAATTAGTCACTCTCCTGGGCACCATATTATCTGTCCCAGGTGCTCTGCCTATCACTGGCTCCTTAGACCCAGAGTTTTGGAACATAGGTTCATTGGCAGTTGGTGGAGTCTAAATTATTCATGCATTCTTTGACTTAACAGCTTGTAGAAATGGCGATTCCATTCTTTACGCTTTTTGTAGAAGCTCTGTTTGCATTTGAGAGTATCAGGGAATTTTGGGAAAGGACAGGAGTCTTCTCTTCTGTGCGTTATAAAATTTAAAACACTACGTTTAGGGATAAATAATGAGGTAAGAAATGGATATATAGACAGATTGATTTTTCTTGAGTAAGTAAGTATGTACTTCTAGTGTCAGCATTTGGTTGCTTTGAGACTGGGGCAGAAGACTTTGTATACATCACCATCACTGCATCTCCACATTATCTAGTAATCAACTATAATACTCTGTGGCTAGCAACGGAGACTTATTAAGCTCTGTATCCTTTGCGGTGATGAATGATACAGGCTCACTCTTTCCTTACTGAGCATGTTCTATTCTAGAGATCATTTGAATTAGAAATTCCTTCATAGCAAACACCCTGTCTTTCTTTTCCAATGTAAGTAGAAAGTAACTCAGAACAGCACTAGCAGGCATTTAGTAACTGTTGATGATGCTAATGATGACATCTAGTTTCCATGGCAACGTGTGCTTATCTTTACAGTGTCCCTTGGACTATGTGAAATTTGGAAAAAAAATATACAACACTTCCCACATTGTGAAAAAATTTTTTGTATTCCGGTGTTTCTATTCACCTAATCTTTTTTCCCCCCTAAATATGTTTATTCTAAGTTGTTGAATGCATTATCTATATGCTGTGGACTATAATGATGCCAAATTAGGAAATGGTCTTGGTGTTGAAGGGGGATGGAAGTAGAGAATAAGGGAGGTGGCTTCCTAAAAATATATGGACAGCAAACCCATTTTTAGCCCATATTTTCTCTTTTGTCCCTTTATTTTTTCCAGTCTGTTCCTCATTAATTAAACTAAATCTAACTCTATTTAGACCTTGAAATTACCTTACTTTCTGTATGGGCTCTACTGAAAATGGTGAGAGGCATCTGAGCTATTTCTGGAGTGTGTCCATCTCGGATGGACAACACCTGGGGTGCATCATTGCTGTACTGGTTAGTGGATACTTAAATATCAGTGGTTGGTCACTACTCTGACCCACAGTCAACCCAGGGTTTCCCTCTGACGCCAATCTCTTAAAATCTTTTTGAACATCCTTTTAGAGAAAGACTAGAATTACTAAAACAAAGATAAAAATGTGTTCTTTTTTCCCTCACAATATGCACCTTGCTATTTTTATTTAACAATATATCCTAAAGATATTTCTATATCAATTCATCAAAACCTGCCTCATTGAATAGCTCTTCATCCATATAAAATATCCTATTATATAGATGACCCCACATATCAGTCAGCCTTTACTGAGTAAATACAATCACAAAATAGAACCAGCATATAAAAATAAGCATTTATTGTCTCTCGTGCACCTTATGGGTGAACTAGCGAGGCTCTGCTTCACATTGCAGGTCTGGAGGTCAGCTGAGGTAGGGTTGTTTCATATGGGGGCAGTATGTACCAGGCCATGTTATTCTTGTGGTGATGCCAAATGTGCAAATAAACACTTTAGTAATTTAGATTTATTTAAAGTCTTTGCTCATACCACACCTGGCTAAAGCAACTTAGATGGCCAAACCCATAGTTAAGAAGTGAAGACATCTACCTTATCCATCTTATGGCCATAGCAAGGCCATGGATCTATAATATTACTATAGTAATAGAATTCAGGCCAATAATTCAGTCTACCATACGGTCCTTTTTATTTTATCAGCTGTCTATTGGTGGGTATTTAATTTGTTTTTATCTTTCACATATTTATATATTTTAGATTAATTCCTACTCTGAACTTCCATTCCATCAAGATAACAAGAATCATTCCACCATTAGTAAGACTTACAGCCAGGCATGGTGGCTCAAGCCTGTAATCCCAGTACTTGGGAGTCTGAGCCAGGAGGGTAGCAGGCTAGCAGCCAGGCTAAGCAATTTAGTGAGACCCTTAGCAACTTGAGACTCTGTTTCAAAATAAGAAAATAAACAAATGGGCTGGGGGAATAGTTTAGAGATAGAATGCTCCTGAGTTCAATCTTTAGTATAAACAAACAAAGTTACCATTGCTTCAGTGTGGAGCTCTGACACCATGACCATATATAAGTTAAATATCAGAGAAGCCCCTATGACTCTCTATTAATTGACTTTACTGGTTACCATGGAGGCAGGGCCCAGGAAATAATGATCTTTTTAAGACCTGTAACATACTATTTCCAAGACTCTGTGAAGATTTGGACCTTGTGTTTCAAGTTTAATCTGCAGTAACAGTCACTCTTTCAATAAAAGCCTCAATGTTACTTAGATGTGAATTAGCAAGAGTCAAATATTTGGGAACATGTATTTTGTGTAAAGAGGGAAATTATATAATTTCCCATATTTATATATTTGGGCCCCTTTTTCATATTTCTTGGCTCTTTATTTTTGCAACAAAGCATGTTAGGTGGTTTTACTGATGCAAGAATATTCAGATAGGATAAGAAATTAAGTTCTTATAAGTTTGCTCTAGATGTACACATATAGGTGAGTTTTCAGTATATGAGGAGAACATGACTATATGGCATATATTTATTCATGCATTCTCAAGATTGCATAGTCTTCACATAAGGAACATTGGGTAGAATATAGAGGAATTGATTGCGGTATTCTGCAATAGTAACAAACATAACTTGTTTTTAAGTATATGGTTAACTGCTTAGAATTTAGAAAATATTTTTGCTATGATAGGATTGGGATATATTTCTTTATTTCTAAGAATGAACTTTCACTCATTGACTTATATTTTTTCTCCAATTCTGTACAGAGCTCTAAGCATTGTGACCCACGCAACTGAGCCCAAGCACTGTGTTACAGATGTAATAACGCACCATTTCTCCCTCTAGGAGCTGACAGTGCAAAAGAGAGGAGGAAGGCAGAGAACAGAGCCGCGTGGCATCAGTGTAGAATAGGAACTTGTGCAAGGCACGAATCCGTCATGAGTGGGGGGTGGAGGTGGGAGGTGCTGGGCAGATGGGAGCAGATCCTACACCAGGGCAGATACTAGGGTGGGGTTTTGAAAGATAAGCAAGAACCCATGAGCAAGACCATAGAGGAAGGGTATCCTGGACATTAGTAACAGAAGCCAGCTGATTGTAGAGGCCTGAGATACAGAGTATTGGGAAAGCACAGTGGTGAAGTTGGCCATAAGTGAAAAGCTGGGCATGGATTCCATCTTAGAACCTTTAGGGGAATAACAAGAAGGACTGTGTTTCAGGAAGACCACTCTGAAAAGTATGCAAGATGCGGTGTATGAGCAGGAGGAGGCTGAGGGCTGGCAGGAGGCTGGAATGAGAAGCAGGGAACCATGGTAATATCCCCACAGGTGGAGAAGATGAAAAGGACCCTGTGGTAGTCCCAGCTACTTGGAAGGATGAGGTGGGAGGACCACTTGATCCTAGGAGTCTGAGGCCAGCCTGGGCAACATAAGGAGACCTCACCTCAAAAGCAAACCCAAATCCACACACAGAGAATAATGATTGAACTCAATATATTTTTTTGGCAA
Source organism: Muscardinus avellanarius (assembly GCF_963383645.1). NCBI lineage: Eukaryota > Metazoa > Chordata > Mammalia > Rodentia > Gliridae > Muscardinus > Muscardinus avellanarius. The sequence goes on along the minus strand of NC_137797.1, from coordinate 105,003,767 downwards.
ATACCTTCATACTGCTCTCCCACTTAAAACCCTACAGTAGCTTCAGAACACAATACAAGCTCAGCAGCTGGGCACAACAAATCCTTTTCTACAAGGGCCTCCCTCCAGACTTCCTCAGTTTGCATCTTTGGCTCAAGCTATCTTTAAGTTTCTGAACGTTTGTTCTGGAATAAGTTACCCCTTCCTCATCTGACCATTTTGTGTTTATATTTCATATATGACTTCAGACATCATCTTCCCCTGAAAATCACTTTGGATCCCTTCTCACCCTTGGCTTAGGCTACTGACCCGTGAGCTTCAAGACACTTTGGGTTTCTTTTATCATTGATTTTAGACCACCATACCGTAAACTAAATCCCCAAGGAAACGGTGGACGCTGAGGCCAGGGGCTGTGTCTTATTTGTCAATCTCTAGCCCTAGAATAACTCACAGCTAATTAAGTAGGCTCCCAATTAATTAATGCTTCCAAGGGAGTGAGCGAAGTGGCCAAGGTTGCCTGGGACTCCTCATCCTGCAGGCCTGTCTATCCCGGAGTTGTTTTAATACATTAGAGAAATGTGACATTAAGACTTAGAGCGAGGAAAAGAATCAGAACATGTAGCATCCCTAATAGGTCCAAATCGAAGAGGAAGCATCTGCCTCAGGTCTTGGCAGATTCCATTGCCTCCCTCTAATCCGTTCCTTTATCCCACAGATGTCTGAGGACTGCAACCTCAAGATGATTAATAGCTCAAGGATCGGGGAGAGGAGTATTTTTGTACTTTTTATCAGTACTTTGGACTCAAATCTTTCCATCCTCCTGTGTGACATCGATTTTGTTTTCTTCTATTGAGGTATATGCCTAAATAGGTTTAACTATGAATAATTGTTAGAATTTATAATTATCAGTTACAGAAGAAATGACAGATGGGCTGCAGTCCCAGAAACCAGCAGAGAAGGGGTACAAGAAGTCAGAACAAATGATAGAGGACATTTAGAAGAGGAAAGTAGTTGATTTGGAGGAATCTGAAAACAAGGAGAAAGCCAGGTTGAGGTTGTTTTTGGATAATTTCCTTTTTTTTTTTTTTTTTTTTTTTTTTGGTGGGGTCTGGGGATGGAACCCAAGGGCATTCTTCGACCACTGAGCTACACCTCCTGCCCTACTTTTTATTCTTTATTCTGAAACAGGGTCTAAGTTGCAGAGAGCCTCACTAAGTAGCTGAGGCTGTCCGTGAACCGCGATCCTCTAGTCTCAGCCTCCCAAATGCTGGGATTACAAGCGTGCGCCACCACGCCCGGCTTAGATAATTTCCTTTTTGATTTGGGCTGTGGTTCTACAGATGTAACCACGATCCTCCGGGAAGCCTTGAAGGTACTATCATAGGCTTGAAAGCCCAATTAAAACTTGCGTGTTCTCAATCAATAGGTAATTAAAATACAATTAGTGGTATATGAAGGTTTTTATACTTAAATGACTGAGCTAGTTCTGGTCACTCTGGATTGGAAGCTCTTGTTTTATGCTTGCATAATACCTTATCATGTACAAAGATCTCTTACTTACCTAACTTATTATACCCACCACAACTTTGAAAAGTAAGATAGGGGGGTATCCCAATTTTTCAGATGAAAAAACAAGATTTGGGCTATGACTTGTATATGGTCTCCTGAGTTGAACTGATTCAGTGTAGCTAGGTGAGTTTGCAAATTCCATACCTCTTAGTCTAGTACTGTCTTTTCTGTACCACGAAGACATCTCTGTGGTAAGGAAACATATTCAGAACCAAAGCTTGATAAAGATTGGCTATTAGATATAAAACATGCAGTTTTTGGAGACTAAAGAGAAGGAAGGACAGAGCTGAGAGTGAGGCCATCTCTTTCTACTTAGCAGTGGTATTGTGGAGAAAGGGATTCTGGAAAAGATTTGGTTATGACCCTGAATAAAGGTATGCTGTGGCCAGCCATGAGTAGTTGTGCTCTGACATTTACTAAAAGCACCTCATTTATTAAGAAGTGCATTTCTTGGCATTTAAAATATATCTAAAATTATGCTCTTTAAGGAATAATTAGAAGCCGGGCGTGGTGGCGCACGCTTGTGATCCCAGCATTCAGGAGGCCGAGACTGGAGGATTGTGGTTTGCAGACAGCTTCAGCTACTTAGCGAAGTCCTCTGCAACTTAGTGAGACCCTGTCTCAAAATAAAAAATAGGGCAGGGGGTATATCTCAAGGGTCAAATGCCCCTGGGTTCCATCTCCAGACCCGCAAAAAAAAAAAAAAAATTACACACAATTGAAAAGTTGACATTTCCAAGGTTGTAGAAATAAAATGAACTTCAGACCTCCCTTGAGTACCAAATAAGGAAGTAGATGCAACACATTTATTAGAAAATATTCCTCCTCCTCTTCCTCCTCCTCCTCCTCCTCCTCCTCTTCCTCTTCCTCCTCCTCCTCTTCCTCCTCCTCTTCCTCCTCCTCCTCCTCTTCTTCTTATTCCTCTTCCTCATCCTCCTTCTTTCTTTTGTGGTACTGGGGATTAAATCTGGGGGCATTCTACTTCTGAAATACACCTCCAGCCCTTTTTATTTTTTGTTTTTGAAACAGGGTTTCACTAGGTTACTGTGAGTTTGCTATGTTGCTGAGGCTGGTCTCGAACCTTTGATCTTCCTGTCTCAGCCTCTCAAATACTCAAATGATAGGTGTGCACCTCCATGCCTGGCTCATTGCCTTTCTTTTGAATCGTTAGAGTATTTATTCTAGGCTGTATCATAGTAAAGAATGCCTAATTTCTGTAAGAAAAATACATTAATCAGGCCAAAATTATCTTAATTTAAGCATTTAAAAATTGGACATATAACCAGGTGATTACAGGTGGTGTGTGCCTGTAATCTCAGTGCTTGGGAGGCAGAGACAGGAGGATCACGAATTTGAAGTCTTCCTCAGCCCTTTAGTGAGGCTCTCATAACTTAGTGAGACCCTGTTCAAACTAAAATGTAAAATAAGGTTGGGGTTGTAGCTCAAAGGTAGAATGTCCCTGGGATAAATCCCCTGTCTCTGTCTCTCTGTCTCTGTCTCTGACACACACATACACACACACACACACACACACACTCTCTCTCTCTCTCTCTCTCTCTCTACCATACTTAGCCCAGAAATATCAACCTGGAGAAATGAATATTCTTTGAAATTCCTTCAGGTAACTAGTAATAGAAACAAGTTTAATTTATGATGTATTATGGGCTAAGTGGTCTGTTAAGCATTCTGTATATATATTATCAGAAAATGTCAATTAAATATTCACAATTAACCAGCTTTTACAAATAAATGCATTCAAGCTTAATTAAGGAAAATGATCTGTCCAAAGTCACAGAAACAAAGCATAGTGATGGAGTTACAATAGGGATTTTAACTAAAATATACTTGGATTCAAAATCTGTAATACCAACCTTATGCTAGTTATTCTAAAAATAAGCTATTTACAGTGTTACTTCGATGACTTTGGAGTTCAAACCTAGGGTTAGTTATTATGCCAACATCACCTGGTTTTAGTTAATTATTTTTGGTGTGTGGTATTGAGGATTGAACCCAGGAATGCTCTACCACTGAACACATGCCCTAGCCCTATTTTATTTTTTGTATTGGAGCAGGATCTCACTAAGTTATAGTGCATGGGCCTCAAGCCTGCAATCCTCCTGGTCTCAGCCTCCCACATCCTGAGACACAGGTGGGCCACTGCACTGGGTCCTCCTCTGAGTTTTAGATACCAATCCAGTCAAAAGATTCAAATCTGGGTAAATTTGGGTGAATTCTCTCAAGCAACCACTAGGTGGCGGCAATGCACTAAAAAGTAAGTCAGCAGGCTTTTTGGGCATCAGGGCAGGATTTATTCTAGGAAGTCAGAGAAATTCAGGAAAGGCTGGTTTTGATTAGAAAAGTGCTAAGAAGCTCACTCCCTCTGACAGCTGGCTTTATTTCTTTTCTGGATAATGTAGATGAAGAAGAAATTGAGAGGTCTCTGGAGGTGTAGAGAATCGCTCGAGCCAAGACCTATGTGGGATGAATACATCACCAACAAATTCTGTTCTTTCCCAGGAGTGGTTTGAATAATCTGCTGTGTGGCTGGGCTGTGGGTTGTGAAAGCAGAGCACACCACCACTCTGCCCTGTGTGGTCTGTCCTTGCTCAGAGTCTCCAGCCTTCCACATTATATAACGCTGAGCATACGAACTTGGCTTAGATCTACTGCTTCAAATGGAATAACTAACCAGGCGTGGTGGCGCACACTTGTCATCTCAGTGCTTGGGAGGCCGAGACAGGAGGATCGTGCAGGTTCAAAGCCAGCCTCAGCAGCTCAGTGAGGCTCTCGGCGACTTAGTGAGACCCTGTTTCCAAATGAAACATAAAATAGGTCTGCCGGTGTAGCCTGGAGGTAGAAGGTCCCCGGGTCCCATTCCCAGGACCACAAAAAATAAAAAAATGGAATAACTAAAATGATAACAATGATACTGGCAATTGTTATTGTATTAGCATGCATGTGCATAGCACTTTATAGCTTGTAGAGGCCTTTCACTTGTATTCATTGAGGTAGATGAACTCTCTGATTGCAGATAGATCTTCCTGAATCAGAGGACATGGGATGAAATAGGGGATAAGAGGATGGTGTGAATGACTGGTTTCCACTGTGTAGGACTCTGTGTTTAGGAAGAACTTCTGTGTCTAGGAAGGACTTCCCTGAGGGGTTCTCCAGAGAAACAGAACCAGAAGGAGCCCTGTCTTTCTGTCTGTTTTACTCTATATTCGTCCATCCATCCATTCAATCATCCATCCATCCATCCATCCATCCAATCATCCATCCATCATCCATCCATCCATCCATTCATCCATCCAATCATATATCCATCCATCTATCCATCCATCTATCCATCCATCCAATAATCCATCCATCCATCCATCCATCCATCCATCCATCCATCCATCCATCCAATCATCCATCCATTCATCCATTCATCCATCCAATCATCTATCCATCCATCTATCCATCCAATCATCCATCCATCCATCCATCCATCCATCCATCCAATCATCCATCCAGCCATCCATCCATCCAATCATCCATCCATCTATCCATCCATCCATTCATCCATCCAATCATCCATCCATCCATCCATCCATCCATCCATCCATTCACCCATCATTGGCTCATGTGATTGTGGAGGCTGGCAAGTCCAAAGTGTTCAGGTAGACTGGCACGGTGGAGTCTCAAGAGAAAGTTGACGTTGCAACTTGAGTCTGCCAGAGAACCCTCTTCCTCTAGGGATCCTAGTCTTTTTCTTAAGGCCTCCAACTAATTAGATGAGACTTACCCACATCATGAAGGGTAATCCGTTTCACTCAAAGTCTATCGATTTAAGTACTAATCTCATTAAAAAAAACACCTTCACAGAAACATAGAGATGTGTTTGATGAAATCTCTGGGTACTGTGATAAATCAACCCATGAAATCAAGTGTCACGGGTATGTAACAGTTCTCTGCTGCACCAGTGATAGGAGCCTGACTAATTTGCATATTGACAGTCCACTTGGATAAGAAAAACACTTGCAGTTGTGGCATTTGGGCTTTTCTTCTGCAAGACACAGGGGATGAAAAGATTTTAATAATAGAATCCATCATGCCGGCTGTGGTGGTGCACCCTTGTAATCCCAGTACTTGGGAGGCTGAAACAAGAGGATCACAGGTATGAGACCAGCCTGAGCTACTTAGTGAGGCCTTTAGAAACTTAGTGAGACCCTGTTTCAAAAAAAAATGCAGACATTAACTGGGAAGAGTGGGACCAGAGCCGAGGCTCGCTGCTGCTGTTTTGTTCTCGCTATATTGCACGGTGCTGCCACTATAACAGTGCAGCGCTCATTACTCGACACAAACGCCCAACCTGTTGTGCTGTGCAACATATGTCTAAACAGGCCCAATGAAAATAAGAAATGTCAGTCTCATGCGGGGTGAGGCTTAATGAAAGAGAAAACTATAAGACTGTCAAAGCCTAGTCCTTCCCAGCAATGCAAGATGAGTAAGTTCTGCTAGACAGGGTGGGCAAAAGCTTGGAAGAAAAGAACGAAGGCTTAGGCTCCTGTCAGCTTCAGCTTAGTAATGTTACTGTACTTCTCCAGTAGGATGCCATCAGGTCCTGGCAGGTGGCTTCGTGCTCTCTGCATATGAAATTTTCCAAGTATACACTAGTACAAAACTATATGCATATATAAAAATTTATATATATAATATATTATATATTTATATTTATACATATTTATTTATATTTATATTTATATATTTTATTATGTATAATTATATACATTATATATTATATAATTATATATAATATAGTATATATAAATATATTATATATTTATATTTATTTATATATATTTATATTTCATATTTATATATTTTGTATATCTATAAACTATGCATATATATGTTTTATATATAATAAAACAAGTTTTGTAAATATATATTATACAATATATATACATTATATATATTATATATTATATATTATATATACAAGTTTTGTATATATATATAATAAAACAAGTTTTGTAAATAATTGCACAAATAACACCTACACAAAGGTTCCCATTTGAAGGCGGTGGGAGCCTGGTCAGTGTATTCAGCCATGGATTTTGGCACTCCATGCTGTCCACCAGAAACCTTCTGGAGTCTGGCATCTCATTTGGGAGAAATAATAAAGATAACTTTGGAACTAATATTTGGGCTCTTGTAGAAAATGTGGTGCCATTCAAATATATATATTTTTAAGATGGTGTAAATGAGAAATCTGAAATAGACCAAGAGAAAAGCAACACCTTTCACAGAGTCGTAATAGTAGTGGGAATGACTGGCTCCCATAAGCAAGCAAGCAAGCACTCTTGGTTGGACAGGGGTAGAGCAGCGTTCAGACTGAGTAGAACCATGGGGTCGGTGTAAGAGTGTGTGGAGGGACCACAGGATTAATGGCCGTGGTGATGGCAGGACCACCCAACAGCAGCAGGACTGGTAAGTCCAACACCAGCTGCAGGTTTTTTTCACCAATGAAATTCTATTCAATTCAGTTGGAAAACAGATACTGAGCTCCTGGTATGTGCTAAATGTACAATGCTGTGTTTTCAGAGCAACCCTAGAAAGACAGTAAACCTACTCAGAAGCTACCAAGTAAAGGGAGATTAGGTTCATTGGAGAGTGAGGGATATAGGAGAAGACAACCCAGAAGAGACATTATTGATCTGGGCTTTGAAGAATGAATAGTTGTTTTCCAAGGAAAAGAAAGACATATGTAGTAGTGGAAAGAGTGAAGATATTTTTAAAGATATGTATTATGGTATGACAAACACCAACTTAATGGGTTAAGTGAATGGTGCTACTTTTTTTTCTTATGAGCTGTAGTTGGAGCAGAGCTAGCTCCAGCAGAGGCAGCTTCACTCCTACACGCGGGGCTGGGGGTCCACTCTCCTAACCGTTCCTTGGGGCCTGGGGACCTCTCATGGAACATCTTGGAGTTCTTCACAGCCTGATAGCATGGTGACAGGTGTCAAGAATGTGTTTTCCAAGCATGTCAAGAAGCAGCTAAATCACCTTTCCTGACCTAGTCTAAGAGGTTATATAGCTCAGTTCAGCCATAGGCTTCAGTGAATTGAGACCCCAGGGGCGGAAAAGACAGACTCCACAAGTCATTGAGAAGAGGGTTAAGTCACGCTGTGAGACGGCATCACTGTGATCTCTGTGGAGAACACAGTGGGCTGTGAGTCTGGAGGAGCGAGGCACCACGGTCTGCTCAAGCGATACTCACAATGGGCATTTCTTCTTTTGTGTTCCCCAAGCAGAAAGCAATGTAAAGGTTTTTTTGTGTTTATGGTGGGTAGGATTCCTATAGCAAAGTCATTTTAGGCAAGCTTCTCAAAATCTTTGAGGCAGCTATATATATATATATTTTTTTTAACAAATTTTTTATTGAACATAAATGGTATACATTTAAACTATATTTGGTGCCCTCTCCCCCCCCACCCCCATTTTCCCTTCCCCCCTCCCACCAACGGTTGTCCAGGATAACCATGTCATATTCATAATTTTACACATATTCGAATATAGACCCTCATTAATCAAGACCAGCCTTCCTCCTCTCCTATCTTTCCATTATAACTTTGCTGATATTTCCCCTCCATTATCTGGAGTATCACTGGTATCCTCTGTGTTTCCTAGTTTGGGCATATTAGAGGAAACATATGTACCTTCTCCTTCTGTGCTTGGCTGATCTCACTTAACATAATGTTCTCCAGGACTTTCCATCTTCTTGCAAATGATAATAATTTTGTTCTTCTTTATGGCTGAATAGAATTCCATTGTGTGTATTTCCCAAAGTTTTGCTATCCATTCATCTGTTGATGGTGGTCTGGGTTGGTTCCATATTTTGGCTATTACAAATTTTGCTGCTATGAACATAGGTATGCATATGTTGCTGTATTTCTCTGAATTCAACCCCTTTGGAAAGATACCCAGGAGTGGTAGAGCTGGATCATATGGTGGATCTATTCCCAGTTTTCTTAGGAATCTCCACACAGATCTCCATAGTGGTTGAACTAGTTTGCACTCCCACCAACAGTGTAAAAGAGTTCCTCTTTCCCCACATCCTCGCCAGCATTTGTTGTTGTTTGATTTCTTTATGCTTGCCACTCTGACTGGGGTTAGATGGAATCTCAGTGTAGTTTTGATTTGCATCTCCCTGATGGCCAGTGATGAAGAACATCTTTTCATGTATCTATTGGCCCTTTGTATCTCTTCTTTTGTGAAGTGTCTATTCAGCTCATTTGCCCATTTCTTGATTGGGTTGTTTGTTTTGCTAGTGTAGAGTCTTTTGAGCTCTTTGTATATTCTGGATATTAGCCCCCTATCAGAGTGGTGGCTGGTAAAGATCTTTTCCCATTCTGTAGGCTTCCTCTTTAGGTTACTGATGGTTTCCTTTGATGAGAGGAAACTTTTTAGTTTGATGCTATCCCACTTGTTAATTCTTGCTTTAATTTCCTGAGCTTTGGAGGTTTTGTTGAGAAAGTTACGAGGCAGTTTTATATTTTAAAAGCATCACCGTACTTTACCTACCACCAGGATGCTCTTGAGGGCAAGTGAAGTCCCTTTAGAAATTAACTGTGACTAGTAAAGCACTATTTGTGTTAATTTAGTCGTCCATTCATCTACCTAACCACTACCAATCCATCTCCACCTACCGGTTCTCTCACGTATCAAACATTCACTGACCATCCACAGTAGGACAAGCCTTGTACTACAGGATGGATCCGGTGTAAGCCAATATTGGTTCTCTGGTGATTATCTCCAGCTACCATTTTCTGAAGTAATGCTAGTGAATTGGAATTTCTACTCTCTCCAAAATGTTTAATTGATATAGAAACTAATTGGTCAGCAAAGATAACTGGTATTCTCAAGTTCAAATTTGGTTGGTTTCAGCCTCTTTATCAAATTAAAAATTTTTTCTTTTTTATTGGCGCAATATAGTCATACATCTTAAAGGGTACAAGATGGTAGAGGCGTGCATGCACACATCAGTCATTTAGCCCTTCTCCATTTCCCATCCCATTCTCTCCTCCCTCCCCGATTCTTATGTTTGGCTTTTAGTGATCGAATTTGATATTTTTGTGAATTTCCCTCTTCCTCCCTCCCATCACCCTTAGGTAGGTCGCCTTGTTTGCTCATCTGTGGCTTAATCTTTCTTGAATACATTCTCAGAACAATTCTTCTTTCTACAATAGGAGCACAAACAAGTGTAAATAACCTGCTTTATTAGATTTATCACCAATAGCAACTTACTCTGCTCTTTTTTGGCCAGACTTGTGGGTTTGTTATCACAACATTTCTTAACATTATACAGCTTTCAGTGGCTCTTTTCCAACATATTCTTGGGTTTATATTATAGTACAGCATTACTCAATTTATTAGCAAATTGAGAATTATTTACATTTCATTTAAAAACATTATTACAGACCTGTGTTGTGAGTTATAGTAGCCAAGATAGCAAATCCCACAACAGTCTGTTGTCTTTTTCATTACCAAGTATCATCTAGACTCAATACCAAACAAATCCTTCTTCTATACATTATAAAAATCCTAAGACATTTTTATTGCAATTCGATCTGTCTCGGATCTGCACACAAATCCATCTTTGCCAGAAGAACTTTTTGGGCAGGTGTGATGTATAATGGTTAAATGGCTTTGGAGTAAGGCAGACTAGGTTTGTCAAATACAAATACTAGTTATGAGGCCTCGGACAAGTTACTTCTTTAAGCCTCAGTTGTTTATCTCTAAGATGTGTACACTGATACCTATGTGTAGGGGCATTGAGAAAACAAAATAAATTATGCACATGGAGTCCTTAGTAAAATTGCTTGCATATGGTTTCTTATTATAAATTTTGGGACTTAATATCAATGTAATTTTGGCAAAGATAATGTGAAGAAAATACCAGATAGTTTCTCTTTTCTATGTTTGAACTTACGATTATTTGTGATAGAATAATTTGTATAAAATTAAGTTAGCTATGGCTTAGAGACGCCTAAAATAAGAGCCTTTTTTTTTTTTTTTAAATAAGGCCTTTTTCCCCTTTACCATATCAAAGTTAGGAAGTCCGCTGTCCAGGACTAGCGAGCCTTTTCTACTCTAGAGAGTTCCCAGGAATTGAGAGTCCTTACCATCTGCAGTTCTGTCAGTCACCCGAGGCTGGAATCATTACTCCCCACCACCCAGAGCATCAGCTGTCGCTCTAGTCTCCTCGTTGACATTTCAGGAAGAAGATGAAGAAATGCTTTAGAAAGAAAGTAGGTGGAGAAATCAAGGAGGAGGAGCAGTGGCCTGTGAGGGAGGTCTCCACGGCTTCTACCTGTATCCCACATCTATCCCTGTGCCTAGAATCCAGACACCTGCTCAAACCTAGACGCAATGGAGGGTAGAAAACGCATTCTCCATTCCAAGGGAACGCTTGCTCAGCTGAAGACCGTAACGGGGAGGAGTCTCCATTGCTCGATGCACTCCACTAGAGCTCAGGGAACAGGGTGATGAGGCAAAAAATAGGTTTTATTTAAAGCTGATTTTAAGGAAGACAGGGGAAACCTTTTATCTGTTTCGGATCTCCATCTTTGGGGAAAAAGGGGTACAGAAAGCTTTGACAATAGAGGAGAGAAAGCATGGCGGGGCAAAAGGCAGGAAATACACAAGTGTAGATGTGGCTAGGCCGGGTTAACCAGAAACAGGTTGCAGTCTTAGTACCTACCCGAGCCAGGGGTAGCCATCCAGCCTTTGTGTTTTAGCGTGAGGAAATCCAGAAGTTAAAAAAGCTTGGAGCTCAGCCGGGCGTGGTGGCAGTGGTGGTGCACGCTTGTAATACCATCGCTTGGGAGGCTGAGACAGGAGGATGGCACAGGTTCGAAGCCAGCCTCAGCTACTTAGCGAGGCTCTCAGCAACTTAGTGAGACCCTGTTTCCAAATAAAATATAAGATAGGTTTGGGCGTATAGCCCTGAGGTGGAAAACCCCTGGGTTCCACCCCCACCCCCCAGTACCACCAGGAAAAGAAAAAGTTTGGAGCTTTTAATTTCAGAGTTGGTCTGTTTCATTACTACTAGGAAATAACAGGGAGAATGGGCACTGGAGGACATCAGCACACACCTCCTCTAATGTTCAACTTGTTTATTAAACTGACTCAACTCACTGTGGTATAAATATGTGATTTATTTGTCTAATAACTTTCATGAACTTTTTCCTGCCCAACCACCATTCAATCTTTTTTTTAATGATGCAATTATTTATTCCTTAGTGGTATTTTGCAAGTGAGGACTTTCAGGATGGTACTCAGGCCACTTTTCCAGAGCTTTTGTGTGGTCTCTACTGTGTGATCAGTAGACACTCCTTTTTGGATAGTCATCGATGCTCAGGGTAATTTGTAAAGACTGGTGAATTCATCAGAGATCTGGGACTAACAGGCCTGGCTGGGGAGGAAGGAGAATGATAGGTGTGGTTTGAGGATATAAGGATATTGGGGGAATTTTGCGACAGGCTTCTACGTATTAAGGTTGCATTTTCCATTATATTTTATTTCTACCTATTTATTTTATTTCTTCTATTCTACCATATTCCCCCAGCCCCCCTCTAAGACTTTGATCTCTTAATAATAAGGGTTGGTAAAGGGCAAAGATCTGTCTTCTATGCTGCTTCAGGCTGGCAAGGGATAAGAACCCTGCCTGGTCAGGATCAAAAGTCTCATTCCAGTTCACCTAAAGGAGCCCTAGGAAGGCCAGGATTCATTGGTTGTAGAATCATCGTTTTTTGATATGCTAGAAAAGGCAGCACAGGCATATTAGATATTAGCTCATAACAATAGTAAATCAAACAACAGAGAAGTAGTCCTATGCGAAGCAGGCTGGCTAAGAAAATGAGAACCTTTCCCACTAAGATGTTCCAGAGAATGAGTCATCGAAACTTAAGGCAGAATCAGACAGGTTAACAGTTTGAGAGCAGAGATCCTGTAATGCAGAAAACACATTTCCAGAGTTATCAGAGTCATAAACACAATGCTCTGCTTTAATGATTGCACAGGTTCCTCCTGTGCTGCTATTAATAGCCCAGGGGCCATTTGGTTTGGTGAGGTGGCCTCATCATGCTCATTTCACTGCTTGTCACCTGAAGTGCTCTGAGCTGTGGGACCGAGAGCCTTTGTGTATCCTTACGAGAGGTCTCCATATACCATACTGTGTCTTTGAACCCAACTTGGGGGTTAAGGATGGAGGACAGATACTTGAATCAATCAAAGACTGATCATGCCCCCTGATGTTGTAGGTTGGGGAAATTGGCTGGATGGTTTTTGTCTTAGTCCAACATCCCACGCCCAAGGATATCCCAATGTACACCTTCCTATCCACCTAGAGGTAACCATGGTCAAAGGTCGGTACCACACAGACACTGGGCGCCACTTGGCGCGGACCATCTCACTCTTGTCTTCTGCTTTCAGTTGGTTTCAAATCAGTGTCTTTTAATATAATTGTATAATTGCAGCTATCTATAGGAATCGTTCCCAGCCTATGGGTGAAATCACTTCAATAATTGAGACCAGTTTCTTTGTTCCCAGGAGAATGCTGCTTGTTGGTTAAGCCATCCTATTGTGGATGTCATCCAAACACGTTCATCACGTAGTTGAGAGCATCCTCTTAGACAAGTCTGATTATCTTCTCTTATTTTAACTCTATTTGGGGCTTGTGAGAAATAAGGTTCAGTATAATGCCATAGGTGAATATTAGTTTGTAATAGAGAAATTCTTTGCATGGATGGCCCCTTTGATATAAGGTCTCCTTCATAGTACACTGGAACCTGCACTTTGAACCTGCACGATCCTCCTGTCTCAGCCTCCCAAGCACTGGGATTACAAGTGTGCGCCACCACGCCTGGCTAAAAACTTTTTTTTTTTATTTGCCCAAATAGAAACACCTTATGCATTAAGAAGTAACAGCCCATTTCCCTCTCCATAGACTCTGATAACCTCAAATCTACTTTATATCTTATATGAATCGGTCTATTCTAGATATATAGGAGGAAACTTACAATATTCGTTCCTATTTACTGGCTTATATCACTTAGTGTAATGTTTTCAAGGTCCATCTTGGTGTATTGTGTATCAGAAGTTCTTTTCCTTTTAGTGTCTGGATAATATTCCATTGTATACACATGCCACATTTTTGCTCACCACACTTTTTGGCCACTGCAAAAATGCTGCAAAGAACACTGGCATAGAAGTTTCTGCTTGCATTTCTGTTTTCAGTTATTTTGGGTCTATACCTAGAAGTAGAATGCTGGGCCATATAGTACATTTGTGTTTATTTTTATAAGAACTGCCAAATTCTTCCCCATGGCATCTGTGCCACTTTACAGTCCCACCAGCTGTGTCTGAGCTTCCCAGTTTCTTCATATCCTCATGTCCCACTTTTTTTTTTTTAATTCCAGCAGTCCTAGTAGGTATATCTCATTGTGGTTTTGATTTTCATTTCTCTGATGACTGAAGGTCCTTTTCACGGGCTTATTGGCCATATGTACCTCTTCTTTGGAGAAATATCTATTTAAGTCCTTTACCCGTATTTTTATTGGGGTTTTTGTCTCCCCTTCCCCTTCCTTGGGTTGCAGCATCACAGAAGAGGAAGAAAGAGTAGGATGTCAGGCATTATCCAGAAGGGGCTTTCTCCTGCCTCTGGTACTCCTTTTATGGCTGTTTGGGTAAATTAACCCCAAACTCCTGCCCTGGCAGTGAGGAGTAATGATGTGAGCTTTAAAGCAAGACAGCCATGTCCCCATCATCCTTCCTGGGGCTCAGAAAGATGTAACCAGATCTCACACAAACCTGTCTAGTTTATGCATAGAATAATAGCACTTTTTTGTGGTACTGGGGAGAGAACCCAGGGTCATTTCATCTCCAAGCTACACCCCCAGCCCTATTTTTTATTCTTTATTTGGAAAAAAGGTCTCATTGAGTTGCAAAGGGTCTCACTAAGTAGCTGAGGTTGTCCTAGAACTGCGATCCTTCTGTCTCACCCTCCCAAATGCCAGGATTACAAGTGTGCACCACCACTCCTGGCTAATAATTCAGTCTTAGAAAGGGACTTAAGAGTTCATCAGGTCCAACTCTATTATTATACAAATAAAGCCTCTCAGGTTCTGCAAGGTAGAGTAACTTTTTTTTTAAATCCCAAAGAGCAACACCTTAGAAATAAGATCTATTTCTGTTCCTTCCCTTCTCTGTGATATTGGTAAACTCTAGGTAAAATTATTTTGTCAACTCTAGTATATGGATAGCTTGTAGGCTTTTTGAGATCAGGCAGTTACATTACGTGAATATAGTCGAGCTTTATACTTGCTGAAGCTCTGAACTTTGCAAAGTGGTGCCATATTCTACAACATCCTGGCCACCAGTGAGCAGGGGTTACTATTCCTCCTGGATGGGCCAGGATGGCCAAGGTGCAGCTCTCAGCACAGAGCACAGTCCCTCCTCTCAGTGCAGGTAGTCTGGCGGGGGCACTTCTCACCATAGTGGTCACCAGGAGGATGAGGCAGAAGGAACATGAGATTGTGGGGTTGGAGAGCCAGATCCATCTCCCAGCTCTGTCCCCACCGGGCTGCTGTCGTAGGCTTGCCACTTTTCCTTCTGATTCTCAGTTTTCTTAACTGGAAAGTGGAAACAAAACCAGCGTGCGTCTCTCCAGTTGTCATGGGGATCAAGTCAGAAGACGGGGTCCACATCCTTTATGAATACAGAGAGCGACACAAATGTTAGCAAATGCTGTTATCTAGCTGTGTAGGTCGGGGGTCACTCTGGGTATTGTTGAGAGTCTGTGAGGTTTGATGGCATTAGAAGCTTACCCAGGCTTCAAAGGGCCCCTGCGGAGTAAAAAATGATGCTCTCTTCATCCCGAGGTCTTATCCCAACTCATACGCACTGTTACTTAGAATTCAACAGACATAACAAGCTAAGTCTTCTTGAGCTGTCCTCTACTTTGTAAATACAGCTGAGCTTGTACGGCTCCTTCACCGCGGAATGATGCAGCGTTTGCCCATTTCACCTAGAACCCGAGGTCAGTTGTGAAAGTCTGAAAATATTTCCAGCACACAGATCTACTCGTGATGGCTTTTATTTGTTTGTTTATTTATTTATATTTATTTATTTGGTACTGGGGATTGAACTCAGGAACATTCTACCTCCAAGCTATATCCCCGGCCGTATTTTAATTTTTATTTTGAAACAGGGTCTTGCTAGGTCAATAAGCGTCTCACTACTAGCTGAGGCTGTCCTTTTTTTAAATTTTATTTATTTATTTATTTAATTAATTTATTTTTTAAATTGGTGCATTGTAGTCGTATATCAATCACATTGGAGTACAAGACTTGAGAGGATATACAAGCACACATCATCCAATTAGCCCTCCTCCAGCCCCCATCCCATTTCCTCCCCCTCCCTCCATCCCACACTTCTTTGGTGATTTACTTTGATACATTTGTTTATGTACCTCCTGCGTTTTAAAGAGGCTCCGTCCTCCAGTATTACATACCCTCTGATTGGTCACATTAGTTGCTTCACTATAGTGCCCTTTCTATAGCTCAACCTCTTCCTGTTGCCCTTTTCCTCCTAGTTATTGCTGATTAAGAGAAGCGTCTGATTTATATTTTCTGCGATATTTCTCTGTGCATGCTGTGTTGCAAGTACCAATCCCACTCTTGATGGTCCCAGTAGTGGTCTGGCTACTCAGTGGACTGATCCAGACCTTGCTGGCTCAAGCAGCGGCCTTGCCTCATGGGAGGCCCCAGTTCTGGTCTCGCTGGCCCCTGAACCGGTCTAACCCCTAAGCTGGCTTTGGTCCCGGCCTTGGAGGCTGCAGGAGTGAACTTGCCTCACGCCAGGCTCCGATGCTGGCCATTGGCCCCAGCACCGGCCTAACCCCTCAGCAGGCTCTTATCCTGGCCTCGAGGCCCCAGTACCGGCTTTGCCTCACGGCAGGCTCCTATGCCGGCCTCACTGGCCCCAGCAGCGGCCTAACCCCTCGGCAGGCTCCGATCCCGGCCTCGGAGGCCCCAGCACTGGTCATGCCTCACGGCAGGCTCCGCTGCCGGCCTCGCTGGCCCCAGCACCGGCCTAACCCCTCGGCAGGCTCTTATCCTGGCCTCAGAGGCCCCAGTACCAGCCTTGCCTCAAGGCAGGCTCCGATGCCGGCCTCGCTGGCCCCAGCACCAGCCTAACCCCTTGGCAGGCTCCGATCCCGGAATTGGAGGCCCCAGCACTGGTCATGCCTCAAGGCAGGCTCCGATGCCGGCCTCGCTGGCCCCAGCACCAGCCTAACCCCTCGGCAGGCTCCGATCCCGGCCTCGGAGACCCCAGCACTGGTCATGCCTCAAGGCAGGCTCCGATGCTGGCCTCGCTGGCCCCAGCACCGGCCTAACCCCTCAGCAGGCTCTTATCCTGGCCTCGGAGGCCCCAGTACCGGCCTTGCCTCACGGCAGGCTCCGATGCTGGCCTTGCTGGCCCCAGCACCGGCCTAACCCCTCGGCAGGCTCTTATCCTGGCCTCGGAGGCCCCAGTACCGGCCTTGCCTCACAGCAGGCTCCGATGCCGGCCTCGCTGGCCCCAGCACCGGCCTAACCCCTCGGCAGGCTCTTATCCTGGCCTCGAGGCCCCAGCACCGGCCTTGCCTCAAGGCAGGCTCCGATGCCGGCCTTACTGGCCCCAGCACCGGCCTAACCCCTCGGCAGGCTCTGATCCCGGCCTCGGAGGCCCCAGCACTGGTCATGTGAGGCTGTCCTTAAACGTGCGATCCTCCTGTCTCACCCTCCCGAGTGCTGGGATTACGAGGGTGTACCCCCGCCCCCGGGGTAATGGATTTTATCATTAAGACCTTTTCATCCACTGTGGCTTGCAGGAGAAGAGCCCAAAGGCCATAGCTACAAGTCTTCCTCTTATCCAAGTGGACTGTCAATATGCAGATGAGCTGCTTCGGCTCCTGTCATTGGTGGCCAGGCCCTGTCCCTTGCGTCCAGCCCCCCTTGTCTTCATCCTCCTCTCCCTCGCCGGCCCACAGGTGCCCCTGTGCCTCTCACCTGCTCTCACCTGCCTTCTGTCTGCCGTGCTGCCTGCGCTGCCCAGTGCCCTCCTCCTCCCTCTACTTCTTCACTTTATTCTCCTCTAAGACCTTGCTCTGGGGCGGCCTCTTCTTTCTCACAGGGAGAATTACTCATTCTTTCTGTGTGTGTGTGTGGGGGGGCATTTTCCATACAATTCTGGCTTTTGCTCTGTTTCCTTTGAGATTTTGTCTAGCTGGTAGTTGATAAGCACGTGGAGGTCTGGACAGCACAGTGTTCCTCTCTGCATCTCCACAGCTGAGGGCTCAGAACCCTATGTGGACACGGCAGGTGCTCGTGTGTGTTCTCACAAGAATGTTTGTTGAAGACCATAGAGCTAGAGAGGCAGATAAGGGAAACAGGAACCTGTTGGAATTGATTTCAGACAAGTTTTAAATTTGCCAACAATCCCTATAACCTGAAACTGCTCACTATTTCTCTAGGTCTTCTTCTGTCTCTGAAATTATAAATGTCTCACCAACTTCTAGTTAGTTATTAATTGGATACGAATTAGACAATAAAACAAGACTTGCTTTAAAGACCTAGTGGAGACTAGTGGAGACCCTTTCTTTCAGCCCATGAGCTCATTAGCCCAAGAGCCAGGGCCTGGGGTAGTGTGTTTCTCTGTTCCAGTGAGACTAACAAACTGTGTGATTTTTTTTTTTTTTTTTGCCAAACTTTCTTAGTCTCTGAGCTTCAAGTTTAGACTATCTGGGAATTAGAGATTCTAGGAACCTCTCTTGGGTCTAACCATTTCTCATGGGCATAGCTGATCCTGGGAGAGTGGAGGGGGGGCAAATATGAGGTGAAGGTACTTCAGGAAGTAGGAGGTTCAGAAAGTTTGGAGTGCCGGCACCAGCAGGAGAGCCCTGGACTCCCAGGGACCCAGGGGTGTCCTGTTGAGGTTTCTTCTTTTCTCAAGCGCAGAGGAAGTCCTCTTGGCTCAACCAGGGCTGATCAGAATGCTCTCCCTCGCCAACTCGGGAGTTTTACTTGGTCACAAAGTCTTTTGAACTAGTCCCCTTAAAATTTCTGTGCACTCTTTTTGTACATCCCCAGAATTTCAAAGCCTTTCTGCTGGTGAGATTAGAATGGGAAGCTGCAGAGGGGCCAGATGAATTTGAACTTGGTCTTGGATGGGAGTAGAAGAGCTGATGAGAAGACAGAAAAGCAGAACCAGGGAGAGCCCTGGATGGAAGAGGGACCCATGTGGACAGAGCGGAGGATTTAGGGACAGGACACATTGAGGAATTTTTCCCCTGGTACTGGAGATTGAACCAATGTCTTCACACATGTTAGGTGAACGATCTACCTGCCCCATTTGAAATTTTATATATATATATATATATATATATATATATATATATGTATGTATATTTTGTCTAGCTGGTAGTTGATAAGCACATGGAGGTCTGGACAGCACTGTGTTCCTCTCTGCATCTCCACAGCCGAGGGCTCAGAACCCTATGTGGACACATACATACATATATGTATGAATGTATATTTTGTGGGTCTGGGGATGGACCCAAAAGCATTCACTCTGAACTATATCCCCTTCCCTAATTTTTAATTCTTTATTTTGAAACAGTCTCACTGAGTTGCAAAGGGCCTCACTAAGTAGCTGAGGCTGCCCACGAATGGTGATCCTCCGGTCTCAGCCTCCCGAATGCTGGGATTACAAGTGTGCATCACCACGCCTGGTTGAAATATTTTTTTTTAACAGGAAGGACTATGTTGAAAGAAGATAAGAAGTGTGAGGCTTGTACACAGAACACAGGTGAGGGTAAGAATAGTCCAAGAGCAGAAAGTCAAATACTCTACAAAAGGCATGGCCGTAATTTTGATATGTCTTTTGTTAAGTGAAAAGTCAAGACATTGATTGCAAGGACTGGCTACAAATAAAAATTTATATTTGTTGTTTCAGAAAGAGCAAAGTTCAATATCCAACCCAAATTTAAAAAGGCCACTGTCAAGAAAGGGCTAACGGAAACAGCATCTTCTTTTGTATTAAGGTGAAGAAAATGAGAGAAAAACAGTTAAAAAAAGTGAAAAGAAGAACAAAGGGTCCAATCCTGAGGAGGTGAAGGACCAGCCACCACCAGTGAACCTCAGGGTGGGACATGCTCCCCGAGTTCCCATCTCAACTATCTCTTTTTGTAATGAGAACGAGAGAAAGCTTGATAGTAAAAAAAAAATATATCATTCAAAATTCAACTAAAGATAAGTAACAGCAAAGATATATCCAGTCCCTGGGCAAACTAGCAATTCTGCATAGCAACAACTGCCTGGTTTTATTTCTGTCACACGATCGCCATAAGGAAGCTTTGAAATTAAGTTTTTTTTTTAAAAAAACAAACAAACAAGGTAGCATACCTCACTGTACCCATCCAAGTCACCTGTCACCTTTTAAAAGTAGAAAGTCAGGTCCTCGCAGGAAATGATAATACAAGTTGTGGAAAGGAAAACAAGTTTATTGGGTTCCTGCCAGTCGCTTTCCCGTGCTATCACATTCAAATCCTGGCAGTAACCATGTGAGCAGAGTCTACTCCCATTTTGCAGATGGAGAAAGAGACACGGGGTCACTGAATGGCTTGGCCAAGGTCGCATAGCCAGTGAGGGGTGGAGTTAGGGTTTGGAGCACCCCCATACTTCTCTGGTCTGCCCTGCAATCCAAGGCTCTCCTGTCACTCTGCACCCCGGGAGGCCGGTGGGACTGAAGCTGGAACTTCAACTCCCAGCCTCTTAAGGCATCTGGGATCAGGTCTAGAACAGGCTAGTGCTACTTACAGAAGAACGTCTGGAAGAATTTGGATCCATGTCTGTCCGAGGGGCTAGTTGTTTCATGACCAGGGGAAATATGAGTTTATGACCAGTGCAGTTCCAGAAGCTCAGAGAAAGGCAAAGGGTGGGACCTATAAAACAAAATATCTCTTTAAGATACTTGTCCTCTGACCTGTTTTTTTTTTAATTTTTATTGGTACATTATATTCATACATCATATTGGGTAAAAAAACTTGTGTGTACAGACATGCACACATCACTGATTTAACCCCTACCCAATTCCCACCCCATTCCCTCCCCTTCTATCCCTCTCTTGCTCAGCTTAGTGGTTGACTTCGATATGTTTAAGTACATTGTGTGCTTTAGAGATTTTCCTCTTCCCCCCTCCTTTCTCCTCCTTTAGGTTGTCTTGTTTGCTCCTCCATAGGATTTCCTTTTTCATCTAGAGTTCCTCCTATGACCCAATTCTCCCTAACTCTCACATGTTAGGGAAAGCATCTGATTTTTTATTTTTCGTGACTGACTAATCTCACTTAGCATAATGTCCTCCAATTCCATCCATTTCCCTGAAAATGATGACCGGTTTGAGAGGAGTCCCCACCATAGTTTCTGATATGGGCATTTGCAGTCAGATGTGTAAAAGGTGTTCAAGAAACGAATTCCCTGTGAGTTGAGGAATTTAGTTTAATCCTCATTGTCTTTTCTTATCAATTGCTTCAGTGTTTATACATAGGGATAATAGCACCAAAAACAAGAAGCCCAAAGTAGCAGACACTTTTGGTAGCCCTTCTGCTCCTGTCTGGGGGTGTGTAAAAGAAAGGGCCCACTTCTAATGGCTCTCCACATCAGGGTGGAAGAATTCAGGTCAACAGACATTCCCTGGCATCTGTTGTGTCTTGGGTATTGAGCTGAGTACCAGTAACAGAGAGCTGTATTACCCATGACCCCTGACTTCAAGAAGCACTTTAGCCTAATTATGCAGACAACTGTTTTCCATATTATACAAAGAGTTAAGACCATAAGATAGGTGAGTCTAGGCTTCAAGTACAGCAGGAGCACAAAAAACAGGCACCATCTAGCCTGGTCCATCAGAAAAGACTTTCTGAAAAGGACCCATCTGATCACATAATGCAGGCCATTCCAGAAGATGGTGGGATCATGAAACAGGGAGCCATGAGTTCAGCAGTCCTGGAATGTACATAGTTGAGGGTTGGGGATGGAGCAAAAGGTGTCCTCACAGGCAGGTGTCAGCAATGGTGTATATATGTTGGAGCGGGTTGCAGAGTGAGAGGGAGAGCTCTTGCTTCTACAGGTAATGGGAACCAGTGACCATTTTTTAAATGGGGTAAGTTGCTAAGATATGGGTTCTTTTTTTCCCCCCTGGTACTGGGGATGGAACCCAGGGGCATTCTACCTCTGACCCACACCCCTGGTTCTATTTTTCACTCTTTATTTTGAAACAGGGTCTTACTGAGTTGCAAAGGGCCTCACTAAATAGCTGAGACTGTCCATGAACCCACGAGCCTCCTGTCTCAGTCTCCCCAATTCTGGGATTATAAGTGTGCACCACAGTGCCTGTCTGATTTGGGTTTTTTTGTTTGATATTTTTGGCACTGGGGAATGAATACAGTAGCATTCCATCTTCGAGCTATACCTCTAGCCCTTTAAAAGTTATTTATGATACTTGTCTCAAGGAATGGAAAATTAAAGAATTTGTATTATATCCTTTGTTTTTTAATTTTATTGGTGCATGTTTATGATGAATAATTTTTAATATTATTGGTACATGTCTAGTCTATTCTAGACTGCTGTTCTGTACTTATCTTTTGAGATGGGAACAAGCAAGAATATTTTTACTTGTTGATAACTGGGTTGTATTCAGGGATCAACTAATCAAGGGGGATATGATGGCTTGTAGTCATACATCTTAATGGGATGCAAGATGGTGGAGGCATACATGCGCACATAATCCAGTTAGCCCTTACCCAATTCCTGCCCCATTCCTTCCCCCTCCTTCCTTCTCATGCTTGGCTTAGTGATTGACTTTGATATGTTTGTTAAAGTACATCATGTGTGTTAGAGAATTTCCCTCTTCACCCCTCCCATCCCCTCAGTCAGGTCTCCTTATTTGCTCATCTACAGTATCTTCTTCTTTATCTAGCATTCCTCCTGTGACCCATTTCTCCCTAGCCTTCGTATATTAGGGAGAACATTTGATTTATTTTTTGTGACTGACTAATCTCACTTAGTATAATGTCCTCCAGTTCCATCCACTTCCTGTAAATGATATAATTGTGTCTTTCTTTATGGCTGAGTAAAATTCCATTGTGTACATATCCCCAGAGTTTTGTAATCCATTCATCTGTTGATGGACATCTTGGCTGGTTCCATAGTTTGGAATGGTGAATTATGCAGCTATGAACATAGATACACATGCATTAGTTTGATAGTTTGGTTTCCTTTCTTTTGGGTAGATACTCCAAAGTGGTATTGCTGGATCAAATGGTAAGTTCGTTCCATTCTTCTGAGGATCCTCCATATTGTTTTCCAAAGTGGTTGCACTAATTTGTAATTCCAACAATAATGTTTTAGAGTTCCCATTTCTCCATATCCTCATCAACATTTGTTGTTGTTGTTTGTGTTTTGAATGATTGACATTCTAGTTGGAGTTAGGTGAAATCTCAGGGTAGGTTTGATTTGATTCTCTCTGATTACTAATGATGTTGAACATTTTTTTCATGCATTTATTGGCCATTTGAATTTCTTCTGTTGTGAAGTGTCTATTTAGTTCACTTGCCCATTCTTTGATTGGGTTATTTGTTTTCTTAGTGCTGAGTTTCTTGGATTCTCTGTATATTCTAGATATTACTTCTCTAATGGAGGAGTAGTTGGCAAAATCTTCTCCCATTCTGTTGGTTCTTGGTTGAGGTTCTTGATAGTTTCCTTTGGTACAGAAGTTCTTCAGTTCCATGCAATCCCATGTATTGATTTGCCTTTTAGTTTCTTGTGCCTTTGGGGTCTTGTTGAGAAAGTTTGTACCTGTGCCTATGTATTGCAGTGTTAAACCTATGTCCTCTTCAAGGAGCCTCAAGGTCTATGGCCTAATTTCCAAGTCTTTGACCCATCTTGAATTGACTCTTGTGCAGGGTGAGAAAGGGGGACTTATTTTTCATTTTCCTGCATATGCTTAATCAGTTTTGCCAACACCATTTGTTGAGCAGGCTGGCCTGGTCTGACTTCTTCCCATTCACCATGATTGGGTGGTCTGTGGTGATCCTGGAGATCCTACTAGTTCGGTCTAGTGTTAAGTGTAGGTCTCCCCCCACACTTCCCCCTGATCAGAGCCTGAGTCTGTCTGAGCCTCTGGTGTGTTCAACAGCAGACTCTAACCCCACGTTCTCCCGGTTGAACCACAAAGTCTCAGATCAAGGGAGTTTATCACTGCTGTGCGGAGCCCTTGGGGGTGCGAGGTGGGCATTCTTTTGTGGTAACAGCTTATTCACTTATGATGTTATTGAATGCAGCTCTGGATCTCTGGAGGGCATGGTAATCTCAGCTGAAAATGCTGCAAGTTGTAGACTCCACCTCCCTTTCCTGGGTTGGATTGCAAAGTCTTAGACCCAGGGAGTTTGTTAAGGTTGCATGAGTCCCTTGGTGCACCGTGCTGGGCGTTTTCCTGCTGGGACCGTGGCTTCACTTACGGTTTTGGTGTGCACAGGTCTGGATCTCTGGAGGGCATGGTGGGCTTGGTTGTCACTGAAGCAAATTGTAGTCAGTGTTTGTGCAGGAGGAACTGATGGCTTACAATTCTGATGATCTGCAGCTACTTCAGGTCCTTGGATGTTTTCCTTATTGTCCCTGGAGTCGGGTGCAGAGAGGCAAGATGGCTTTGTCACAGAGCATTCAGGCACAAGGCAGGTGGGTTTCTTTTCTGGTGTTCAGCTCCGCTCTGGATCCCTGGAGGGTGTGGTAAGCTCGGCCACTGCTGCCGGAAGTTGTAGTCGGTGTTTGCGCAGGAAGAACTGATGGCTTACAACCTCGATGGTCTGCAGCTGCTCACTTCAGGTCCTTTGTTGTTTACCTCTTCATTTCTGGAGTTGGGTGCTGTCAAGTAAGATGGCACCATTGTGGTGCCCATTGCCATAAGGTGGGCAGGTTTCTTTTCTGCTTTCTGATTGGTCTTCTAATCTTTTCCCCTGTCCCTTGCATCTTTTGGTTTTATTCCTCTACTGATAGTATTTTCTGGCTTTGTAAAACACTGTTTTTGAGGCAATGGAGATTGGGTGTCAGCAGGACTGGTATGTGCTGCTTTGCTTGGTTGCCATCTTCCCAGAAGTCTCAAGGGGGAATTTTATATAAGTGCCACCGACTATTTTTTCCCTGCATCTTACTTATTCTGATCTTTACAAATTTGTTGCAATTGTTTATAATTATGAAAATAAATAACAAACGTTATATAATGTTAAAAAATTAGTTTTGAAATGGAACTTGCTTAGTTGTTGAAGCTGGCTTTGAACCTATACTCAACCTGTCTCAGCCTCCCAAGTACTGGGGTTATAAGTGTTCACCACCACAACTAGCAAGATTTTTGTTTTAAAAAGTTATATCTGGCCGGGCGGGGTGGCGCACGCTTGTAATCCCCACACTTGGGAGGTGGAGACAGGAGGATCGTGCTGGTTCGGAGCCAGCCTCGCTGGCTTAAGAGACCCTGTTTCCAAATAAAAAATATAAAATAGGTCTGGGAGTGTAGCCCGGAGATAGAAGGGTTCCAGGAACCCCAGTACCACCAAAAAAAAAAAAAAAAAAGTTATATCTGAGCTAGGTATTGTAGTGTATAACTTGTAATCCCAGTACTAGAAGGCTGAGACAGGAGGATTGTAGGTTTGAGGACAGCCTCAGCTACTTAGTAAGGCTCTCTGCAACTTCATGAGACCCTGTTTTTTTTTTTTTGTGGTACTGGGGTTCCTGGAAGCCCTTCTACCTCCGGGCTACACTCCCAGACCTATTTTTACATTTTTATTTGGAAACAGGGTCTCCTAAGCCAGCGCGTGTAGCTGGCTTCGAACCTGCGCCCGGCCAGACCCTGTTTTAAAATAAAGAATAAAAATCGGGCTGGGGTATAGCTCAGAGGTAGAATACCCTGGGTCCATTCCCCAGCACCACACACACAAACACACACCTGGTTGCAATAGATAAATATCGCAGCATTTAACATATATTGTATAATATATATATATATATATATGTATATATATATCATATACTGTATAGACATTTAATATATATGTATATATAATATCTGTTTGCAATTAGAAAATAGATGTAACTGGTCAAGGTTAAGTTCAGGAGAACACAGAGTAAAGCAAATTTGAGGAAATATCAGATTTTTGAGGTTTCCTAAGAACATTTCAATGTGCAAATGAGAGGTGAGAAGTTCTAGTTGTGGCCATTGTTTCTCTGCCCTCCAGGTTCCTGGCCCCAGAAAACTGACCTCTGAATCCCAGCTTGATTCTTTTCCTCCTGTTTCTTGTTGGTTTCAGCCAATGGTGTGTGTGTGTATGTGTATGTGTGTGTGTGCACACATGCACATGTGTGCATGTGTGCATGAGTATACACGTATGTGCACATGTGTGTTAGCATGGTGCGTGTGTGTATGTGTATGTGTGTGTGCACGCATGCACATGTGTGCATGTGTGTGCATGTGTGCATGAGTATACACGTATGTGCACATGTGTGTTAGCATGGTGCGTGTGTGTGTGTGTGTGTGTGTGTTGGGAGGGGCAACAGGAGATAAGAGCGTGGGAAGATAGAGGGCAGAAAATCTACAACTTCTTCCATCTGGGGCTCTACCTGAGACCACAGCTCTGTTGGGAGGCTCCTTTTCATGTTTCATTTTTAATTGACAAAATCATATACCATTGGCATGTACAATATATTGTTTTAAATATGTATACATTGCGTAAACTGAGCTAATGAACATACCCGTAACCTCCCAGACTTGTCATTTTGTGGTGGGAACAGTGGCCCTTTTCCATGGCTGCCGTTCACGCTGGGTTTTATAACCAGAGCTCTCCCGCCCACCTTGAGACCTGGGGGTGGCAGTGACTCCCAGCTGTGGACAGGCTCAGGGGGCCCGCTCAGCACTGTCACCCACGTAAACAACCCTATGATCTAAGCGTTTCGGTTAGCACCTGGGAGTGTACATCCAGCTTCTTTCTGGGACCCTGACTGATACAGTCACATAACACTTTTCTTGAGAAACACCTGTCAGATTCAAGAAATGTGCTAATCTGTGGCACAGATAATAACAATGTGAACCAAGACTGGCGTAGTTTTTGAAAATAAGCATATAGTTGGGTGGAGAAATATATTGCTTCTGATATCTTTAATGTGAGTTCACAACAACACAGTCAAATAGCTAGAAATATTGAGAACATAGGGCTATATTGATCTTAAAATGCCCCCATCTGTCCCTACCATCTCTTCATCAACCTGAATACAGGGTCCTTACAAGTCATACTCGGGTTTAAATGTGATTTATCCTCCTGAGCTGTGCAGAAGTCTCGAAGTCTTAAGTTATGGTATTAAGAGGCTGAAAACTCAATCCAACTGTGTTTAGAGGTGGGGTTTGGGGAAGTGACTAAATTAGACTAGGCCATTAGGGTGGAGCATCCATTGTTGAATCCTGGTAGCTTTGTAATGAGAGGGGAGAGACCACATAGACAGATACAGACACAAGCTTTCCCGTCCTGGCGTGATGACATCAGCAAGGCGGGACTTTGCCACAGCCTGTGTCAAGCTGCTTGACTCTCCATCCTCCCAAGCATTGAGTTGTTTACTTTTCTTTAAAACTATCCTGCCTCAGGTATTTTGTTATAATAAGGAAAAGATGACTAACAGTCAGCCATGAAAACACCAT
The DNA here is from genome assembly GCF_963383645.1 of Muscardinus avellanarius. Taxonomy (NCBI): domain Eukaryota; kingdom Metazoa; phylum Chordata; class Mammalia; order Rodentia; family Gliridae; genus Muscardinus; species Muscardinus avellanarius. The sequence continues at coordinate 104,976,398 of NC_137797.1, read as the reverse complement.
TAGCTGCCGGTCAGCCAAGCACCCCTAAGGTCCCTTCCATTCCTTTTATTTATTTATCTATCTATCATTTTTTGAAGCCTAGAACCTCATATTCCTTGGTGATCTCTGGTCTGGTACTAACAGGTCCCACCCTCTTAGCTTCTGAGATCAAATGAGATTGGATGCATTCGGGGTGGTGGCCACAGGCCTGTAACCCTTCCAGTGCCCGGCCCCCCACTTCAGAGGGCACGGTGCCCACATCTGTTATGAGGCGGCATCCTGCCCGACTGACCCGCCATAAACCTATGGCTTAGAACATTAAGTCGCCTGTGTCTGGCACCTCCGTTTTCATTTCTGATGCAACCTTAGCTCAAAAACCTTTCACAGTGATAGAAACAGGCTTCAGAATCCTTAGCCTGACAAGCAAGTCACACCCACAACAATACAGAAGGAAAGCAGTGTATTTGCAGTGACCATGAATGGAGCATCCCCAGGAGAGAATGGCTTTCAGGGAACCATTAGAAGTTTCTAGGTCTAGAATCCATCGCCTGAGGCTAGGGTATGGTTTTACCAGGGAAGAGCGGCTTTCCTTCATTCTTCCAGTTGCCAGAGCCTACAGTTCTTTTAAAATGCTTAATTATTGCATCAATTTTTTTCCTACTGTTCATTCAGCAGGCAGAATAATTTTATTGTAATTTTTCATTGTATTTGTTTTTTTATCCCTAATTTGATTACTGAATCTTAGCACTGTGTATTTCTTATAACCTGTATATGCTTAAATAGGAGTCAAAAAAGAAAAAGAGAACCTTTTTGTCGGGATCCAGCCCGACAGCTGGCAGGGTTTGGCGAGATGATGAGTACCGACGACGACTCGAACACAAACCCACGAGCCGGGAGTCAAGTCAAGCGAGATCTCATTTATTTCTCTCCAAGCAATCATATATATAGAACCAAGCCACGAGGGGAATTTCCATGAGGAATAGCCTAGCCTATCCAGGATAAAGATCACTAGCACGTAGTTTACAGCCAATCCCAGGCCAGTACATGAGCCATTCATGTGTGCGGAAAGCTCCTTTAAAGGTAGAAAGGGAAAAACCGCTCAGTCTCCCCACCCATAATGAATGGGGAAACCACGCCTTCCTAGCTTCCTCCAGGCGCCATCTTTGCCCCTTTTCTGCTGAATCACTTTACTTAAAGTTTTGCCTTAGGCTGCAGGCCGCTCAGGCCGAGGGAGGCTGCATCTCCTTAGGCACTGTATAGACACAGCCCATCACCTTATTGAGTAAATAGATGACTATATTGCTAAGTACTATCACTTATAAAGAGTTCACCTTGAATTGAAAGGCCTAGGGCCAGCACAGCACCTTGTAAGGACAGGACAGCTCTGATTTCCTTTAATCTTCATTCAGCTAATTATCTCAAGGTCGTGAGTTGGAAAAAGATTATAGAGTCATGTTCGATAGGTTAGTACAAAGGCTCAGCAACTTGCTTGTTGTAGATTCTCTAGCAAATTACTTAATCCATTTTGACTTTAGTTCTTTATCTATAAAATTGCTCCACAATGGGGAGTCAGCAGGGTACAGTGGAAAGACCATCCAGTATTCAGTCAAGAGATGTCGGTTCTACTCCCCGCTTTATCTTTATCTTAACCATCTTCAGCCTTAGCCTGAAGTCTTATCTATATTGCTTTTAAGTCTCTCAAACAAAATCTACACGTGTGTATGCGTGTGAGTGTGTATGTGTGCGGGGACTCAGGTTCGTCATTTATTGAGGTAGAATAGATGATCCCAGATCCAGCAGCTTAAAGGCACAGATGTTTATGATCTCACTTAGTCCCTGAGAGTTAGGAATCGGGAGATTCTGCCTGGCTCTTGCACAACACCGCAGCCCGGTTGTTGAGCCACAGCTGTGGTCATCTTGGGGTCTCACTGGATCAGGCAAATCCTGCGCTTACAAGCTCCCCCACTTCCCCAGTGGCTGAAGGCTGTAGGTCTCAGTCCTTCAGCACAGCGATGCTCACACAGGCAGCCAGCTTGCCCCAGAGCAAGACATGGAGACAGAGAGGCAGCTGGACACATACTGGCCTAGATGCAGCGAGGTGGGGCAGGGGCAGTCAAGACAGAGGCTGCATTTGTCTATAGTCTTGTCCTCTTAGAATTGTTCTGCCATCATTTTTCCTACATATTGTTGGTCACACAGACCAACCATGGTGCAATGTGGGAGAAAATTACATGAGTCTGCAAATACCCAAGACAGGGGTCATTGGGGACCATCTTGTAGCCTGGGTACCACAGTGCTAAAACCCAAGTTAATAGCATTTCAAGTACTCCTGCTGCCCTTTCTTATCTCACTTGACTGCTTTCTCTGTCTGTGTGTAGACTCTGTATTCTTCATCAAATTCCTATATGCCTGGCAGATGTGATATATATATGCACATACATACATCTCTTGAACTGCATTGAATGCATGAGTCCTCTCTCTTATCCATTCTTCAGCCATACCTACCATGCTTTTTAACGAGATGGAAGGAAACTTGAGCCTCATCTCCTTACACATAGAGGTCTTATTTGCTAGCGATGCATCTATAACTAGACTCTGGTTCTAAATTCCTCATTCTCTGTACCTTCTACTTCACTCTCTCTACATTTCTGCCTCTGTGACTTGGAATTATCCTTGACACAGAGTTTAGTGGCCCCGTTAATAAATCATCTGCCTCCGCAGCTCAGTCCTTTGTGCTGTTGCTTTAGTTCCACTTCTATTGAAATATTCAGCACTGTGTTCATCCGATTTTCTTTCTCTATTATAATTTTCTCTTTCTGTCTGCCTTCCGGTTCCCTGGCCCTAACCCTAAATGCAATGAATGGCCAAGTTTCATTGATATTAAGTTCTAATATTAGCACACATTATCTTCCATGCTGTTTACTTTTTGTTCTTGTGATAGTTAATATTCTGCATCTGCAATGACTTCCAGTTTAAAAAGCAGATAAAAAATCCTTTTGAAATAGGACTTTCTTAAAAGATACAGTTTTACTTCATTTCTCCATTCCTTCTCTCGTATCTAATGCTAGCTAGTCTCATTAAAAAAAAAAATCTAGGACTTCCGGGAAGATGGCGACCGAGAAAAGCGGGGCTTAAGAGCCCCGCTAACAACAAATATCCATTACCACAAAATCAGCGCCTTTCAAAGCCAGAAAACAACATCACCAGAGAAACAAAAAAAAATCACCAGGCTCCAGAGAGAAAGCAGACTGAGAACAGAGCCACAGAGGATATCCTCACGCCTGAGGACGCGGCAGACGCGGCAGCAGCGCCATACTGCCGGCGAATTCACGGGACGGCCACAGCAAGCCGAGGGGAGCCGCTGCGGAAAAGCCAGGCGGGATTTCTCGGCGCAGAGGACATCTAAAGCCCCCAGTGTCTGAGCTCAGCACACGCTGCAGGGATTCAGAGTGGAAATCAAAACCAAGAAAAAAAAAAAAACGCCAGCCCAACAGCCGAGGGCGTAGCAGCGGCGCCATATTGCCACCGGCGGCAGCAGCACGGAACTCACTACAGCTACATCTGCGTACTCAAGAACAGTGAGTCAAATTGCGGGCCACAGCGGAGAAATCCCAGTACTGTACTCACTGGGACTTGACCAAGTGGGAGAGGGGCGGTGGCAGTGATATCACACCATAGGAGAACGTGCAACCTGGCACCCCCCACGGTCTAAAGCAGCCTCTATCGACTCTCTGGGTCGGAGACTCTGTGATAAAACCCAGTAAAGGAGTAGTGGGGACTGAGATACTACTGACTCGAGATCCAGAGCACCTTAAGTGAAGTCATAGTGACCCAAGGGAAGAACCCAGAGAAGGCACAAACTTCCGAAATCATGGGAAAGAGGAATAATACTGGAGCAATTAATGCTCACAACCCCACAACATCAGAACCCGATAAAACAGAAAATCAGAGATTTCTAGAAGATCAAATCAGGAAAATAACTGTAGAAATAATAGAGGTGCTTCGAGAAGAACTCAGAGAGAGCCAAAAAGAGATAAAGGATGCAATTAATGAAGTAAAGGCCTCAATTCAAAGCACAAACAACCGATTAGACCACATGGAGAACAGAATCTCGCTCTTAGAAGATGATCATTCCAAAAATGAACGCATAGTTTCTAATCTAGGAAAAAATATCCGACAGCAGGAATCTGATATTGAAGAAATATGGGCCCATTTTAAGAGAGCTAACCTAAGAATAATTGGAATAGAGGAGGGAAAAGAAAGTGAAACTAAAGGGATCAACAATCTCTTCAAGGAAGTAATAGCAGAAAATTTTCCAGACATAGAGCAAGAGGTCGATACGCAGGTCCAGGAAACGTATAGAACTCCCTTTGGACAGGATCGGAGAAGAGGATCCCCACGCCACATGATTGTCAAAATGACCAATGTGGAAGCCAAGCAGAGAATCTTAAAGGCAACAAAAGCAAAGGGCCAAGTGACATTCAGAGGCAAACCAATTAGAATCACTCCAGACTTCCCAAACCAAGTTATGAGAGCCAGAAGGGCTTGGAGTAACATATTCCCAATTTTGAAAGAAAACAACTTCCAGCCAAAAATTTCCTACCCAGCAAAACTTTCTATCAAATTAGATGGAGAAATAAGAAGCTTCCATGACAAACAGAAACTGAAGGAATTTATGTCTTCAAAACCAGCACTAGAGAAAATACTCAAAGAGATTAACTACAAAGAAGAAATAGGTAACACACATCAGAACTAGAGAAACAAGATTTTCCATCCAACAGACAACTAAGATTGGTTATCTGTGGAGATTCATTATTTATGTTAGTCTGTTACCTATCTCTAAAGGGTATTGTTTGCCTTTATTGTTGTTAATTTTTAGGATTTCTAGTTGGAATATTAATATACCTTCAGATATAGCATTTGGAAATATTTTATCCCATTCTATTAGTAACTCTTAACTCTGTTTACATTGTCTTTGGATATACAATATGTTTTTTATTTTTTAGGGAGTTTGTATACTCTTCTGTTGCCTGTGCCATTGAAATCATAACCAAGAAATCACTGCCAATTTCAATGTTGTGAGGTTTTATGACCCAGATTTTCTCCTAAAAGTTTATAGTCTTAAGATTTATATTTAGGTCTTTTATCTATTTTGAGTTAATACTTGTATATGGGATTAGGTAAGGGTCCAATTTATTCTTTTCCATGTAATTATTATGTTTCAACAATATTTAGTTAAAAGATTATTATTTCCACCACCAAATGTTCGTGGAAACCTTGTCAAAAATAACTTGACAATATAGGGAAGAATTTATCTCTAGGCTTTTATTTAACTCCAATGGTTTATATATCTGCCTTTAGAATAGTACTACACTGTTTCAATTATTGTAGCTTTATATGGTTTGAAATCAGAAAATATATATCTTCTAGCTTTGTTCTTTTTCAAGATCGATGTAGGTACCTAGAGTCCATATTCCATATTAGGATAGATTTTTTTTTTCTGAAAAATAAATATATAAATATATGATAGTTTCACCTAAAAAATAGAAAAAAATAGATTCTCTGGTAAGAAAGAAAGCAAAAAGAAATATTGAAATGTTATCTTTAAGTCATCAAAAGCTTGGTATCAGACAAATGAAACTGTTATGAGAGATTATCATTTTTAATTTTGGATAAATTGCTATAATACTAGATGTCAACTACTAAGCCAAGCATAGGAGGGGGGGATAGGGAGAGATCGGGGTGGGGATCGGGTGGGGGCTGACTGGGCAATGTGTGCATGTATGTCTACAAAAGTATGTATCCCATTATGATGTATGAATACAGTGCACCAATTAAAAATAAATATGAAAAAAGAAAAAAAATAAATAAAAACCTGGTTTGCTGTTAAAAAATAAAATAAAATAAAATAAAATTAGCAATTAAAAAAAAATCTATAGGTAAGCCGGGCGTGGTGACACACGCTTGTAATCCCAGCATTTGGGAGGCTGAGACCGGAGGAGGATCATGGTTTGGGGACAGCCTCAGCTACTCAGTGAGGCCCTCTGCAACTCAGAGAGACCCTGTTTCAAAATAAAGAATAAAAAAAAATAGGGCAGGGGGTGTAGCTTGGAGGTCGAATGCCTATGGGTTTCATCCTCAAACCCGCCTCCCCCCAAAAAATTATAGTAGGTCTCAGTATTTCTTTCTTTTCTTTTTTCGGTACTGGGGATGAAACCCAGGGGCATTTGACCTCTGAGAGACACCCCAGCCCTATTTTTTATTCTTTGAATAAAAAAAATTTTTTTGAAACAGGGTCTCACTGAGTTGCAAAGGGCCTAAGTAGCTGAGGCTGTCCATGAACTGTGATCCTCCTGTCTCAGCCTCCCAAATTCTGGGATTACAAGTATGTACCACCACGCCCATCTAGGTCTTAGTATTTCTTTTATTGATTTTATTTTTCTGGTACTGGTGATGAAACCCACAGGCCTTCTACCTCTGGGCTACAATCTCAGACCTATTTAATATTTTATTTGGAAACAGGGTCTCACTAAGTTGCTGAAAGCCTCACTAAGTAGCCGAGGCTGGCTTCAAACTTGTGGGATCCTCCTGTCTCAGCTTCCCAAGTACTGAGATTACAAGCATGCGCCACCATGCCTGGCTAGGCCTCGTATTTCTAAGTGAAGATGTTTCTTCTATACTTTGAAACAGCCTTCTCCACTCTTTGGTCTTTGATGATCACACTTTATACAGAAAGCTATTAAAGTACAGGCTACATTCAGTGATTGTTTACATACTCAACTGGGCACCTTGAGGGTAGGTATTATTTCTTACTAATTTTTATATACTTTATTATCTCATGGCATGACTCCTAAGAGCATCTCCTTGGAGTTTTGTCAAATGGAATCATTCAACATGTGGTGCCATTTCACATGTTGGGTGAAAGCATTTCCTTCTCAGTAGTGATTATACTTCACATAAGGTCTTCTTGTATTGCCTACAGTGGGTGGTAGGGATTATTTTTTCCCCAGACTGCTGCATGCTATACCTTGAGTATTCTTTAGCCCCAAATCTCACCTGAGCAGAGACATTTGAAAGCCTTTCAATGCTGCACGGTGTAATTTGAGATATGCCTGGAAAGCCTCTATCTGTACCACAGGTGTGTTCTTTTTCAGATGAAACCCTTGCTCATCCTGGGCTTGAAACTTTTTAGTTCACAGGAGACTTCTTTTGCGATAGTTTGTCTGAAGGGAAATCTGCCTTGTTTCCCATCTGCTGACACATTAGCAGGATTAACATTTCAGTAGAAAGAGCTAGAGGACCAATCCCATTCCTGTTATCGTGAAACCCTATGTTTTCAGTAGAGGTGGAATGATGGAAGGGTGGGGCTGAGAAGAGCAAACACAGCCTCTCCTCACTAACTCAGCTCAGCGAGAAGCGGTTGGTGCAAAGTGCAAAGCACCTTTGGCTTTCTGGTCTTTTTATCATGTTTATTTCCAGAATTCATGCCCAGCTCTGAAATATTAGGCAGGATACTGACACCAGTTACTCTGCTTTAGTGACCAAGTCAGCCTGGAGTGTCACTGCAGCACTGGACAGGAGGTGGAAAGAAACCCTTGCCCAGCAGAGGGCGCTGTGCTGGAGACACCTCCAGGCCGAGGACAGGGTCTATGAAAAACCATTGCCCAGCAGAGGGCACTGTGCTGGAGACACCTCCAGGCAGAGGACAGGGTCTATGAAAAACCATTGCCCAGCAGAGGGCGCTGTGCTGGAGACACCTCCAGGCAGAGGACAGGGTCTATGAAAAACCTTGCCCAGCAGAGGGCACTGTGCTGGAGACACCTCCAGGCAGAGGACAGGGTCTATGGAAACCCTTGCCCAGCAGAGGGCGCTGTGCTGGAGACACCTCCAGGCAGAGGACAGGGTCTATGGAAACCCTTGCCCAGCAGAGGGCGCTGTGCTGGAGACACCTCCAGGCAGAGGACAGGGTCTATGGAAACCCTTGCCCAGCAGAGGGCGCTGTGCTGGAGACACCTCCAGGCAGAGGACAGGGTCTATGGAAACCCTTGCCCAGCAGAGGGCGCTGTGCTGGAGACACCTCCAGGCAGAGGACAGGGTCTATGGAAACCCTTGCCCAGCAGAGGGCGCTGTGCTGGAGACACCTCCAGGCAGAGGACAGGGTCTATGGAAACCCTTGCCCAGCAGAGGGTGCTGTGCTGGAGACACCTCCAGGCCGAGGAGAGGGTAGAAGGAAACCCTTGCCCAGCAGAGGGTGCTGTGCTGGAGACACCTCCAGGCAGATGACAGGGTCTATGGAAACCCTTGCCCAGCAGAGGGCGCTGTGCTGGAGACACCTCCAAGTTAAGCATGGAGTTAACCTTCAAGTTAACCATTCTAAAGTTAGCTGCTGGTTTCTAAATTTTGCTTTGTTTTTCTGGTTTGACATACAGCGCAACCCATATTGGATGATTCATGTTTATTTTTTTATTTTTTATTTTTATTTTTTGGTGGTGGTACTGGGGTTCCTGGGAGCCCTTCTACCTCTGGGCTACACTCCCAGACCTACTTTTATATATTTTTTATTTGGAAACAGGGTCTCTTAAGCCAGCGAGGCTGGCTCCGAACTTGCGCGATCCTCCTGTCTCCGCCTCCCAAGCGCGGGGGATTACAAGCGTGCGCCACCACGCCCAGCCTCATATTTACTTTTTAAATTACTTTAGAGTTATTAAAATTATTGTTGAGAATTTAATCCCCGCTCCCCCATATTTTCAAGTAGAGTTAAAGCTCAGGGAAACAGGATTGGACACTGGCTACTCTCCTTGTGTTGTTTCCTTCATTCTAATGGATGAGTCTTCACCCTTATTTAGGCTGCCCACAGGGTAGAGGTAGGTCCTGGGTCCCAGAACAAGGCTGCATGTCTGTGAGGATATGAGTATTCTTTAAGCACACTCATGGCTGCTCATGTCTCTGGTCTTCAGGATGAACCTCACTAAAGACAGAGTCTGTGTCAAAGTACTGGGTAGGTGTGGTCCTCCTGGGAGCCATCACGAGCCACGTCAGTAGCTCCAGGCAACCCTAGAATGAGAACAATGACAAATGGGTCTGTGCAGAGCTTGGCCTTTGACTAGCCTATGGTTTCTGGTGTTCCTTGGGCAAACCCAGCCACCGGCAGAACAGCCTCTCGGTTGGACCTTGGAATTTTTGTCCCGCTCTTCTTGGGCATTGTTCAAGGGGTGGGCACCAAGATCCTTACCCTCTTGGCTTCTTGGAAATTGTTCTCCAATTTAATTTAGACTTTCTGAAGCAGGAACTGACGGAGCTGCCTAATGCTTCTTAGCATTCACTGTTATTACATTTATAATTTTATTCAATTTAAAAATAAATGTATTTTCTGCTTTGCAATCCTCTGTTCTCTTTCATTCAGCTGTTTAATAACCCAGATTAGAAACTCTTACAATGGTCTCTGATTAAACCCCAATAAAAGCACAGTCAGGAAAATTCATAATATAAGGCATGCTAACTAACTCTTGGAAGTTTGATTTATATTTTGTAAGTCTAAAACTAATTTGAGGATTATGTCTTAAACTAAATAGCTTTACGGGTACTTTGGCAAAATAATAATGATAATAATAATAATAAGTGAAATAAAAAACTTGGGATTTCTGTTCACTCATTTATTATTTTTATTTTACCCTCAAAACATGATTTGAAACAATGTACAATCATTTTTTAAAACCACCAAAATAAAGATACAAGGATGGGACTAAACAATAAAAGGCATTGAGTAATTATTCCAGAAAATTCAAATTTAGGAAAATGTTTCCTTTTAACTACAAAATTAGTTTTGGGTTTCTTTAAAGCCAAGACATATACAATATGAATAAACATATTGGATAAATGTCTTTGTGAAGTTGAATTATAAAAAAAACTTATGTGAATCCTTGGGGATATTGGTCAAGAAAGTAAACATATCTTCAGCAAAATAAGATGTTCTTTATTTAGTATTATCTATATAAATTTTTGAAGTAGAAATGAGAACATAGTATTAAACCACAGTTTTTGATGCCATTTATATAAAGAGCTAGAACAATATCCAGTCATATAGCTTGCTGGTGAAACCGTAATATCACTTAGGAACTTTCTTTTTTGTGGTATTGGGGATGGAACCCAGGGGCATTCTACCCACAAGTGACGCCCCCAGCCCTATTTCTTATTCTTTATTTTGAAACAGGGTCTCACTGAGTTGCAAAGGGCCTCACTAAGTAGCTAAGGCCAGCCATGAACCGTGATCCTCCTGTCTCAGCCTCCCAAATGCTGGGAATACAAGCCTGCGCCACCATGCCCGGCTCTCACTTAGGAATTCTAAAAAAAAAAAAAAAAAAAAAATATGACAAGAATGAGAAGTAAAATTCTTATAGTCTATCTTAAGCGTTCATGATGAGAACTAAGTTTTTGTTGGAAACTTATAAAAGACATTTCATAATTGAGGTTGGAACCTGAAATCCAGGTATCCTGTGTTGTTGAAAATAAAAATCATATACTTTAAAAGATGTGGCAAGTTGGAGATTTAGGATCCATCTTAAAGCAACTCACTTCCAGCCCGGCGAGGTGGCGCACACTTGTAATCCTAGCATTTGGGAGGCTGAGACAGGAGGATCTCAGTTCACGGACAGCCTCAGCTACTTAGTGAAGCTCTTGGTAACTCAGTGAGACCCTGTTTCAAAATAAAGAATAAAAAATAGGGCTGGAGGTGTATGAGGTAGAATCCACTGGGTTTCACCCTCTGTACTGCAAAGAAAAATAAAAAAAAGAACCTGACTTCCTAATGATGGAATAAGTACAAAAATGATACCTACAAAAAATTTTAATGAAGTACCTGGTGGGCTCCTTGGGACAGAGAAGGTACCCAGCCAGCATGAGCTTCTTCTAAGGAAGGCAGCTTTCTGTGCGCTCTGAGCGTTCCCACGCAGTCTTGCTGAGCGTGCCATAGGCAAGGCTTATCCATCTCCTAGTACTGAAGAGTTTCACATTTAGCCACAGACAACCAAATAGGCCTTGATGACCACAGCGTGATTAAACTGTGAGTGCTTGCTCCCCAAGGGGAGGAAGACAAACTTATTTTCCGCTTGCGACAATATCTGCTGCTTGATCCAAACATTCTGGCCTTTAGGACTCAGGCTCCTTTCCTATAAAGCTGCCCGCTATGTGCATAAGTACCATGTGGCCCATCAGGTGAGCCCTGCTGGAAGTGGGGGCAAGAGGAACTCATGAAAATAAGCTCACCTTGTTCATGTTACCCACTGCGCAATAGAGTCCTTTGTCTTTGACTCATAAGATTTTTTTTTGAATTTTTTATTTGTGCATATTAATTAAACAGAATAGTAGGCTTCACTGTGTCATATTCATACATGCATATTACATAACTTGATTTGTCTCATTCCTCATGAACCATAAATCTTTTGTCTTGTATCCATGAACTGTGGTAAACTACCTTGTTAGTTTTCCAGTAGGGTAATATCTCTCTGATCCTTTATGACTTTGGACAGCCTCACCCGAAGTCATCATATCCAATCTTCCTTCCTCTTCAGACTGCTTCTTTGAGCAGATCCATGATCACATTAGTGTTCAGAATATTTCCTCCAACTAATAAGCTTACTTTCTTTACAACCACAATGATTAGGAAGCACACTGACCATATGAGAGTCTCTGGTTGGTGCATACAATCTCCAAAGATTTCGGTCAAGATACTAATGGTAACAATAACAACAATTAAATCACTAACATCATGAAGAAATTACTACCTAGAGAGTTCGTGAAGCTTCTCCAAGGCCATACAGACCATGGGTAGCAGAAACCTAATTAAAATCTGGTCCTGTTGATTCTTGGCCATTCTGTAGTATTTCCCCAAGTCCTCCGATTTCATATATATGTAGTGGCTCTTACTCTGACTTTTCTGCTTTTCTAAGGAGCAGCAGTCTCTTTCTAGTCTAGGGCCAGTTGCAGTCTCCATTACTGCTTCTATGTTGTCTTCTTTCTTCTTCAGTCTGATCCTCCCCCAAGTTGTCTGAGCTCCCTTCCGTCTGCTTTGTGATGGAGATCTGGTCAAGTACTGGCGGAACCTAGGAAGCTGGGAGGCACAGTGGCCAGCGAAACCTCAGTATTTACTCATCATGAACAGTGAAGCTATTATTTTCTTGCTTTATAGAGAAAGGAGGTTTATTGAGCTCACAGTTCTGGAGACATGAGAGCATCTGCTGGGCTCTGGTGAGGGCCTTCTGGCCATATCACAACAGGGCAGGTGGCATCGTGTGGGAGTGTGTGAGAGGAGAGAACACGGTGAGATAGGAAGCCAGAGGGATCCAGGGTCAAGCTCAAACTCAGGGGTCCAATAAAAACACATTTTAAAAATATGTTTTTATTTTTAATTGGCCCATAGTAATTATATGTACTTATGAAATAAAGTAGTATTGCCAGGTAGGGTGGCACATGCTTGTCATCCTAGCATTTGGGAGGCTGAGACAGGAGGATCGTGGTTCACAGACAGCCTCAGCTACTTAGTGAGGCCCTTTGTAACTCAATGAGACCCTGTTTCAAAATAAAGAAGAAAAAATAGGGCTGAGGTGTAGCTTGGAGGTCAAATGCCCCTGGGTTCCACTCCTAGTACTGCTAAATAAATAAATAAATAAATAGTCTTAAAATTTTTTTTATTGGTGCATTATATTCATACATCCTATTGGGGTAAAAAACTGTGTACACATACATGTACACATCATTGATTTAACCCCTACCCAATTCCCACCCCATTCCCTCCCCATCCCTCCTTCCCTTGCTTGGCTTAGTGGTTGACTTCGATATGTTTAAGTACATTGTGTATTTTAGAGAATTTCCTTCTTTCCCCCTCCCATCCCCTCATTTAGGTTGTCTTGTTTGCTCCTCTATAGGATTTCCTTTTTCATCTAGAGTTCCTCCTATGACCCATTTCTCCCTAGCTTTCACATATTAGGGAAAGCATCTGATTTCTTATTTTTTGTGACTGACTAATCTCACTTAGCATAATGTCCTCCAGTTTCATCCATTTCCCTGAAAATGATGTAATTGAAGTATTTTTTTTAATGGCTGAGTAAAATTCCATTGTGTACACAGCCCACAGTTTTGTAATCCATTCATCTGTTGATGGACATCTTGGCTGGTTCCATAGTTTGGCAATGGTGAATTGGGCAGCTCTGAACATAGATACACATGCATTAGTTTGGTAGTTTGGTTTCTTTTCTTTTGGGTAGATACCCAGAAGTGGTATTGCTGGATCAAATGGTAGATTTGTTCCCATTCTTCTGAGGATTCTCCATACTGTTTTCCAAAGTGGTTGCACTAATTTGCAATCCCACCAACAATGTTTTAGAGTTCCCACTTCTCCACATCCTCACCAGCATCTGTTGTTCGTGTTTTGAATGATTAACATTCTAGTTAGAGTTAGGTGAAATCTCAGAGTAGTTTTGATTTGCATCTCTCTGATTGCCAATGATGTTGAGCATTTTTCCATGCATTTACTGGCCATTTGAATTTCTTCTTTCGAGAAGTGTCTATTTAGTTCACTTGCCCATTTTGTTATTGGATGATTTGTTTTTTAGTGTTGAGTTTCTTGAGTTCTCTGTATATTCTAGATATTAGTCCTCTATCAGAGGGGTAGGTGGCAAAACTCTTCTCCCATTCTGTTGGCTCTTGGTTGAGGTTTCCTTTGCTGAACAGAAGCTCTGCAGTTTCATGCAATCCCATGTATTGATTCGCCTTTTAATTTATTGTGCCTTTGAGGTCTTGTTGAGAGAGTGTTTATCTGTGCCTATGTGTTGCAGTGTTGGACCTGTGCCCTCTTCAAGGAGCCTCAGGGTCTCTGGCCTAATTTCCAAGTCTTTGATCCATCTTGAATTGACTCTTGTTAAGGGTGAGAAAGTGGGATTAATTTCCAATTTTCTGCATATGGTTAACCAGTTTTGCCGACACCATTTGTTGAAGAGGCTAACTCTTTTTTCCAGTGAATATTTTTGGCCCCGTTGTCAAAAATCAATTGGCTGAAAGTGTATGAGCTTGTTTCTAGGTCTTCAATTCTGCTTCATTTGTCTATGTATCTGTTTTTGTGCCATTACCATGCTATTTTTTATTACAATGGCTTTGTAGTATAGTTTAAAGTCAGGTATTGTGATTACTCCTGCATGGATTTTGTTGCTCAGAACTATTTTGGCTATTCTGGGCTTTTTGTTACTCCAAATAAATTTAAGGACTGATTTTTCTATGTCTGTGAGGAATGATCTTGGTAGTTTAATGGGCATTTCATTGAATCTGTAGATCACTTTTGGAAGGATGGCCATTTTAATGATATTTATTCTGCCAATCCATGAACATGGAAGATCTTTCCATCTTCTAAGCTCTTCTTCGATTTCTTTTTTCAATGTTTTATAATTTTCTTTGTAGAGATCTTTTACCTCCTTGGTTAAGTTTATTCCTAAGTATTTTATTTTTTTTTGTGGGAGAGCCTCAGTGGAAGTGCTTTCTGAATTTCTTTTTCAGTGGATTTATGGTTGGTGTACAGGAAAGCTTCTGGTTTTTTTTTTTTTTTTTTTTTTGATGGTACTGGGGTTCCTGGAAGCCCTTCTACCTCCGGGCTATACTCCCAAACCTATTTTATTTTTGGAAACAGGGTCTCTTAAGCCAGCGCAGCTGGCTTTGAACCTGTGCCATCCCCCAGTCTCCGCCTCACAAGTGCGGGGATTATAAGCATGCACCACCATGCCCAGCATATGCTTCTGATTTTTTAAGATTGATTTTGTATGCAGACACTATGCTGAATTTGTTGATCAGTTCTATAAGCCTTTGGTTGAGTTTGTTGGGTTTTCTAAATATAGTATCATGTCATCTGCAAATAGTGAAAGTTTTAGTTCTTCTTTCCCTATTTGTACTCCTCTGATATCCTTTTCTTGCCTTATTGCTCTGGCTAGAGTCTCTAGTACTATATTGAAGAGAAGTGGTGATAATGGACATCCTGTCTCATTCCTGTTTTTAGGGGGAATTCTTGAAGTTTTTCCCCATTTAATATGATGTTGGCGGTGGGCTTATTGTAGATTGCCTTAATGATGTTGAGATATGTTCCTTCTATTCCAATTCTCTGTAGTGTTTTTATCATAAATGGATGTTGGACTTTATCAAATGCTTTTTCTGCATCTATTGAGATGATCATGTGGTTTTTGTCTTTGATTCTGTTTCTATGATTAATTACATGGGTTGATTTTTGTATGTTGAACCAGCCTTGCATTCCTAATAAGTAGTCTTAATGATAACTTCAGCATACTAATTGCTGCTCCTCTTATTTTTAATTTCTCTCAATTACCTTTGAGTTTCTGTTATGCACAACCTATACAATGTCAAGACTATTCTGTTGATGTTTTAGAGATGAGTCCCTTTATCTGTGATACTGGGAGAAGTTACTGAGATGGCCATATCATAATAGACCTGGTATATATGGTAGGAAGAACTTGTTTCTCATTCCCCCATTTGGAAGAATACCTCTGGCTTTATTTTTTTTATTTTTTTGGTGGTACTGGGGGTGGAACCCAGAGGCTTTCTACCTCTGGGCTATATTCCCAGACCCATTTTATATTTTTATTTTGGAAACGGGGCCTCACTAAGTTGCTGAGAGCCTCACTCAGTAGCTGAGGCTGGCTTCGAACCTGCGTGATCTCCTGTTTCAGCCTCCCAAGCTCGGGGATTTCAAGAGTGCGCCACCACGCCTGGCTTACCTCTGGCTTTAAATAGAAAACAGAACTTTTCTTCATTGTCTTTCCTACTTTCCACTTTGAAATATGGTGAAATATGGAGTCTTGGTCACAATATGGTGACAAAGATTCCCGTCTCCAGAACTGTAGGCATCCTAGGAAGATTCTTCAGAAATGTCATGCAATGATATTTTGTTCCCTGATTGTAAAGGAATAATAATATTTGTGATAATAATAATCATTACTGCCACTATCACCATTTATTTAATATTGAATATTCAGTTTTATTTTGGTACTGGCAATTGAACTCATGAGTGTTCTACATCTAAGGCCTATTTTATTTTTTATTTCAAAACCAGGTATCACTAAAGCTGAAGGAACTGAGGCTTAGGGAGGTCGTGTAGTTTCCCAAGACTGTTCAGTTGGCATATGGCAAAACCAGAATTCCATCCGAGGCGTTCAGATGCTAGAGCTTTCTTTCTAAGACACTTTGCTGTAAAGCAGAGGTTCACAAATGTAGCTTCAAGAGCAACCACATCAGCATTGCCTGAGGGCTTGTTAATAATGCAAATTATTGGTCATTATATCTTATATCCACTAAATAAAAAACCAGGGGTGGGGCCCAGCAATGTTCATGTAAGTCTTCCCAGTGGATTCTGATGTACACTTGTTTTACAACCACGGCTCTAAAGCTTTCTCCTTTTAAGATAAATATCTAATGTAAATTTTATGAACACTGATAATAAGAAATAACTCACTTAAAAGAACACATAGGTCAAATACAAATTTTTTTTTTTTTTGGTGGTGGTATTGGGGTTCCTGGAAGCCCTTCTACCTCCGGGCTACACTCCCAGACCTATTTTTACATTTTTATTTGGAAACAGGGTCTCCTAAGCCAGCGTGCGCGGCTGGCTTCGAACCTGCGCGATCCTCCTGTCTCTGCCTCCCAAGCGCGGGGATTACAAGCGTGCGCCACCACACCCGGCCAAATACAAATTTTTTAAAAGGTAGGTTGCCTTATACAGCATCATCTATGAAATATTCTTAGCAAAATCAAACCAAATATCACACACAGACCTGAATCCAATGAAAACCTTCAGCTCGAATTGCCAGTTGGTAGAAAATAGAGGGGACAAAGGAACATGTGAAATGACACCAGGATAATGCAAAACCCAGACTGAGAAATTCTCCAGGGTCAATACACTGGTGATTTTTTATGTGTGTAGTGCTGGGGATGGAACCCAGCGCCATTCTACCTCCGGGCTACACCTCCAGCCTGATTTTTCATTCTTTATTTTGAAACAAGGTCTCACTAAATTGTAGAGGGCCTCACTAAGTAGCTGAGGCTGGCCGCGAACTCTGATCCTCCTGTCTCAGCCTCCCAAGTACTGGGATTACAAGCGTGCGCCACCCTGCCTGGCTAGCCTGGTGATTTTAGCACATGTATTTCAATAAAAAAGATATAGCGGGGAATCATATAGGTTAAATGAGACTTAGGAAACATCTACCAAATGCAGCATTTGTACCTTGCTTGGCTTCTGATTAAAACAAAATTAAAAAAAAACCAAACAAAGCAATATAAGCATTTTAAAGGTCGATCAAGTATTTAGGGACATTTAAATATGATAAAGAATATTAATTTTAAAAGCTATGATAATGACATTGCAGTATGTTTTTTTTTTTAAGTCTTTATTTCTTCAGACAAACATAGGAGAGCATTTGCTGAAATGAAAGTTCCTGGGGTCAAGTTACTGACTGAGTGAATTTTATGTTACACCCCCCCCCCCACACACACACACATTCTTCCTTCTGGTAGCTACCCACATTTTAATTTAAGTATGTTCACTCCTGTATATGGTGCAGCCCAAATGGCAGGACAGGGAGCTTATACTCAATTTGGCTCAATCTCCAGCTTGAGCGACAGTTTTCATCTTAAGATGGGCCAGTGCAGCAGGAAGAAAGTCCTCTGGACTCTTCAGGGAGAAGAGTTTCCTTGTCCATCTTGAGAAAACTGCAGAAAGCCACAGAGTTACTTCTTTGGGATGCAGACGTGACAGTCGGTACCTAGGGTCATCTTTTGGTACCCATGGGCTCCTGTGGACTCATTCTAGAGTGAGGGCTGAGCTCTCCCAGCAGTGAAAGAGGGGAGTGACGGTGTGTGACTTTTGAAGCTAAAAGACATGGCCTTCCTTCGTGCTTTCCTTAACTTCTTGTTCTGGGGAAAACCTGTACCGCGTCATAAAGGCCATCCCTGTCCAAACGGACAGGAATCACCATCCAGTCTCAGTCTGTGGAGCTGTGTGTTATACAGAAATAAACGGTGACTAAAATAGGTGGCAGAATTGTGTCCCCAAGAGCTGTGAGTAGGCATCTTGTGACCAGGAGAGGAAGCAGACTTGGGGCAGTTTACAGACTAGACTTAGAGACTAAACACAAAAGGACTTCTTATTTGTCCTCAGTGAAGCCTATTTTCGTTTCTGTACTTTCCAGGTCATAAGCAATACATCTCTTTTTATTGTCAAGGCCGATTTGGGCTTAGGTTACTTTTCACTTTCTGGTTACACAGTTTGGGTGGTATGAGTGGACTCCAAGGACAGGGCAGGCGTGCAGAAAAGGCGTAATCAGCGAGTAGAAAATGATCCTAACAGGTAGGCCATCGTCTTAGTTTCCTAGGGCTGCTGTGGCAAATCGCCATGAACGAGGTCACCTAATAGAACAGGGTTTTCACAGTTCTAAAAGCCAGAGGCTAGGGGTCAGTAGAGCTGGTTCCTCGTGGACACTCTGGAGAGGAATCCGTTCGTTACTTTTCTCCCCGATTTCCATGGTCACCAGGAAACCTTGGAGTTTCTTAGCCTATGAGACAGCACTCGCACATCAGTTTCTTTCATTTGCTTTCATTAATTCAGTTTCACTTCCTTTCTCTTCCCTGTGTATGTTACTGGGGATTGAATCTAGGAGTGTTCTGCCTCTGAGCTACACCCCTAACCTTAAAAAAAAATTTTTTTTTTGAAAGAGGATCTCACTGAGTTGCTGAGGGCTTTGCTAAGTTGCTCAGGCTGGCCTCTAACCTTTGATCCTCCTGTGCCAGCCTCCCAAGTACTGGGATCACAGGTGGGCACCACCATGCCAGGCATCATACAGCTTTCTTTATGAGAAACTCACTTCGTCTCAATTAATTGTGTCTGCAAGGACGCTACTCCAAATACAGTCACATTCTGAGGTTTCGAGTGGACATGATTTTGGAAAATACTATTTAACTCACTGTAGTGTTCTTTCACTCAATCGATGCTTTTAAGTGCTAAGCCCTAGGTTAGTAAGGTGATTAAGATGTGACTCATGTCAGGCTGAGCCTGTACAGCCTAGTATAGAAGGTGCTAAAAAATGGTCACACGTATAATGAAAATCACAAACGTCAAAGCACTGAGTATTATAGTATCACGTGAAAAGACCCAAAACATCTGATGGAGGTGGAGAAGGTGGCCAAAAAGACCTTGCTGGGCTTGGTGGTGCACACCTGTAATGCCACGACTTGGGAGGCTCAGACAGGAGGTTCACAGGTTTGAGGACAGCCTCGGCAACTTGGCTAGGCCCTCAGCAACTTAATGAGACCCTCTTTCAAAATACAAAAATAAAATAGAGCTAGGGGTGTAGCTCAGAGGTAGAACGTCTCTAGAATCCATTCCCTGTACCCCCAGCCCCCACAAAAGACCTTCTTGTGGAACAGGCACCTAAGCTAAAATCAAACAGCAAATAGGTATCTGGGTGAAGAGCATTGAGACAAGATTATTACAAACCAGTCCTGCATATAAGAATTTGCATTTTTAATAAACACTAATATTCCTGCACGCTAGACTTTGAGAACCCACGCCCTGGGACCTTGGCTGATCTAAAATGTACCCCGATCTCCCCATTAGCCACCCATCAGGAAAACTGCTCCCCCCTCGGGTCTCACACAGCCCTGTGAACTGGGTCAGGAGGGGGAGGCTCCTTGGGGCTGAGCCTCCCTGCCCATCTGGACACACAGGCCCCCTCTCTACCACTGTGCTTGTGCTGAACCAACCGAATAAGACACGTGGCTTATCTCTGGTTTAGATTTTTCTCCTCCTACAGTGAGCGTTCTCCAACTTTCCCCGGCCTCCACGCTGCTCTATTTTCTGCTACATGGAAAGCCTATTGCTTTGCATTTCAGTTGATAATTTATTTTTCCATTGACTTTCAGAAGACTACCTTCTCTTGAAAACGTCCTGTTTACTGTACTCATTCAGTGTTTCATGTGAGGAAAAGACATTGACAAATTTTCATTTATTTATCTTCATCAGCAGAGTAGGTCTTTATATTTTTAAAAAAAATTTTAATTGGCACGCAGTAATCCTACATATTTATAGAGTACAGGGTGAAACTTCAATACATTTATACAATGTGTAGTGATCAGATCAAAATAATTGGTGTATCTATCACTTCAGGTCTATGTCATTTATTTTGTGTTGGGAACATTCAAAATTCAGCAGAGGAAGTTTTTAAAAACAGTATCTTTCCTTTCGAAAAAAGGCCGAGTGAATCCACAGTAACATTTCCCAGATATCCTAACTGGCACAAAATTGTAACAAGATTTGGGGCTGTTTCTCAGGAGAACCCTAGTAGACTCTCACCATCTGGCTCCTTTGTGAGGCTGGCGAAACAAACACTAATAGTGATATGATCAGAGACGTTGGAACTTTAAGGAATCTCAGAGGCCACTGAAATTCTGAAAAACCTTAATCCTTCTTTATTTTAGAGATGAAGAAACTTGAAGCTCAAGAAAGTGAGGTGAGTCAGTCAGTCATTCTTACCCGATAATTCAAAATGCCTCTTATCCCCCCAAACAGTCATTAATTTTTAATGACCTTAGTTTGCATGGGTAGCCACACAACTGATGCCTGGTCCAGTCTCTCAAGATTTCTCCTTCTTTTTTATTGCCACTCAAGTCCTAAGAAAGTCAGCACGCTCCTTGTCTGTAGTTCAGGTCTCAGAGAAGTGAGGGTCACCTCCCGTCAGAACTCGGGAACTGGCCCCCACACCAAGGCTCTGGCTTCGGCGTCTTTTTTGAAAGGTTATGCATGTCTTAATCACACAGAAAAGAAAAAAAAATATATTTTAAAGCCGTTTTCATTCGTTGTCTCCAGTCTAAAAATAGGGTGACAGAGGGATCGTGGGCTAAGCAGCCCGAGCAGGGAAGAGTCGGTTGCCACGGTAACCAATGAGCCATTTCGCTGCGTTTGCCTTGACTGTGTGATTTCTGGGAGTTTTTTCCCCTTCCCTTCTCTTGTGCGCGGGGGTGGGGGTAGGTGGTGGGGGCTCTTTTAGATTATATAATATGGACCTAGATTCCTTACTTCCAGAGGGGACCAATCTTCATAAAATTGCCCTTCCCTTTCACTTTCCTCCCTACTGCCTAGAGCCTAGGGCCAGTTGGCTTTGCTGGGGATCAGGAAAAAAAAAAAAAAGATTGTGACCACACCCGGCTGTACTTACATAAGTGCCTTTTTTGAACACGTCCCAAGTGTTTGACAGCCTCGCTTCCTTGGAATATTTCCTTTTTCCGATCAGATGCTCAAATGGCCCCAGGTTCCAATAACCCACTTGGAAAGTTCTGGGGCTTCCTTCTTCCAGAAGAAAGAGAGGCAGGCCTGTGCGTGGAGGGGTCAGTGAAGTCCCTCTGCAGCTGACCTCCAGCCCCAGCCTCTCCCAGCCTGCTGCTCCAGGAACATGCAGTGTAAGTCCCACACGCAAGTGTAAGGAGCCCTCTCTTGGGAGAAAAATAGATTCATGCTTGAATTCTGAACCTGCTCCCACCTTGGGCTCCTAATTATTTAATACTTGGGAGCTTGCAGTGTGATTGTAAGAGATAACAGACCCAAAGTAGCCTGTACGGTTTCTGGCATGTATTAGGTGCTGAATACATGTTAATCTCATCCCCACTCTCCCTGTCCGTCACCTCCTCATCCCCTCTTCTGGGCCTCTGGTTGGCCATTGCAGGTTATACCTTAATAGCAAGGCGCTGTCTGTCAAGCGGGGCCACTGTCTCTGTCTCTGTCATTGAATTCTCCTCTCTGCAGTGAGAGTTCTCTTCTCTGTGCTGCCCGCCTCTTGTCCCGCAGTACATCTCTCCCTACTTCAGACCTTTCTGACTCCTTTTCATCCATACACATCTATTCTCTACCCATTCATGAAGAGCTCAGCAGGTATCTGGAGAGCTAATCAGGTTTAAATAAAAATGTAAAAATGTGCTCAATGGATCCAAATGGGTTAAAATGACGCATGACACGCTCCAATCTTTAGTGCTTATTAGGGTAATGGGCTATGAATGAGCTGCTGAATGGGTATGTATTAGGAAAATTTTTTTAGTTGCAATGATGGGAATTCTGCTTGAACTCAACCTAAGCAAAAAAGTCAGTAGGAAGTCCAGGAATAGAGTCATCCACAGGGATCCCTGAGATTCAACTGCTAGCTACAGAACTCTTTCTGTTCCTTAACTCCTCTCTCCTCTGAGTGGCTTTATCCTTGCCTATCACAAGCAGGCTTTCTAAAATTGGTAATACGACCCCAGATTTGCTTCTTTCCAGCTTCTATGGCTCAAGACAAGACTCCTCTCTTCTGTGTCTGCTATGGCTTTAATCTGGAAAGTTACCTATAGTCTCATGTGTTTGGAAGTGGGGCTTTAGGGAGGTGATAGGATCAGCAGAGCCTGACCTCATTCCAGGATTAACCCACTGATACAGGGCTAGGACCTGTTTGGAGGAAGCAGGTCATGAGAGGTGTGCCTTAGAAATTCTCACAGAAATAATATAAAGACACAACCACATATCTAAGAGGGGAGATTTATTTCTTATGGCTTTGGGGCCAGTCCATGTGAGGCCGGGGATCATGGATCTCAAGGCATGGCGGCGGGAGGGGAGAGCACATGGGCTGTGCTCCTCACATCATGGAGCTCAGAAGCAAGAAAGAGTGCGCGAAGGGGGAAACCAAATATAAACCCCAAAGCTGCACCCCTGGACGGACACTCACCCCCAGCCACATCCTATCGGCCTACTGTGTACTGCCCAGTAGATCTATTACAATGGGCTTACTCATTGCTGGGATTATAACCCTCAAGACTTGATTACATCAGCTACAAACAGCAGTTTTTTTTTTTTTTGTTTTTTTTTTTTGGTGGTACTGGGGTTCCTGGAAGCCCTTCTACCTCCGGGCTACACTCCCAGACCCATTTTTACATTTTTTTAAATTTGGAAACAGGGTCTCCTAAGCCAGCGCGAGCGGCTGGCTTCGAACCTGCGCGATCCTCCTGTCTCTGCCTCCCAAGCGCGGGGATTACAAGCGTGTGCCACCACGCCCGGCCCCAAACAGCAGTTTTTGAGCTCGTTAGGGGTCACAGTGATGAAAAGCTGACTAACACAGTCTAATTGGAAAATTCCACGGGAAGGCTTTGATTGTCTTGGCTTAAGTCTTATGCTGACCCTGGAACAGCTACTTTGGCCAGGACAGTGGGAATATATCATTGGTTAGGTTGTGTCTCCCATTAGGGAGGTGACAGTCTGTGATGGGTGGTCACTAGAATGACACAAGCCAAATTGGCGAAGGTCAGTTTCCCCAGAGGAAAATGGAGAGCTGGGAGGTTCACTTTCTAAGAATCCCCACAGACAGCACTGCCTGGATGCTAAGAAGCATCCCGGAGAAAGAATGGTCAGCACAAAGCGAGTGTTTGATTTCCTCTAAGGAAGAAGACGTTTGCCTTGAGATAGCTCTGAATTCAGTACAGAAGAAAGGACTAGAAATATAAAGAGAAAAACAGATGGAATTTCACAGATACATAAAGATATAGCCGGGGGTATTGAGAGAGGATGGAAACTCAGAAACTGAAATTGAACCGGGCGTGGTGGCACTTGGCTATAATCCCTGTATTTGGAAGGCTAAGACAGGAAGGTCACAGGTTCAAAGTCAGCCTCAGCAACTGTTTCCAAATAAAAAATAAAATAGGCTTAGAGGTGTAGCTTGGAGGTGGAATGACCTTAAGTTCAATCTTTGGCACCACAAAAACAAAAATAACAATAACAAAACCTAAAATTGTGCCACATATCCAAAGAGTTAATGTTTATAGTAGCACCGCATGCTAGTTAGGTTTCATAGATCACCAGTGGGGCGGTGAGTTGAATGTTTGTGTTCCCCCAAATTCATGTATCAAAATCCTAATCTCCAAGGCAAAAATATTAAGAGGTGGGGACTTTGAAAGGTAATTAGGTCACGAGGGCTCCTCTCTCCAGAATGAGATTAGTGTCCTTGTAGAAGAGGTCAAGAGAGACCCCTCTTGACACAGCGAGAAGGAGCCATCTAGGAGAGAGTGAGCCTTAGCCAGACACCAAAGTGGCCATGGCCTTCATCTTGGATTTCTCAGCCTCTAGCGCTACAAGAAACAAACTTATTTTGTTTATAAGCCCCCTAATCTTTAACATAGGAAAAAGAAAATAAACAAAAGGGAAAGAAAAAGGGAAAAGAATAGGATTTGGTGACTTGTTTTAGAACTGAGGATTAAAGTGAATTAACTTTTAACATTTTTTGTTCTTTTTTGCTATGTTAGTGCTTTATCTATACTTATGTGACCATAGAACCAAATCTCTTAACCATAAATCCCTTAGCATCTTGAGGTGGACCCACGTTCTATAGATCATATTCTGGTAAATGTTACCAGATGAGCATTTGCGTGTATCTGGTGACAATTAGAATGTCAGAGTC
Organism: Muscardinus avellanarius; assembly: GCF_963383645.1. Classification (NCBI taxonomy): domain Eukaryota; kingdom Metazoa; phylum Chordata; class Mammalia; order Rodentia; family Gliridae; genus Muscardinus; species Muscardinus avellanarius. The sequence goes on along the minus strand of NC_137797.1, from coordinate 104,951,910 downwards.
AGAAGGGCTTTTAGAGACTAAATGCCTGAAAGTTCTTTTTAAAGAATTAAACCTTTTAAAATTATGATGGATTCACATGCAGTTATAATAAACACAGAGAAATCCTGTGTACCCTTTCTCTAGTTTCCTCTAATAGTAGTACCGTGCAAAATAATGGTACGGTGTGACTATTAACATATTGACATATATACTATAAAGACACAGGACATGTTCATTATCACAAGATCCATCATGCTGCCCAGGGAGGATTCCATACATGTTGATTGATCTTGACAGTTGATGGCATTGTTGAATTTTTTAATATTCTTGATGATTTTTCTGGGCAATTGTTTTTTTGTGGTACTGGGGTTCCTGGAAGCCCTTCTACCTCCGGGCTAATATATATATAATTTATATATATATAAAATATTAATTATATATATATTATATTATATATAATTATACATAATTATATATAATATATATATAATTTTTTTTAAATTTGGAAACAGGGTCTCTTAAGCCAGCGCAGCTGGCTTCGAACCTGCGTGATTCTTCTGTCTCTGCCTCCCAAGCGTGGGGATTACAAGTGTGCGCCACCACGCTCGGCTTTTCTGGGCAATTTTTATATAAATTATTGAGAGACGAATGTTGATGTCTCCAACTGTAATTTTGGATTAATCTGTTTCTTTTTTCAGTTTCATCAGTTTTTACTTTTAACATTTTCTGGTTCTCTTGTTTGAGGTACACACACTGAGGATGACTATGCCTTCTTGGCAGTTTGTCCCTTTTATTATCATTTAATGTAATTATTGGTAAAATGGAGTATGTGTGCTATTTTATTTTATTATGTTTTGTTTTCTGTTGTTTTGTATTTCTCTGTTTTTGGCTTTCAAATTTCCTGGGGTTACTTATAAAATTTAAAGGAATGTTAGCTTGATTTCTTTATAATGCTTTTTCTTTTCTTTTTTTGTGATACTAGGGATTGAACACAGGGGCATTCTACCTCAGAGCTACACCTCCAGCCTTATTTTTTTTTTTTTGAAACAGGGTCTTGGTAGGTTAATGAGAGTCTCACTCCTTGCTGAGGCTGTCCTCAAACATGCCATCACCTTATTTCAGCCTCCCAAGGCCAGGGATTACAAGAATGCACCATCATAATTGGCTTTTGTAATGCTTTTAAGTGTCTTTTCGTACATATCACAGCTTAGCGGTATCATATTATGAGTTTGAGTAGAGTACAGAAAACTTACGTCTCATAATGTTCTTTTACCTAGAATTCTTTTATCTAGAATTCTTTTATCTAGAATTCTAGATTTACATTTTTTCCTTTTTGTTCATTTTGGATAACTTCTATTGTTTAATTTTTAATTTCATTGATTATTTCTTCTGTTTCTTTCATTATAGTTTTGAATCTCTGACACCAGTTGGGGATGTTGGGATGTCATTACCACCTGATGTTGGTACAACTCTGGGCTTCCCATTGCCCACAGATGGCCTGGGTTTATTCTCTGTTTATTCCTCTGTTTATTTTGTCTTTTTTTTTTTTTTTTTTGCGGGTCTGGGGATGGATCCCAGGGGCATTTGACCTCTGAGCTACACCCCCTGCCCAATTTTTTATTCTTTATTTTGAAACAGGGTCTCACGGAGTTGCAGAGGGCCTCACTAAGTATCTGAGGCTGTCCACAAACCGCGATCCTCCGGTCTCAGCCTCCCAAATGCTGGGATGACGAGTGTGCGCCTCCACGTCCGGCTATTTTGTAATTTTTAAAAGTATTTTCTTAATATACTAACTGCATGGAGCAATGCTATAATTTTTCTTCCACCATCAAACATAATTTAGAAAATGCAAAAGGGAAAGTTTATTGTATTTGCTCACTTTCTTATTAGTGTATTTTTTTCCTTCTTAACGGTCCTAAGGTTTTAACTTTTAATATTTTTTCCTGTTTAGAGAACTTCTTTTGGTTATTCTTTTAGAGTAAAACAATTTCTCTTAGTTTCCCTTCATCTTAGAATATTTTGATTTCTCCCTTTCTGATAGATATTTTTGATGGAAATAGAATTCTAGATTTACATTTTTTCCTTTTTGTTCATTTTGGATAACTTCTATTGTTTAATTTTTAATTTCATTGATTATTTCTTCTGTTTCTTTCATTATAGTTTTGAATCTCTGACACCAGTTGGGGATGTTGGGATGTCATTACCACCTGATGTTGGTACAACTCTGGGCTTCCCATTGCCCACAGATGGCCTGGGTGAGAGGTAGCTGCCACTTCTTTCGTGATATTTGGCTATAGTTGAACAGTACTGTGTCAACGCTCCATGCCTCACTTGTCTGTGTCTCTCCTGGTCCTTTGGCCAGGGAAAGCAGACTTCTAGTGGAGTTATTTTCTCTGCACTCATTGGTGTTTCAAGATGCTCTGTTTTCCAGCTTCAAGTCTTGATTACATGAGGTAAACTGAAAACCCAGGGAACGCATTGCTTTGTCTTTTCTTAGGTCCTTTGTTGATCTGCTTCCTCGATCCATTTCCCAGTGTCTTCCTACGTGCATTTTACATGTAACACAGGATGTTTTTAGTTGCATTTTCTGTGACTTTTATTGTTTAATTTTTAATTTCACTGATTATTTCTTCTGTTCCTTTCATTCTAGTTTTGAATCTATCCATTGAAAGTTTTAATTTGGTTATTGCATTTTTTACTTCTAAAATATGTATTTGGTTATTTCTTATGTCTTCTATTCCTTTATGGAAGAATTTAAATTTGTTTAAACATATTTTAAATTTGTTTAAGGATAGGGATGGGGAAGTAGGAGGGATATGAAGGAAGCAGAGGTCCTCAGTACTTCTTTGATAGATAGAACACTGAGTCTCAGAGAGATTAATGATGACCTAATGTAGAACAGCTATTTTCATACCCAAGATAGACTAAATATCCAGTATTCCATTCCTTCTGTTGTTATCATTTGTTAGTTTTTACTTTCCTGTACCACCTAAATTCTCATCCAATAAATTCAGGTGATACTGATAATATTCCTCAAACTCAAAAAAAAATTTTTTTTTTTATTCTTGGGATTGAACCCAGGGGCATTCTACCTCTGAGCTACACATTTTTTAAATTTTTTGTTTTGAAACAGAGTCTCCATAAGGACTGGGATGACAAGCATGCACTACCATGCCCACCTAAAAGTCAGAATTTTAAAAAGAGCAACTAATGATTTAACACAACAGCAAATCCCCTCTTACTAAAAATAACAATTACCAGCCAGGTGTGGTAGTGCACACTTGTAGTCCCAGCATTTGGAAAGCAGAGACAGGAGGATTGCAGTTGGTGGACAACCTCAGCTACTTAGTGAGGCCCTTTGCAACTCGGTGAGACCCAGTTTCAAAATAAAGAATAAAAAATAGGAATGGGGGTGTAGCTCAGAGGCACATGCCCCTGGGTTCCATCCCCAGTACCACAAAAACAAAACAAAACAACAAAAAAAAAACCTGTCTTACCACCAAGTATACTATTCATTCAAAAAGACAAGACATTTGAGAATAAACCCAAAATGTTGTGACAGAAAATAAACTTGTTAAACTTGATTTTAGATTCATGCCTTTAAAGCATTTTCAAGTTGCTGTTTCCATAATCTAGCCATTCATTGTTGTTACCTTTTTCATACTACTGGTTTCACTGAACTTCTAGAAAATGCCATTTTAATCCCTCCTTTTATTTTGTTACCTTTTCTCAGCACCCTATTTCTGATACTTTCTTAGCAAGATGGAGAAATTAGGTCTTTTGATATTTGGACATTTTATGGAGTGAGGTCATTCAAGAAGAAAATAGTGCTTTCTCTTTTTTCAAGGTAGGGAGGACCCCTTCACCCACAGGACTGTTGGTCCATACAAGTATAATTACTGTTGTAAATATTTCTGGCATTTAAATGAAAATGATCAGGACCCATATTGGCTTTTTAGAAAACTGTCAAGAAGAGCACGTAATAGTGGCCATCACCAAGTTAATTCATAAGTAAGCTTTCTGAAGAAAATGTCCACTTGGGGAAAACTGCCCTAGCTGGGCAGCTCGAACAACCCTGCTTTCTCCTTGACTTAGAATTTCTACTTTGCCTATCTGTCTTCCCTTTACCATAGCAGTTGAGTTTCTCAAGTTTATCTGTAAAAGCTGGAGAAAGCATAGGTTTGGTTCTGGATCTCTGTTCATATTCTCGATGTGATCAAATCTATTCTGCTTGCTTTATAGTTTCCAGTGTGACACTGATGACTTTCCACGTTTATATCTTCAGTCTTGATGTCTTCCTTGAACTCTGTTCTTAAAGATGCAAATTTCTACCCCTCACCCATCATAGCTTAGCCATTAGCAGGTCCTATCAGTCCTCCCATAAAGCTCAGTTGAATTTACCTTATCCCTATTTGACTACTATGACATAGTCAAATCCCACTAGTCTTTGGCTTGAACAACTTTAATTTTAATTTTTTAATTTTTTATTTTTTGGTGGTACTGGGGGTGGAACCCAGAGGCTTTCTACCTCTGGGCTATACTCCCAGACCTTTTTTATATTCTATTTGGAAACAGGGTCTCACTAAGTTACTGAAAGCCTCACTAAGTAGCTGAGGCTGGCTTTGAACCCGTGCGATCCTCCTGTCTCAGCCTCCCAATCGCGGGGATTACAAGCGTGCGCCACCACGCCTGGCTGAACAACTTTAATTTAAAAAAAAAATCTCCTGACTTCTCTATTCTTCTGTATCTATAATCAGTTCTTCATTGGCAACCATAGTGGTCTTTAAGAGCCAGATATCACTTCCTTGTCTATTGTATTTAGAGTAAAATACAATATAAAAATACTGTGCTTTGAGACGAAGTGGAGTAAGCCCCTGCCTGCTTCTCCTAGTCCCTCTTTACCTCCTCAGCCAGTATTTCCTCGCCACATGGGACTTATATTTTCTTAATGTTTACATCAGCCTTAGAGCGTTCGCACTAGGACTTCTCCTGGACCAAAAAGCCACCACACCATTCCTCACAAGGCTGGCTCTGCTTTGTCAGTGGAAGCCTCAGCTTAATTTGCACTTCCTCATCGGATGGTTAGCTTATGTGTCTATTTGCCCAGGTGATAGTACTCCTTTTTCCAGTCAAACACGATGACAAGTGTTACTGTTGAAGAGGTATTTTGTATATGTAGTTGACATTTACAACATCTGGCTTTAAACAACCCCAACATTTTTCATTGCCCTCAATAAATATGAGTAGACTTTGTCTAATCAATTGAAAGACTTAGAGAACAAAACTAGAGTTACCTCGAGGAAGAAGAAACTGGATCTCAAGACCAGAGCATCTGTTTTTGCCTGAAAGCTCCAGCCTGTTGGTCTGCTCTGTGGATCTTGTACTTGATCTTCTCCATAATCAAATCTGCCAGTTCCTTGAAATAAATCTGCATATGTATATGCAGATTTATGTGCATATACACACGGACATGCATATAGGTATATATTTATATATTTATCTGTAGAATAGAAAGCTGCATATCGTCCTTGGTCTTTTTTCTGGAGAGCCCTGACTGATGCATCTGGTGATGGATCATCTTTCTTCCCTGTGTAGTTTGGTTTTTGAATGTTCCCCCAAAGGCCCATGTGTTAGAGATTCAGGAAACAAGATAGGAATATACAGAATTCTTGAAAAGGAGAGTCTTCGTCTCACTGTTTTCCTAATCCTTGCCTTCAACTCCTCACCCTTTAACCTGGACGTAGGATCAATATTTATCCTATACACACCCGTGTAGCCATACTGGTTGTTAAGTTCTTTTAAATCTCGGTGATGGATATAAGATAATCATTGTACTGTTATTTCCATTTTGGTATATATTTGGGGCACAGAATTTTGACAATTCTACAGAATGAGTTTTTCTTAAATTATTTATTGGTGCTTTATGTTCTAGGCCATTACAAATGTTTTCTTTTTCAATCTTAAGCCTGTGAAGTAAGGACTTTTAGTGTCCCCATTATAGAAATGATGACAGTAAAACACAGAAATATGAAGTTACTTGGCCATGAATGTAGATCTGGTATAACCTGTTGCCACTGCCTATTAGTTGTTTATCAATTGCAATAATGTGTGTGTGTGTGCGTGTGTGTGTGTGTGTGTGTGTGTGTGTGTGTGTAAGAATAATTTCTTATTCATTTTAGTACCTCCAGCATAAATCCCAGAGCTTGGTACAAAATAGTGTGCGATCAGCAATCGGAATGGTCATATTTATTAATAAAATGGAAGTACAGTGTGACTTAATAGACTGAAGACAATTTTTATGGGTGAGATTGGAAAAGTCACAGGGCGTGTTCTAGACTTTGCCAAGGGGCAGAAAGAGCCAAGTCCCGTTGACTTGAGTAAGACTTATGTTTTAGGGCTCCCTTTAGGTCACACTTGAGCTCTGTACAGGTGACATTCACTTGGGAGATCATTTGTAGGACTGAGCTGGACTGCCACCTACGCGTGGGCGCTGGCGTTCACATTCCCCCTTGATGCCTCGGTTCCAGCCCTTTGCTTGTCTTCTTTAGAGCTCCTACTACAGCTTGCAATGTTTTATTTACTTAAATTCTTTTTTTTTTTTTTTTTTTGGTGGTACTGGGGTTCCTGGAAGCCCTTCTACCTCCGGGCTACACTCCCAGACCTATTTTTACATTTTTATTTGGAAACAGGGTCACTTAAGCTGCACTGCTCAGCTGGCTTCGAACCTGCGTGATCCTCCTGTCTCTGTCTCCCAGGCGTGGGGATTACAAGCGTGCGCCACCATGCCCGGCTACTTAAATTCTTCTCCACTTAGAATGTGACCTCCACAAGGCAGGAACCATGTCTGCCTTATTTTCTAGTCTTTCCCCATCCATAACAGTGGTTAACACACAGTATGTGCTCGAGAATATTTGTTTGGCGAATAGATGAACGAGGCTCAGCCCTCGTGCCACCTCCCTGGGGTTTATTAAGAGTTTAACAGAGTCCTGCATCTGCACAATGCATTAAGTGTATCTGGGGAAGGAAAATGGTCCACACACTTAGTAGAGAGACATTAGTGCTCCGGGGGGTGGGGTGGGTTTCATGGTGTTATTTGTTCAACGCAGGGTTTGGCTACATTTACATCAAAGGTTCTTTTTTTGGAGGTAGAGTGGGGGTGTCTAACATAAGAACCTTATTATAATTATAGTCATGTTTCTCTGGGAAAATGTGTTCTGAGTTTTAAACCACAGACTTTAAACAGGGCATTTTAAAACAGCTAATTTGTACGTTAGGGCCTTTCACTATACAATATTAATCTTCCATTAGGAACTCAAATATTATTCACATGTTAGGCATTGCTGGAAATTGGAGACACAGAATAAAAGCTACAGCTCCCTCCCTGAAGGAGTTCACAGTCTAAGGAGTCTAAGGCTAAGAAGGGTTTAGATTGCCCGTACCTTCTCTGAAAAATTGAAGAGATTATTTCTCACCCACAACTCCATGTAATTCCATTGTGGGGGAGAAAAATCATAAAAGGCAATTTGAAGTTATTCTTGTGTGTGGTATACACAATGCATTGGAAAATCAGGGTGTCATTTTAAAAAATTAAAAAAATAATTCCCCCCTCTGCTGTCTGTATTATTTACTTAGGTGTTCTGCATCCTTCACAGTCCATGGTTTGATGAAATTCTTGGCACACGCGACCTTGTGCTACAGTTAGTGGTTTACATGTCTGCCTTCCCCAGTAGACTATACATTACTGTGCTCTGGATAACAGCTCACAGATCTCCGTGCTCCTCCGTCCCACACACTGTCTGCTTGCCCATGGCAGACTTTCAGTTATCATTTATTAAAACATAAGGGTATCCTTTTTTCCTCCAAGGTATCTTTTGCACACTTTATAATTCTTGTCACCGTTATTGTGAAGGGGAAAAAAATTATGTCCTCTGTGTTCTCTGGCTGTCATTGAAGAGAGCAGTTGTCATCCAAACAGAAGACGTTCTCTTGTCTTTCCTTTGAGAATCTATTGATAATTCCACTTGTAATTATGGCAAAAAAGAGCTGCATATCATTTGGGGCCAGAGATAATTTCTTTCTTTCTTTCTTTTTTTTTTTTTTGGTGGTACTGGGGTTCCTGGAAGCCCTTCTACCTCCGGGCTACACTCCCAGACCTATTTTATATTTTTGAAACAGGGTCTCTTACGCCAGCGCGGCTGGCTTTGAACCTGCATGATCCTCCTGTCTCCGCCTCCCAAGCGCAGGGATTACAAGCGTGCGCCACCACGCCCGGCTTTATTATTATTATTATTATTATTTTTTAGGATGGGATAGGAATATAAACCAAGGGGCTAAATTTTAGAAACGAGAGTGGATACCGATCCTTTTAACATTTTTATCACTCAAGGAAATGTTAATAAGTTGGGAAGTGGAATAGTTTTGTCGATTTGTTTTGTGGAATTTCTATAGCCTTGATTTTCTTTAAGCTTAGAGGTAGGTGTGCGTGATTGATTCCATAGTTGGCTGGAGAGCCACTTTTGGTCCTAAAGGCTCTGTTATGAACTATTTCTGTTTCCCCTACCAAAAATCGATATGACGAAGCCCTGAGCTCTGGTGTGATGGTATTTGGAGACAATTAAGTTTAGATGAGTTTGTGAGGATAGGGCCCACATGATGGGATTAGAAGAGACTGAAGAACTTGTTCTCTCTCTACCGTGTGAGTTTACGGCAAATAGGTGTCTGAAAACTAAGAGGCGGGCTCTCAGCAGAACCTAATGTTGGACCCCGATCTCAGCCTTCTCAGCCTCCCAAAGCACGTGAAACAAATGTCTATTGTGTATTCCACTCAGACTATGATGTTTTGGTATAACAGAGTGAGCTAAGAGTCTCTGTGCGCTGACTAACTGGACGCTAATTCTGGGGTAGGCAGTATTTCCCTCATGGTGACAGTCTCTGTATCATATCCTACGGCCGCAATAACAAACTTCTACATTAGTAGTACTACTACTGCCCCGTAATCAGTGGCTTAAAGCAGCGGTCATCCATTTAACTCAGGAGTCTACAGGCCAGAGATGGTTTGTCTTGGCAATTCTGAGAATCTCAGCTAGTTCCATTCACACGTGTGGTGGTGATCTGATGGTAACTGGGCCGCCTGACTCCCAAGCTGCAGCAGGCTGACTCGGTCACATTCCCGAGGCAAGAGCAGAAACACAGGGTACTTTTTCAAGTCACTGATTATGTCACGTCTGCTAACATCTCATTAGCTAAACCAAGTCGCGTGGTGAACATGGCAAAGTGGCATTGAGACCGAGGAGGGGGAGACCTGGGGCCGTCGGTGTAGTCAATCTGCCAAACTCCTCTCGGTCACCATCACAGCCCACACAACAAGCCAGTCAGTACCCTGGCTGGATTCTACATGGAGACCATTTTCTGTGGTCCACCTGGAAATCCCGGGTAACGTGGTAGGGTGCTGAAACCACGAGACTTGAGTTGAAATTCAGATTTCCTCATATCTTTGTGCCTTTGGTCAGCTCACTCTGCCTCCACAAATCCCTCTAAGAACACGATGGAAGAAGAAGGAGGAATTAATTCCCTTGGCTTCCTGCCTCTCTGCTTGTGCTGGGGACACTGGTCTTCTTTCTTTGGAATGAGGTAAACATACACTATTGGCTCTCCTACCTCTCAGGCTTTTTGGACTCAGACCGGAATTAAACCTCCAGCTTTCTTCTTAAATCTCCAGTTTGCAGATGGAAAAATGAAAGGTATCTCAGTCTTCATAATCATGTGAGTCAATTACTCATGATAAATCACTTCATAAATATGTATATACCACTGGGTTGTGGTGGCGAATGCTTGAAATCCCAGCATTTGGGAGGTTGAGACTGGAGGAATGCAGTGGGTGGACAACCTCAGCTACTTAGCGAGGCCCTCCACAACGTAGTGAGACCCTGTTTCAAAATAAAGAATAAAAATTAGGGCAGAGAGTGTAGCTCAGAGGTCGAATGCCCCTGGGTTCCATCCCCAGACCTGCCAAAAAAAAGCGTATATACCTATGTACGTGTGTGTGTGTGTGTGTGTGTGTGTGTGTGTGTGTATGTTATGCTTCTCAGGAAAATCTTGACTAATACAGATGCTGAGACGAGGAGTGGTTCTAGAAAAACAAATTTGTAAAGATGACTTTAAAAAAATTGGTTCTGAGGTTTCTGGAATTGGCTCTCCAATCTGATTAGATTTAAAGATGGCATTGAGGGTTTTCAGTACAAAGAGGGCAGTGATAGTGTACAGCATAAACTTTTTACAAAGCTCTGCAAAGAATCTGCGGTGGATATTTCTTTTTTTTTTTTTTTTTTTTTTTTTTTTTTTTTTTAATTTTATTTTATTGGTGCACTGTATTCATACATCATAGTGGGATACAAACTTTTGTAGACATACATGCACACATCGCCCAGTCAGCCCCCAGCCGATCCCCACCCCATTCCCTCCCCATCCCTCCTTCCCATGCTTGGCTTAGTGGTTGACATCTAGTATTATAGCAATTGATCCAAAATTAAAAATGATAATCTCACATAACAGTTTCATTTGTCTGATACCAAGCTTTTGATGATTTAAAGATAACATTTCAATATTTCTTTTTGCTTTCTTTCTTACCAGAGCATATTTTTTTCTGTTTTTTTTTAGGTGAAACTATCATATATTTATATATTTATTTTTCAGAAAAAAATCTATCCTAATATGGAATATGAATTCTAGATACCCAAAACGATCTTGAAAAAGAACAAAGCTAGCAGATATATATTTTCTGATTTCAAACCATATAAAGCTACAATAATTGAAACAGTGTAGTACTGTTCTAAAGGCAGATATATAGACCATTGGAGTTAAATACAAGCCTAGAGCTAAATTCTTCCCTATATTGTCAAGTTATTTTTGACAAGGTTTCCACGAACATTTGGTGGTGGAAATAATAATCTTTTAACTAAATATTGTTGAAAAATAATAAGTACATGGAAAAGAATAAAATTGGACCCTTACCTAATCCCACATATAAGTATTAACTCAAAATAGATAAAAGACCTAAATATAAATCTTAAGACTATAAACTTTTAGAAGAAAATCTGGGTCATAAAACCTCACAACACTGAAATTGGCAGTGATTTCTTGGATATGATTTCAATGGCACAGGCAACAGAAGAATATACAAACTCCCTAAAAAATAAAAGAAAATATTGTATATCCAAAGACAATGTAAACAGAGTTAAAAGTTACTAATAGAATTGGATAAAATATTTCCAAATGCTATATCTGAAGGTATATTAATATTCCAACTAGAAATCCTAAAAATTAACAACAATAAAGGCAAACAATACCATTTAGAGATAGGTAAAAGACTAACATAAATAATGAATCTCCACAGATAACCAATCTTAGTTGTCTGTTGGATGGAAACTCTTGTTTCTCTGGTTCTGGTGAGTGTTACCTATTTCTTCTTTGTAGTTAATCTCTTTGAGTATTTTCTCTAGCGCTGGTTTTGAAGACATAAATTCCTTCAGTTTCTGTTTGTCATGGAAGCTTCTTATTTCTCCATCTAATTTGATAGAAAGTTTTGCTGGGTAGGAAATTTTTGGCTGGAAGTTGTTTTCTTTCAGAGTTTGGAATATGTTACTCCAAGCCCTTCTGGCTCTCATGACTTGGTTTGGGAAGTCTGGAGTGATTCTAATTGGTTTGCCTCTGAATGTCACTTGGCCCTTTGTTTTTGTTGCCTTTAAGATTCTCTGCTTGGCTTCCACATTGGTCATTTTGACAATTATGTGGCGTGGGGATCCTCTTCTCCGATCCTGTCTAAAGGGAGTTCTATATGTTTCCTGGATCTGTGTATCAACCTCTTGCTCTATATTTGGAAAATTTTCTGCTATTACTTCCTTGAAGAGATTGTTGATCCCTTTGGTATCACTTTCTTTTCCCTCCTCTATTCCAATTATTCTTAGGTTAGCTCTCTTAAGATGGGCCCATATTTCTTCAATGTCAGATTCCTACTGTCGGATATTTTTTTCTAGATTAGAAACTATGCGTTCATTTTTGGAATGATCATCTTCTAAGAGCGAGATTCTGTTCTCCATGTGTTCTAATCGGTTGTTTGTGCTTTGAATTGAGGCCTTTACTTCATTAATTGCATCCTTTATCTCTTTTTGGCTCTCTCTGAGTTCTTTTCGAAGCACCTCTATTATTTCTACAGTTATTTTCCTGATTTGATCTTCTAGAAATCTCTGATTTTCTGTTTTATCGGGTTCTGATGTTGTGGGGTTGTGTGCATTCATTACTCCAGTGTTATTCCTCTTTCCCATGATTTCGGAGGTTTGTGCCTTCTCTGGGTTCTTCCCTTGGGTCACTATGGCTTCACTTAAGGTGCTCTGGATCTCGAGTCTGTATTATCTCAGACCCCACTACTCCTTTACTGGGTTGTATCACAGAGTCTCCGACCCAGGGAGTCGATAGAGGCTGCTTTAAACTATGGGGGGTGCCAGGTTGCACGTTCTCCTATGGTGTGATATCTCTGCCACCACCACTCCCTCACTGGGTCAAGTCCCAGGAGGTACAGTACTGGGATTTCTCCTCTGTGGCCCGCAATTTGACTCACTGTTCTTGAGTACGCAGATGTAGCTGTACTGGACTCGGTGAATTCACTGCTGCTGCCGCCGCCGGTGGCAATATGGCGCCGCTGCCACGCCCTCGGCCATGAAGCTGGTGTATTTTTCCTTCTCTGGTTTTGATTTCCACTCTGAATCCCTGCAGCGTGTGCTGAGCTCAGCCACTGGGAGCTTTAAATGCTGTCTGCGCCGAAAGATCCCGCCTGGCTGTTTCTCAGCGGCTCACCTCGGCTTGCTGTAGCCGTCCGTTGAGTTCGCTGCTGCCGCCAGCAGTATGGCGCTGCTGCCGCGTCCTCGGGCGCTTGTGTCTCCTCTGTGGCCCTGAGCTCTGTTCTCAGTCCGCTTTCTCTCTGGAGCCTGGTGGTTTTTTTGTTTTTCTGGTGATAGTGTTTTCTGGCTATGAAAGGCGCTGGTTTTGTGGTAATGGAAATTGGTTGTTAGCGGGGCTCTTAAGCCCCGCTTTTCTCGGTCGCCATCTTCCCGGAAGTCCCTCTGCGGTGGATATTTCTAATCAACCACTTAAGAGAGGCAAGGAGCTAGGTGACGCTGTCTATTGTGTTCTCAAACGCTTTTGGAAAACTAAGGAATATAACAATGTTGATTGGCTGCTCCTAATATTTTTGGACAATATGGTGAAGAAAGAAAAAAAGATGAGCCCGGGGATTGAAATCTTTTAAAATGTTAACTGTTGTAGAACATTTTGGGGGCTCAAATTTGATGAGTAGAATATGTAGTGTCTGACATACTATCAACTCAGTATTTTCCTTATGCCAAAGATTGGATATAGAATGTCTGCTTTTGTCTTTTACTTGTAAGAAGAAAATATCCTCACTGTAACCAAATGAATGACACAGCCATATATAATATTGAGGTCTGTATATATCATATTGAGAACGTGTGTGAAGGAGAGCTTAGAAACAGCAGTAAGTTTGTATCATAGAGCCTCCAATATTATTATCATTCTAACCCCTGAAGAAACAAAATTATTTATTCATTAAAGTTTTTTCTAATTTAATGTTTAAAACTCCTTTCCCTGTTTATACGATCTCAATTTAATTCACCGCAGCCGAGTTGTGTGGTGATTCTCACTCGTACTTCAAGGTTCTAATTAAGGACCCAGATGTCAGAGTCTTTTCCCTACATAGGCAGGGCTTGAGACTAATCATTAGAGAACGTTAAACTTCATTAATTGCCCAAACACGTAAGAGGCTGCATAAAGAACAAGTGTGTTGCATAAGTAAAGACATTTTCCCCGGTAATTTGCATCAGGTTCATTTAGGACAAATAATCAGGGATGGCTTTTTGATATTTCATTTTAATTTTAGTGAAAGTGCGGTAAATAGGACCATTAAAAACATTTGGCAATACAGCTTAGAGATGAACACGATTGATCAGGTTCCTTAATGTAGTCTCATTCGGGTAATTTTTAACCTGAAAGCAATGTCTAAATCAAAGCTGTTTTTTTTTTACTAATATTGCAAAGTCCATGTGGGACTTGTCTCAGCGGCTGCCCTTCCTGTCTGTCCCCTCTCTGATGTGCTTGTGAGGCCAATAATCAGGAGGTGGGAGAAAAAGGGAAGGCTAAGCATTACTACTGTCACTTAAAATTTGCTGTGAAACACAACGTTAATGTTATAGATAAAGCCAGTTTATCATCAAGTGTTTCAGGTTAAATAGTCTGAGACGCGAGGAATGAACTCTTTTTATTGCCTTCTCAATCCCATTTAAAGATTTCTTGATGTCCCTCCCCATTTCTCTGAGATGCTGGATAGAAATTTGGGCTTATATTGCTATCTGGTATTTATTTAAAATTTAAATTTTTGTTCGTCGTAAGTTTTAAAAATTAGTTTTAATTTTTAAAGACTGCCACATTAAAATATATTTTGATTACTGAGTTTCTAAGCTACTCTTTAAATTTAGCCCTTGAGTTAGACCCTTCATGCACTTATTGTTCGTTCTGGTCCTGAACAGACTTACAAATTAGAACAATACGATGTGAACTTCTGTACCCACTAGTCACTACCATTATAGCTTTTCAGAGAGAGAGTTGTGATCTAGAAAGTGGTATCTGAGCAAGGGAATTGCAGTAGTTAGCTGTCACTCCAATACAAAACACTCTCAAACTTATTAGCTTAAAAATTATAGGTAGCTCACAATTCTGTGGGTTAGCAATTGAGATTGTGCTCAGCCGAGTGGTTAATCCTGGTCTCTGCTTTGAGGCCTCATTTGTCTTTTTTATTATCAACATTCACATTTTTGAAATACTTTTATTGGTACATTGTGATTAGACATCTTTGTGAGGTTTAAGGTGACGCATGAATACACACACACAGCACTTACGTAGTTCCCTCCATAGCCCACTCCCCTCCCCTCCTGTCTCCTCATACTTGTTTGTGAGATTGGCAGTGAGAGCTTCACGTATGGACATAACCTTATTTTAACTGTTCCCTTCCTCGAGCCTCTATTTTCCCCTCCCGACCCCTCATTTGTCTTTGCTGATCTTGGCTAAAAGGTTGGGACTGAGATAAAAACAGATGAATTGAACTTTAACTTATAGGCAGTGTGTTATAGTTACATATAAAATGTCCCCTTGGCCGGGCGTGGTGGCGCACGCTTGTCATCCCCACGCTTGGGAGGCTGAGACAGGAGGATCGCGCAGGTTCAAGCCAGCCTCAGCTGGCTTAAGAGACCCTGTTTCCAAATAAAATATAAAATAGGTCTGGGAGTATAGCCCGGAGGTAGAAGGCCTTTGGGTTCCATCCCCAGTACCACGAAAAAAAAAAAAGTTCCCTTAATTTTATTAATTACCAAATTATTTTTCATAAAATTTATTATTAATAATAAAATTAAAATTTAGTAATCATTTATTGATGTTTGGCGCTGATGTAATTGAGTTGTGAGAGTTGTGATTCCATAAGTGGATAAACCCATTGGAATGGATTTACCTGGGTGGTACTGGGTAGGGTGTGGCTGGAGGTGGTCCCTGGGTGCGCAGTCTTGGGGATGACATATAGTTCCTCCTCCCTGTGCTCTCTTTCTTGCTTCCAGCCACCATGATGTGAGGAGCACAGCCCATGCCTCTTCCTCACTCCATCTCCCACCGACATGTCCTGAGATCCTCGGTCCCCAGCCTCACATGGGCTGAACCCCAAACCATAAGAAAATAAATCCTCTTTCCTCTAAGTTACATGGTCTAGTCTTTAGATTATAGCTGCAATAATTCTGACCAGTTCTCAGTGGAACTCAAAAATACTCTTGTATGGGGTAATGATAATAGTAGTATTATGTTTAGGCTTCTATTTGGAGAGTTCACACTGAGTGCAGAAGGAGGGTGTAGGTGAAGTTCTGGGCTGCTCTGTCAGTCCTGTGACTGTACTCTATTGATAGGGGCGTCCATGGGATCCAGGGTGACACTGGCACTTAGTGGTCAGGTTTCTTTAGTGTCTTTCAATCTGAAACAGCTCCTCAGTGTTCCTGTAATTGTTCTGATGTTGGCAATAAAACAACAACAACAACAACAACAACAACAACAACAACAACAGCAAACAAAGAACAAGCCAGAGCCAGGAGTGGTGCTTGTAATCTCAGGACAGGATTGTAGGGTCCAGGCCAGCTTCAGCTACTTAATGAGACTCTGTTTCAAAACAGAGCATAAACAATTGGACTGAGAGTGTAACTCAGAGGTAGAATGCCCCTGGGTTCAATTTCTAGTGCCCCCCCCTCCCCACACACAAAGAACAAGCAAGTTCTCTCTTACAATGTTTGTGAACTTGAATTTGCCCAGTATAAATAATGCTTCAAATTAACATTTACATGTATAGCTTTGGGTGCATACATGTGCGACTCTGCTTTGCTTCGTACCTAGGAATGGAAATGCCCGGTCAAAAAGCATGTTATGCTTAGTTTAGCAGATAACACAAACTCTTTCCACATGCTGAAGCAATCCACAATCCCCTCTTGCAGTGTGTGAGAGTTCCAGCAGCTCCACATCTGTGCTGATGCTTTGGTATTAATACATTTTTAGTTTTGGACATTCTGATAGAGGTATAGGATTTAATTTATATTAAGGACTAATGATTTGAACATTTTTATATCTTTATAGAAGATTTGGACATCTTTATATATGAAATATCTTTTTAATGATGTGTTCATTTATTCTTATGGAATTTGTAGGAGTTCCTCATAGATTCTTGATACAGGTCCTTATATACGGTATAATACTCCTTCCATGTTATGGGTTACTTTTTTTTGTGGTACAGGGGATGGAACCCAGGGGCATTCTACCTCTAAGCTATACCTCCAGCCTGATACTTTATTTTGAAACAGGGTCTCACTGAGTTGTAAAGGGCCTCACTAAGTAGCTGAGGCTGTCTGCGAACTGCGATCCGCCTGTCTTAGCCTCCCAAAGCTGGGGTTACAAACATGCGCCACCACACCTGGCATGGGTTACTTTTTCACTCTCTTAATGGTCCACTTGATAAACAGAAATTCTTAATTTTAATATAAGAGCATAACAAAATTTCTCTTTGTTTCAAAATTTTAATGATTCCTTTAGCAAGAACACTTAAAATGAGATTCACCGTATTAAAAGATTTTAAGTGTACTAGACAGCATTGCTATCTGTAGATTTAATGCTATGCGTCAGATCTCAGTAACTTATTCATATGGCATAAGTGAACTTTTATGCATGTTTTATAGCAACTCCTCATTTCCCTTTCTCTTCAGACCTTAGAAAGCACCAGTTTACTCAATGTTATTTACTTACTTACTTATTTATTTATTTGTACTGGGGATGGAACCCAGGGTCATTCTACCTCTGAGCTACACCCCTACCCCTATTTTTATTTTGAACAGGGTCTCACTAAGTTGCAGAGGCTGGTCGCGAACCTGTGATCCTCCCGTCTCAGCCTCCTGAATGCTGGGATGACAAGCGTGCGCCACCACACCTGGCTTCAATCCGACTGTTTTAGGTAAGGATTTCCACTTTTTTGTTAGGGCTGAGTAACATTCCATCCTATATACATACCACATTGTCTTTGGCCATTATCTACTGGTAGACCTAGGGATATTTTTTCTATCTTGGCTATCATGAATAGCACTTCAGTGAACAGGAGAAGGATAACATTTCTTTAAGGTCCTAATTTCGATTCTTTTGGAAAAGTGCACAGATGTGCAGTTGCAGGATCACATGTTTTTGTTTGTTTGTTTGTTTTGTCATTGTTTTTTCCTTTTTTGGAGGAATCTCCACAATGTTTTCTGTTGGCTGCATGATTTTTATATTCCTATAAGTAGTGGATAAGAGTTCCAGCTTCTTCGTATCCTCACAAATACTTATCTGTTTTGTTGTTGTTTTGATAATAGCCATCCTAACAGATGACATCATATGTTTTGATTTTTCATTCTTTTTTTTTGTTTTTGCAGTACTGGGGATGGAACCCAGGCCCATTCTACCTCCAAGCTTCACCCCCAGCCCTATTTCTTATTCTTTATTTTGAAACAAGGTCTCACTAAGTTGCGGAGGGCCTCACTATGAAACTGAGGCTGGCTGTAAACTCGTGATCCTCCTGTCTCATTGTTCTGTTGTTTAGTGAACTATCCTTTTGTTTACCATTCGTACGGAACATGTTTTTCTATCCCTTTGCTTTCAGCCTCTGTCTTTAAACCCAAAGTAAGTCTCTGGTAGACAGCATGTATTTGGATTTGTTTTTCATTTAGCCACTCTATATATTTTGATTAAGAAGTTTAATCCAATTATACTTCAGTAATTATTGATGGAAAATAATTTACTATTGCCATTTTGTCAACATTTTCTGCTTATTATGTAGTTCTTTTCTCCTTTGTCTCCCTTAGTGACTTACTTTGTGTTTTAGTGTTTGTTTTAATATTGATTTTTAAAATTCCTTTCTCATTTTCTTTTGTGTACTTTTACTGGTGTTTTCTTTGTGGTTACCATGAAGTTTCTATAAAATATATAATAAGTTATACTTTTGCCGGGCGTGGTGGCGCACGCTTGTAATCCCCGCGCTTGGGAGACGGAGACAGGAGGATCGCGTAGGTTCGAAGCCAGCCGCGTGCGTTGGCTTAGGAGACCCTGTTTCTTAATAAAAATATAAAATAGATCTGGGAGTGTAGCCCGGAGGTAGAAGGGCTTCCAGGAACCCCAGTACCACCACCAAAAAAAAAAGTTATACTTTTACTACTTTCCTTAACATTATGTTATTGATTTCATAGTTTACATTTATTTACATTGTGTACTATAAAGGCAGAAGAGTATCAATTTTCTAGGTCAAAGGCAATCAAGGAGAGTTAGCTAGCTAGATAGATAGAAAGAGAGAATATTCTCTCTCACTCAACCTCTTGTTCTATAGAGGTCTTTAGCAGATCGAATGGGGCCCACTCAATTACGGAAGACAGTCTACTTTTCTCAGCCCACTGATTTCAAATGCTAATATCATACAGAAATGCCTTCATAGACATCTACAGAATAGTGTGTGTGTGTGTGTGTGTGTGTGTGTGTGTGTGTGTGTGTGTGTTGGTGCTGGGGATTGATCCCAGGGATATTCTACCTCCAAGCTACACACGCTACACAAATATAGAATACTATATTTGTATTCTTTATTTTGAACAGCGTCTCACTGAGTTGCAGGGGACCTCACTAAGTAGCTGAGGCTGTCTGTGAACCTCGATCCTCCTGTCTCAGCCTCCCAAGTAGTGGAATTACAAGCATGCACCACCATGCCTGGCTGGGATAAGATGTACTGTTTTTAGATGTACTTTATCACAAAAAATCGCTTTTATTTCCAGTTTACTAAGAGCACATTTGTTAATAATATTGTTAAGTAGATACGTTGCTTTGCTTGCCTTTGAGACGATTATATGATTTTATTTTTCCTATTATATTATTCATTTTTAAAATGTTGCTCCAGCAATATTAAACATCACGTTTTACACTTCTGAAAAAAATCCTTATTATCATTTTTATATATTGCCTCAATTGTTTGATTTGTTCTTTTTATATCTGTGCATTTATGTTTATGAATAATGTTGACATTCACATTTTCTTTTTATAATGACTTTACTAAATTTTGTTAAATTTATGTGGACTTGAAATGAGTTGAGATGTATTTTTTCTCTGTTTTCTGGAAAAAGTCTGTGCAAACTTGCAGCATTCCCCCCTTAGCTATTAATTTAAATTGGTCATAAATTATGAGATATAAATTAAATCAATATATAATCATATATTAACTATATAATACTATCTGACATACAGTAATCTATTATGTATTACAACATCCAATTAAGGCATCATAATTATGACATAATTAAATATTATATCTTAGTGATATATATAATTAACAGGTAATTATATATTAATTTGAACTAACTTCCAAGAGTATCTTTTTTGTGGAAAGGTTTAAAACTCCTAAACTTCCTTGTTTATCTGGGTAAAATGTCTTTGCCCTAGGTGTTGATGTCCTTTGTCATTATGTCAAATTTATTGCCATAAGTTGTTGTAAATCTCACTTTATTATATTTTTAATATTTTCAGAATGTATTATAGTGTTGCTGTTTTTATTACTAGTATTATTTGTACATTATTTCTATTTTTGTCTTAATTCAAACCTACCTCTCTTAATCATAGCTTTGAGATAACATCAACATGCCATGAAATTCGCATGCCATGAAATTGTAAAATACACAATTCAGTGTTGCTTAGCCAGAGTTGTGCAGCCATCAACACCGTCTAGCTTTAGAATATTTTTTATTACTCCCAAAGAAGCTGTACCTAGTAGAACGAGTAGAACGGGGTAGTCCACCTCTACTCCCACCTCAATATCCCCCCACCACCATTTTGTCCCTATGAATTTAGTTATTCTGGGCAATTCGTATGAGTGAAATAATGAAAAACGTGGCCTGTTGCGCCTAGAGTCTTTCAGTTAACATCATATTTTCACGATATATCCACACGGTTGCAGTATCTGCAGTTGTTTAGTTTTTATTGTGAAATAATAGTCCATTATGCAGATGCTGCACATCTTGTGTTTCCTTTCTTCAGCCGATATATACACATATATCAATATATTTATATCAGTCAATATATATAGCAATATAATTATTTACATTATTTATTTTATTGATGCACATTAACATCTATTTATTTATTTACCATTATGCTAAGGACATTTATACACAAAGTTGTGTGTTTATGTATTATCTAAGCCGGGATTGGTGTTGCATGTTTGTAATCCCAGCGTTTGAGAGGCTGAGACAGGCGGACCGAAGTTTGTGGACAGCCTCAGCTAATACTTAGTGAGGCTCTCTGCAACTCAGTGAGACCCTGTTTCAAAAATAATGAATACAAAATAGGGCTGGGAGTATAGCTTGGAGGTAGGTACAATGTCCCTGGGTTCAATCCTCAGTATTGCAAAAAAAATAAAATAAAATTGTGTTTGCTGGGCATGGTGGTACACATTTGTAATCCCAGTCCTTGGGAGGCTAAGACGGGAGGATGATGGGTTTGAGGACAGCCTCAGCGAGTAGTGAGGCTCTCAGCAACCTAGTGAGACCCTGTTTCAAACTTAAAATAAAATAGGGTTGGGGAGTGTAGCTCAGAGGTAAAATGCCTCTGAGTTCAATCCTCAGTTGCACACCACAAAATGATCTTGTGTGTATACTTAGGAGTAGGATTGCTGGACGATATATAGATCTAGGCTTAACATTTTGAACTGTTTTTCGAAGCAGAGGCAGTTTTCCAATCCCATCAGTATTGTTTAAGGGTCCCAATTTCTTGTAGAATCTCATTATGGCTTTGTTTTGTACTTCCCCAGTAATTAGTGATGTTAAAAATTATTTTGTATGCATTTCGGCTAGCTTAACGTCTTCTTTGGGAGAAATCCCTTTTCCATTTTTAATTGGATTATTTGTCTTTTTATTATTGAGTTATGAAGGTTCCTTACACATTCTGGATACAAATCCCTTATCAGATATCTGATTTTTGAATAGTCTCCCTGGTTGTGTTGGTTATCTTTTCACTTTCTTAATGCTTTCTTTCGGAACACAAGCCCTTCTGATTGTAATAAAGTCTCACTGGTCTCAATTTTGTTATTTGTGATTTTGATATTATATCTATAAAGCTATTGCCTAAGACCGAGTCATGAATATTGGCACTTATGGGTTTTACTTTACAGTTTTAGCTTCTTTAGATTTCTGCTGCATTTTGAGTCTATTTTTTTTGTATATGGTGTGAGGGAGGGAGGAGTTCAAATTTATTCTTTTGTGTGTGGCCATCCAGGCGTCCCACCATCATTTGCTGAAAAGTTAAGCTGAAGAGGTTGTTATAATCTCTTAATATGATTGTGAATTTTTCTATTCCTTCTTAAAGTTCTATTACTCTTACACACACACACACACACACACACACACACACACACACACGGACGCACACACATACACAGAGGCACACACACACAATCAGAAATTTCTTAGTTATATATGCAGTTAAGATTTTTATTGCCCCTTTTATCACTGTGAAACTCTCCTCTGTATTTTTAAAACTTTGTCTACTTTGATATTATATAAGCACACTCATCTCATTTTAGCTAGAGGTAAGGTATGTTTATTTTGCATTCCGTTTTCTTGTAAAGCTTTAAAAAATCTTGTTCGAGTTATCTGCCGAGGCATGACAAACCATTCCAAAACACAGCAGCTGAAAACAGTTCCATGTTCTGAAGTCTCATGGTTCTGAGGGTTGATCTGGCTCGGTTCAGCAGGTCTCACTTAGAAAGGGGGTATTCGAATGGTTGGGGATCGGGTATGGGCTAATTGGACGATGTGTGCATGTATGTCCCCACAAGCCTTTTATCCCATTAAGATGTATGACTACAACACACCAATAAAAACATTAAAAAAGGGGGTATTCCAGGCAGGCGTGGTGACACACACTTGTAATCCCAGTACTTGGGAGGCTGAGACAGGAGGATCACACAGGTTCGAAGCCAGCCTCAGCAGCTTAGTGAGGCTCTCAGTAACTTAATATAAAATAGTTCTGGGAGTGTAGCCTGGAGGTAGAAAGCTCCTGGGTTCCATCCTCAGTACCACAAAAAGAAAAAAAAAAAAGAAGCTGGGCATGGTGGCACACTCCCAGCAATCGGGAGGCTGAGACTGGAGGATCGTGGTTTGCGGACAGCCTCAGCTACTTAGTGAGGCCCTCTGCAACTCAGTGAGACCCAATTTCAAAATAAAAAAAGAATAAAAATTAGGGCAGGGGATGTAGCTTGGAGGTAGAATGCCCCTGGGTTCCATCCCCAGACCTGCAAAAAAAAAAAAAAAAAAAAAAAAAAAAAGAAAGGGGGTATTCCTTACGCAGCTGCAGTCACATGATAACTTGTTCTGGTGTCTCATGGAAGCTTGATTTGGTTGGATGTCCAAAATATTGTTTCCTCTCCCTTGCTTGGCACGCCTGCTGGAATGACTCAAGTGTCCCTGTCTCCACCAGGCCTCTCCGCTCGGCTGCCTCAGGCTTCCTCAGAGCTTAGCGCACTAAGCTGACACCTGGTGGTCAGCTTTCCCTGGGTGCATGTTCCAAGAGACGATGGCAGAAACTATCTGCTTATAATCTGATAATGAAAATCACATTGTGTCAACCTGCCATGTCCTATCGGTCCAGAATGAGTTAGAGGCTGGTTCCTGTTCAAAAGAAAGGGAGCTACAAAGGAATATAAATACTGGGAGAGCTGATTTACTGGAAAATACTCTGAAAAGTGGTTATCATAATTTACTCTCTGGCCTGCAATGACTCCTATCTCTTCCACATGCAAAATACACCCATTCTCCAGCTCAGGGTCTCATCCCACTGTGGCATCAGGTCAGGCTTAACACTCAAGATTCATCCTCTAAATTAGGCTCAGGTACAAATGAGGCTTCCTAGCTTACCACTTGGGTACAATTCCTTTCGAACTATATTTTGGAAGGCTTGGTTATTTTAGGGTGTTTGGACTTCTTCCATGGTGACTCTGTTTCCCCAGCACTTTTTTCTAAAGCAGTATGGTGAATGGTACAAGGCTTCCTCTTGTCTGTTATTGGAAGTCACAAAGAAGCGTGTCCAGAGCTGGCCACATGTCCAGTCCACAGTCAAAGTGGTGAAGGACTGCAGGAGGACATGGCTACTGGGAGCAGGACTGCGTGGGGATATTGTGGTTACGACCAACCACACAAACTTAGGTTTCAGGCCATCATCATTTAATCTAGTTGTAGGCATATTTGGGGTTTTATTATTGCAGTTTACTATTTTTTTCTGTTTTATTTTTCCTGTATTCTTTTTTTCTTCTTTTATGTTGAATGGCTTTTATGATTCTCTCTTCCACTCAGGGTGGTTGCATTTGACTATTTCTGAGTGCTTACTTCTGACTTTATTGTACTTAGCTTCTTGAAAATAGTTTTCATGACTATAGAGTTTTAGGCTGTGATTTATTTTATTCTAAATGAAGCTACAAGCCCATTGCTGTCTGGTCTGCTAAGATGTCAGGAGTCAGTTGAATTGCTGACCCTTTGATGGTAGTCTTATTTGTCACTTTTAAGAATTTTTTTTCTGTTTTTTCCTCACTAATTTTAGTGTTATGTGTCTAGGTATGGGTTTCTTAAGTATTTATTCTGTTTGGTACTGATAAGCCCTTTAAATATGTGGCTTTGTGCTTTTGAAATTTTAGAAAATTACCGCCGATGTTTCCTCATATATAGATTCTGTCTCATTGCCTAGGTTCAAGAAATGTCCTATGATCAAATCATATTTCTTGAATATAGTTCTTCTCTAGGACTAGAAGTACATATGTGCTTATACGTGTGTGTGTGTATGTACAATGTGTGGTAAATACCTTTGTGTGTGGCACTGAACCCAGGGGCATTCTACTTCTGAGCTATACCCCCAGCCGTTATTTATTTATTTATTTATTTATTTATTTATTTATTTATTTATTTTAGTACTTGGTATTGAGCCCAGGGGTATTCCGTCTCTGAGCTACCCCCAACCCTATTTTATTTTTATTTTGAAACAGGGTCTATCTAGGTTGGTGGGAGTCTCACTACTTGCTGAGGCTGTCCTCAAACTTTCAGTCTTCCTGTCTCAACCTTCTAAGTGCTGGGATTACAGGCATATGCCACCAGCCTGACCTATTTTTTCTTTTGAAACAGGGTCTCACTAGGTTGCTGAAAGTCTCACTAAGTTGCTGAGGCTGTCTTCAAATCTGTGATCCTCCTGTCTCAGCCTCCCAAGTATTAGTATTACAGGCATGTGCCACCACACCCAGCTAGTAGATACCTTTAAAATTAGTATTCAGAGTGTTCTTATTTTTATTGGATATATAGATGCCCCCTAAATGTTACTATAGTTCCTTTAAATAGCTCTTTATTGATGACAATTTATATAAGCAATATCACCCTCTATTTCTTTTCGTTTATTGCACTTTTGATTCTCTCCTTTTTATTTTTTCCTTGGTAATTCACGCACAAATATTTTTTTGATTAAGCTTAAATGCAAAAGCCTAAAAACTCCCTCAAAATACTTCACCCTCTTCCTTGTTACTTTTGCAGATCCCTCTTTTGGAGGTTATTACAGTTGGTTATGATCTTTTGTTTGTAGCGTGATATATTTTTCTTCACAATGTGAACATTTTATCATCAAAGGTCATGCCTGAGTTATTTTTGGCTGCCAGTTGCCCACTGAGATTTTTGAAGCCAGTAAACATTCAATAAAGGCTGAATAAATAAATAAGTCTTCCCCTCGGAGATCTTCACGGTGCCTTTTTGTCCTCCATGTTCTGTGCATTAATTATGTCAATTACCTTAAGTATTCCATTGCTGATTGCTGCACCTACTCACAGGGCTCAACTCATTTCTACTCATGGAACAGTTTTATTAAGAGCACAGGATTCAGGACAATGATATCAGGAAACGGATTTTTTATATATTTTTAATGTATCTGGATTTCATGTCCGGATTTCTTTGTCCTTCTATTGCTGAGTCAAACACAACATGCTTTATCTCCAGGTCTCAAACCACCACGACTGTGTGTGAAAACCACTTTATTGCCAGGGGCCCCAAAGACTACTGGTCTCAGGCTCCTGGTGCAGGTCGTTATTAATGAGCTGCTCATATTAAAACATGATAGTTATGTGATCAGACTTAACTGTCAACCTGCCTGCCTCCCCCCAATGCCCTCCATATCTGTGGGATATGAACCTCCATAAACGTAATAAATTGCAGATAGAAAATATTTGAAAAACATTGCATCTGTACTAAACATTACAGACATTTTTCTTGTTATTCCCTAAACAACATAGTATAACAACTATGTACATATCATTTACATTGTGTTAGGTATTACAAATAATCTAGAGATAATTTAAATTATCTTTTGAGATATGTGCATAGGCTGTACCATTTTTTATGAGACTTGAACATCCTCAGACTTTGGTTTTCATGAGAGATTCTAGAACCAGTTCCCCAAGGAATGATGATTCAAGTAATAAATCCAATTATTATTACCATGAAATTCTGCCAGGCTGATGCATCCTGCCTTCAAATAACTCACAGATTCGTGTAATACAGCAGCATTTGTCTTTATTGATATTATAGAGGGGAACAATGGTCACTCTTATGTACCAGGAATATTTGAAGATAAGCATCCCAGAATAGCTGATATTATTTTTAAAAATCGAGGAGAAGAATAACGTCAGGATAGCTCTGTTTTCAAAGCGAACTGATTCTTTTAAATCCATGTTTAAAAGCCTATGCACATGTCTACATGAAACATCAGTATTCAGATCGGCTAAACATAAGTTACCTTTCAAAGAAATCCAGGCAAACTTTGAAATACATTTTTGAGAAATGTGACTTCTTGAAATCATAGCTGGCAGCTGGCCATCATCAAATTAACTAGATGTTAAGTGGCTCAAAAGAAACTAAGTCAGAACCAAGAGGAAGTTAACAGTGAGTATGTCCAAACCTCTTGAGGATGGCCTTCTTGGTACCACCTCCCCATGCCTCATGTCAGGCCTCATCTCATTAAAGAATCTCAGCCATTCAGGAGGTCTTGCTTTATCTGAACTTTACTTTCTTTTAACTGTGATATGTGTGTTCATTTTAATGCAATTACCAAAGGCAGGTGTATCTCATTTCCACCGGGGCAACCTCCCTCAAGATTTCTTCAAAACCCTTATATTTCAGTATACTTTTATACTCAGGTCAGGTCATATCTCACTTACTTTCACTCTGTTGCATAAAGTTCCTGGAATCCGGTAAGTGTTAAATAAACGTTTGCTAAATGAACTAAGGGATGTCTGAGTAATTTTAATGTCAGATAAAACTCAAATCTTTTCCAGTGTTAAATTTCTAACTTTGCCCTCCAAATTGTTAAACACTGCTAGAGGACATCAGCCAACTGAGCTCCAGCGTTCCTCTCCAAATCCATGCTATTAAATCCAGCTGGGTCCTCATTGCTGTTGAATAATCCCTTTAATGATGTCTTATTGCCTTCCTCGCACATTTACAATAACAGTTTATTTCAGGCACTTTAATTCATCAAAACCCTAGTCCACCCTGACCTTTATTACTCTCAGCAGCAAACCTTTCAAGAAATTTCTCACAAGCAGCACTATCAGCTTTCTACCTCATTGGGTGGTTATGTGTGGCTCTCTATGGCTGCATGTTTATGTGCATGGTTTCTTTTACCTTTGAATTCTTAACTTTTGGAGGCCAAGACTTACCCTTCACTACTGCCTTTCCCAACCTGCAGCATAACCCATTAAATACAGGACAGTGGTTTTCCAGTAAATTGAGGTCATCTCTTCTGTTTACTGTTCATGAAAATCCACTCCAATATTACTTGTGTAAAGTAGCAAATATTTTATTGTCTGTGAATCAGGAAACGGGGCAGGGCACAGTGAGTCTGACTTTTCTCTGCAACATGCTATCTGTGTGTCTTAACTGGGAAGACTAGGATGCTGGAATTATTGCAAGACTCATTTATTCTCATGTCTTGTGCATGGGGTAGGGAAAACAAAGACGATACTGTGGACTGGTGGCCCTATGTGTGGCTTCTCTATGTGGACTGGCTTTCATGGAGTCTGGTAGACTTGAAGCCTTTGACTTCTTGAGTAGTGGGAGTTTAAGGCTCTTAGTAATTATGAGTGTCTTAGTAATTGTGGTGGAAGCTACATTTCCTTTAATACACTAGCTTTTATCTTAGCATTCATACTCACTGCAGTGTATTGGTCGAAAAAGTCACAAATCTCATCCATATCAAGAGGAAAGGGCCTATCCTAGCATTCTTACAGCTATAATCTAAAAACCTGACCAAGGATGGAAGGTTTATTTGCTCACAGTTTGTGGAGATTTGGGAGTCTAGTCTATAAGAGGCTGGTGTCTGTGGATCTTAGGGTATAGTGGTGGGAAATGGAGAGAGAGAGAAAGAGCACAGGGCTTTGTTCTCATAATATGGAGGTCAGAGGCAAAGAGAGAGTGAGGGAAGGAGGAGCCATATATAATTCCCAAGATGAAAGCTCCAGGGTCACCTCCAGCCACACCCTACAGCCCAGGCCACCACCCAGAGAAATCCCCTGCTGAGATGCAATGGCTTTCAACACTGCCATCCTATTTCTATGAGGATGGGGGGGGGATTCTGTTTTTAAACCCTTACAAGGCCATGGTAACTCCTCCCTTTCAAAAACACAAATGTCAAAAGTCAAATTCAAAAGCATGTAGAATTGGTAGGTATTGTTGTGACCACCTGAGGACAATATGGTCTTGCATATCATCTGCATTTCTCCTTGTCACCTCCAAAAGTCCCTTTCAGACTTTGACTATAGTTGCCAAGGTAGAGATAGAGGAACCTTTAATTTGCCATGGTAATAACTGCATCCCTACCTTTGCCTTCATGTTGGCTCATGTTTAATTAGTGCTATCTCTGATATTTTATCTTTCTTTTCAACTTGCCCATTTTCCCTCTGCCTGAAGTTTGCGCATTATCCATTATTATAAACTTGGTCCCCCCACCAAATTTTGTTTTGTATTAGGAATTGAACCAAGGGGTGTTCTACCTCTGAGATATACCCTAGCACTTTTAATTATTTTATTTTTTCAGTACTGGAGATGGGACTCAAGAATTCTACCTTGTAACTATACCTGCGACCCTATATTTTGAAACAGGGTCTCACTAAGTTGCAGAGGGCCTCTATAAGTAGCTGAGGCTGGCTGCAAACCTGTGATCCTTCTATCTCAGCCTCCCAAGTACTGGGATTACAAGTGTGTGCCACCACACCCAGCTAATTATTTCATTTTGAAACAAGTCTCCTTAAGTTACTGAGAACCTTGCTAAGTTGCTGAGGCTGGCTTTGAACCTGTGATCCTCCTGTATCAAGTACTGAGATTACAGGCCTGTGCTACCATGGCCTGGCTAATTCTTTCATTGTTACTATTTTTCATTTAAATGACTCTACTATAAATTTCTTTCTCATTCCAAACACATTGCCCTGTTGTTTTTATACATCACCTGCTGGTTCTTTAACCTCCTGAATTCTGGTTTCTTTCTCTTCTATATCCCCAGGAAATTTCCTGAAGTCTATTAATATATTTCTAATTACCAAATCCCATAGGACCGTTTCCAAGTTCTCATACCTGCAACGTCTCTGCGTCATTTTGTATACTAATGCCATATGTACATCTGTAGAGTTGGCCTAATTAGTTTGGACCATTCTGAGCAATCTTTAATTTTCTCTTCCCCCTAATCTTGTCTTCAAGGTGTTCTCTTTATCAGAAATGTTCTTCTGTCATCTCCACCTTGGGCATTTTTCCTGTCCGTTAAGGTATGACTCCCCAAAGCCTTTTCTAGCCGCCCTGTCTTCCCTGTCTGCCTGTTTCCTTCCTTCTTCCCTCCTTCCTTCCTTCCTTCCTTCCTTCCTTCCTTCCTTCCTTCCTCCTTCCTTCCTTCCTTCCTTACTTCTTCCCTCCCTCCCTCCCTTTTTTCCTTCCTTCCTCCCTCCATCCCTCCTTTTTCTTCCTTCCTTCCTCCCTTCCTTTTTTCCTTCCTTCCTTCCTTCCTCCCTCCATCCCTCCTTTTTCTTCCTTCCTTCCTCCCTTCCTTTCTTCCTTCCTTCCTCCCTTCCTTTTTTCCTTCCTTCCTTCCTTCCTTCCTTCCTTCCTTCCTTCCTTCCTTCCTTCTTACCTACCTCCTGAGCCTAGGGGTCTTTTACCTCTGAGCTACACACCCTGCCCTTTTTATTTTGAAGCAGGGTCTGGGAAGTTACCATGGACTGGCCTCAAACCTGACATCCTCCTTTTTCATCCTCCCAGGTAGTAGAATTCCAGGCGTGCACCGCCTTGTCTATCTTTCTTTTCTTTTTTTTCTTTCTGTGGTACTGAGGGTGGAACACAGGGGTTTTTCTACCTCTGGGCTACGCTCCCAGACCTATTTTATCTCACTAAGTTGCTGAGAGCTTCACTAAGTAGCTGAGGCTGGCTTTGAACCTGTGCGATCCTCCTGTCTCTGCCTCCCAAGCTTTGGGATTACAAGCATGCACCACCATGCCCGGCTTCCTTGTCTAGCTTTCTGTCTGACATTCTCTAAAGACCACTACTTATGGTTACTGAACACAGCCTTAGGCTTGTGTTTGAACCCTTTGATTCAGAATTCTTTGTTATCGTATGATCTTGGACAAGGCATTGTATCTGGGCCTCAGTTCTCTTGTCATATAAATCTTAATTTAAATGATGTAACTGGAGCTTGGCATGGTGTTGCACACTTGTAATCCCAGTACTTGGGAGGCAGAGATAGGAAGATCACAGGTTCAAGGCCAGCCTCAGCTGCTTACTAAGGTCCTCTGCAACTTAGTGAGACCCTATTTTAAAATAAAGAATAAAAAATGGATCTGGGTTGTAGCTCAGAGGGAGAATGCCCCTAGGTTCAATCCTCAGTATCACAAAAATAAAATAAAATAAAATAAAAGATATAACTAGTTTATGTAAATTTGTTGTAACAAACTAAAAAAGTTTAATCTATACAAGTAAACTGTTTTGCCGTTCCTCGATTCTACCTCTGTTAAGGATTTCATGTGGGTCCTTAAAGATACTGCTATACTCAAATAATGCATAACCACACATAAATAGGCATATGTATACCCATCCATCCACATTAATGTTTTCCTTCTGAAATAAACCCATGCCATGCAATAATTTTCATGACTTTTTCAATAGTAAAAATATATATATTACTAATATGTCACCTCGTTTTTATAGTTTTATTATTAAAATATTTAAAAAACTGCAGACAACGAAATTTTTGGCATAGAGCTTTGAGTTTAAACACACACATATTTGGGTATATGTGCAAATATATTCATAAATATTATTATATGTGTGAATCAACACACATTAAAAGTAGGAAATACTTATAGGACTCAAGAAGTGTTTTGTGTAACTCCTTCAGGGTAAAACCTTCTCTTTCTCCCAATTTCTGGCCTTTTTAGACTATCATATGAGTAGAATCACGTAGCATGTAACATTTGGAGACAGGATATTTTTACTCAATATGATTGTGTCTACATAGAAAATTTTAAGGACTCTATTGAAAAACTCCTAGAACTAATGTATGAATTTAATAAGACTACAGGATACAAAGTCAACATAAAAAATCAACAGCTTTTAATATACTAGTAATGAGCACTTGGATAATGAAATGGAAACACAATTTTCAATAGTTACATAAGCCACAGATTACTTAGGTATAAATCTAGTATTTTTTGTACTAACTTCTTAAAATTGGGTTGTTTCTTATTTTCGATTACCTTATCCTTTACAAATTACTGTAGTGGATACATAAAAAACAAAATTGTACATACTAGTGGGGTACCATGTGACTTTCTCTCTATATATGCTTAAATCAAGTTACACATATCTCTCTCTTCAAACATCTGTCTTGTTTTAATGGTGAAAACATTTAAAATATTTTCTGGCTTCTTGAGATATACAGTATATACTGTTATCTATTGTCAACCTCCTGTGTAATATAACACCACTGCTACTTATTTCTATTTAACTATAACTTAATACTCATTGGCCAACTTTCCCCTGTGCTCCCTTTCTTCTGCCCTCTTCAGCCTCTAGAAACCTCCATTCCCATTCCACGCCCAACTTCTGTGAGATCAGCTTTTGTGTGTGCGCCTGTGTTAATGGGGATGGAACCCAGGGGCATTCTCCTCCGAGCTACAGTCCCAGCCCTCTTTTATTTTTTAGTTTGAAACAAAGTCTCACTCAGTTGCTGCAGGCCTCAGTAAGTTGCGGAGGCTGACCTAGAAACTACGATCCTCCTGTCTCAGCCTCCCAAGCATTGAGACGATGGGCGATCAACTTTTTAATAGCTTGCATGTCACTGAGTTCATTCAGTACTTGTCTTTATGTGGTTGATTTGTTTTACTTAACATAAGGTCTTAGTCAACTAAGACTATTTTCACTGCTATAATCCAAAAATTGCTGACCATACAATTTAGAGGAAGGAATATTTATTTGCTCACAGTTTCATTGGAGATTTTGGGTTCAATTCATGTGAGGCTGGGGACAATGGGTCTCAGAGCAAGGTGGCAGGAGGTAGAGAGAAGCAGTACAACATCATGGAGGCCAGAAGCCAGAGGGAGCAAGGAATCAGGGACCACATTGAATCCCCAAGGCCATACCTCAGGGACCCGCCTTCTCCAAGCACGCCCTACCTCCCTCGGACACGACCTAGTGAATCCACCATGGTGGATCTATCCACTGATGAGATTAAAACCAAGCCCCACTTCCAACATTGCTACCCTGTTTCTGTGAGGCTTAGGGGGACATTCTTTTTTGCAGTACCGGGATGGAACCCAGGGGCATTGTACCTTCAAGCTACACCCCAGCCCTATTTTTTAGTTTTTTTATTTTTTGAAACAGGGTCTCACTGAGTTGCAAAGGGCCTCTCTAAGTAGTTGAGGCTGTCTGTAAACTGCAATCCTCCTGTTTTTCCCTCCTGAATGCTGGGATTACAAGTATGCGCCACCACACCTGGTGGGACATTTTATTTTATTTTATTTTATATATATATTTTTGGTGGTACTGGGGTTCCTGGAAGCCTTTCTACCTCTGGGCCACACTCCCAGACCTATTTTTTATACTTTTTTATTTGGAAACAGGGTCTCTTGAGCCAGCGCGGCTGGCTTCGAACCTGCGCGATCCTCCTGTCTCCGCCTCCCAAGCGCGGGGATGACAAGCGTGCGCCTCTGCGCCCGGCCTGGTGGGACATTTTAAATCCAGACCATTTCACAAAATTATCTTCAGTTTCTTCCATGTTGTCACAAATTATTGGATTTCATAATTTTTGTGGCTGAAAGTATCCCATAGTGTAAACGTATCATGTTTACCTTATTCATTTGTCAGCTGATGGATGCTTAGGACGATGCTGTATATTGGCAGTTGCCAATAGTGTTGTAATTTACAACTGCAGTGTACAATTCGATGTCTTTTGAGTATGTGTACACTGTTTTGAATTACAGGATCATCCTGTAGATCCTTTGCACGTTGTTGAGATTTTTATTCATTCTTCTCTTGCCAAGTAGTTGGGATTGCATCATTGCATCTTGTTTTAATTTTACGGAGAATGTTGCTTTTTGCTGGTGTGTTTCGTAGGTAGATTAGTTATCTGCTGCCGCATAAGAGATTGTGCCAAACACAGTAACTTAATACAGTGAACATTACCTTCCGGGTCTTGAGGACCTTACTTCTCAGAGTGACCTGGCTGAGGCTCTTCTCTGATGGGACCAGTCTTAGCTTAGGCTGCAGTCACCTGAGTGGGGCTGGGTTCTGAGTGTCAGCGTTTAAGTTCACTCGCAGGGATGCTGACAGATGCCTCAGTTCTTGCCATCTGGGCCGCCCTGCGGGGGTTCCGTGACTTCTCCTACTAGAGCAGCTGGGAGACAGTGAACCCAAGACTGATGTCGCA
This sequence comes from Muscardinus avellanarius, assembly GCF_963383645.1. Lineage (NCBI taxonomy): Eukaryota > Metazoa > Chordata > Mammalia > Rodentia > Gliridae > Muscardinus > Muscardinus avellanarius. Next base: position 104,918,304 of record NC_137797.1, on the reverse strand, counting down.
GTCTATATGACTTCAAAAGGGACTAGTGGTCACTCCTGCCATGTTCTGTTGGTTACACAGAGGGTCTGGTATGGGAGGAAAGGGGGTGAATGCCAGGAGGCTGGGTCCCTGGGGACCGTCTTGGAGTCTTTCTACCACCCTAGGCACTTGGTTCAGGCATGTTTAGGTGGAGAGTTCTTTGGGGCTTCCTGTGGACTCTGTCTCCAATTCAGAACAATTTCCAGAGCCTTCTCAATGCTATTCTAATCTACCCCAAATGTACACCACCCACGCAGGGAGCAGTGCAGATGCCGAGCAGTGTCATATTCCTGGTGTACTTCCTCGTCTTTACAATGTGCTTCAGGGTCATCTCCACATGTGTATAACTCAAGCGCAAGCCTAGAATGTCTTTACAGCTACATGGGAGGTATATAAAATATATAATGTATTGGTGCACTATAGTTTCACATCATAACGTAGATCATATTGACAGTGGCATATATTCACACGGTACTTGGTGCCCACCCCTCGGCCTCCCCATTTCCCTCCCTCCAGATACCAAGTGTCAGGTTGACAACGTTATATTCACATCTATACACATAGTCGCAGGTAGCATTTCCATTAATGAACCTAAACCTTCTTCCTCCCCTCCCCTCTTTCCCTGGCTTCATGGAAGGAGGATTTCCTCTATTGTCTGGAATCCCTCTGGTATCCCAAATACTCTGTAGCTTGAGCATATTAGAGAAAACATATGTCCCTTCTCTTTTTGTGCTTGGTTAATCTCACTTAACATAATGTTCTCTAGGTCTTTCCATCTTTTTATGAATGACATAATTTTGTTCTTCTTTATTGCTGAGTAGAATTCCATTGTGTAGATATCCCCTAATTTTGCAATCCATTCATCTGTTGGTGGACAGCTAGGTTAGTTCCATAGTTTGGTTATTGTGAATTGTGCTTCTGTGAACATGGGAATGCATATATTAGTGTAGTTCTCTGATTTCAACCCCTTTGGAAAGATACCCGGTTAGTGGTATGGCTGGATCGTATGGTGGATCCACTCCCAGTTTTCTAAGGCTTCTCCACACTGATCTCCACAGTGGCTGAATTAGCTTGTACTCTACATGGGGGTTTTTTAAAAGCTGTTTTCTCTCCTCAGTCTTTCCACACTTGTTGCATTCAGAAGTTCTGATCCTTTGTCTAGAAATGCAGGGTGTGTGTGTGTGTGTGTGTGTGTGTGTGTGTGTGTGTGGATTTAGCCACTTCACCATCGAAAGATACGCAAGCGGTTTTCAGCGTGCTCCTCTTTTCAACAAGGCCACAGTGACATTCATTTATATTTCTCTTTGCACACGTTTAGTCTCAGTTTCCTTTTGCCAAATAGGGAAGTGCTGCTGCCTATCTCAGAGGGTTGTTGTGAGACTCAAAAGATGTGATGTGTGTGAATCTGCTTAGGAAGCTGCTAAAGACTGGAGAAAGCGTTTCTCAGCGCTCGCCTGCAGTTGTGATGGACTTATGAGCACGCACGTTTAGCTTCTCTATCAGATTTAAAAGAATTCCCTGAGTGGGTAGGTTTTGTACTGTACGGTGCCGTTATCAATCCTATCACATTTTATCATGGTGCTTTGCTCTCGGGTGACTCCAAATAAATGATATTTGAATAAGAGAATCATACTTGCTTTCATTTGCCTTCATCTTTTAACATCTCCTTCTCCCTCAGATATAGCTCATTCATTATGTTTATCTCCAGTTCCCTTCTCAAACAAGCTATTTTGTTGTTAAAGGGATTTCCGAAAGTCATTGATCTTCAAGTTCTACACGTAGTTTTACGAAGGTTCCTGGTGATACAGCCGGGCTTAGGAACATCTGATCCAAGACACCCTCTCCGTAATAGGGCCTGGCGTTGGCATTCTTTCTACTGAATCACAGACAGGGAGTCATCTGATCTTGCCGCAGTACAGCCAGGATCCTAATAGTTGCAAGTGACAGGAAACTCAACTTAAATTAGCTTAAGCCAAAAATAAGGCTACACGTGGCAGAAAAATCCAGAGGTAGCACTAGCTTGTCCTAACAGCTTACAGGATGTCAGCGAGTAATCCAGGCACTCTGGAGCCCCCTTCCTGAGGACAGTGTGGCCGAGGCTTTTCTAGACCTTAGGTTTTCAAATGACGCATTCCTGTGCATGTGTGTACATGTGTGTCCAGCTCCTACAGAGGTAAGAAATTTCTCCTTCCTAGGAGTTTGCACAAAATGTTCATTGCCTCTGACTCCTAATCAAATCCCCACAGCCAGGGGAATGGATTATGCAGACTGGCTTGAGTCTTAGAAAAGGGGGCTTAAGAAAGGAGGCTGAAAAGGTATCAAGAGTCCAACACTACCAGTGTTCTCTAGAGCAATCTCCTGCATTGCATTCCAATTTCAGACACACACTGGGATCCTTTACCCTCTGCTCAATGTTATTATTATTATTATTATTATTATTTTTGTGGTACTGGGGATGGAACCCAAGGACATTCTACCTCCGAGTCACACCCCTCAGCCCTATTTTTCATTCTTTATTTTGAAACAGGGTCTCACCGACTTGCAAAGGGCCTCACTAAGTAGCTGAGGCTGGCTGAGAATGGTGATCCTCCTGTCTCAGCCTCCAGAACCCTGGGATTACAGGCGTGCTCCACCAGGCCCGGCTTTGCTCAATGTTATTTTCTTTGTTTCAATACCAAGTCTGCTGGCCAGAAGCCCTTTTAATGGTACATGGTATTTAATAAAAATGTTATTCTAAGGGTCAAGTAATTTCCTCTCAGACTCATGTGAATTGTAATTAACCATTCAAAAAAAGAGATGAGAACCTCCTTAACTATCCCTGTTGAAAATTTCATACCATCATGCACTGTTGCATTTAATACCAAGCGAAAACACTGACTTCCTTACCCACAGGCAGGCTTACCATATGTTTGCAGGTGAGTTCTTACTTCTAAACTGAATTTAATTATAATGATTTGCCCAGGCAACAATTATCCCAACTGAATGGGAAGAGGATAATACTATTCATTAAAGTGCAGAATCAATTGGGCAACTGAAAGCAACAGCCTTTGAGGGTGACACCAATATATCTTAGACTTAAGAATGGCCAACAGACAAGAAGATGAAACAAATACGTTCTCTTGCTCCTTGGATTTCTTACCAACATCTTTAAAAATATTTAAAAGCAAGCACATAAACAAGCACCCAAAGATCAACGGCAGCAGGGCCGTGTGGCCCAGGGGGAGGGCAGCCCGTCCCCTTGTCTAAGCTGTCTCCCTGTCTCCAGTGAAGGGCGAGTGAGCCGCTGGTTGGACACGGATGTGAATTAAAAGCATGAGAATTATAAGGCTAGTTTCTGATTTTCCCCTTCATTCTGTTTTTGTTGTTTCTCAGATCTGCTCGGTCTCCTAAGGCGACAGCCCTGTTGACTTTGTTTGGAAGCAGAATGTAGCGTTGGGTCTGACAAGGAGCAGGAGAGCAGGGTAAGTCAGCCTTCCCGGGCGTGTGCTCATTGACCCGCACTGGGAAGTAGCCCTTGCTTCCCATGGAGTGCAGGCTGAATAGCTTCCAGGTTATTGTTCTCTGGTTACTGAGCAACCAGAAAGTTTTGCCAGCCTTCTCTGCCACCCATTAATCTCCTTGCAGCATATCCAGGGATCTAGCCATCTGGTCCCTCTGCTTCCCTCTGGTCCATCCATGTTCTCAGCCCCCCACTCTCCTCCGCCCTCAGAGCCCCATTGCCCACCCCAGGCCTGCCCTCAGCTTCCAGCCCTCTCCCTCTCTGCTTCTCGCTGCTTCTATTCCTATAGAGTGTTCTCTTTCCCCGACCGCCCCTCCTCTCACAATCCTAATTGTGCTTGAACCTTGGCAAAGGGAACAAACGCTGAAAAATGTTAATGATTCAGATGGAAACAGCTGGCTCCTCTGAGCTGGGAATGAATATGGGGGAGTGAATGGTACATTTGAAAGAAGCCAGCGGAAAGAGTTCAAATAGAAAATATTCTACCTTTCCTGGCCTCCTTCTGAATTACTACATCATTTCTTTGATCTCTCTTGTTTACTAAAAGTGTCGCCAAGAGATTTTTGAATAGGGATGTGCTAAAATGTTCCTCTGAAGTGGAAATTTTAGTTGTGTTGCTATTAGTCTTGGTTATGGTTTGGATTTGATATGTCCCCAAAGGCTCATGTGTCGAAGGCTGGGTTCCCAGTAGTGGTGCTGTTGGGAAGTGGTGGAAACTATAGAAGGCGGGGCCTGGTTGGAGTAAGGAGGTCACTGGAAATGTGTCCTTGAAGGATATATAATGTCCCAGGCTCCTTCCACCACAACATGCTGCCTCACCGCTGCTCCACAGCCATGGAAGGCAGCTGGCCATGGACTGGGACCTCTAGAGTTGTGAGACAAAAGAAACCTCTCTTCCTTAAGGTGGCTTTATCAGGTGTTTTGTCATAGTGTTAGGAAAACTGAAAAAGAGTTTCACAAAGGGACTATTTGCAATGGTGTGGGAAGGTGTAGGGGGACTGTGATGGATGGCAATAGGAGCCAAGGGCACCTGTGCCAGCCCAGGCCTGGGGAGGCAAGAGGAGGCAGCAGCTACTGAACTCTGGGAGACAGTCACACGTCCAGCAGGGGCTGCAGCCTGCCCCTTCCTCTCCTGTTCCCTCCTGATAGCCTGCTGGTCTTCCACCCACTGAACCCCATGAGAAGCTGGAGGGAAAGAGAGCCCAGCAATGCTGATCGTAAACTGAGCCTTTCAGGACAGGTTAGAGGAGTGTGGGTCTGAAGGGGTCCACAGGAGAGATGCGGTGTGTCAGGATGCTCTTCATGTGAGGAAGGCAAACTGGAAAGACAGAGAAATAGTAGAGAATACTTATATAAATTCGGGGGTAACATTTTATGAATTAGGAGCCAATCTGAGATAGATACATAGCAGTGAGATTTTGGTTTTGGTCTTTGCTTTTAATGTTAGATCTTCATAATTTGGGGAAGTATTTTTATACCAGTGGGTACTCAAATCTCTAAAATATGTGTCAATATTTAGGTCTATCTAAAAATACTACATTGTGAAGGGGAAAGCTTAAGTATACTCTTAAGTATAAATGTTTTATATGTCAGCACTGCATAATTTTAGTAAGTGAATACAAGTACATCTGTTTTATAAAGAGATGCTATAGAGAGCACCTATTGTTTCTGGGCTTCTTTTGCCTATTTTTTTGAGCATTTCTTGAATTCCCCTGGGGACACTTCCTGTCTCAGCCTAGTGGAATGATGGGTGGGCATATGATTCAATTTGGCCCCAAAGTACACTTGGTTTCCTTGGCCACAGGGATATGCAAAAGGATGAGCACCTGAAACAAATTAGGCCAATCAGGGTGGAGCCTGGAACATTGATTCTTATTTTTCTGACATTTGAAGAGTGTTAGAACGGGAGCTGCTGATGCTCGTTTCTGCCACCAAATGCCTTGGCCACGAAGCATCAGGAGGGAGAGCAGAATGCAGGCTAGAGAGAGAAAAGGCTTAAGTGACAGGGTTGGAGTTCTTGGGTTTGTCTGTGTCAGGAGCCATTTCCAGTTCTGCTGCTAAACAAGTTCCCTGTGTGATTAGATATAGAGTCTCCCCTGAAGAGTTCATTTATTAATATTCAGAGTTGATATAATTAAGTCATGAAGGTTGTGCTCTTATCAGAGGATAAATCCCCTGTAGTAGATTTACTGGGTGGTAACCTAGACAGGTGGAATGTGACTGGAGGAGGTGGGTCCATGGAGGCGTGGCCTTGGGGATTATCTGTGGTCCCTCATTTCTTGCTTCTGGCCTCTCTGATGTGAGAGCAGAGCCCTTGCTCTCTCCCTATCTCTGCTTCCTGAGCTCTGCAGACCTGGCCTCACATGGACTGAACCTCTAAAATCTCCAAACACTCTGAGCAAAGAAACTTTCCTTCCTTTAATTGTGTGATCAGTTGTTTTGGATGACAGCAGTGAGTTGGCTGAGACATTTCTTTCTTAAACTAGTTTGAACTGGACCTTCCTGTCACTTGAAACCAAAAGTTTCTTAAACTTATACAAAATATTTTACCCAAGTTATCCTTATAAGACATTTCCTTAGAGGCAAAATCACTAATTTGCATTATGAGGTTATGATTTTTTTCTTTTCAAAAAAAAGCACCTCCAACAGTTTATTAGAAATATCGCATCCCAGCACTCAGCAGTCTATGTGTAAGCAAGTCATGTTCCACAAAGGCTCTTAGACATCCCTTCTTGTAGAATGGGAATTTCTTCACTTATTCGCCTGCCTCGTGGTTTTATCTGGCTTTTATCTTGCTTTAGTCTGAACTTTTGCAGTGATTAACAGTGAGGCCCCTTCCATAGATACCGGCATGTACAGATGCAACTAGGACTTCACTACTCAGCTTCACACAATGTGAGGTGGATTCATTCCGTACTTCATTGATGTTGCAAGCTCAGATTTTGGTATAGTTTATAGGAATGAAGACTGTTTGTGTTCATACACATATAAATATGTGTAAACCTAAGCCTGGCCATTTTGTGCCTTAAGGGCAGGGGAGGAACGAGAAACAGTATTGTAGAGTCATGGATGTGGCCCTTGGAGCATTCTGCCCCTTGGATGATGGCACAAACAGTGGCCAAGCTGGACCTGTGTGCCTGTGTCTCAGTGTTTGCATCAGGGAAAGGGATGGCAGAGCTGTGTTGTGAAGCTCAGACCTGACTCAGCACAAGAGGGACCCCGAGAAGGAGGTGCTCCTGGTGTGTTGAAAAGGCCACTGCTCTTTCTGTCTCAAGTAGGACCGCTCTGCTCTCATCAGCCAACTGGGCCCTGTTCTCAGTGAAGGAAGCCAAGGTTATTTAATATACAGGGCATGATTCTTCAAGTAAATGACAAAAAGCGGAAGGATAACGAAGTATCATGCAACTGCATTCCCAGTGTTTGAGAGGCTGAAACAAGAGGATCTCAGGTTCAAGGCCACCTTTGGCAACTTAGCAAGGCTCTCAGCAACTTAGTGAGACCCTGTTTCAAATTGAAAAAAAAAATAGGGCTAGGGCATAGGAATGTAGCTCAGAAGTAAAATTCTCCTGAATTTAATTCCCAGTACCCACCCCCTCCCTGAAAAAGTGGAAGAGTGAGTGATCTTTTCTCTTTATCTAGAATAGCACAGTGATTTGGCTGAAGATTCAGAGACTGGGTTCAAATTCTACCTCTGTTTTTACAAATGGCAGATTTTCCGTAAAATGAAAATTATAATAGACAAGGTTGTGATAATTAAATGAGATGATGATCACCTGGCAGTTACCACAGGACCTGGGACATTATGTGTCTGCAGCTAATTTAACTCCACAAGGAGTCTGGACACGCACAACAGAAGACTTTTAAAAAGTAAAACATCTCTCTACGACCCACTCTCCTCATTTCCCCTTTACGCACGCGCAAACCTCACGCAGCTATTCCTTGTCACAGCTGAAAAATGACTGTAGATCACATTGCATTTCAAATAATCCGAGAGCCGTGCGGCAAGCTTGGGATCTGAAATTAACTTTGCATTTATATTGTTCACGCTAGTTGCTCTTCAAGCACAATTAAAATCAGAAAGCTCGCACTAAAAATAGTGCCGGTTCTCATTTTTCTCTCGGAGTTATCTGTCACCCCAGTGTTTCCCAGGCATGTTTATTTACCTGATTCATGACAGCAAATCTTTTCTCTTATTAGCCTGACGACACTAAGCTGGATTCCACAGCAATGCTCAGTTCAGGTAAGATCTTTATTACTGGCGAAGGTGTGGTTTTTCCATGAGAAACTCCGTTGGAAGTGCAGGTTCACAGCAGGCTTGTGGGAATCATCTCGATGTGCCAATAAGAGCCCCAAAGTGGAACCTTCATTTTGGCAATTCTGGGACTTTTCTTCCTCTGAGGAAGACGACGGTTTAGTCTTCAGACCCCCCATTCCCTCCTCAGTGCTGTGTGTGCGTGCGTGTGAACTTGGTGCTAGGTGAAGAGCCTGGATCAGCGGCTCCCTCGTGCCTTGTCTCCCCTCCTACGTCTCCTTCCTGTTTGGCAGGACACTCTGGGGGTAACTTGAGGCTCCGTTTATGATAATTTGACGCCAAGATGCTGGCCAGTCAGGTAGACCAAAATACTGTAACACTGGAGGCATTTTACCCTGGGGTGTTTGCCTCTAACCTGTCAAAAATGTAGAGTAAGAGAGACAATTTGGAATCCTGATGGGTTTCTTAGGCGAGAACCAATGCAGTTAGTTGTGGGATTATTCAGTTCTTTCTTGCTCCCTCTTTTTTTTTTAATTCTTTTTTATTTTTATCTAGATCATATTGAAAATGGCGTACTTTCAGACTGTGCTTGGTGCCCCCTCTCTCCCCACATCCCCTCCCTCTCCCAACAACGAGTGTCCAGGTTGACCATGCTGCATTCACACTTTTACACATATTTGAATGTAGCTCCCCCATTAATCAACCTCAGCCTTCTTTCTCCCCTACCCTTCCATTTCAGCCGTGCTGCGGTTCCCCCTCCATTATCTGGAGTCCCTCTGGTATTCCTAATAGCACCTAGTTTGGGCATATCAGAAAAAGACATATGTCTCTTTTCTTTCTGTGCTTGGCTGATCTCATTTAACCTAATATTCTTCAGCTCTTTCCCTCTCCCTCTTTAATACCTAACACCTCTCTTTCATTAGGAAGGAAGGAAGGAGAAAGGAAAGAGGGAGAGAGGGAGAGAGGAAGGAAGAAAGGCAGGCAGGCAGGCAGGCAGGCGAGGAAGCAGCACATCCACCCAATCCTGAGAAGCAGCGATAGGTGGCCTGAGGACACAGCTCTGTAATCTGCGAGCTTCGCGTGTTGGCTGTGATGCCAAAGCTGCCAGAGGAGAGAGGTAGCAACTGAAAGTAGTTAGGAGACAGTGCGTGTGGGGACAGAGGGGCCACGAGGAGAAAGGAGAGAAGAGAGAGAAGTGAGCAAGCCACCGGTACTCCATGAAGATGTAGGACGAGGATGCACCAATAAAAATTAAAAAAAAAATAGTCTTAAACAATGAAAAAACAAAACAAAACGAAAGAAAGTGAGCAAACCGGAGCAAGGATGGATGCAAAAGAGGAAAAAGCAACAGCCGCAACGAAAATGGCGGCACTGGCTAAACCAAACCAAGCAATATTTTTTTCTTCTCTTAAAATTTATTTTGATTTTTTGATGTGCTGTAGGCACCCATAATGATGAGGTACTGGAGGTCGAGGCGTCCGTGTACGGACAGCACCAGAAATCAACATATATTTATAAAGTGGCTCTGAGGTCTAGTAATGGGATGCCCTCAAGGGATTTTCATAACTGGACTTAAGACACACGAGCAATTTCTATTAGAAACGTGCCACAGAGAGAGCATCTCTGAGTGCCAAGTGAGCGGTAGAGGAAGAGGAGAGCCCACATACTAGCGTGGTCTAGGAAGAGTCCGCAGAGGAGAGGGGACTGAAGCTGGGCTTTGAATGAGTCTGATAGCATTTGGGAGCCTGGAGAAGGTGAAGGGCAAGTGCGTGAGGCACCCAGGAGGGATGAGGCCACGCAGAGGCAGGTGTGCATGGGGAGGAGACTGACTCGAGAGAAGGCCAGAGTTTCAGGGTGGTGGCTGACGGCAGGGGCGTTGACGTCAGCCTGACACCTACCACCGTGACCTTGGGAAAGCCATTAATCACATCTTAGCTTCATTTTTCTCACTTGTAAAATTATGATAGCTAGGCGTGTTGGTGCAGGCCTCTAATCCCAGTACTTGGGAAGGTGATACAGGATAATTGGAAGTTCAAAGACAGCCTCAACAACCTAGCGAGACCCTGTTTCAAAAGAACAACAAAATATATAAAAAGGGTTGGGGGTGTACCTAAAAGGTAGAATGTTGCTGTAACACACACACACACACACACACACACACACACACACACACACACTCATGATAATAGTTCTTGGTGTAAAAGGATGTCAATTGTCATGAAGAATAAGTGGGACTGCCTGGCATGTAGAAAGCTCTCAATAAATGGCGGCGATTATTAGTAATTCTGATAGCGTTAGTTGAATTGTGGAATGTAGCCTCTTTTTGTGGAAAGTGAGGTGCTAGTGAAGGTGTGTGTGTGTGTGTGTGTGTGTGTGCGCGCGCGCGCGTGCACAGAGGTGTAACAAAACCAAAGCCGACTTTTTGGAAGATGGACAATGCAGTGGCATGTAGAACTTGTTGAAAGATAAAAGGCTTGATGACGGAGACTGCTAAGTTCCCATGAGGAAGCGATTTGGATCATTCATCTGTGGAGCAGAGAGCTTGGTCATGAGGGAGGCTTGGGGGAGATGGAAAGAAAAACACAAATTTTCATGATGGGATGTAGGGAATAATGAAAGAGTGGTTAATTTCCCAAACCAGAGTGTAGGGTTCTTAAACTGTATTTTAGTTCTCTCTGTCCTCAGTTGCTTCACACATTGCCCACTATTCTGCATCCATCAGTGTTTTTGAATGAGTAAATGAATGAATGAATGAAGGAAGGAAGGAAGGAAGGGAGGAAGGAAATGTGATTCACAGGTCATGAGCATTGTAGGTTGTTAGAGAATGCCAGTTGCCACTAGCTACATTGTCCTTTCTAGGACTATTTTTGGTATCTGGATACCCTTTACCCCTTATACTTAAGCGTGGGAATTTACCTCCTAGATACACAGAGCTCTAATGTCAGTAGTAATTACTCTGTTGTGAGGAAGTGGATTTCACTTTAATTAGTGTGGCTAGGGATAGGGATTTGTTGGATTATATATATATTTTTTAACATGAATAGTGATGCTACTTATAAAATATGTTCTCATTGAGGTTACTAAAATCATAAAGCCATGTTCTTACTCAATTTTAAGAAATTTCTTTAAACTTCCAAGATTTTTAAAGTAAGACTAAGAGATGTTGTGTGTGTGTGTGTGTGTGTGTGTGTGTGTGTGTGTGTGTACAATTGTATGGTTTTGCTTCTCCTCGCTGTCTTTCCACTTTACAAGAAACTGGAGTAAATTGATAGACAAAGCGAGGACCAGTCTCCAAAAACAGGTAGACGTATGTTTTCTCTTATTTGTGGGGACTAAAGAGCTATTCAAAAACAGTATCAGTTAGACCAGCAGAGGTTCCAAAGGAGTAACTGAGAAGGTTAGGAAAAGGAGAAGAGAGGAAGCCATGAAGAACCTAACAGTTGATGAGGGGATGGGAGGGGAGAAGAGGGAAACTCTCTAAAGCACATGATGTACGTAAAAAAAAAAAACATATCGATGTCAATCACTAAGCCAAGCGTGGAGGGAGGGATGGGAAGAAAATAGGATAGGGAGGGGGTAGGATTTAATGGGGTGATGTGTACATGTATATCTTCACCAGCTTTTTATCCCATTAAGATGTATGAAGTCAATGCACCAATAAAAAATGAAAAAAAATTTTAAAAAGGAATGTAACAGTTGAAATAATGCTATGAATGTGTACAAAATTATCGATCCCAATCCCAAAGACACCATTGGGAGCGTGGTGGGAGGGACCCAGCAGGGAAGGCATCAAGAGCCCTGTGCATGTATTTTTCTGACACTCTGTACCCTAATATGATGTAAAATTATAATTCCAGTGCACCAGATTTAAAGTATGAAACAAGAAGAATTCGGAGTAAATTGTTTCTTTAGACCAATCGCTTGTGTATAATTCAACATTTTGGTTTCTGTAAATGGAGGAAGAAGTTCTACTCGGATCACAACCAAGAGGTTTGCTCTCTTTTAAAGATAAAGATTCACTATCAATTTGTAGGTCACAGTCTGTAGCTGTTCATTGAGACGCCGGCTTCCTTAAGATGTGAATCAATTCAAAGACCTTTCCACACGTATTTTTTTCATTACTAGAGACTAGACCCAGGGGCCTCGTGCATGCTAGGTAAGTGCTCTCTCACTGAGCGACACCCTTAGCCTTTTTAATGTTTCATTTTTAAAGTTTGAGACAGCCTCATCAAGGTGTCCGGGCTGCCTCAAATTTGTCATCCTCCTGCCTCAGCCTCCCAAGAAGTTGGGATTACAGAGGTGTGTGCCACCATAGCTGGCTTGATTGTACTTTTTTTTTTTTTTTTTGCAGGTTTGGGACTGGAACCCAGAGGCCAGGGGCAAATGACCTCTAAACGACACCCCCTGCCCTAATTTTTACTCTTTTTTTGTGTGTGTGGTACTCAAGGTGGAACCCAGAGGCTTTTCTTCCTCTGGGCTATACTCCCAGACCTATTTTTATACTTTATTTGGAAACAGGGTCTCACTAAGTTGCTGAGAGCCTCACTTAGTAGCTGAGGCTGGCTTTGAACCTGTGTGATCTTCCTGTCTCAGCCTCCCAAGCGCTGGGATTACAAGTGTGCACCACCACGCCCGCCTAGCTAATTTTTACTCTTTATTTTGAAACTGGGTCTCACTGAGTTGCAGAGGGCCTCACTAAGTAGCTGAGGCTGTCCACGAACCGTGATGGTCCGGGCTCAGCTTCCCGAATGCTGGGATTATAAGCGTGCACCACCATGTCTGCTTGATTGTACTTTTTTAAAGAACCAAAAGAAACCATGCACACTAACACCTGGGATATAATGGGAGACTTAATTTCATTCTGTTTCATCTTTAGAGAAAATCACCACAACATTGTGAAATTCTGGAACTCTCATTTGCTGTACATTTACTAAAATCACTTTTCATTTTCAATGACAAAACCAAGTCAATTCCCAGATTCCTGAATGAAATAGGTAGAATTGAGCTGCCTGGCTCCCCCGGGGAATGAGATGCCCTCGGGAGCTGCTCCCAGAGCAGACTCCTTCCCATCTACAGACATAACAGAAACTGACTTGGTTACCTGCAGTCTTTTTTTCTGGGACTCAAGTTGTGATAATTATGTAAGATTCCAGCTCCTTTAACTCTTATGTAAAATGAGAATGTTATAGTCATTTGTAAAACAGTATAGCTTTTTTTTTTTTTAATGTTGTAGGAGACAAGGTTATATAATGGCCATACCTGCCCCGGTAGGTAGTAGGGAAAGACCTCTCACACGTCTACCGCCAAGCACCCAGTGTGCTGAGAAGTCCATTGCAGGTATCATAGATACGGGTGCTGTCCCTGTGATTAAGCTCAGAGTGACTGGGATAGGAAAAGCTTCATCAGGAAACTTTTTTTTTTTCCCCTCAATACTGGGGATGGAACCCAGGGGCATTTTACCTCCAAGTGACACCCCCGGCCCTATTTTTTAATTTTTAATTTTGAAACAGGGTCTCACTGACATGCAAAGGGCTTCATTAAGTAACCGAGGCTGTCCATGAACTGCAATCTTCCTGTCTTAGCCTCCCAAATGCTTGAATTACAAGTGTGCGCTACCATGCCTGGCTAGGAAACCATTATTGACAGAGCCTTGCTTGTGTCTGATGTTAGCCCTGAACTGGGCAGTAGAGGAAAACAATGAAAAAGCTTGAGATGTGAGCTTCCCTGACCAGAGAAATGAGGTCACCTTCTGGCCCCGCGCAGCAGAAGAGCAGAGGCTACTGTCTCCTGAGAATCTTTAAGGGCCAGCCCTGGGCTCAACTAGACCAAGGAGGGAATGGGGGCTCCACTGATCAAGACTTTTTTTTTTCTCAACAGCCAGGAATGAGAACAACTTGAGGTAATTTACGTGGGAAAGGGGATTTGTTGGGAGAATATTAGAATACATCACAGAGTTCAACAAAGAATTGAGCACTTTAGGAGTTAGCATTCTCTGGGGCTATCAAAGCAGTGACAGCTTTCCTACTAGGGCACTCGTGCTAAACAGACTGAGTTCTCAAGTATTTCAGTCTCTGAGTCTCCATTCAATATATGTATAATAAATATAATATACAATATATGATATATTTACATATAAACTAAATCTATAATTATTTTATTTCTCTATATATTTATATGTAAAAATTTATATTCTGAGTCCCCACTCAATATATATCACATATAATATATAGTATATTATATATTATCATACTATAGTATGTATCTATTATATACAGTCAATTATATATAATAGATTATATAACATAATATGCATAATATAGATAATATATAATATATTTTATTTATATTAATTTTATTTTTCTATGTATTTATATATAAATATTATTATTTATATTTTGTGGTTCTGAGGATTGAACTCAGGAATGTTCTACCTTGAAGCTACCTTTCCAGCCCATTTTTAATTTTTTAAATTTTAACTTTTTAAAAATTTTTATTGGTGAATTGTAGTCATACGTCTTAATGGGATACAAGATGGTGGAGGCATATATGCACACATCACCCAATTAGCCCTTACCCACTTCCCACCCCATTCCCTCCCCCCTCCTTCTTATGTTTGGCTTAGTGATTGATTTTGATATGTTTATTAAAGTATATCATGTGCATAGAAAATTTCTCTTCCCCCACCCCCTCAGTTAGATCACCTTATTTGCTCATCAATAGAATCTCCTTCTTTGTCTAGAGTTCCTCCTATGACCCATTTTCTCCTTAGCTTTCGCATATTAGGGAGAGCATCCAATATTTTATTTTTTGTGACTGACTAATCTCACTTAGCATAATGTTGCTAGTATTTTGTTTAGCAGTTTTGCATCCAAGTTCATCAAAGATATAGGCCTGTAGTTTTCTTTCCTTGAGCTGTCTATATTTGGTTTTGGTATTAATATGATGTTGACTTCATAGAATGTATTTGGGAGAGTCCCATTTTTTCTATTTCATGAATTAGATTGAAGAATATTGGGAGTAGCTTTTCTATAAAGATTTTATAAAATTCACTTAGGAAACCATCTGGTCCTGGGCTTTTCTTTGATGTTAGACTCTTTATTGCTGTTTCAATCTCTTTCATTGCTATTGGTTAATTTTTCTATATCTTTTTGACTCAGTTTAGGCAGGTTGTATTTATCTAGAAAGTTGTCAATTTCTTTTAGATTTTCCATTTTGTTGGAGTATAGTTTTTCAAAGTAATTTTTGATAATCCTCTAGATTTCTACACTGTTGGTGGTAATATCTCCTTTTTCAGCTCGTATTTTCATAATTTGGGTTGATTCTCTCTCTTTTGGTTAAGCTGGCTAGTGGTTTATCTATCTTGTTAATTTTTTTTTTCAAGAAACCAGTTTTTGGTTTGGTTGATTTTCTATATATTTTTTTGCTCTCTACTTTGTTAATTTCTGCTCTGATTTCAATAATTTCCTGTCTTCTACTGGCTTTGGGGTTAGATTGTTCCTGGTTTTCAAGGGCTTTGAGGTATGTCATTAGGTCACTTATTTGGTGATTTTCTGTTCTTCTTATGTGAGCACTCAGTGCTATGAATTTTCTTCTTAATACTGCCTTCAAAGTGTCCCAGAGGTTTTGATATGTTGTATATCTATTTTTTTTCATTTCTAGAAATTTCTTGGTTTATCCCATTGCTTCTTCTATGACCCATTCTTCAGCAGTGTGGTGTGCAGTCTCTACATGTTTATGTGGTTACTCTGGGTCTTCTTATAGTTGATTTCTCATTTCATTCCATTATGGTCTGAAAAGACACAGGGAAGTATGTAATATTTTTTGAATTTGCTAGTGCTCACTTCGTGGCCCAGGATGTGATCTATTTTGGAGAAGGTTCTGTGAGCAGCTGAGAAAAATGTGAACTCTGCTGTAGTTGAGTGGATTCTTTTATATATTCTGTATATTATCATATTATTAATATATTATAGCATATAAAAAATATATTGTGTATATAATATAGCATATATTATATAATAGATTATATAACATATGCTGTGTATAATATATACAATATATAATATATTTATATATAAATATTCATATTTATATTTTTTGGTACTGAGGATGGAACTCAGGAATGTTCTATCTCCAGACTACACCTACAGCTCATTTTTAAATAGTTCTCCTAGCTGCGTGTGGTGGCACATGTATGTAATCCCAGTACTTGGGAGGCTGAGACAGAAGGATTGAAGGTTGGCGAACTTAGTGAGATCCTTTGCGACTTACTGAGAACTTGTTTAAAAATAAAAGATAAAATAATGCTGGAGGTATAGTTCAGAGCTAGAATGCTCCTGGGTTCAATCTCCAACACACACACACACACACACACACACACACACACACACACTCTCATTCTCTCTCTCTCTCTCTTCTTTCAAAACAGGGTCTCTCTAGGTTTCTGAGAGTCTTACTATTTTGGATCCTTCTGTCTCAGCATCCAAGTACTGGGGTTACAGGCATGTACCACCATTCCCAGCAAGAATTAACTGTATAGCTTGGGAACAACCCTCTTCCACCTCTTTCTTCTCTTCCTTCATACTGGAGGTCAAACCCAGAGGCATTCTACCTCTGATCTACATCCCAGCCCTACTTTTTTTATTTTGGAACAGCATCTCACTAAATTTCTGATGATCTTACTAAGTTGCTAAGGCTGGCCTTGAACCTGTGATCCTCCTGCCTTAGACTCCCAAGTACTGGGATTGTAAATATACATCACAATGCCCTGCTCAATTTTTTGTAGTCACTACAGAAAGACTTTGATTATCCGACTAGTATTCTGTCTGTCTGTCTATTCTTGGACTAATTAGCTATGGGCACTAGGACAGAGTCAAGTAAGCAACACAAAGATGGCCATCGAAGATCCTCCCTGTGGAAAGATGTAGTAGTCCTGTGAGAAGTTAACAACTTTATGTGATGTGTCCCTGTGGCTCTGCAATAGCTGAGACAAAATTCCTCCAGAGTGAAGAAGAACTCCTCATCCTCTGAGGAATTAGAAATAGCTTCAGCTCTGGCCTCCGAGGCCAGCATCGGAGCCTGCCTTGAGGCTAGGCCAGTGCTGGGGCCACTGAGGCCGGGATCGGAGCCTGCTGAGGGGTTAGGCCGGTGCCGGGGCCAATGGCTGGCATCTGGGCCATGAGGCAAGGCCGCTACTGGGGCCTCCGAGGCCGGGATTGGAGCCTGCCGAGAGGTTAGGCCGGTGTCGGGGCCAGCAAGACCAGAATCGGGGCCTCCCATGAGGCAAGGCCGCTGCTTGAGCCAGCGAGGTCTGGATCAGTCCACCGGGTAGCCAGGCCACTACTGGGGCCGTCAAGAGTGGGATCGGTACTTGCAACACGGCATGCACAGAGAAATATCGCAGAAAATATAAATCAGATACTTCCCCTAATCAGCAATAACTAGGAGGAAAGGGGCAACAGGAAGAGGTTGAGTTATAGAAAGGGCCCTATAGTGAAGCAATTAAGGTGACCAATCAGAGGGTATGGAATAGGGGAGGATGGAGCCTCTTTAAAAGACAGGAGGTACATAAACAAATGTATCAAAATTAATCACCAAACAAGCATGGGATGGAGGGAGGGGGAGGGAATGGGATGGGGACTGGATGAGGGCTAATTGGATGATGTGTGCTTGTATATCCTCTCAAGTCTTGTATTCCAATGTGATATATGATTACAATGCACCAATAAAAAAAAAAGAAATAGCTTCAGCTCTTTGGGCCATATCTATTATGTCCATGAACCCCTCCCTACTACTGGTATTGCTGCATAATGCCTGGCCCCAGAATGTCTTAAGACAGCGAGAGTTATCGCTCACCATGCTGGGGTCAACATGTTTGGGATGAGCTTATCTGGGCTGTTCTGTGACGACATCAGGAGGGTCTCGCTGGTGATTTAACTGAGGCTGAATAGTCCAGTGTGGCATCTGGCACTGGTTGCTGGTGGGATCCCACAGGCCCTGGCTCCTCAACCAGGAGAGCCTGGCTTCCTCATGTGGCATCTAGGTGTTCCAAGAGGCATCTGAGGCCTCGTCCTGGAAGCTCCATGGTCACAAATGCTACATTCCACAGTTTGGAGCAAGTTGCAAGGTCAACCCAGCCGCGGGTGGGGGAAATATGTCCCTCATCTCTACTTAGGAGGAAGAGCAAAGTCACAAGCAGAGGGAAGAGAGGGATTTTCGCAGTCATCTTGGCAAATAATCTATCATTCCTGGGACTTTCTTGTATTAAACAGCAACAAACAGACACCCAAGTGAACAGCAGCACTTTCAAGCATTTATGGCAAACATTCAGCTCAGATAAAGTTGAATGGCATAGCATTATAAACTCCCAGTGAGAAGTTAGTAGCCAAAAAAAGAGTCTTAAAATTTTTATAGTTCACAGGAACATTGTGAATAAAGCATCAGAAAGCATGCTGGATTGAGATATGGGGGATTTTATTATAAACCCAGTCTTAAGTTTCTCAATAAATTGTCCCAAACTCTTAACCTCCAAGATTCCCTGGGGATCAAATAAGGGGATGCACAAGTCACATGACTATTAGGAGACAGAGCTCTGTAAACTACAGAAATACTATACAAATAAAAAGTTATTGAAAATAACGCATATCTCCAAACCTTGTTTTTCTTCTCTCCTCTGGTTATGTGGGTTTAAAACAAGGAGTAATCTCAGGCTTATGTAGCTACAAAAATATGTTTTTATAAAAATTTTCTCTCATCTAAATGTGTTTTGGTTATTCACTTATTTTTCTAAGTGTGCAAAAATGTGTGAAATTAAAATACCCATGAGAAAGCCAGGTGGGGTGGCGCACACTTGTAATCTCAGCCTTTGGGAGGCTGAGACAGGAGGATCGTGGTTCACGGGCAGCCTCAGCTACTTAGGCCCTTTGCAACTCAGTGAGACCCTGTTTCAAAATCAAGAATAAAATATAGGGCTGGGGTGTAGTTCAGAGGTAGAATGCCCCTGGGTTCAACCCCCAGTACTGCAAAAAAAAAAAAAAAAAAAAAAAAAACATGAAGAGAGTAATTAGTTATATCTAATTCATTGGGAGGAAGAAGTGTGTGGAAAAGAAAACCAACTTAATAGCATAATAGAGACCGTGTCTTTTAGACTGTGTAAGAATAATTAGGCAAGATTTCTCTGTGTGGACAGTTTCAAGAGGAAATAATTTGAAGTGGCAGAGTGTGTGCCAAGCTAGGTATGAGAGCTGAATACATAGTTACTTTTGAAAAAGTGAGGAAAAAAAAAAAACTGCTCCAAAATGGAATCACTAACTTCATTAGGGAATGAGTCATGACAAATTTAAAACCACCAAATTTTGGTATTTCCAGAGAGAAGGTAAAGTTGCAAAAGGTGTGAGGACCCAGGATGGCCTCCTGCAATCGTTTAGTCCCCAGAGTTCCCTAAGCTCTGCTGGTCCCTGTGGGGGATGTCTGTGACATCCTTGCCGTGGTGTCTTGTCCTATGGATTGGCACTCACTTCCAGGCGTCCTTGCCAGCCAGCATCCTGCTGTCCGGCCCACCATGGACAGCTGCTTGCATTTTCCCATGTCTCTGAATGTGCAGAAGTGAGAGGAGGGTATCACTCTTTCCAGCAGTCTTCAGAAGTAGGAATTCCTGTGGGGACAGCAGTGCTCCAGCCTCTCTGTGCTCTGGGGCCAGGCTAGCAAACTTGGTTCTGAGGGTCAAACCCAGCCCAACTGTTCTTGTAAATAAAGTTTTAGTGGAACTCAATCATATCCGTGTGTTTACATAATGTCTGTTTCTTTCCCTTCCTTCCTTCCTTCCTTCCTTCCTTCCTTCCTTCCTTCCTTCCTTCCTTCCTTCCTTCCTTCCTTCCTTTGCAGTACTGGGGATGGAACCCAGGGGCATTCTACCTCCAACTTACACTCCAGCCCTATTTTTTATATTTTAATTGGAAATAAGGTCTTACTGAGTTGCAGAAGGCCTCTCTACATAGCTGAGGCTATCTGCGAACTGTGACCCTCCTGTCTCAGCCTCCCAAGTACTAAGATTACAAGCATAGGCCACCGTGCCCGGCTTTATACAATGTCTTAGAGCTACTTTTGTTGAAAAGTTGCAACAAAGACTGCATGGCCTTCTGAGTGGAAAGTAGTTGATGCTGGCCTTTTATAGAAAGTGTTTTCAGCTTCTGCTCCAGAGGAATGCTTCTGAGGCACAATGCTTCTTCTGAGGGCTTCCAGCAAGACAGAGACCCAGACATCCACAGCGGTTAACCAGCACTTTCATACACACAGCACTGGTGTTGACGTGTTCCTGACTTGTTTTCTGTTCCCTAACTTTTTTTCTTAGGACCACTTTCCAGAAAAACTACCTGCAACCTCTTATCATATCTACTTTGGAAGAAAAAAATA
This sequence comes from Muscardinus avellanarius, assembly GCF_963383645.1. Classification (NCBI taxonomy): domain Eukaryota; kingdom Metazoa; phylum Chordata; class Mammalia; order Rodentia; family Gliridae; genus Muscardinus; species Muscardinus avellanarius. Next base: position 104,898,127 of record NC_137797.1, on the reverse strand, counting down.
ACATAGAACGTAGTTCCCCTCGGTGGTTCTTTATTGTATCATACTTATGATATCTTTATTATTAGCTTGGTGATTAATTTATTTTTATTTTTATTTTTTGGTGGTACTGGGGTTCCTGGAAGCCCTTCTACCTCCGGGCTACACTCCCAGACCTATTTTATACTTTTTTATTTTTGGAAACAGGGTCTCTTAAGCCAGAGAGGCTGACTTCGAACCTGCGCAATCCTCCTGTCTCCGCCTCCCAAGCGCCGGGATTACAAGCATGTGCCACCACGCCCCGCTCTAGCTTGGTGATTTATCACATATACCATGCATAAAACTGAAACATACAATGTATGACCCATTATTGAAAGAGGTGTTTTATGAAATTGTATTTTCTCCTTTGTTTTATTCTCTTAGATTTTATGCTAAAAAATAGCCTGGTCAGTACTGGGGATGGAAGCCAGGGGCATTCTACCTCTGAGCTACATCTCAGCCCTATTTTTTTATTCTTTATTTTGAAACAGGGTCTCACTGAGTTGCAAAGGGCCTCACTAAGAATTAGCTGAAGCTGGCCACAAACCGCCATCCTCCTGTCTCAGCCTCCTATATTCTGGGATTACAAACGTGAGCCACCGCTCCCAGCCCATTCTCATTTTCTATGTCTATTGCCATTGTCCTAATTTTGAGATGTCTCAACCTACCTTTGCATTATTGAAATAATCCATGTATTGATCTCCCTGCCCTTTTCCCATTTGGTTCTTTTCTTCATAAAGCCACAGCGGTCAACTTCTAAAATGTTCAGTCAGGGTCGGGATCAAGGAAACAGAAAGCACATGAAGTATTTTAGGCAGGGTTGAATTTTATGCTGCTAACTGTGCTCATAAAACATCACAAAGGCTGGAGGACCGTATGTCAGGAAAGGCTGCCAATGGCTCTGAAGCTTGCCAGTAGCTTTAAAATGTGAGAGTAACCCATGGGAATGCAGGAAGAGGCTGTCATTGCCCAGGCGAAGGACTTCAGAAGACCCCTGCTGACATTCATAGTTGCCGGGAGCACCGATGTGGGTGTTTCACACACAGCAGAATGAGAACACCTGATGTCTGCTGAAGCCCATGCACCTACCTGCCACGGCTGGAGAAACAAGAGTGGCTTCTCACTTCCCTCTGCCTTCTGAACTCGGCACGATTTCGAACTGGCAGACTATAAACGGGATGCGGATGACATAGGATGAGGAATGCACCCCCAGATATCTAACCTGTGCAGGATGGGAGAGAGTGAAGATGCCTCTGAGGACCACAGGTAATCTGGCACACTTGCAAGAGAAAAATCCAACAATCCCAAGCCATCTCCTTCGTCAGCTAGTTCTCTTTCGCCTGTCTCGTCTCCTTTCTTCTTTGGTACCAACCTTATTATCGACTTACATGCAGGGACATGAAGCACTTTATAGTTTCATACCTCCATGCTTAGCTTATGCGGTTCCCCCCACTCCTCCAGTGGCCTCCTTGAAAATAACTTCTATTCTGAGATGCCAGTGCAAATATTTTCTCTTCTGTGATGTTTCCTTGATCATCCCCAGTAGCGTGGACCTCTCTCGTGCTATGATTGTACCTTGCGCTCACTTCTTTACTTAATAGATACAGTATTCACTCATGTGCCTGCCTCCTCCACCAACATGAGCTCCTTACCGACTCCTCCATACCATTACCCCCTGGCACCTTGCCTCGTGCGTGGCTTGCTCTAGGTGCCCAGCTCACATGGAGCCGATGAGTGGATGAAAGCCCCCATCAGGCACTGGCCCTCTATTACAGTTTGAATCTGGAATGTGTCCCCAAGTCTCATAGGCTGAAGGCTTGATCTCCAATACAGCAATGTTCCGAGGTGGAGCTCTGGGGAAGTGATCGGATTGTGAGAGCTCTAGCCTTATCGGTGAATTACTCCATTGAGGGCTTCATGGCTGAAAGGACCACTGGGAGATGGTAGATGTCCTCTTTCTCTGCTTCCCGACGTCCAGTGGTGAACGGCTTTGCTTTACCAGGTGCTCTGTGCTAGGGTGTTCTATCTCACTGCAGGCTCATAGCAATGAGGCCAGCTGATGAAGGACTGAAACCTCTGAAATCCTGGACCCAAATCAACTTTTCTCTAAGTTGATTTTCTCAGGTACTTTGTCACAGTGACAGAAAGCTGACTAATACGGCTTTGAGGTCACAGCATCAGTGAAATCCCTTCCAAGAGACTCAAGGAACCAGAGTCCTCGTCGTAGAGGCAGAATTTAGCAAATGCAGCTCTACATTTGGAAAATTGTGCTCTATAGGTAGGCACCAGCTGTCTTCCTCTTCACAGCCTGTACTCCTTCCTCATCATAGCTAAACGATTCTTTAGCAGCTGCCTGTATTTCTACATCCCCAATATCTTTTCAAATGGGTTCTGGATTTAGAAGTAGGGTTGGACTGGCTGAATACTATTTGGCTTAAAAAAAAAAATAACCCACAGTCACCTAGAATGCTTGCTGGCTTTGTCAGACTGAGATTTTTGAAGAAGGAAGTAGTGATGGTGCTGGGATGAGGAAGGGAAAGCTGGCCATCTTTTTGAACAGAGAATGAGGAGGAGGGAGCCGGTTTCCTAGGAGATGAGGCTCTTCTTTATTTAAAGTTTTCCCACAGAAAGGTTGCTGTGCTGGTGCCTTCTTAGTCATAAGGAGTATGCCATCGAAGATGCGGATGAGAGCTGCTTTCTGTCAGGAGGATCAGGGGTGAGCCTGACCCGTCTGTGCTTGGTCCCTGCTCTCTCTGCCGTCATCTGATGAAAGTAACCACGACGCTAACTACAGTATTATGGTTTACAGAGAGTTTACTTATTTCATCTCCTGGTCACTAGGAAGTGAACCTTTTGCATTCAGTCCAATGGTAGACCATAAGCTCAGCTCCCCTCCATACAGTCTATAAAACAGGCTTCCCACCTCCCCGCCTTCTGAGCCACTTCCTCCTGCAAGATTTTTCTCAGATTTCCTGAAAGGCAAGGAGCAGACCATAGTCCCTCAGTTCAAGGACTTTAGTATCGGTAGCTTTTTCCTCCCAAGAGACCTCTTGGCTTCAGGGGAATGAGAAATAGCCTCTTCTTAAAAGTGATTGTGATTCTCTCCCTGTGTGCCTGTGATTAGGCAGAGCTAGATTCATCAGAGCTATTTATCTTGGTCAGCTGGAATAATTGAGACAATTTTAAGTTAAAATATATGAAAACCAGAGGCAACCCTAGCCCCCATTTCAGTATTTTCCCCACCCCATGATGATCACTCTTTGCCAAGACCAAAAAACTCTGTGGACAGCTCTGAAATACTGCACTGCCTGAGTGTCTGTCCAGTTCAGTTCTCTTTCCCTGAGGACTGCCCACCCTCCTTGCCCTGCCAGGAACACTTTCCATGCTCTTCCTCTTTGTCCTGTGAGTCCGTAAGATTTGACCAAGGCTTGATTCTAACTTAAGATGTCGTTTTACCTCCAAGTGAGTTGAAACCAAGAAATTCTAGTTTCTATCTAAACTGATTCTGTGATTGAAAAGAGATTTCAGGATTTGTACAGTAGCCATGCAGTGGATTGGGGGGAGTGATAGGAAGAAAGAAACAGAGTGGGGGGAGGTACCAAGAGATACACTGATGCAGAGGCACTGAGAAAGCACCATGCCTGTGTTCCTGGCTTCTTAAGGTTCCAATCCACCCTCAGAAGAGCTGAGTTGCTGAACTTTTTATCTTAAGTCAGGCTAAAGTTACATTTTGTCATTTATAATCCAAAGAGGTTGGAGATAGCCATGTACCAAGGGGAGGTGATGATCAAGCATTAGTGACTCGTCTTGGGATCAAGATGCTGAGGTGAGGAAGGCATTTGACGAGAGTTCCCAAAGCAGATGATGTGATTCGCATCCAGTCTGGGACTGGGAGGAGCAGCATGTACTTGGATGGCAGAGACTGCTGCAGCGGGTGTGGAAGACTCTCACGAGGGTGGGGTAGGGAGATATTCAGTATCGCGTCTGCAAAGCCCTCAGTAGACGTGGCTTGTTCTTACTGATATTTCATTTCAGTCACTCCGCAACCTGTGAAGATAGGTTTCCTGCAGAGAAAGGGTTGTGGTTAGCATAAGCCCTTCCAACCTCCTCCCCAGTTCCCCTTATTTATTTATTTATTTATTTTTCTTCAGGCCATCTGATAATACAGCAGAACTTGATAGCTACTACCTTAGAAAAAGCACAACATGAGCAGGATAATGTCTGAACCCCTTGTGACAAAAATTTGACCAGGAGCCTGCACCATTTAGTCACCTCCAAGTCCTGGCCACCTTGCCTGGATTCCCTGTCAGCCTGTCTGAAGGGCCAGCCCAGGTTGGACCTGAGGTGTATACAACACAACGGAGCCAGGGGAATGCCTGTTTCCTGTGAATGTGGCTGAATCTCTGCAGTTTCCCCAGCCCAGAGGAGCCATGAACTTTCCTTTCCCTGGAGCTGCCAGCTCCCCCTCTTCTGATCCTCTATCTATTTTCAGGTACCTATTGCCGGTACTCCTCCTCTAATCTCCCCCTGGATCAAAGGCTGCAGTGATGTTAATTATTTTTGTTCTTCAGTGTAGAGCTGGAGGCACTAGAAGCATATCACCTAGGACTGCTCAATGCATAGAGGTAACTGCTCTTTCAGGTGTGTCTGTAGGACCAGAGCCCATCCTACAGGCTTGGGGAACCTGCTGCACTCTCTTCTTTATGTCATTTAACCCTTCTTTCCCAGCTGCTCTCTGTCTATGGCTGGATGTGTCTCCAGCACCTCTCTGGTTACTCTGATGGCTGCCCTCGCCCGGCATTCATTTCCGCTCTGACCTCCATTTTCTACTCTCCCCCACTCTATGTGTGGTGATCAGGTAAGAACATCCATCCTCAATTTGTCTCAGGATTTCTGCCATTGACCTCTCCTGGGAAGAAACTTCAAAAGGGAAGCAGCAATCATTTAGTGACATCGCCAGGGTGGGACAAAAAGTGGTAGAACTCAGCAGTATGGCTGGGAGCATCCAACACCTCAACCTTGGGTTGTATTGGGGAAAGGATGCTGAGACAGAATAACATGCAGGGAATATTGGTGTAATTTGTTAGTACCAGAAAACAGACAGTATAAAAGTTATGCTAATTTTAGTCACTTATGGGAATGACTTACCCGTTATAACTAATTACTGCATGCACCCTAGCTATTATGCACATCATCAAGAGGTGTCAGATTAGTTTTATCCTAAGTTTTTTTTTATCACAATGTTACATCCTACAGATGTGTGCTCAGACTTCTCATCTGGCATGAGCTTCTGCTCATTGCTTTTAATAAGTAGTGGGAGAACTAGTGGAGATTGAATTAGGACAAGGACCTCAATCTGCTCTTAATGAGATCATGCAGACATGGTAATGGCATTATTTTTTTTTTTACTTAGCAATGAATTTATATTTGGAAATGATACAGATAAAATTATCCTATGTTTTCCCCATTCATTGAAAAGATCAGTTTTGATCTCTTCCATTCTACTAGTGCTGTGCTATCTATTTGCAGTCATCTTTGGCTACTTAAATCTAATTAACTAAGTAAATTAATTCCCCAGTGGTACCAGGAACACTTTCAGGGCTCAACAGCCCCTTATGGCTAATGGCTACCTACCAAACAGTATATATAGATACTTCTCAACTTATTAGGCATTAACTTTACAGTTATACCAAAGTCATAAGATTTTGGCAGAAATTATACTATGAATGTTTAATTCTAGCCTTTTCCTGGACTAGTGGCACACCATTACCATACTCTCTCATGGGTAGTAGCAACAAGCCAAGCTGTATGTCCCAGTCAGCCAAAGGATCATGAGGATCAATGCTCTGTGTTGTGTTGCTAAGCTATGATGTGTGTAGCTTAGGTGTACTGATGCATTTTCTAGGTGTGACATTTTCAATTTAGAATGGATTTATCGGAATATAACCCTACCATACATGGGGGGAGCATCTGTATATGGAACAATTCCATCCTTGCATAAAAGGTCTGTTGGACAGTGCTGTTGGAATACTGGTGAAAGTTAGGACTCTGTGATGGGAAAACTGGATCAGTTTGCTCTAGAATTTTCTGAAGAGCCAGGGAGTGGAAGTCCTCAGGGCCACAGCTGTGGGGAAGTGAGCATAGTAGGGGGGAGAGGTGTAAACCCTCCCATGAGAAAATGCCAGTAGCATGCCAGCAAGATGAGGGGAGGTGGGGAAGAGCTGATACTGGTTGTAGGGATCCTGTCTCAGGCAACACTCTCACTGATATAATCCCAAATGACTGACCACACAGTTTAGAGGAGGGAAGATTTCTTTGCTCACAGTTTTTGGAGATGTCTGTAGGTGATGGGGGTGATGGGGCATGGTGGTGGGAAACAGAGGGAGAGCACAGGTCCTGCTCCTCACATCACAGGATGGGAGGAGAGAGAGAAAGAGGGAGAGGGAGAGGGAGAAGAAGGAGAAGAAGAAGGAGAAGAAGAAGGAGAAGAAGAAGAAGAAGAAGAAGAAGAAGAAGAAGAAGAAGAAGAAGAAAAGAGGGAGAGGAAGAGAGAAAGAAAGGAAGAGAGGAAGAGAGCAAAAGAAGAAAAGAGAAGTAGAGAGAGGGGGAAGAGAGAGGATGAGAAAGAAATAGGAAGAGAGAAAGAGGAAGAGAGAGAAAGAAGAAGAGAGGAAGAGAGAAAGAAGAGGGAGAAGAAGAGAAAGAGGAAAAGAAAAAGAGAAAGAGGGATAAAGAGAGAAAAAGAAGAAAGAGAGGAAGATAAATAAAGAGAAAGGAAAAGAGAGAGAGGGAGAGAGAAAGGAAGAGAGAGAAATAAAAAAGAGGAAGATAGAGAGCCTTCTCTAATCTTATATAATCCACAAGGCCAGCCCCCAGGATCCCCGCTTAGCAACCAAGTCCACTTCCTCTTCCAACACTGCTGTCTTGTCTCCATGAGGCCGGGGGAGGGTGTGTTATAAATTCAAATCATTGCAGTTCCCACCACAGCTCATGGGAGTCAGTTGCTCATTTATACTGTCGCCTTGTTCAGGGGGATGTGGAGACGTCATGGCCAGATCAGCTCAAATGATGGGCCTACCTGTAGCTGGCTGTTCAACATAAGTTTGCAGGGTGAATGAGAGGGTCAGCGACACCCATTATTTGTAATGCCAACAACTTTCAAACAGAGCTTTATGGTTTATACATGACTTTAACACATTCTTTCATTTGAGCTTCATAACCATGTCATGTATGGAAAAAGTCCAGTATCCTTCTCTTATTGATAAGCACATCCGGGCTAAGAGAATTTGAGCATTTTTCTTAGGGTCACTGAGTTAGCAAGTAGTAGTAGTAGTAGAATCACAAATTAAATTCTGGGCCAAGGATTTCAAATGTCATGTTCCATGGGTTTGAATGGTCTCTTTGGTGCCTTTCCAATAGAACTATTTTCAGCAGCAGATCGCTGATGTGGTAGGAGTTGAGGATACCTTTGACATTTAGGGTTTCCCAGGGACTAGCCAATTTAAATCTGATAGTTTTTTTAAGTTGTCGGCATGATGTATGGTTTTATTTTTCACATTTGTCTGAGCTTATGCTTTTAGGAATTCACAGGCAGACGGCCTGGCATTCTGAAGCAGTGGCTCCCACTCCATGTCCCATCAATCCCAGCAGCTCCACGGAGCTGCCGTCTGGGCAGGGCACAGTGGGGGAGACCGAGTATTTGAGCTCGGGACTGTTCAGGACTGATAGGCTTTCAACTATTTTTATATATTGACGTTCCTCAAAAAATTTCATTGGAAAAAAAATTCTTTGCTCACATTACAAAAAGAAGCAGTGTTCTAAAAGATTTTTATGGCAGCTGCTTCCTGTGACAAGAAAGTGGGGCAAGCTGAACTCTGCTTAGATGATATCCGGAGCAACATTCATCCGCAGAGCAGCCCTTTCTTTCTTTCTTTCTTTCTTTCTTTCTTTCTTTCTTTCTTTCTTTCTTTCTCTCTCTCTCTCTCTCTCTCTCTCTCTCTCTCTCTCTCTCTCTCTCTCTCTTTCTTTCTTTCTTTCTTTCTTTCTTTCTTGTTAGAAACAGCACCTTGAAGTTGAGTCTCCTACAGCCTTCGGAGGCACCCAGAGCCAGCACAGGGTCAGGGGCCACTGTGCTGGATTAGAGGGCCACGGTTGTCGGATGCTGTCGCCATGTGTCTTACTCCACCGTTTTGGTCTTAGTCTCTTCTTAAGCAGGACCCCTCTTCATTTCCTGAGCCCCTAACATCTGCTGGCTCCTCCCTCTATGACTGCACATTTGATACTAAGGTTTTATTAGCTTTAGACAGAAGCATCTGCCAGGTTGCTTCAACTCAGTGACCACTACTTCTGACCTCATCTAGCTGACTGCATGCTGCTGGCGCACACCTATTTGCAAGGCAGAGAATTTTTGAGAAGTCCAGAGAACTCCTTGCCATCAGCCTTTGGGATTTTTTGCCCCTCCTTTGGATATAAACACACTAGATTTGGTTGAAGGAGATTGGAATTTTTATATTTATGCATTCTGCCTCTGCTTAAAGTTTACTGTGTAATTACTCTTAAAGCTTTTAATTTTTCATCAATAGGTTTGAATAAGCATGACACTCTCGTCAGCACAAAAAGGGACACTGAAGTGTGTCATGTGAGAACTGGAAAATAAGGTTAACTTGTGACAGAGAAACTTAGAAAAGCTGTACCCACAGTGGAGGAGACCAGCCACCTTTAAAATCTATACAGTGAGCAATACTTAAGCAGTTGATGTCCAGAGGAAAACATCTGTGTGATGGCACTTGTGTTATGGATCCAAGATGGCAAGGGGATTGTCTCAATACAAAATGGTATCACATATTTTTCTGCCTTAAAAATTTTAACTCAGAGTTTTATTGTTGTCTGGTTATAGGAATTTTATATATTCTAAGTTCAAATTCCTTGTCAGATATATGATTTATAAATATTTTCTCCCATTTTGCATGTTGTCTTTTCACTCTGTTGATGGGGGTCCTTTGGTATTCAGAAATTTTAAATTTTGTTGGAGCCTAATTTTTCAATTTTACTTTTGATGTGGGGCCACATTTTTTTTTTGAAAATGTGATCCGAATCATTCAAAGAAACAGATGGACAAACAGAATCGTATTCTGTAGTAATAAGAAGGTCAGAGAGCATTGTCCTGATCAACCATCTGCTACCCTGTTTGGGGACGTATATCTCATTTTTTATGAATATTGTAGTGTTGAGAGGGAGATAGAAAAAAAATACAAAGGTGTTTATGTTGCTAGCATTATCCAAAGAGTTTAGGGTACAGACAGTGGATCTGGGGAATAGGAACATATTAGTCTTTGGAAGAGGTGTATTTTATATATATATATTTTACAGGATAGTGCCTTAGGATTCCCCAAAAAAGGCAATAGGATACATATATCTCATGCCTCTGGCTTCACTAGGCTACTTGTCTGCCAGGGCAGGTCCTGTGCTTCTTCCTTGGCCTTTTCTCTTTCTGCACCAGTGTTCTATTTCCTCTCTGTCTGCTAAAATGTTGTTTCTAATATAGTAATGCTTTATATTATCCTTCTACATCTCCTCTCTCCCCTCCCTCCATCCCTCCCTCTTTTTTCCTTCTTCTTCTCTCTCTCTCTCCCTCTCCTCTCCTCTCCTCTCCTCTCCTCTCCTCTCCTCATGCTTGATATTCAGAATCAAAATATAAGTGATGTGACTGAGCTCTCATTTGCCATCCAGTATAGGGCCATCTCCAAGAACCCTAGATGGGCTGGGCATGGTGGTGCACACTTGTAATCCCAGCATTTGGGAGGCTCAGACAGCTACCTAGTGAGGCCCTTTGCAAGTCAGTGAGACCCTGTTTCCAAAATAAAGAATTTTAAAAATAGGACTGGGGGTGTATCTCAGAGGTAGGATGCCCTGGCTTCCACCCCCAGTACCGCAAACAAACAAACAAACAAACAAACAAACAAAGAACAACAACCAGATGGCATCTATGTAGGATCAAGTAAACATAGGATAAAAATGTGTTGATAGGAAAATTTCAGAATGAAACATTTTCTCTGAAGGGTTAGAAAAATTGGCAAGCACCTAGTAGGATATGACCAGTACAATACATTTTTCCTCACAATTATCTATTTTGCTCTGATTTCACACTCAAGTAGCTTTGGGCTTATTTAATTGAATCTACCAGATAATCTGATACTAAGAAGGTTTTCTGGCTTGTAGACATTGAGTCTTTAATCACTGGAAAGATATGTCCTAAATTTAAATTAATAAGTTAACTTTTTGATTTATATCAAGTCTCTTGTGAATTTGTTCAGCGGCGGTCAGTTCTCCTGCATTTATTCTTCTCCAGAGGCTCAAAAATTAATTAGTTATCATAAGTTAATATCTTTCCTCTTTTTACTAACTACCTTGATGTCTTTCTGAGACAATGTTTTATTTAATGTTTATTAAAAGTTCTTAAGATTCTTAGTTTCCATAGCATTGCAGAGTAAAATTTATATGAATCTTCAAATAGGTTTTGAGGGATAGATAGACGTTTCAGCTCAGAACATCAGTCAGGAGTGATCCTTGAGGATCATGTGTCCAGTACATGGCAAAAGACAGTTGGATAGGGAGCAGATGTCTCTAAAAGTTGCTTTAAGAAATTATCAAACAGTGTGAAAACAGCACAATTTTATTATCTTATAGTGCCCTTGGTCAGAAGTCTAAACTGGGTTTCCTGGGTCTTAAATGGAGGTGTCACAAGGGCTGCACTATGCGGACAGGAGAGAATATAGCTTTCCTTGGCCTTTCTAGCTTTTGGTAGCTGCCTGCATTCCTTGGCTCATGGACCTTTGCAGCTGGCAGTTGCGACTCTGGCCTCTGCTTCCTTCATCCCATCTCCTCTGGCTCTAACTCTCCTGTCTTCCTCTTTCACTTACCAGAACCCTTGTAATTACATTGAACACACCCAATCCAGTATAACTTCCACATTTCAAGATCCTTAAATGTATCTCCAAGGTGCTCTTTGACATGTAAGGCAACATAGCTACAGATTTTAAAGATTATGATTTTTTTTAGGGGGGCATTATTCTGCCTACCGCAGTTACATTTTTTCCTAGCTACCTACTTTTAGCAAACATTTAGGTGTTAAAGTATATCAGGACTCCAAAAATTGAAAATTCAGAAAACTAGAATCATATTTTAAAATCAATATGACTTTTAATAAAGGTATGCAAAATCATTAAAATATTGGATTAATTATAGGTAAACAAGTTTATATGGTAACCTCTTTAGCATGTTAATTACTAGTAAAATTAAATCATTTAAAAGAAAAAGGAGAACAACATGCATTCAGGTTGATAGCACTTACCAACACTAAAAGGAGATCCATATATTTGGGTCTTTGATTATTTCAGTTCTCATGGTAAGCATATCCCTAGAGTGAATGATATTGGGTTATGTCTTGCTTTTTAAGTACTCCAGGCCCATTGCAAGCCTGTTTCCATGGTGAGATGGTACACCAGACTACGGAATTTGATCAGTGATCCTGAAACAACTGTATCTGTAGCACAGTATTATGAGATATTGGTAAATATTCTATAAAGACAGCAGTCATATATTTTAGAAAGGCTGCCTATCTGAGCCCTTGGAGATTCAAAATGTGCATCTACAGGTAAAAAATATGCAGCTATGAAAGTTTTAAAACTTGGTTTAATCCAGCATTTCTCACATTTATTTGATTTCTGAACCATTTGCTGTTGTTGAGAGATCTAGTAAAACATCTCACAGATGATAACACATTTTGGGAAACAATGCATTCAAGATTTCATCTGCATTCTGTTTCTTTGAGTCCGTGCTCACAAAACCACCTTTCGATTTCCATGTGGTTGGACCACAAGAACAAAAGATGTTTTGATCAAGCCAGTGTGATATTTCTTGCACATGTAGTGTTATGTTTCCTACTGAAAATCAATACAACAGCCTTTTGATGTTTACTTTTATCTCATGTGCCTCTTTAGTCTAACTCAATCTCTTTGCCACCCACCCGCCATTTACTTTCAAACACCTGTCTACACCTCAGTATCTACAAAAAGAAGGGTAGCCAGAGAATCGTGTGCAGCCAGAGTAATCGGTGGGAAATTATCATTTTAGAGGTTTCCGTGGTTTAGTCCATCATTGGCTGGCTCCAAGCCAGAAAAAAGCTTGGTGGCAGAGCCTCAAAGCATGGCGAGGGAAGAGGTGCAGTCAGCTGATGCAAAAATGAAGCAGAGAAAAGGGGGTATGTGGTCAGAGACAGACAGTCCCCAAAGCCATGCCCCCAGTGATGCACCTTCTCCAACCATGTCCCATTTCCAAACCTGTCTGCATTAATAGCACGTGGGACTTTGACAGACATTTTAAATCCAAATCATGACACCATTATTTCTTTTCCTTGGGCACTCACTTCAACATTTTTCCCTATCACCAGTTAATAGCATCAGACTATTTTATATGGTAACTATGAAGTATATTCATATTACTAATCATAAAAGGGCCTTCCAGGAGAATGTGCATTCAAAGAAGGCCCAAAATGGAACAGAGGTGAACATTCATTTTTGTTTTAAAAATCTACCTGCAACACAAAGATCTTTTATCAAGCAAGTTAAAGTCTGAACTTTCTTTCTTATTGTTCTGAGTTGTAGCTGGACTCTAGTATGTATTGTGACTTCTCCTAACACGGCGAACAGTTGTTAGAAGAAAGGAAAAAAAATTAGAGAAAGTTAAGATGAGAGTCATCAAGTTTTGGGTTATTTCATGAAAAAAATGAAAAGATGTAGGATCATTTCATCTTTAAAAATAATAAAAATGATTATCACAGAAATATATAATAAGCTTTCACAATTCATTAAAATAAGTACATTTCAAAAACCTAAATCCATGGCAAACAATTTTTATACTTTTATTGGTGTATTGTAATATACATCGTAATAGGGAGTAGAGTGATAAAAATATACATGCACACAGCTGGCGTACTTCCCTCCAGATCTCACCCCATTGTTTCCCCTTCCCTATTCATGTCACTGATATTGGTGTTGATAATTTCATATATATACGTAGTATTATTTAAACTGTTACCTTCACTTTGTCTCTCTCTCTTCCCCCCTACTCTCCCCCAAACCCGTCCATTGTTCCACTGAAGTCTCTACTCCTTTATTTGAGGTCTCTTCTGTCACCCAATTTTTTTCTTAGCTTTTGCATATGAGAGAAAACATATAACTATTCATTTTCTGAGATTGGATAATCTCACTTAGGGGTGAAAGCCAGGGGCATTCTACCTTCAAGCTACATCCCCAGCTCAGCCCGATTTTTTATTCTTTATTTTGAAATAAGGTCTCACTAAGTTTCGGAGGGCCTCACTAAATAGCTGAGGCTGGCCATGGACCTGTGATCCTCCTGTCCCAGCCTCCCACATGCTGGGATTACAAGTGTGCCCACCATGCCCAGCTTCACTTAGCATAATATTTTCAAGCCCATTCATTTTCCTGAAAGTGACATGATTTTGTCTTTATATGGCTGAGTAAAAATACCATTGTGTGTATACATACCATAATTTTGTGATCCATTAATCTGTTTATGGACACTTAGGCTGTTTCCATAATTTGTCTATTGTGAATTATGCTGCTATAAACAGGGATATGCATGTATCACTATAATATTCTGACTTTGATTCCTTTGGAAAGGTGCTCAGGAATGATATAGGTGTGTGATATGGTGGATCCATTCTCAGTCTTCTGAGAAATCTCCATGCTCATCACCATAGCAACCATACTAGGATACAGTTCCACCAACAATGTATAAGGGTTCCTATTTCCCCACATCTTCCCCAGCATTTATTACTATATACTTGTTGATTGAACCTTGTTGTAATTTCAACTTTCATCTCCCTATTGCTAATGATGTTGAAAATTTTTTCATATATCTATTAGCCACTTGTATTTCTTTTTATAAGAAGTATCTTGAGTTCAGTTGCCCATTTAAACAATTTTAAAATTCTGCTGGGGCTAGAACCCAGGGGCATTCTACCTCTGAGCTATACCCCCAGCCCTATTTTATTTTTTATTTTTAAGCAGGGTCTCATTAAGTCTTAGAGGGCCTCATTAAGTTGCTGAGGCTGGCTGAAAACCTGCAATCCTCTTTTCTCAGCTTCCTAAGTACTGGAATTACAGGCATGTACCACCATGCCCAGCTGGGTTATTTTTTTTTAACATTAAGTGTTTTGTATATGCTAGATATTTGTCTTCTATTAAAAGAATATCTCGGGTGCTGGGTGTGGTGGTGCACACTTGTAATCCTCGTGCTTGGGAGGCGGAGACAGGAGGATCACGCAGGTTTGAAGCCAGCCGCACTGGCTTAAGAGACCCTGTTTCCAAATAAAAATATAAAAATAGGTCTGGGAGTATAGCCCAGAGGTAGAAGGGCTTCCAGAAACCCCAGTACCACCCCTCCAAAAAAACGAATATCTGGCAAAGATCTCCTATTCTGTAGGCTCTCTCTTTAGACTCATGATTTCCTTTGCTGCACAAAGGTTTTTAATTAAATTCCATCCCATTTATTAATTCTCACTTTACTTTTCTGAGCTTTGGGGGGTTTTATTGAGGAAGTTTCTATAAATACCTATTTGTTGGACTGTTGGTCTTATGCCCCTTTTTAGCAATTGCAAAGTTTCTTGTCTAATATCTAGGTCTCTAATCCATCTTGAGTTGACACTTGTGCAGGGTGGGAGGTTAGGGTTTAATTCATTTTTTTGACAAATGGATGACCAGTTTTCCTAACACCATTTGTTGAAAAAGGCTGTCTTTTCTCCAGCATAAGCTTTTGGCAACTTAATAAAACCCTACTGCTTATAAATATGAGGATTTGTCCCTGAATTTTCTACTTTGTTCTATTGGTCTAGATATCTGTTTCTGTGCCAATACCATTCTATTTTTTTTTCACTATGTCTCTGTAGTATAATTTGAAATTAGATATTGTAAATCCTCTGGCATTTTTTTTATTATTGAGAATTGCTTTGTCTATTCTGGGTATTTTGCTTTTCCATATAAATTTTAGGACTGTTTTCTGTAGATCTGTGAAAATTAATGTATTAAATGTATTTTAATAGTATTTGTATTGAATCTATAAATCACTTTTGATAGAATGGCCACTTTGATAATATTTATTCTGCCTATCCAAATGCATGGGAAGTTTTTCTATCTTCTAAGACCTTCAGTTCCTTTCTTTAGTGTTTTATAATTTTTATTACATAGATCTTTTAAATCCTTGGTGAAGTTTATACCTAAGTATTATTCCACAAAATAGAAAAAGATGGAGTATTACCAAACTCATTCTATGAAGCCAACATCACCTTAATTTCAAAACCAAATAAAGATACCTTAAAAAAGAAAATTAGGACTTCTGGGAAGATGGAGACTGAGAAAAGCAGCGTTTACGAATCCCGCTAACAATCAATCTCTGTTGCCACAAAATTAGCACTTTTCATAGCCAGAAAACACCATCAGCAGGGAAATAAAAACTGTAAATACAAGGGACAGAGAAAAAGAAAACTAGAAGAACAACCAGAAACCAGTAAAGAAACCAGCCGGCATTGCAGCGGCAGAGCCACACTGCCGCCATCTTGTGTCGCAGCACCAGGCTCCAGAGAAGAAAGGGACTCAGAATGGAGCTCAAAACCAGAAAAGAAATATGCCAGCCTCATGGCCAAGGGCGCAGCAGCAGTGCCATATTGCCAGCAGCTCCAGATCAGCGCACTCAATAACCGTAAGTGAAATTGCGGCCCCCTAAAGGAGAAATCCCAGTACTGCACCCCCAGGGACTTGCACAGCTTTGATAATCTCCCTGGGTCTGCGATTTTGCAGTCCAACTCAGTGAAGGAGTAGCGGTGGCAGAGATACCACACCCTAGTCACAGCTCCCCATGGGAAAACACCCAGTCTGGCACCTCCAGGCAGTATTAAGAGGAAAATTTATAGCACTGAGTGCTCACATAAGAAAAACAGAAAATCTTCAAATAAATAACCTAACAACATACCTCAAAGCCCTTGAAAAGCAGGAACAATCAAGCCCCAAAGCCATTAGAAGACAGGAAATTATTAAAACTAGAGCATAAATTAATGAAATAGAGAATAAAAACAGTACAGAAAATCAACAAAACCAAAAGCTGGTTTCTTGAAAAAATTAACAAGATAGATAAACCACTAGCCAATCTAACTAAAGAAAGAGAGAATCAACCCAAATTATGAAGATAAGAGATGAAAAAGGAGACATTACTACTGACAGTGTAGAAATCCAGAGGATTATCAGAAACTACTTTGAAAAACTATACTCCAAGCAAGGGAATGAGGGATGGGGAGGGAATGGGGTGGGAGTTGGGTAGGGGTTAAATCGGTGATGTGTACGTGTATGTACACACAAGTTTTTTACCCCAATATGATATATGAATATAATGCACCAATAAAAAATAAAAAATAAAAATAACTAATAAAATAGATGTAAAAATTCTTAGTAAAATACAAGCAATTCACATTTAAAACCACATCAAGAAAATGATACAACGTGACCAAGTTGGCTTCATTCCAGAAATGCAAGGATGGTTCAACATATGCAAATCAATAAATTTAATCTATCACATTAATAGAGCTAAGGTAAAAAAATCATGTGATTATCTCAATAGGTGCAGGAAAAGCATTTGACAAAAATCTAACACCCTTTCAGAATAAAAATGCTAAAAAAATTAGCAATAGAAGAAACCGTCTTCAACATCATATATTGATGTTGAAAATATATAAGAATATATATTTTCCATCTCATTATTTTTGTGTATTTCATTATTTCTTTCATGTATGTATGTATGTATGTATGTATGTATGGAACTCAAAGCCAACCTCATAAGGAATGAAAAAATATTGAATTTCTCTTAAGATCAGAAAATCAGAAAATCTGAATTTCTCTTAAAATCAGGGCATCAAAGATGCCTACTATCACTGTTCCTATTCAATAGAGTGCTTGAAGCTCCAGCCACAGCAATAAGATAGAAACAAAAAGGCATATAAATTAAAGGCATATACGTGAAATTATCTTTGCTTGATGATAATATGATCCTATATTTAGAAGACACAAAAATTCAACCAGAAGAATTATAGAGCTGAGAAACAGAGCCAACAGAGGAGTCAGATACAAAATTAATACAAATTATCAGTGTTTCTATGTATCAATCATGAATTCACTGCAAAAGAAATCCAGAAAACAATTCTATTCAAATAGCTAAAAAATACTTAGGAATAAATTTAAACAAAACCTTATTTATTTATTTATTTGGTGGTACTGGGGTTCCTGGAAGCCCCTCTACCTCCGGGCTACACTCCCAGACCTATTTTATACTTTTTTATTTTTGGAAACAGGGTCTCTTAAACCAGCGGGGCTGGGTTTGAACCAACATGATCCTCCTGTCTCCACCTCCCAAGTGCAGGGATTAAAAGTGTGTGCCACAACGCCTGGCTAGACAAAACCTTTTAATACTCTTGAAGGCTTTATTCTTGCCATCCTTCCTCTTTCAAGTGATTTTCTTACTCAAGCAGCGAGTTACCTTCTCCAAATTACTGGGCCTCCGATTCTACCTTCTCTACCCTCTCCATCCTCCAGTGGTTCTAATTTTCAACTTTTAAATGAACACATATACTTATGGTGTACAGATGATATTTAAATATATGAATACAATGTACAGTCATGAAATCAGGATATCTAGCTATCATGTCCACAGCCCAGTTGTGCTAGGACATGGGGTCATTTCTTGAAAGGCAAAAGAAAGTGCCTGGGAACAGCATGTGATTTGTGTGATTTTTTGGGGCAAGCTCTCTGATTGCTCTAAAAGGAATTTAGTGGTTATAGCTGGACAGATAGCAGCACCTCCATCCCTCACTGTGCCTCTCCAAGCAGTGCCTGCACTCTCATGGTGCTTTTTCTGGTGGTGCCTGGCCTGCAGGGTAAGTGACACATCCTTTCCACAGCGCCCTCAGTTCTGCACCCATCACCTCTGAGGGGCTATAGAAGCAGTGAAAGCATCAGCACCAGTTTGCATCTATGACCAGCATCCCAGGGAGCAACTATCCTGGTAAACAGAAAAGAAAATAGCTTTCTATAGGTAATGCTAACTTGCCCTGATTCTCCATGTGCATGAAGAAAGCCAGTGTCCTTCAAGATAGTGTGGAGGTGGACATTCTCATCTAGGCTTGTTCTTGTATTCCCCTAGAAATGGCTAGCTTTGGGGGAAGAGAGAGGGGACCTTCAGTGACATGGTATTTTTCTGTCCCTTTTTCTTTAGGGATGATACATTAGTATTTCCATCTCATTATTTCTTGTGTTTGGAGACATTGAACTTCTTTCTTCTAATTCCTCATAAACCATATAATAGGTTATTGTGAACCATATTCAGCCTACTGTGCTGTAGAACACTAGAACTTACTCTTTCTGCCTAAGTATATTTTAGTATCTATCATCAAACCTTCTTCTATTCCTTCTTCCCCCTACCTTTCCTGGCCTCGTGTAAGTACGCTTCTACTCTCTTCAACTTAGAAATCAACTCTTGATTTTCACATATTAAGGAACATGCAGTTTTTGTCTTTTTGCAACTGGCTTATTTTAGCTAATGCTAATATATTCCAGTTCCATCCATTCTGGCACAAATAACAGGATATTCTCTTCCAATGGCTGAATAATATACTCCATTGTGGATATATTCCACATTTTAAATCCATCTTTCTGTTGATGGACATCTAGGTTATTCTATATTTTTTTTTCTTTGGTACTGGGGATTGAACCCAGGGGCATTCTACCTCTGAGATATACCCACAGCTCTTTTTATTTTTTTAATTTTGAAACAGGGTCTCACTTAGGTTGCTAAGGGTCTCACTACTAAATTGCTGAGCCTGACCTCTAACTTGTAGTCCTACTCCCTCAGTCTCCCGTGTACTGAGATTACAGGCATGGACTACCACTCTAGACTAGGTTATTTTATATCTTCACTGTCATGAATAGTGCAATATACATGGGAATTCAGTATCTCTTTAAACACTGGTTTTATTTTCTTTGGATACACAATCAGAAGTGGGATTATAGTTTTATTTTTAGTTTTCTAAGAAACCACCATACTTCTCTCTATAATGGCTGTACTAACTTACATTCCCCATTAGTATATATGAGTTCCCCTTTCTGTGCACTTCACCAACATTTTTTATTACTAATATTGTTTTTGTTATTATTTTCCTTTTTTGACAATAGCCATTTAGACCTCTCCAGTGGTTCTTAACTACTGTTGCATAATTAAGACCTCGTATTTGTTCTCTACCCATTTCTTAGGACCTAATGTGTGCAAATTTTCCTTATTAGCCCGCACTGGCCTAAGCCTACGGTTTCTTTCTTTTATTTAATGCTTTCTAAACTTTGTCCTGACTCATTCAATGAGATAAAAAGCTTCCTGCCTTTTTAATTTTTTATTTATTTTTTTCATAAGAGAGGAGGTCAAGAAAGAAGTTCCACAGAGCACAGTTCTCAGTGAAACCAGGATTTGTAGAAAATAATGTTATGACACAAGATCTGAGTTAGATCGAAGTGAAAGCATACTTTCCTAAAATATATGTTTTTGCATTTCCTGTCTTTTGTACATAGATCTAAATTTAATATTGCATTAATAAGTTTTAAAAACTTATTTCTCTTTTAGAAAGGTTGAAAACACAAGAAAATCTACACAAGCCTTTAGTCTCATAGCTCCAATTTATAGTTATTAAATACTAATATCAAGTTGTCACACTTCAAAACCATAATAACAATCAAATGATCATAAATAAATAGAGGTTTGTTGTAAAAAATGGAAAATTTATACTTTTGACTTTTCAAAAGATTTATTTAGTACCTTCTCTTTGTGATCTTATATATAGATCAAAACTTAAATCTTTGAAAATTCAGTTATTTTAGTGGTCTAGCTGTGAAGATTGAACTTCTTCTTCTTTAAACTTGAAAGTGGCTATATAAATGGCTTTAAATGATCTCAGCTCTTCTTTCTCCTTTCCAATTATGAAAGGACTATGGCACCAAAGGCTATACTTAATTTCTAAGCACCAAAGAAAATTTTACAGAGAAACTTTTTCTGTAAGTCTAAAATTCTAAGAGTTTGGGCCGGGTGTGGTGGCGCACGCTTGTAATCCCCGCGCTTGGGAGGCAGAGACAGGAGGATCGCGCAGGTTCGAAGCCAGCTGCGCTGGCGTAAGAGACCCTGTTTCAAAAATATATAAAAGAAATAGGTCTGGGACTATAGCCCGGAGGCTTCCAGGAACCCCAGTACCACAAAAAAATAAATAAAATAAAATAAAATTCTAAGAGTTTAAGACTCTTCCTTTACATGAATCAGGAATTAGTACTAGCCTATTTTCCTTTGGTGATGGCTTTATGTATAACATATGTATAACATTTTTTATTATTGCCTACAGAGCTTTTGGGAGAAACTCGGGAAGCATATGTGGTTGGATGTCAGCATCTCTTATAGTGGTTCTGAGCATTGGTTTGGAATGTTGTGGTTGTATATTGCATTCATTTCAATTCTTCAGTGAAGTTTCATTCATTGTTAGTGATGCTATCCAGCATGCTTGCCATTAGCCAAATTAGCACTTGAAATATGTCTAGAATAAACTGAGATTCATTGTAGCATAAAACATATGCCATATTTTATATACATATATTTATACATAGTATAAAATAACATCACAAAAATGTACCAATGACTTTTATGTTGACTCTATGTTAAAATGACAATATTTTGACTACATTAGGCTAAATAACATTAAGGAAAGTGATTTTACTCATTTAAAATCTCTTTGAATGTGACTACTAGAAAATTTGAAATTACATGTCATTTCCACTTAGGGCTTTCATTTATATTTCTACTAGACAGTGGTGACATGAAGCCAATGCGCAATAAAGTATATTACATGTTCATATTTTCCAGATACAGTTAAATATTAAAATTATCACCATGTATTTTGGGTGGTTGTCTCCTTAAATGTACTCTACTTCTTTATCTTCTTAATCAGAGAAACTAATCTAATATATAATTTTATTACAACTGTTTCATAGCTCTGAGATATATTTTATTTTTTTTACTGATGCTGTATGAGTTAATGAATCTTAGAGGGCTATTGTCTCACATGGTATGGTTCCTGGCTGATCGTGATTATAATTGATAATTTCTGTTTTCCTCGGTTTTTATAATTTCTTCTTAGGGATACCTTTATACCCTTTCTAGTGCGATGTGGATGCTCCTTATAAACTAAGAAAACCTGAACATTTTCTAGAGAAGGCAGACAAGCAGCTTAGGAAGTCTATAAGCTTTTACAAAATTGTAGGTCACAGGGCCCATTGCAGGCTCTGCGTCTTCTGTAGATAAAGTTTGTGGGCTTTATTATAGCTGGTTTCTTGTAGGGCAGAGATCTTTTTGGCTTCTGGATTAGTGGTTATGGATGAAATATCTATGGCTGCCAGAAGTCTTCCTATTAATCTATCACTTACAATGTGTGGTGTTTTCAAATGACATTAGAGTTTCTACATACAGGTGTTGAGAGAATGACACAAACTATATAAGGAACTGATAGGCTGCAGCTAGAATCATTCTGCTGGCTTCTGTTTATAAAGGCCATCTTTGGGTTCCAGGCACAGTGGCTATGATCAAGTGTGGTAAATAGGCAAGTGTGGAATGAGCTATGCACAGGTGGAAGCTGATCTTGGCCAGCAGGTGTATCCCATTGTTGTCTAGCTATTCACCTGAAACCTTTCTTCTCATTCTTTACAGCTGCAGCTTGGGCTGTTTTATGAACCGCTGCTATTTCCCAGTAGCCCAAAGCTCCACGGCGTCGCTGGATGCTGTGCTTCAATATGTTCTCATAGCATTTATCCTGCTCTCCTTGCTTGTGATTTTTCAACATCAGCTTTCTTACACAATAGCTCCTTGGGCGTCCTGCTGTCTCTCATTCTCTGCAGACACACATTCCAGTGGTGTATCAATATGAGAACTACCTCATTGCCAAGACTGACAATATCCCCCTGAAGCTGGTGAGAGATGTGATTCTTAAGTTAACATTCTTCCCTGTGAGGCGGTATTGCTCCCTAATACAGAGACGCCTATTATGGCCTAGATTACATTGCATAAAAAGCAGCTTCTTATTGGTAAGCTCTATCATTAAGGGGAGGAATTCTAAGATGCCCTGTGCTGTTTGGTCATATCGTAGGTATTCTGTCTAGATGTTGCTGCTCAAAAAGCTCTGTGTGGTATGCACAAAAGATGCAGGCTTGCAACAAAATAGGCGTTTAGAATGTATTCTTGCTTAGAGGCCTTCAGTGGGTAATGCTAGAGCAATGGAGGAATGCTGAATTAGATCTAAACTTAATTTATGAGCATCACAAAAACACAATTGTTCATGTCCTCCTCTACTTATTAATAATTCTCAGAGGCTAATGACTTTTAAGGCTCATACCAGTCCTTTGTTCTTTCTTGACAAGGAGTTTCATAATAAATCCATGCTGTTTTGTTATCTTTAGGCATTTGATGATGCTTTTAACCTGGTCATAATCCTTCAGTCTGGATGCTTTGAAAATATTGTACAAAGCAAGGCATGGTACTACTTTGTTTTATTGCTGATGTGAAACAGATTAGATAGGGCATCACTTGGTATTGGATGACTGCAGAAGTAAACACGGCTGCCTTCTAAACAATGTCAAAAATGTCATTTGCTTATAATAGTTTCCATTTTCTTATTCATCCATCTGTAGCTTTTTTGGTTGGGGATGCATGGAGGAGCATCGTGTAGGCTGGTTGGTGAGACCTGTCATTTTGTCAGGGTAGCATTGGCCATGAACACAAAGGTCTTATAGAGTAAGATGGAAGACTCAAGTTGGCTGAGAACCCATAGCTTTATTATCTAAAGGTGGCAAACTCATTAAAAAACAAATAGAAAACCCTTCAGATTTAGTAGCATGAAGTTTTTGTTCTATTTGAATAAAGTGGTGGACCAACTACTACTAATTTAGTGGGGAGGTCTTGGAAGTGAGAGACACAGAGAAGGATTCAATAAGCTGTTCAAACATCATCATCATCATCATCATCATCATCATCATTATTATTTATTATTATAATATTTTGCCATCTGGGAAGTTATGGACTATGCATAATTATGAAGAAGATCAAAGAGAATCTAGTGGAAAGCAAAAGCCAAGGCATACTTGAGAACTGGATGAGCTTTGGATATATTTTCCCAAACACTCACAGATTGATTGGCAAAGAGTGAAAGTGCGTTTGGGTTTGAGGTGTTTAAGTAAACCTCTGCCTAAATCATTAGCGGACAACTGAGGAATTAGTGACACTTGAGTGAGCTCTAATAAGGCAGGTTGAAAAAGAGTTTTGAAAACACCAATTTCAGGCTGAGAACAAACTTAGCAGCTGTGTCCAGTGTGGGAGTTAGATCCTGTAGCTTAAATTCATTCAAGTTACAAAAAGAGGCCATTATAAAAATAAGTCAATAAATAAAATGATTTTCAATTTGCTAAAATATATAAAATGTCTTGTTTTTGAAAGAAATATGAGACTTATAATAAATAGGAAGATGAAACCTATATTCAGGAAAACAAGCATTCAGTCTAAACTGGATCTGAGTGGGACATGAATTTAGCAAAGACATTTAAGCATCTACCCTAGATATGTTTGAAGAATAAAAAGGAACCATAATCAAAAAAGAGAAACATGGCGATAATAATTCAATGAACAAAATATCTAAGTAGAGAATAGAAACTATGAAAAAGAGCCAAGTGGAAATTTTAGATTTGGAAATACAGTAATATAAATGGGAAGTTCATTAGAAAGGTTTAATAGAAGATTTAAGAAAGAAGGAGAAATGGTGTACTTGAAGATAGGTCAGTGGGAATCATCCAGTCTAAAGAAAAAAGATAAGAGTGAAAAAATTAAAAGTTCCAAAGTTCTAAAATACAAATGTTGAGCTGGGCATTGGTGGCACAAGCTCATAATTTCAGTACTTGGGAAGCTGAGACAGGATTGAAGACCAGCAGCAGCAATTTAGTGGGGCCCTTGGCAACATAGTGAGATTCTATTTCAAAACAAAAAAAGTTGGGCTGGGAGTATAGGTTATAGATAGAATGTCCCTGGGTTCCAATCCAAGTACCAAACAAAACAAAACAAACAAAAACCAAAAAAAAAAAAGTGATAAACTCATCAACATACTTATAATGGTTATTCTAGGTGCAGTAGAGATGCAAAAGGGAAATTTAAAAAAATTAATAGCTAGAGCCGTGTGTGGTGGTGCATACCTGTAATTCTAGTACTCGGGAGACTGAGACAGGAGGATTTCAGCTTCAAGGACAACCTCAGCAAGTAGTGAGACCACTGTCAGCCTATCAAGACTGTGTTTCAAAATAAAAAAATAATAAATATAAGTTTCTTCAAACTGAAGAAGACTTTTGATCTGTACATCCAGGAGAATGAGTGCCAAAGAAAGGTGAAGATATCCATACCTAGACTGATTATATTAAAACCTCTAAAAGCTGTGACAAAGTCTTGAAATAGTGCCTCCTCATGTGTGGAGAATAACAATATCATTTGTGGCTGACTTCTCATAAAAGCATGAAGTGTAGTGGAAACAATAAATGAAGGTAATGGAATAAATAAAGTATTTATGGGGGGAAAAGGCCCACGATCCAAGAATATTCTGTCCAGAAAATCCTTCATTTAAAATGTAAAGAAGACAAAAAACCTTCCCAGATAAACAAAACCAAACAGACCTGCCCTCCACCATAGACAAGTGCAGTCCTCCAGGCTGAGAGGAGAAATGGAACAGGAGCAGATGGAGACTCAACTCCACGGGAATAGATAAGAAGGAATGAAAATGCTAGATACAGCAAATGCAAAACACTGCCTACTGTTTTCCCTTCTTTTGGTATCTCTGAAAACAAAGACTTACTGAAGTAGTAATTTCAATGTTTTGGTGGGTTTGTTACATGCATAGATGTAATGTATGATTAATGCCAGCACTAAAGTGAGAGGAGAGAGTGGAACACAAAATTGCCAGTCATTATTATTATTTTTATTATTATTACTATCCTAAAGAAGATTATGAAAAGTTGAAGATGGACACTTTAATCCTTAAGAGACTGTTAAGAAAATAATTTTTAAAATGTAGTTTAAGCACTAACATAGAAAAAAGCAAGATTCAACTATATGCTGTCTAAAAGGAAATATTTATATTAAAATACAAGTAGATTATTGTAAAAATGACATAAGCTAACAGTACAACTAAAGAACTGGGTTGGGGGAAAATGGCGACTGTGGGATACAGCACATCTCAGTAGCTGAAACAAAGTTCAACTACTGAGAAGGCAGGATCTTGACAAAAATGTAAACAAAGATTATGAACCAAAACAGAAACAGGAACCATGGCAAAATGAAACCAATACTCTGAACTGTGAGATCCACTGCAAAAAGGCTGAGAGTGTGACTGACTTTCTGTGACCCTGGCCCAGCCACCTTGCACCATCTCTGGCTGCTAGCCAAACTGTGAATGCTGGCTCTGGCTGACACCAGTGCTGCAGCCCCAAGGAATCCAGAAAAGTAATCCAAGAACTTGAAGTGCAGAACGCGGTCACATAGCTCCAACATCTTAAGCCACTGGCACCACACTTCAGGGATGCATTAAAAGGTCCAAAAGCCCATGTGCTCACCAGAGGTGGCACCCACGGCGACACAGAGTGCCCTCCAGACACCCAGCAGCAGGACAGCCAGGTAATTGCTTGTGTTACTCATTACTTGGAGGACGACTGCCCAGAGTAGCTGTGGGACCCTGGCAGGAACTGGAAGTATTCCAGTAGAACCTCCAGAGACACAGGAAAGGTGCTCAAGGCACAGTACCTGCACAGGTTAACAGGGGATTGCTCTAAGATGACACTGGACACCGTCTGTTGGTGCAATGCCCTGATACCTAAACACAAAGCTGTTAGAGGTGAGAGAGGGGTGCAAACACTCATAGAGTGGGTTCAAAAGCTGACAATAGGGTACAGAGTAAATGAGAGCCATTGGAATAGCCTATAGAATCTAACACAATGAACAGTAATACAGATTTTATATGGGCCTGGCCCTGTATACATAAATTCATAGGACTGCTGCTTATTTTGTTTGTTTGATTTGTTTTTCTCTAACACTGTCGCTAGTTCTTTTTATTTTATTTTGTCTTTTTTCTCTTATTCCTCTTTTCCTTTTTTATCTTTGATTTATAATTGTTAATTTTTGTAACTTGTTTTGTTACTTTATTCATGTTTGTTTGCCCCTTCTTCCCATTCTTTTTACAAACTTCCTCACTGTAGCTTATCTACTCTCTTTCAAAACTTTTCTTTCTTCTCTTACTGTATCTCCTGTTTATATTCATGGTATTTCATATCTCCATACTTAAATACTCTACTAACTACAAGAGTCCTATTATCTAAACTTCTCTCATTCTCTACCAGACACTACCTTATTATACTCAAATTCTTACTCAACCTAATCATATCCTCTACTTTATGTGAATCCTGTACCCATCATCCCAGCTCCTACCCCCTTATTCACTCCTCACCATCAAAAAAAACCCAAAACACTGCTTACCTGTTGACATCTCTAAATTCCTACTACTAAGATTGGATCAGACAGAATACCCACAAAATCACACACAAAAGAGAAGATGCAAGACATTAGAAAAACAGGCCTGAGAACCCTGAAAGTATGAGAACTAGGAACAGTGAAGAAATAATGGAAATCACAAATACTGACCTACAAGAAATATAAGAAAAAGAATTCCAAATTCTGATCTTCAGTATGATGAAAGGCCTCAAAGCAAGTGTACAGAAAATGAAAGAGGAAATGGAAACACTAAGAAAGAATCAGGAAGAGGTCTGGAATGAAATCAAAGAGTCAATAAATGAAATAAAGACTGCAGTAGAAAGAAATTCTGGAAGATTAGATGAAATGGAAAATAGGATATCATTGTTAGAAGGCAGTTTATTCAAAACCCAAAGCACAGTCAACAGCATACAGAAGTCATTACAACAACAAAACCTAAATATCCAACAACTATGGGACAACATGAAACATCCTAACTTACAAATAAAAGGCATTGAAGAAGGGATAGAAGTACAGACCAAGGGTATTTGTAATCTCTTCAGAGAAATAATCTCAGAGAAATTTCCAAGCATGGAAAGAGGCTTGGACATAAACGTTCAGGAGACATACAGAACACCATTAAGACAAGATCAAAGAAGGACCACCCGATGCCATGTAATAATCAAAATGACCAACACAGAGGCCAAGAAAAGAATCTTAAAATCATTGGGAACAAAAGAACAGGTGACATATAGGGGCAAAACAATAAAAATCACCCCAGACTTTACAACCCGAGTCATGAACACCAGGTGAGCCTGGTATGATGTAATCCAGATACTGGAAGAAAACAACTTCCAACCAAAACTGCTATATCTAGCAAGGTTATTATTCAAAATTGATAGAAAAACAAAAGTGTTTTAAGATAAGCAGAATCTCAAAAAATTCATAAATATAATGCCAACACTAGAGAAAATACTTAAATAAATAAAACATAAAGAAGGAAAAAAGCAAATTTCATAACCAGAGAAGAAATGAAGTTGATCAGCAGGGCAACTAAGTAAAGAAGAAATAATAACAGGAAACAAAAAATCCTATTTCAACAATAATCTTGAACATCAAAGGACTTAATTCACCAATTAAGACAGACTGCAATGTGGATTAAAAACATAATCCA
Source organism: Muscardinus avellanarius (assembly GCF_963383645.1). Taxonomy (NCBI): domain Eukaryota; kingdom Metazoa; phylum Chordata; class Mammalia; order Rodentia; family Gliridae; genus Muscardinus; species Muscardinus avellanarius. Next base: position 104,870,244 of record NC_137797.1, on the reverse strand, counting down.
AATATATGCTGCTTGCAAGAAACCCATGTTAGAGCCAAAGACATTCATAGACTGAAAGTAAAAGGATAGGAAAAGATATATCATGCTAATTGAGACCCAAAACCGGCAGGGGTAGCAATTCTAATATCCAACAAAAGAGACTTTAAGCTAAAACATATCAGAAGAGACAAAGCAGGGCACTTCCTTTTATTAAAAGGAACAATCCACCAAGAAGATATAATGATAGTAAATGTTTATGCCCCAAATGTGGGTGCACCCACATTTGTAAAACAAACTCTTCAGGACATCATATCTCAAATAGACCCAAATACAATACTATTGGGAGACTTCAACACACCTCTCACACCACTAGATTGATCTTCAAGGCAGAAGATGAGTAAAGACTCTTTAGAACTAAAGAAAACTATAAACTAAACAGACCTAATAGACACATACAGAATATTTCAACCAGGAACAGCAGAATACATATTCTTCTCAGCAGTCCATGGTACCTTCTCCAAAATAGATCACATCCTGGCCCACAAAGCAAGCACCAGCAAATTCAAAACGTGTGAGATAATTCCCTGCATCTTTACAGATCACAATGGAATAAAAGTAGAAATCAACAACAGGAAGACCAAAAGAAACTAGCTCAGTGGTAGAGCATTTGACTGCAAAGAAACTATTTAAATACATAGAGATTGAATGATACACTATTGAATGATGAGTGGGTAAGATCAGAAATAAGGAGAGAAATAAAGAATTCCTGGAATTAAATGAAAATAGAGACACAACTTACCAAAATCTATGGGACTCTTTGAAGGCAGTGTTAAGAGAAAAGTTTATAGCAGTGAGTGCCCACATAAGGAGAACAGAGTCACCAAGTAAACAACCTAATGACACATCTCAAGGACCTAGGAAAACTGAAACAATCTAATCTCAATGTCAGTAGAGACTGGAAATAATTAAAATCAGAGCATAAATAAATAAAATTGAGAATAAAAAAAATTCAAAGACTCAACAAAACAAAAAACTGGTTCTTTGAAAAGATTAATAAGAATGACAAACCTCTGGCCAACCTAACCAAAAGAGAGAATCAACTCAAATTATTAAAATCATAGATGAAAAAGGAGATATCACCACAGACAGTGGGGAAAATCAAAGGATAATTAGAATTTTTTTCAAAATTTATACTCCAATAGACTGGAAAACATGGAAGAAATCTATTGATTTCTAAGCACATATAACCTATCTAAATTGAACCAAGAGGACACAGCAAGCCTAAACCAACCAATAGCAAGCAAAGAAATAGAAACAGCAATAAAAATTCTGCAATCAAAGAAAAGCTCAGGCTCTGACAGGTTTCCAGCTGAATTCTACAAAACCTTCAGTGAAGAACTAATCCCAATACTTCACAACTTGTTCCAGGAAATTGAAAAATATGAAATTCTCCCAAATTCCTTCTATAAGGCCAGTATCACATTAATCTCAAAACCAAATAAAGATACCTCAAGAAAAGAAAATTACAGACCAATATTCTTGATGAACATAGATGTAAAAATTCTAAATAAAATACTAGCTGTATGCATTCAAAACCATATCAAGAAAATTGTACACCACAACCAAGTTGGTTTCATCCCAGAAAAGCAAGGCTGGTTCAACATATGCAAATCAATGCATGTTATTCACCACACAAATAGAACTAAGAACAAAAACCACATTATCATATCAATAGATGTGGAAAAAGCATTTGACAAAATCCAACACCAATTCATATTAAAAACAGTGCAAAAATTGGGATAGAAGAAACGTATTTTAACATCATTAAGGCAATATACAATAAACCCAAAGCCAACATAATGTTGAATAAGGAAAAACTGCAAAAATTCCCTCTAAAATCAGGAACAAGACAAGGATGCCCATTATCACCACTCCTTTTCAATATAATCCTTGAGACTCTTCCCACAGCAATAAGACAAGAGAAGTATATTAAATGAATTCAAATAGGAAGAGAGGAATTAAAACTATCCTTGTTTGCAGATGACATGATCTTTTATTTAGAAGACCCAAAGAACTCAACCAAAAGACTACTGGAGCTAATTAACCAATTCAGCAATTTTGCAGGATACAAAATCAATCTAACAAAATCAGTTGCTTTTCTATATGACAACAATGAATCCACAATGAAAGAAAGAAAATAATTTCATTTACTATAACCTCAAAACCAATAAAATACCTAGAAATAAACCTAACCAAAGATGTAAAATACATCTACAATGAAAACTATAAAACATTAAATAAAGAGATTGGAGAAGACCTTGGAAGATGGAAAGATCTCCCTTGCTAATGGATAAGCAGGGTTAATATCAAAATAGCCATTCTGCCAAAAGTGATCTACAGATTCAATGCAATTTCTATCAAAATACCAATGACATTCTTCATAGGCCTAGAGAAATCAGTCATGAATTTTATTTAGAGAAAGAAAAGACCCAGCAGGACTCATAAGTGCTGCTTCTCTCAGTTACCATCTTCCCAGAAGTCTCTGCACTGGATGAATGGGTCACTGGGGGCATGTCCTTGGGGATGCATCTGTCCCTGGCTCTTTCCTCTCTGTGTCTCTTGGCTTCTGTCTACCATGAGTAGAGTAGATTTCCTAAACCTAACTCTGCTGCCATGATGTCTGCCCTGGAGTTGGTGGACTGTGGACTGAACCTCTGAAACTAGGAGCCCAAATAAGCTTTTCCTTCTCTAAGATGGTATTATCAGGCATTTTTGTCACAATGATGAAAAAGCCAATCAATACAATTTTACATATTGTATGATTCCATTTCTGTACAATATTTTCAAAGGGAGAGGAAGAGAAATATGATTGCTTACACTATGGGTGAGAGAAGGGTTGACTACATTTAGCATGAGCAAAACCTGGGGGTAAAGGATGTGTCCTAAAACTGCAATTTGATGGTAGTTCCATTATTATATAAGTTTGCCAAAAGTCATTGAACTATATAGTTACCAACTGTATTTTTATAGTAAAAACATTATACTTCTAACTTGTTTTTCTTTAAAAAAAATCACATGAAATGGGGTCTTTGATGTATAATTATATGAGAAGAAAATTTAAAAAAATGGGAACAATAATAGAATCTACCATGGTGACTATGCTTTTTTTCATTTTTTGGAATAAATGTAATATGTTGGTGAATCTCTTGGGCAGTCGAACTTGAATTGCTGGTTTCTACAATCCACATACAATCCACATACAACTGTACTGTACTCTACCATTCACATTTTTGTGATTCACCACTGTATCCATAACAATTAGCAAAGAATCCATAGCAGGTGCTTAATACATTTTTTGAATGACACAAAGTAAGCATATCTCAAAACTTTCCATACAGTCATACACTGCAAAATGGTGCTTCAGTCAGTGATGGACTGCACTCAGGACAGGGGTATCATACAGCTATGGTGGAGCTGAAGAATTTTTAATGACCATGTAGTTGTAGTTGTGACAAGTGCCAACTCATTACTCATGTGTTCATAGTGATGCAGGCATAGACAAACCATCCTGCTGCCAGCGATATCAAAGTACAGTGCCTGCAATTATGTACAGCCCATAATACTTTACAGTGATACTAAATGACTAGGTTAATGGTTTATGATTTTATAGACTTTTAGCCATTGCTATACTATAGTATAGTACGGGGAAGAGATGGCTTCCTACGATGAGGGTCACCCTATATTGGACATGTCCTAAGGTCATGCCTCTGGGGCCCCCGAAGTGCCAGAGTTCAGGGAGAGACTTTTCAACGCTGATTCGCAGTATTTTTCTCCTTATGATCCTTCAAAGACATAGCCCTGAGGACAGATTATCATGGTCTCAGATTCCTCATTTCTCCTCTGTCTTCAGAGGTCCGTCTTATCATGTTTGTCTTTTTCCCTGCTACTAAGGACTTCAGACCCCCCTGAAAATGGATTTTTATCAGGTTACTCCATCAGCTTGACAAGCACATTCAGACCTGCCCCAGAACAGGACAATGGATGATGGCTTGGTATTGATCTCTACCGCATGAGGAGCTATCAAGGAGAACCTAACACAGCGCTGTGGACCACGGACACTCTTTTAAACACTATTCCTTTTTACCTTGTTAGAAGTGTCTTTATTTAAATTATGTATAATTTTAATGGCAGAAGGGTTTCTTTCCTTTTTTGGATCATGGCCACTCAAATAAGATGATTAATAGAACATAAATAAGTGTCACTGTGAGAGAAATACTTCTGCATAATCACTGTGTCTCTTAAGTCTGACATTCTTCAGAAGTTGACCTCATGCAGATGCTCTGCTGTGCTGCCGATTGCCGACTGCCTCCTACGATATTTTATCCTTTTGTTTCTTGCTAACCAAAACCCTGAAATGGGCCCAGCTGAAAACTTCCTTTCCTAGCCTCCCCTGAAGACTGGTTTGGCCAAAGAGAAGTATGTGGATGTGTTTGCCAGACCTAGGAAGACTCCTTAAACATGAAGGGATTCAGACTCTTTATTCTGTTTCTGCTTCGTGGGAATGTGGCCACTGGAATTAATCATCTGTATTGCATCTTGGTAATGGGAGCCATGCTTAAGGGCTTTGAGATGTAATGAGCCGGGTCCCTAAAGGCAGTGAGGAGTGACCATGGTAGCTTGGGCTGTCCACATTAGCTTTCGTCTTAGGTTTAAAGTAGAAATAAAGTTCTGTTGCTTAAAATGTTATTTGTTATTTCTGAAATATGCGGGTAAGTGTGGTTACTAAATAATACACCTGCTGAGCACAAGGCAAAGACAAAATATTCCTGATATCAGAAAGATAAAACATCTGATCATTCTCTATCATTTCAGGAATGGTTCCCTTTATGGAATGATATTCAGAGGAGCAGCTGTTACAGAATCCAGTTTATCTGAAGCAGTTCAAATATTAGTTAAAAATAAATGTTTATGTTTATGAGTCACAGAATCATAAATGGCTCTGAAATGAAGCTGGGCTAAATACCAAACCTCCGAGATTGAAGTCTGAGAGGACAATTCCGTTTCCCAGGCTATGTCTCCTGGGAGCTTTGTTGACTGCTACGCTAAATAAACCCCAGTTCTGATCTACAAAATGCATCCCATGTTGCCATATGTCAAGTATAATAATTACTTTAATCCTTCTGCTTCCAAAGGAGGGTTATTTGTTTATTAAGAAGTAATACATCCATATAATAGGAAATTCAAACAGTGCAGTAGGATAAGAAGGTATTCTTTAAACTACTAAAACCTTCAACTATGTTGTTCTAGTAGATCTTAACCAAGAGGGCTTCTGTGTGTGCTGAACAGAGTGCCCACTACACTTTAGCCTATTAATTAACCAATTTATATGCAAATGATGATAGTAGTATTATTCCAACTAGATTATTCTCATAAGATTGACACTATAACTTAAGTTTATGGCTCAAACCACTGGCCCTATAACAATGATAATTTTGTATATGTGTGTATGTGGTACTGGGGATTGAACCCAGGGTCATTCTACTCCTGAGCTACACTCCCAGCCCTATTTTTTAAAAATTTGAAATAGGGTCTTACTAAGTTACTGAGGCTGGCTGAGAACCTGCAGTCCTCCTGTTTCAGTCTCCCAAGTACTGGATTTACAAGTGTGCCAAACCACACATGACTGATAATGATAATCTTTTTGTGTGTGTGTGGCACTGGGGATGAAATCCAGGGGCATTCTACCTCTGAGCTACAACCCCAGCCCTATTTTTTATTCTTTATTTTGAAACAGGGTCTCACTGAGTTGCAAAGGGCCTCACTAAGTAGCTGAGGCTGTCCTCGAACTGTGATCCTCCTGTCCTAGACTCCCAAATGCTGGGATTACAAGTATCTGTCACCACGCCTGGCTTGTTTATAATAATCTTAATCATAATGTTAGAGACATATCAGAATATAATAAAGTGCCCCCATAGTGACCTAACAAGACCTGCTGGAATTCAGATATCATAGGGTTTGGAATAGTGTGTTGGTTTATTTTCTTTGGGATCCTCTGATGCACACTCCTAACAGGTTTCTTTTGCATTCACAAATTTACATAGGAGCAGAGGTTTCTCTTAGTCACCCTGACTCCTCCATCTTCTTCCAAAGGTAAAGCTATAAGGTCATGTGTGTTCTATAGGATGGCTCCAACTGAATCTGGTTCCAGAAAAGAACCAGGGGACAACTGAGGATAACTTTTCCACAAGGCAAAGGAGAGCCTGTGACAGAGAATTGGATTTGGCATCTAGATGTCAGTTATTTGAGAGAAGCAATGGCTATGGGAGAGAGTGTGCACTGTCCACAGAATTCCTTCTTGCCCAGGGTATTAGTTTCCTCACAAACTTGGTGGCTTAAAACAGCTGAACTTATTCACTCAGCGTTCTGGAGGCCAGGGGTCTGCAAGGGCCGCGCTCTTCCGCAGGTGTGGGGGAGACTTTGCCCTTGCTCCTCTAGCTTTTGGTGGTCCCTGGAGTTCTATGGCTAGTGACAGCAGAACTCCAACCGTGGCTTCTGTCTTCACAAGGCCTCTTGCCTAGTATCTCTGTGTCTGTTTCTTTCTCAGGAATTTATCATTGAATTCAGGGCCCATCCTAATCCAGAATGGTCTTCCCTCAAAATACTTAATTTAAGTACATCAGCAAAGATTTTTTTTTTTTTTCAAATAAGGTTACACTTTCAGGTTCTGAGCGGATGTGTCTTTCAGGAGGCTACTATTTAACCCATTAAAACCCAACTTCTGCCCCACTCCCTCAAATTCATATATGTTTCTTATGCAAAATACATTCATTCCATCCCAACATTCCCCAGTCTCCTCCTGTTAGTCATCATTTGGCAAATCCCAAATCTATATGGTTCTGGTAGAAGCTGAAGCTTCTGTCTATAGGAAGATGTTCTTTTTATCCTTAGGGAAACCTCATGGTTTTTAAAATCCTTATTTATTGGTGCACTGCAAATGTAATTATAGTGAGATTCCAAGTGATATATTCCCAGATGCATATATCACTTGGTATCTTTCCTCCTGTGTTCCTCCTCACTCCTTGTACCTGCTAGTGAGATTTACAGCAATATCCTTCATATATGGATATAACATTATTTGAATTGTTCCCTCCCAAAGCTTCTGTTTTCTGACCCCCTTCCATGATTCTACTGGTCTCTCCCTTCATTTAACTGAACTCACTTTCATATCCCATTCTCTCTCTAGCTTCCATATATAGAAGAAATCATAGGACCTTTGACTTTCTGAGACTGGTCAATCTCACTAGTTCTATTAATTTTCTTGCAAATAAAACACTTTTATTCTTCTCTATGGCTGAGTAAAATTTAATTGTGTGTATACGTATTTTCTTTATCCTTTCATCTGTTGACAGACATCTAGCTTGGTTCTATAATTTGGCTATTGTGAATTGTGTTGCTATAAATGCGGGGAAAGCTGGGTCATATGGAGGTTTCTCAAAAGACTAGGAATGGAGCCACCACATGACCCAATCTCCACAGTGGTTGCACTAATTTACAATCCCACCAAATATGTATAAGAGTTCCTATTTCCCTACATTCTGGCTAGCATTTATTATTGTTTGTGTTCTTGATGATTGCATTTTAACTGGAGTTAGATGGAATCTCAGTGTAGTTATGATTTACATTTCCCTGAATGCTAATGATGTTGAACATTTTTATGTGTTTCTTAGCCATTTGTAGTTCTTCAGTTCAATTGCCCATTTTTTAATTGGGTTATTTGTCTTTTGGTGTTAATGAAAAACTTAGTTTTGCATCTTTTTAAAAAAACAGTTCTGATATAATTCACATTCCATACAACTCATTTAATGTACAGAACTCAATGCTTTTTGGTATATCCACAAATATGTGCAACAATCTCTGGATTCAACCGTAGGATAAATGCCGGGCGTGGTGGCGCACGCTTGTAATTCCCGCGCTTGGGAGGCGGAGGCAGGAGGATCGCACAGGTTTGAAGCCAGCCTCGCTGGCTTAAGAGACCCTGTTTCCAAATTTAAAAAAAAAAATAGGTGTCTGGGAGTGTAGCCCGGAGGTAGAATATTTTTACCACCGCAGGAAGGAACCCTGTTTTCATTAACTACTCTTCTCTATCTCCCCAATCCCTTTGTCTCTCAAACCAGCCCTAAAGAATAACTAATCTACTTAATTTCTCTATGAATTTCTCCTTCTGGGTACCAGGTCTCAATTCATGCTATTATCAAACACCTGTTGTGTTAATTTATAACCCTTATAGTCATCCTCATAAATCACTATCAAAACCTGTAGACTCTCTTTCCAGTGTCTTTCGGGTTAACTACCTTCTTTCCCATTCTCTTTATTCCTGTTTTAAGCCCATCTCCAAAAGATTCTTTCTGCCTGTGGTCAGTGTTCACCCTTCAGTGGTCCCCCACACTGTTAGCAGAATGACTTTTCTAGATTCCGATCTGACCACACAACTTCTCTGCTCAGAACCCACTGTTAGCTATCCGCTGCCTGGAGAAGCTGTAAGCCTCAGAGGGTGATAAACAAGCCTTCCGTAGCCTATGGATCTATTGCTCTTTTTTTCTTTCAATTTTATGTCCCCACCTCCATGCCCTCTCTCCTACACAAGCTTCAGTATCTCAGCTATACCCCAGTACTCGTGTTCCTTAAACACTTAGCACCATTTCATAACCTGCAGTATTGAGCTGACTCCTCCATTCTTGTGCATGCTCTCCCCTCCCACTTCCAACTCCATAGGAGGGCACCCTGGCATCTTTTAACATTAGATATCTAAAGAGAATGGAGGAAAGGAAGAGCCTTCGAAGAAAATGGCAGAAAAACGACTTGAGATTTAAGAGAATATACTATTCATATATTCAATATTTCTGAATAGAATATACCTGAGTAGAATATACTATGCATATGTTCATATGTATTCAGTATTCCTGAATAGTTTTAGGAAATTACATAGTGACTAAAAAATGGTAAAAAACAAAAAAGAAATTCCCTTGGGGCTCTAAGCAGTTAAACTTTATTCTCCTTTGGACTTGACCTTTATATGAGGAAATTCTCATACACAAAGACATGCAGATACTGCTAATGCCCTGCTTTAGTCTTATAAAGTTTAATAATGAGTTGTAGTTATGACAAAAGCTGTGTGTGGGGGTAATGGGGGGCATCTGTAAAGTCAAAAGAACTTTCCTTCTAAAAAATGGTACCGACTTTAGTTCCATAGATAGCACTCTTCTTCATCTTCTTGTCTGTGACAACCATCTGTACTATTTGTCACAACCTCAGTAAACATCTCTTGTTACATCTGCCCAACGCAGTTGTCCTGGAGCTTTACAAACTCACTTCTAAATTTCTTTTTTTTAAAATTTTTTTAAATTGGTGCATTGTAGTCATGCACCTCAATGGGATAAAAGATTTGTGTCTGCGTAGCTTATTTCTATAAAACACAAGATGAGTTATTAAACTTTAAGGTAACAGGGTAAAGGGAGTAGCCTACACAAGGGCTTTATGAAGACCCCACATGTATCTATACGTGGATGCTCAATAGGTGTTTATGTGTAAGTTTCTCTGCACACATAATACATTTGTTTCTTGCTATAAATTTAAGTCTACTTGTTTTTTCTTTTTTTCTTTTTTGTTTTGCGGTACTGGGGATTGAAAACAGGGGCATTTTAACTCTGAGGTATACCCCTAGCCCTAATTTTTATTCTTATTTTGAAACAGGGTCTCAGTAAGTTGCAGAGAGAGGGCCTCACTAAGTAGCTGAGGCTGTCCCCAAACCTGCGATCCTCCTGTTTCAGCCTCCCAAGTGCTGGGATTACACGCGTGTGCCACCACGCCCAACTTTAAGCCCTTTTGTTTTCTAAACCAGGTACAGAATGAAAAATACTTGAGCTTGTCATCCTGTTTCTTAGATTAAACATTTGTAGCCTTGAAGAGTTACTAAGTCATCTCTTGCCTACTCACTGTGAAAGAAATACACAGTTCTTTTTATTTGTCTTCAGTCTGTTTCCCAAACGTAAAATCATGCCATTCTACGGAATGCTGTCAAATTCACGGCATTCCAAAATGGGGTTCCCCAGCTCAGGAAATAGCGCTGAAAGGCAGAATAGAGTAGGAGGGTTATTTTCTCCAGGGGTTTCTAGGAAATGCTTGTATTTATCCAAATATTAACATGATTGCCGCAATAATAGCACCACTTTTCATGTCAGGTGTCTTTTGAGGAACTTTAAAACATTTAAAAATTTCTCTGAACAGTACAATGAGATCTAGTTGCTTTGCAGTTCGGAAAACTGCAAACCTAAAAATTTGCAAAATCTTGGCTTCTTCTTAGTTTTTTTTTTTTTTTTTTCTTTTTTTCTTTTTTCCAGTAAAGCGGCCTCTGGCTTCAGCAGTGAGCAGGAAGTGGTATTCGCTGATAAGCGAGCAGACTGAAGGGCCTATTATCCCCAAGACTGCATTCCACTTGCTGCTCAAGTAGTTTTTTTTTATTATTATTATACGAATGTACTTGTGTGATTTTTTTTTACATCTTTGACTAGTTTTAATATTAGGAATGTTAGGAGTACTTTACCCCAAAGATCTTAGTTTCAGTATCACTTTCTGAAACAAGGGGAGGATATTCTACATGACAGGAAGGTCCCATTAAATCTGTGTTGAAAGGAAACAGATCTCAACTTTAGTTCTGCGCAATTGCCGGGTAGCAGAAAGTAGAAAGAAGGGTCCATAGCCTGGCGTGATCTGTCAAGAATTAGCCCCGTTTATTGTTGTGAGATTTTCTCCTTGGATCTGCAACAGAGGCAAAAGGGCTAAAGAGAACGATAGCTCTCTCCCATGGGCCAAATGTCCTGCATCCCACATCTCAACTGGAGAGGTGGAGAAGGCCCTTCTTCTGCCCACTGGAGACTGAGATGCCCCTGAACATGAGCCAAGGAGCCAAGGGCAAGGAAGGGTAAGAGGAGCAATGGATGCCTTCACACTTCTGAGCCAGTCCCGCTTCTGGCGACACAGTAGCTGTCCAGACCCCACTTATGTTCCCCCATACTTACAGCCCAGAGACTTTGTTAAAGACTGTGCATTGAAGGAGTGATGTATGAATACTTGTTCAACAAATAGCTGTAAGTCTATTCATGCATTCACTTCCTTCCCAAGAAGAATTTGAGTAAATTGACATAAATAGTAAGAAAAGAGAACTCTGAGTCCAAATCAACTCCGGTGACTATGAAACGCCCTCTCCTCAAACACCTTCCGATAAGTCTCTACTTTCTGATCCCATTTGAAAATTCTGCGAGCCTTTTTTTTTTATTTTTCAAAATGATCATAAAAGCCAGGTGTGGTGGGTATGTCTGTAATCCCAGTACTTGGGAAACTGAGACAGGAGAATCCAGGTTTGCAACTAGTCTCAGCAATTTAGTGAGGCTGTCCTTTAGCCAGACCCCATTTCCAGACAAAAAATAAACCTAGGGCTGGGGGGCACAGCTTGGGCTTAGAATGCTCCCGGGTTCAATCCCCAGCACCACAAAAAAATAAAACAAACAAATGAAAGTTCATTAAAGATATTGAGGCCTCCACTTATAAAATGAGATTAAAAAGAAAATGACCTTTCTTCTACCTCCACTTTGACAACAACCCATTTCATTCCCCAACTTTATTTTTACACCTAACAGATTTTTAAACCATGCTACTGAACAAGAGTGCTGCTCGTCCAGTCAAAAGGCAAGAATCCAATCAGTATTTTTATGAGCTGTATATAATGGATAAGAATTTTTATATCCAACAACAATGAATATGATTTTCAGGGCAAATATATTGTTTAGAGTAATCTAATATTTAAAGGATCTTGCCTGACTTATCCTGTTGTATTTTCCTTTGTCTTCTCCACACCTAAAGGCACCTGACTGAAATAAGCAAGAAATGGAGGAGTAAATGAGAGAGAGAGAAAGAGAGAGAGAAAGAGAGAGAGAGAGAGAGAGAGAGAGAGAGAGAGAGAGAGAGAGAGAGAGAGAGAGAATATGAATGAATATGAACATCTGGACTGCCTTACATCTTCTATGATTAAATATCACTAAAAATCTTTATTTCTCCATCAAAGGGGAACACCAGGTATTAGGAAAGATTATCTTAGGGAAGATGACATTGAGTTTTATGTATCTGTTACCTGGGAGTTCTTCTAAGAATTGTTATCAATTCTACCTCTCTAAGGAAGAGGAGGCAACAAGCTGGGGGTGTGTTTTCTGGGGAGATGGATGCCTAGAAGGGCAGGGCCAGAGCACACACAATCAGAGAACTATCCTTGGCTGAAACAGTCCCTCTTGTCAGCTGGCACTGACTGACACTCTGCCTGTAGCCGACCCCTAGTGCTTAGGCCTCAAATAGGAATGCCATAGTTAACGGACTGGACCAGGGAGGGAATGTGAAGCTTCCAGTTCAAAGTTAAAATTAATAACCTGAACACTGTCTTTGTGCCTTTCTCAGAAAAGCAAGGAGTGCAGCAAGTACCTATCAATTCTAATGAGCTAAACAGAATGGTGAGCTGGGCGTGGTGACGCACGCCTGTAATCTAGTACTTGGGAGGCTGAGATAGGAGGACTGCGGGTTCTCGGCCAGCCTCTGCAACCTAGTGAGGCCCTTCACACCTTAAGTAGACCCTGTTTCAAAATAAAAGCTAAACAAGGGCTGGGGGTGTAGTTGGGGGCGTACCTCCCCACTACCACAATAAGTAAGTCTCACAATAAGTAAGTAAACAAACAACAGGATGTAGAAGTCTTTTCTTTCTAGATTTTTTTCTGGGGAAATGTATCATTTCCCTATACCTGGGACTTTTTGGAAGGTGGAAGGAGGGAGTACATCCCTGTGGAGGAGGAAGGCTGAGAAACTGATGTACCAAAAGCTTCTCTCCGCTCTCTTTGCCTTCTTGGGAGTCTTCGTCTGACTCTGGCGCTAAGAAGGTAGCACAAGAAAATAGAAGAAAACGTTTTGCCAGCTACACACTTTTCTTGGAAGAAAGACGTCCACGTGACTCTGTCCAGTTCTTGCTTCAAAAACATCCGAAAAGTAAGACAAAATAGCTTTGTCTAAATCATTAACTAAGACAATGCCCAAACCAAATTTTCTACCACTGTTTTACAATTGTGTACCATCATGCCTGGCTTTGAATTATTATTATTTCTGATAGAGGATTATATTTAAGCTACAGTTGGCTTTCAAAGTTTGGAGTGGGGCTAAGTTTTATTTCTTTCTGTTAATTTTTTTTATCAAGGAATTATAGATGCTAAATTAAACATATGTCAGATATGTGATGATTATAGAAGATGCTATGACATTCTTTATTAATATTCTTCACAACCCTTATGTGTACTGAGTAAGAACATTTAGGAATATAATATTCTCAGACCTGAAACAATAATTTTTTAAGAGTAACAGAGTAATGTTCTGGACCAAGGAATAGTTCCACTGCATGCTCTAAGTGAATGTTTATACAATTTTTAATGCAAATATGACCCCAACCTCAAAGATCACTTCATTTATGGATAAAATGTACAATTCAATTTTTATAAAATAATTGAGCTTAAAGTTTCCATTTGTAAAATAGAAAACAAATTATAGTTTACAGAAAATATTGTAGACAGCTTTTTTGCTGCAAATTCATTGATTTCTGGGGAAACGAGACTTAAGGAAGGGGAAGGAAGACGAGCCTCTGTAGAGGAAGAGGGGGTAGGGACCTCCTTCAGCACGAATAGGAACCCAATCCTTGACCACAAGGCCCAGTGGGATCCAGAGGGAGAAGGCAGCTAGCTTCCCAGAATGTCTGTCTCTTTCTGCTTCTCTGCCACCTGGCTTCATAAAATGAGCACACAGAGAGAAAGGTAAAGTGGCGAGGAGAAAGAAAACCCTAGAAAACACAGAAGAAGCCTCCATTATACATCCTTGTAAGGCGCACGTTCAGGGAGGAGCTGTCTGAAAGATGCTTTTGAATATTCAACAGCTTAAGCTCGAGAAGAGGTCTGTCGCAGTCTGTTCCCTGAATGCGAAGGTTCTTTGCATATGTTTTATTTAAGAAAAGAAATACTAAAATGGAAAAACCATCCAACTGTGGAAGGAGGAGAGTAAGTCTTGGGAATGATTCTGGAACATAATTTAATGAGGGTAAAGGGAGTTTTACTGCTCAGTAATTAACAATATTTTAAAAGAAGAATTTTTGCATGTGTGGTTATTATTACTATATTTCAGAGGGCAGATTACTCAAATACAAGGAAGTCAACAGAACACCCAATTTTCCAATGACTTTAGATCTTCTCTTCGTTCTGAGCTTAAACTGTGATCTAAAGAGCTATTGATTTTTCTTTATCATTGCAATTAGTGTAACTTTTGTGTCATGTGCTTCTGATATAATGTATGTCATCATGAGATAAATATAATGCATCTGTTAGCACCTAAAACATATCAAATTGCCATAGTACTAAAAATCACTGAAGTCCAACGTGTTGAAAAACACCCATAAAAATCATTACAACTTAGGTAGCATTTTATAAGCTCCCCTCAAAAAATATAGAAACTGGATTAGGAAGCATAACTCTTCCTAAAGGAAAAGCACAGAGAAACCTGGGGTGCAATAAAATATGATATCCCTACTTTGACTTATCATGTAAGATCTGTGCTACTAACCAGTTGACCACCCACATGAGGATATTGGTGACACACCATAATTCACTATTAGAGAATAAGCAATTCACATCTTTACCTGCCTGTTGGTGGGATTTTGAAACTAAGAAATATTCTACAGAAAGTCAGTGCCAGGCCAAGCACTTTAGCATTAATCCTGTTAAGAGATGAGAGAGTTAAGCCGGGCGTGATGGCACACGCTTGTAATCCCAGCACTTGGGAGGCTGAGACAGGACGATTGCACTGCTTCAAAGCCAGCCTCAGCTACTTAGTGAGGTTCTCAGCAACTTAGTGAGACCCCATTTCCAAATAAAATATAAAAAAGAGGTTTGGGAGTGTATCCCGGATGTAGAAGACTCCTGGATTTCATCCCAACAGCACAAAAGAGAGGAGAGAGGAGAGGAGAGGAGAGGAGAGGGAGGGAGGGAGGGAGGGAGGGAGGGAGGGAGAGAGAGGAGAAGAAGAAGAAGAAGAAGAAGAAGAAGAAGAAGAAGAAGAAGAAGAAGAAGAAGGAGGAGGAGGAGGAGGAGGAGGAGGAGGAGGAGGAGGAGGAGGAATAATAATAGAGAAAGAGAGAGAGGGACAAAGAGGAGGAGGAGGAGGAGGAGGAGGAGGAGGAGGAGGAGGAGGAGGAATAATAATAGAGAAAGAGAGAGAGGGACAAAGAGGAGGAGGAGGAGGAGGAGGAGGAGGAGGAGGAGGAGGAAGAAGAAGAAGAAGAAGAAGAAGAAGAAGAAGAAGAAGAAGAAGAAGAAGAGTAAAATAAAAGGTGCCATGATCAATGTATGTCCCTATAAAGATGCCTCTGGTGTGCACTCTGGTGCATTGTGCGCTTTCTGGGAGGGGGTCGGGTCTGGAAGGAAGAAAAAATAAGAGTATTTTTTATTGTTAATCTCAAAAGTATATAAGGTACTCCAACAAAAAATGAGTTTGGACAGTCATTGTTGTACAGCTGGAGTCTGAAACTGTGAGAAGAGATGAGATCCATTAGGAAATGAATTTCCCAAAGATGTTAATATGGTTCCAGTGAACCTTCTAATGGAGTGTTCTTCCTGTAATGAAGATGATTCAAAAGGCAAGAGAGAAATTCTCAAGATGAAAAGCCCTTGGTACTTTAACACGGAGGGGGCAGATCACCATTGCTGTCCAAGAAAAGAAAGCAGTACTACTGGAACAAAAATACGGCCCTTTCCCCAACAGTCACTGGACATTTTTCTTTCTTGGCTAGGGTTTTTCCAGGTGGTCTCTGAAAAGTCTTGCCCACTAATGTATTATCATAATAATAGTGTGACTTTAGGCTGCCAGGTAGTGCCACAAATTCTATTTTCTACTCTGTGGAAAACCACCAAAGAGGTGCCTTCTCTACCATATTCACCAACTTTATAAAAGCATGAACCTTTGTGGTGTATTGCATTTAACTACTTGACATTTTAAATCCTGGTCTTCAGGGCAGGCAGTTCAGGAAGTCCAAGTGCTACAGCAACAGCACCAGGAAAGATACTGCTCATCCAGACTTCAGAACTGGCTTGAGACCAAGAGGCCCATGTGAGTACTAAGATCTTAGGAGCATAAAGTATGATAGAAATTTCTGTATTTCTGTAATATTTTAATAGAAAAATCCTCAAAGTAGGGTATTATACTAGAGGAAGTATGCACAATAAATGTGACTGGTATGATCTGAAGACACACATGTAATGGGGGTGAGTGTAGGCACATGAGGTTAATATTTTTTTTCTCCACAAGCCAGCTGGTTAACGGAGAGGAGAGAAACATTTGCATACAAGAAAAAAATGATCAGCAAGTCAATAAGCTTGGTGAGAGCTACTGAAAAATACATCAAAGTCCACAGGAGATGTTCCTCCTTTCTTCTTACATAAACAAATATAAATAAGTGAATAAATACCAAGTTTTCAGGACAGGAGAAAGAGAGCTGCAAGTAAGATTGGGCATATTTTTAAAAGATTTTTAAGGAAAATTAGAAATGAAGGGAAGACACAGGATGCTACTTGGTGATCAATAATCAATGTCCACTTCTTTTTCTTATTAATTGTACAATTTAGTGAGCTTCACTGTGACTTTTCCACACATGCGTTCATTGTGTGTTGATAACACGCACTCTCCTGTCTACTCTCCCATCTCACTTTTCTCTTCCTCTCTAGCCCTTTCCCAGTACCTAGTAGTTTCTCTTCTACTTTCAGATCATATTTTTTTTTAGCTTCTGCATATGAGAAAAAACACATGATAATTCGCCTTTTGTGCCTGATTTATGTCACTCAACACAATGTCTCCAGTTCATTCCATTTTCCGCAAATGACAGGATTTCATTCTTTTTTATGGCTGAATAATACTCTACTGTGTATATATACCATATTTTCTTTACCCATTCACCTGTTGATGGGCACCTAGGCTGAGTCCCTATCTTGGCTATTGTAATAGTTCTAGGATAACCAAGAGCATGCAGGTGGTGTCCCTTTTATATACTGACTTCATTTCCTTTGGATATACTGAGTAGTGGGCTAGCTGGATCATCTGGTAGTTCTGTTTTTAGTTGAGGAGCATCCATACTGTTTTCCATATTGATGGTATTAATTTACATTCCCATAAAAAGTGTACAGGGGTTCTTTTTCCCCCTGCTTTATTGGTGTCCCATCCAGAAAAAACATTGCCTGTGCAGATGATATTTTAAAGTATCTTATTTATGTTTCCTACTATTTATTTCAAAGCTTTAGGTCTTATTCTTCTGCATGTGAATATCCAGTTTTCCCAGCACCATTTGTTGAAGAGGCTGCGATTTCTCCAGTGTATATTCCTGGAGACTTTGCTGAGAGTCAGCTGACTGATGAAGTATAGATTTATTTCTGGGTCCTCTATTTTATCCCATTGCTCTCTGTGTCTACTTTTAAGCCAGTCTCCTGCTGGTTTGGTCACTACGGCTTTGTGGCATACTTCGAAACCTGTCATTGTGAGGTTTACAGCATTGCACTTTCTGGTCAGGATTGCTTTAGCTACGTAGGGTGTTGTGTGATTCCATATACATCGAAGGATTGTTTAATCTAGTTTTGTGAAGAATGCCACGGTATTTTGACAAGGATTCTTTACAGTGGTTTGGTCACGTTAACAATACTGATTCTCCTAATCTATGAACACAGGAGGTCTGCTAGTATCTTCTTCAATTTCTTTCTTCAGTGTTTTGTAATTTTAATTTTAGAGATCCTTATTTTTCTTTTCTTTTGTGTGGAACTGGGGTTTGAAACTAGAGGCATTCTACTACTGAACTACACGCCCCAGCCCTATTTTTTATTCTTTATTTTGAAACAGGGTCTCACAAAGTTGCAGAGGACCTCACTAAGTGGCTGAGGCTGGCTGCAAACCTGCGATCTTCCTGTCTCAGCCTCCCAAGTACTGGGATTACAAGTGTGCACCACCATGCCCAGCTTTAGAAATATTCTTAATTTGGTTTATTCACACGTGTGTGTGTGTGTGTGGGGGGGTATGCATGTAGTTACTGAAATTGCATTTCTTTTTGATTTCTTTCTCAGTGAGTTCACTTTGGAGTACAGAAATGGTATTGATTTTTCTGTGTTGATTTTGTATCCTGCTATTTTACTCAATTTATCAAATCTCAAAGTCTTTTGGTAGAGTCTTTTGGGTTTTTTAATGTATAGGATCATATCATCAGCAAACAGGGATAATTTGACTTCCTTTTTTCTATTTGTATATCTTTTATTTTTCTCTTGCCTCATTACTCCAAATAAAGTGTCTAGTACTATACTGAATTAGATTGGTGGGAGTAGACACCATGTCTTAGAGGAAATGCTTTCAGTTTTTTCCTATTTAGGATGATGTCGTCTATGAACTGGTTTGTCATGGTAGCACATAACTGTAATCCCAATACTTGGGAGGCTGAGATGAGAGGATCACAGGTTCAAGACCGGCTTCAGCAACTTAGTGAGACTCTCAGAAACCTAGCAAGACTCTCTTTTAAAATAAAAAATAAATCTCCAGTACTCTTCCACAACATTTAAATATACACATATATAACATTAAAGATTAAAACAAATGTCATACTTTTTTTTTTTTTTTGGGTGGTACTGGGGTTCCTGGAAACCCTTCTCTGGGCTACACTCACAGACCAATTTTTTATATTTTTATTTGGAAACAGGGTCTCTTAAGCCAGTGAGGGGCTTTGAACCTGCGCGATCCTCCTGCCTCCATCTCCCACGCGTGGGGATTACAAGCGTGCGCCACCACGCCCAGCACAAATGTCTTAATTTAATGTTAAAATTTAAGGTATAGGCTAAAGTGTTCTTTAAATGAAAAAGTTAAAGAACTAATATATGAAATAAAATGTTTTGAATTTTTTGTACTGGAGATTTAACCTAGGGGCATTCTATTGCTAAGGTATGTCCCCAATATTTTGTATTCTTTATAGTTGTTAATTAACTACTAATTAATTTTTGTGGTACTGGGGATTGAACCCAGGGGCATTCTACCTCTGAGATATACCCCCAGCCCTATTTTATTTTTTATTTTGAAACAGGGTCTCACTAAGTTGCTGAGGCCAGCCGTGAACCTGTGATCCTCCTGTCTCAGCCTTTCAAGTACTGGGATTACAAACGTGTGCCACCATACCCAGCTTCTATTCTTTATTTTGAAACAGGGTCTTGCTAAGTTGCTGGGGCTAGGCTCAATCCTCAATCCTCCTGTCTCACCCTCCCTAGTAATGGGATTATAGGCAGGCACCGCCATGCCCTGCTAGATTTTTGACTCTTTAGTAATGGTTTTCAATTTAAGTTTCTTTCAAATAAAGTGTGGCAGTCAGTTATTTTTAAGGGTAAAGAACAGGACATGACATGAAAGTGGATGCTCTGCTTAGCCACATTCTGATTCTTGGAGGCAAGAGTGAACGTGTACTTTTTTAAAACTTGAGAACATCGATAGCGTGATAGTACATTTCTCTGGGACGTCTGAATTAAGCCAACTTATTGTTCCCTCTGTTACCATGTCAGTTAATTACTCTCCTCCCTTCTCTTCCTCTTTAGATTTTGGCATAATAATACCGTTGTTTTGGTTATACAATTTATCATGCCAGAAAACATGGCTTCAAAGAACAGGGCAACCTCATTAGATTTTACCTTCCTAAACTGGTGTTGGCGATCATTCAGACAGGATGTGTTTCAGTGGTCGACATACTGCCTCACAATGATGAGTCTTACCTGGTCAGGCCTACTGTCCCTCGGCAGGACTTCTCAGGGACAGCAGAGGGGTCCTGACGCTCGCTCTGTCCAATCTCCCTACGCCTGTCTGTCCATATGAGCTGCCTCTGCCAGAAATTTACTTTTTCATGTGAGGCTTTGTTAGCAGTGAACAGAGAACTATCCCCAGGGAAGAACCCTCTGCCAGAGGTCACCAGATAGATAAGGCCAAGAAAGTGTGTGTGTGTATGTGTGTGCGTGTTTGTGCAAGTGTGTGTGTGCATGCATGTGTGTGTGTATGTGTATTTTGATCCATCCAGTGTCCAGTTGTGCCCCCACCAGAGCTTGGAAGCATATGTTGTTCAGCTCTCAACAGCTCCCACCACACTTACACCTGAGTGGCTCCCCTCTTTTAACTTTTTTTTTTTGGTGGTACTGGGGATGGAACCCTTCTACCTCTGGGCTACACTCCCAGACCTATTTTATATTTTTATTTGGAAACAGGGTCTCTTAAGCTAGTGAGCAGCGAGGCTGGCTTCGAACCTGCGCGATCCTCCTGTCTCCGCCTCCCAAGTGCGGGGATTACAAGCGTGTGCCACCACGCTCGGTGTTGTAACTTTTAATATCCTCTCAGGGAATCATTCCAAGACAGTGTACATTTTCCTCTCTAGTGGTCTCTGGATTAGAATCTCCTACCCAAAGTGCTCAAGGGCACATACTTACTGCTATTCTGCCCTGTTCATTCATATTTCATGGGTATAGTCCCTAATAAACCTCCTTGAGGGCAGGAGTGAGTCTTAAATAATTCTCCACCATGCTTGGTGGCATACCTTTCGTCTGGGTGCTCCATGACTGTTAAATGACTGGCTAATGTGTAACCGTGGGTAGGTGAACATCCTCATGTTGTATGGAATGATACCCTTCATGTTGTGCTCTGAAGTTCGCAAAGCATCCCTGTGCCTTCCGATATTTTCAGTCCTCCCTGGACAATAACGATGGAAACAAGGAACAGAGCACTGACACCCTGGGTCTTAAGAAAAGGTGCAAAAAGTAGAATAGTCAAGTATCTATGCATTTACCCCAAGTGTATTTCAAGTTAGTGCTTTGACTGGACCTTGAGGTTTAAGACCCAGATGCTAATTTGTGTTCAGGAGGAGAGGCAGTAGAGTATAAGTGGGTTTCGCTCCTGCGCCACAGCGTCTATGGCTCTGCTCCTTCTTGACAGGGCCGCACCTCCCTGCTTGGTGAGGTGGGCTTGGCCATGGACGGGTTGTAGGCAGGAGCGAGGCGTACCACTCTCACACCCAAACGCTTAGTTGCCCGTTTAAGAGACATCATCCTGTTTCCTTACTGTGACTGTCTTGGTAGCACATGTTGCTGTTAAGGTGACGTAAGATACATCAGAGAAGGTTTCGTCAACGCATGGAAAACTCTCTTGAAGTGTTCCTTGAATCTGTAGTGGATTTTGAGAGTAGGAAGCAATATTTGGTTTTGTTAAGCTACTGTAGTTCAAGGGCTCTTTACTGTAGCATGACCTTGACTATCCAAACTCACACAACTTCACATAGCTATTGTGACCAAGGCCAAGACTCCTTGTTGAATGATTAAAGAATGTGATTATCAAGAGTCTTAGAACCAGAGCAAGTTCCTTGTCTTCTCTGTTCTTTAGTTTCTTTATTGAAAAAATGACATAGTAGTACCTACTTAATATTGTTGTGTGGGTGGTTGGTGTAATTTGTGCAAAGCACTGTCAACAGTTGACTTAGAACAGTGCTTAATTAAAATTAGTTATTATTAATTTTCTTTTAATCTTTTTTTTTTGCGGTACTGGGGATGGAACTCAGGGGCATCCCACCTCCGAGCAATACTGCCAACCCTGTTTTTTATTTTTTATTTTGAAACAGGGTCTCAATGAGTTGCAAAGGGCCTCACTAAGTAGCTGAGGCTGGCTTTGAACCTGCGCAATACTCCTGTCTCAGCCTTCCAAATGCTGGGATTACAAGTGTGCGCCACCATGCCTGGCTATTAATGTTCTTTTATGGAGGGTGTGGAATACTGGGGATTGAACCCAGGGGCATTCTACGTCTGAGCCACACTCCTAGCCCTTTGTATTTATTTTATTTTGAAACAGGATTTCACTAAATACCTGAGTGTTTTACTAAGTTGGTGAGGGTGGCCTTGAATTTGTGATCCCCCTGTCTCAGCCTCTCTTGAGTACTGGGATTCCAGGCATGCACCAGCTGGCTTAATATTCATTTTGCTAACCAGAAAAGCTTTCAAAGATGAGAGATGGTAGCTGGTAGATGATAACTTAGCATAGTAGATTCCTTACTACCAAACCTGCTCTTCCTTTGTCCCTGTCTGAATGACTTTACAACACTTCCATTAGTTGTGGTTAAAAACTGCGGAACCTGTTCTTTTTTTTTAATTTTATTTTTATTTTATTTTTTTATTGGTGCACTGTATTCATACATTATAGTGGGATACAAACTTTTGTAGACATACCTGCACACATCGCCCAGTCAGCCCCCACCCGATCCCCACACCGTTCCCTCCCCATCCCTCCTTCCCATGCTTGGCTTAGTGGTTGACATCTAGTATTATAGCAATTTACCCAAAATTAAAAATGACAATTTCACATAACAGTTTCATTTGTCTGATACCAAGCTTTTGATGACTTAAAGATAACATTTCAATATTTCTTTTTGCTTTCTTTCTTACCAGAGAATATTTTTTAGGTGAAACTATCATATATTTATATATTTATTTTTCAGAAAAAAAATCTATCCTAATATGGAATATGGACTCTAGATACCCAAAACGATCTTGAAAAAGAACAAAGCTAGAAGATATATATTTTCTGATTTCAAACCATATAAAGCTACAATAATTGAAACAGTGTAGTACTGTTCTAAAGGCAGATATATAAACCATTGGAGTTAAATAAAAGCCTAGAGCTAAATTCTTCCCTATATTGTCAAGTTATTTTTGACAAGGTTTTCACGAACGTTTGGTGATGGAAATAATAATCTTTTAACTAAATATTGTTGAAAAATAGTACTTACATGGAAAAGAATAAAATTGGACCCTTACCTAATCCCATATGCAAATATTAACTCAAAATAGATAAAAGACCTAAATATAAATCTTAAAACTATAAAATTTTAGGAGAAAATCTGGGTCATTAAACCTCACAACATTGAAATTGGCAGTGATTTCTTGGTTATGATTTCAATGGCACAGGCAACAGAAGAGTATACAAACTCCCTAAAAAATAAAAAAATATTGTATATCCAAAGAAAATGTGAACAGAGTTAAAAATTACTAATAGAATGGGATAAAATATTTCCAAGTGCTATATCTGAAGGTATATTAATATTCCAACTAGACATCCTAAAAATTAACAATAATAAAGGCAAACAATACAATTTAGAGATAGGTAAAAGACTAACATAAATAATGAATCTCCACAGATAACCAATCTTAGTTGTCTGTTGGATGGAAAATCTTGTTTCTCTGGTTCTGGTGTGTGTTACCTATTTCTTCTTTGTAGTTAATCTCTTTGAATATTTTCTCTAGCGCTTGTTTTGAAGACATAAATTCCTTCAGTTTCTGTTTGTCATGAAAGCTTCTTATTTCTCCATCTAATTTGATAGAAAGTTTTTCTGGGTAGGAAATTTTTGGCTGGAAGTTGTTTTCTTTCAGAGTTTGGAATATGTTACTCCAAGCCCTTCTGGCTCTCATGACTTGGTTTGGGAAGTCTGGAGTGATTCTAATTGGTTTGCCTCTGAATGTCACTTGACCCTTTGTTTTTGTTGCCTTTACGATTCTCTGCTTGGCTTCCACATTGGTCATTTTGACAATTATGTGGCGTGGGGATCCTCTTCTCCGATCCTGTCTAAAGGGAGTTCTATAAGTTTCCTGGATCTGTGTATCAACCTCTTGCTCTATGTTTGGAAAATTTTCTGTTATTACTTCCTTGAAGAGATTGTTGATCCCTTTGGTTTCACTTTCTATTCCCTCCTCTATTCCAATTATTCTTAGGTTAGCTCTCTTAAAATGGGCCCATATTTCTTCAATGTCAGATTCCTGCTGTTGGATATTTTTTTCTAGATTAGAAACTGTGCGTTCATTTTTGGAATGATCATCTTCTAAGAGCGAGATTCTGTTCTCCATGTGGTCTAATCGGTTGTTTGTGCTTTGAATTGAGGCCTTTACTTCATTAATTGCATCCTTTATCTCTTTTTGGCTCTCTCTGAATTCTTTTCGAAGCACCTCTATTATTTCTACAGTTATTTTCCTGATTTGATCTTCTAGAAATCTCTGATTTTCTGTTTTATCGGGTTCTGATGTTGTGGGGTTGTGGGCATTCATTGCTCCAGTGTTATTCCTCTTTCCCATGATTTCGGAAGTTTGTGCCTTGTTTGGGTTCTTCCCTTGGGTCACTATGACTTCGCTTATGGTGCTCTGGATCTCGAGTCTGTAATATCTCTGACCCCACTACTCCTTTACTGGGTTGTATTGCAGAGTCTCCGACCCAGAGAGTCGATAGAGGCTGCATTAGACTATGGGTGGGGGGGTGCCAGGTTGCACGTTCTCCTATGGTGTGATATCTCTGCCACCGCCACTTCCCCACTGGGTCAAGTCCCAGGGAGTACAGTACTGGGATTTCTCCTCTGGGGCCCGCAATTTGACTCACTGTTCTTGAGTACGCAGATGTAGCTGTACTAGACTCGGTGAATTCACTGCTGCTGCCGCTGATGGCAATATGGTGCTGCTGCCACGCCTTCGGCCGTGAGGCTGGCATATTTTTTTCTTCTCTCGTTTTGAGTTCCACTCTGAGTCCCTGCAGCGTGTGCTGAGCTCAGCCACTGGGAGCTTTAGATGCTCCGTGCGCCGAAAGATCCTGTCTGGCTGTTCTGCAGCGGCTCACCTCGGCTTGTTGTAGCCGTCTGGTGAACTCGCCGCTGCCGCTGGCAGTATGGCACTGCTGCTGCGTGTCCTCGGGCATGAGGCCGGTGTATATCCTCTGTGGCTCTGAGCTCTGTTCTCAGTCCGCTTTCTCTCTGGAGCCTGGTGATTTTTTTGTTTCTCTGGTGATGGTGTTTTCTGGCTATGAAAGGCACTGATTTTGTGGTAATGGAGATTGGTTGTTAGCGGGGCTCTTAAGCCCCGCTTTTCTCGGTCGCCATCTTCCCGGAAGTCTCTCTCGAACCTTTTCATCATACTCTGTCACCACACATATTCAGCCACTTGCTATATCCTAGCAATTTTACTTTGGTGATAAATAATAAATCAATCTATTTATAATAACTCTAAAATATAGCTCCTCTTCTTTTTCATCACCACTGCCATAACTTACCACCCTTTCCAAGAGAAGATAATTTGTCGCCCCACATCCGATGTTTGGGAGACAGAAGGATGATATTGGAAAGGACACACATTTTTGTCATGCAGACTGACCTTTTACCCTGGCTCCATCTCCTGCCAGCTGTGGAATTTGGAGGAAGGTTACTTTATCTGTCTTATTTTTTGTGTATACAAGGGAATGCCAATTTTTACTTTTAGGGTTGTTGAGAGATTATACCAGATCATTCAAGCACTGAGCACATAGTGGGGAATCATTGTTAATTTGATTCCTTTTCCCTTCATCGAATTTGGCCCAAATTATTGCCAATATTATTTCCCAAATGCTTAGACCAGATCAAATTCCTCTAGAATCAGAGAATGAAAAATAAAACACAGATTCCCCATTCCATCTCTTGCTGTTGTTTGAAAGTACCTTTGAAATTCTGTCCATGTTTTTCCTTCAATTAACTCCTATTTCCATTAAAAGTCGTCGTCTTCTTCTTCTTCTTCTTCTTCTTCTTCTTCTTCTTCTTCTTCTTCTTCTTCTTCTTCTTCTTTTTGGTGGTCCTGGGGATGGAACCCAGGGCATTCTACCTCAGAGAGACACCCCCAGTCCTATTTAATTTTTTTTTTTTTGCGGGTCTGGGGATGGAACCCAGGGGCATTTGACCTCCGAGGTACACCCCCTGCCCTATTTTTTATTCTTTATATTGAAACAGGGTCTCACTGAGTTAGTTGCAAAGGGCCTCACTGTGTAGCTGAGGCTGGCCATGAACTCTGATAGATCTGCCTCAGCCTCCCAAATCCTGGGATTACAAGTGTGCGCTTCCACGTCCGGCAAAAGTCTTCTAAGTTTAAACTAGCACCGTATCCTCTGAGACACAGGATTTCTTTCATCCCTTTGTGTATCAGTTAACTATTGCAATAAAGCTGCTTCACTGTAAATCACCCTAAAACTCAGTAACTTAAAATACCATGGATTTATTGTGATGGGTCTATGGGTTGGCTGAAGGTCATTTGAAGTAGGTTGGGCTCAGTTGGGGTGACTTAACCTTAATCTGCAGGGCCTTTTCCCCCTCCTAGTGAAGTCCAGCATAAAGAATGTTTTCTTTCATTGCTGAGAGATTTGCAATCAGCAACAGGACCTCAGGGCATCTACGCCCTCTAGAATGTCCATTGTGGAAGATGTTGGCAACTGTGCTTGGGCAACTAATCAGTGACAAGAGTAGTCTGAGGAATTAACGGTCTTCCTTTTTGAGATTTACAGAACCAAAAAGTATCTCTTGTTCAGGGGATGCGGATCATCACCTGGCCCACCCACTGGGAGAAGGCACCCACCGACCACTTCATAGTAAGGCACCCACCGACCACTTCATAGTAAGATGGATTTTGGGAAAGGGTTCCCCATCTTCTCATTGAGCCATCCTTTCAAATAAAGTCATCTGTCTCGGTGCAATACCTTAGCTCTGTATTCTGTTGGCATGTCATGAGGCAAGTGGTCCATCACCAGGGCAACCAGAGAGACTAGACGTGCTCCTCCTTGGCATTGGCGAAGGTGAGAGGTCAGGCATCAGTGAGCAGATTCCTGGAGATCTCCATGGACAACGGGCACTCCAGAAATTCTGCCTTAATTTGTTGGCAAAAGGAAGTCATATCGCCAAATCCAAAGTTGAGGTATGGGAAAGTATGCCCCTTCCAAAATGCGAGAACAGTGCGGAGTTGCTTGACACTGGCTGTGATTACAAGGATAGATAAAGCGTTGGGACTGATCCTTCAGTCTTCCACACTCTAATTGGTGTGAATGTGTCTTCTGTGTTCTTAGAAGTTTGTGTCTCTCTCTCGTAGGTGTTTACAAATACTCGTAGGTCTCTCTGCATTTTATTTCTCTATTGTTTACATATTGGTTGCTTTTCTTCAGACTGTCCTATGTTCTGAATATCTGGTTCCCCCAGAATTCATATGTTGAAATCCTAACCTGCAAAGGGATGTCTTAGGAGGTGGGGGCCTTGACAGGTGCCTCAGTCATGGGTTAGAGCCCTCGCGAATGGGATTGGTGCCCTTGTAAGGGTCTTGAAAGAGACCTTCTCCCCTTCCACTATGTGAAGATACTGCTGGAAAGAGTCCTCTCTGAGCCATTAAGTGGCCCTCACCAGATATCAAGTCTGCCAGGACCTTGATTTCAGTATTCCAAGCTTCCAGAACTGTATGGGATCCATTTATATTTTTTTAGGCGTTGCCCAATTTGTGGCATTTTGTTATAACAGCTAGAAGGGGGTACGAATTTGTACATCTCTGAAAGGCAGAAAGGTGTTTTGGAGTAGACTTGTTAACTAAATAGAGATGTACTCTAGCATTTTGCAAAAGGAGAAAACTGAAATGGTTTTTGCTCAAAGAAATTTATAAAATTGCTCCTAAATAAAGCTTAGAGTTTTTTTTTCTACAGTCACTAAATTATATGTGAATCAGGGCGCACAGCAATCAACCAATGAATAAGAAAACTTTTACAAGGAAGGGTTCATGAAATTAGTGAGCATGAATGTAGGAGAGGGAGTATTTGTAAGATATGTGAGAATATACACACTGAAGTTTTAGAAAAGGGAATTTTTACAGGTTCAGAATAAAGGCTTTCTATGATCATGTCTTGTGAAAGACAAAAAGGCATCCGTTAGCATTCACAGATGTTCAGCTGTTACACGGGAGGCTGTAAAATGGTTATTTTCTAATTTCATCATTACTTCAGCATTTATTAACTAGAATATTTGAGATTTTCTTTCCTTTATTCACCATCCTTTGAGTATCCCTATTAATTAGTGGATTCCTTTTTTATGTATTTATCATATAAATAATGGTCATTATTCTCTTTTCTTGTTAAAATAGTTCTGCTTGGCCAGTGAGAAACTCTTTAAGCCTGTCCTGTGTCCTTTTGACATGTCCCCATTAGGGTAAGAGCACTTTGCTTTTGAGTCAAAATGCTCCATTGAACTTTACTGACGGAGGCCCTGCCACTTCCCCTAGGAGCTCAGGTTCCTTTTAGGGGAAATGGTGTTTAGAAACCAGTCTGGGTGCCGGGTGCTCATTGTTACCATGATAGCATTGCTGGGTCCTTTTTTTTTTTTTTTGGTGGTACTGGAGATGGAACCCTTCTACCTGCGGGCTACACTCCCAGACCTATTTTGTATTTTATTTGGAAACAGGGTCTCTTAAGCCAGCAAAGCTGGCTTCGAACCTGCGTGATCTTCCTGTCTCCACGTCCCAAGCGCAGGGATTCCAAGTGTGCACCACCACGCCTGGGGTCCTTTTTAAATACTCTCTGTCTTCAAGGCATTAGAAAACAGGAACATGAAGCATTGTCTCAAGTTATCCTTCAGCAGACCACTTGATGATTACGAAAAGGAAAATGTACTTTTATAATTTGGAAATCTGGTAGACACCGTAAAGCAATGGCCCAATCTGGCATCATTAATTATGGGACATCCCGGCGGGACACGGCATCTAATATGATACACCAGAGACATTTGCAATATTATTGGCTTTGTCAAAAATATATATCCTTAATACATTTATGAAGGAAAAAATCAGGCAGATCCAGAATGTGAAATATTCTATAAAAAATTGTCCTAAGCTATTAAAAATACCATTGTCATGAAAATACAAAATAAGATGATCTATTCTATATTAAAGGAGACCACGGAGACAGAACAACCGTAATATGTGATAAGAACATTTATGTAACAATTTTAAACTTCAGATATTGATTTAAGTGTAATCATGATTTAGGTTTATTACCTGACATTGGTCTAGGAATTGTGCCTATGTGTATTGAATTAGAGAGTTTTCTTTTTCTTTTTTGATAAACAAGAGGCAAACTACTATCTTTCTTAGTGAAATGTCAGTAGCTTATGCATGAACTAAAAAAATTAAGAAGCAACAATGTGTGTCATTTTAAGTTGTGAGGATAAGTGCCAAGAGTTTCAACTACAAGCGCTGAAGATGGTGGACTTGGTGAAGAATGGTGGTCATGAAAAGTTCTGGGGCTTGCTGTTGACAAAATTTAAATATAAGACTAAAAGAAGCCTTACTTTGAAAGCAAGCAGCATAAATGCATTTTATAAAGAGACCCAGGGAGCTCAGTTGGGACCCAGCCGCTGAGGGCGAGTTTGAACTGATGCCATGCGTGGGGAACCTGTCAAGAAGGTCACGCTGAGCATGGCTGCAGCCATTGCAGAGGCTTAGAAAACCCTTCGTTAAATATTTACTGACCTGGTTCTTCAAGCCCTCTTACAAGCCATTCATTTATTCATTCAGACACTGATCAAGGTGCTGGGGATGTAGCCATGAACAGACAAAAAAGCCATGCCCTTGTGGTGTTTATATTATAGACTGCTCAGGGTACTGGAGCTGGGTTTGTTGTGTGGGTTGAGGGTATGATAGTGATGCCCCCTCCACCTCAGATGGGGGCCTCAGAATTTTCCCAAAGCACTAGGTGTGTGCGTGTGTGCCCACGCACACGTGCCCCAGTGCAATCCAGCCGAATCTATGCACTTTCGTATTTATTTTGCACCCATCTCCACATGTGAATGTCCTACCCTGGTCCTCCTTGTTCTCTCAACAGCCTGTCAAAGTCACTTTGTAGGTCACCCTCATCCCCACACACTTGGTCAGGAGGGACCCAAGATGCGCTGTCTGTGTTTCCTTTATCTGGACTCTAGTTTTCCTGGCTGTCAATGGGGAATAGTGCTGTCAAAGAAAAGCCTTAAAAAACCAGTGACTATGTCTAGCAATAAGATATTTCAGAATGTCTTTTTTCTATTTTTTTCTTTTTTTATTGGTGCACTGTAGTCATACATCTTGGGGTACAAGATGGTGGAGGCATTCATGCACACCTCACTCATTTAGCCCTGCCCCAATTCCCACCCCATTCCCTCACCCTCCCTCCTTCTCATGTTGGGCTTAGTGATTGACTCCGATATGTTTATGAATGTATATCATGCACAATAAGAAAAAGAGATGGAGCCCAGATACGCACTGTTAAGAGCAAAAAAAAAAAAAATAGGGTACATGTCTTAAGGAATTTTTAATAATCTGACAGCAAAACACCAGAAGAATGTGTCTTTCCTTAAAATAGTTGTCATACTAGAGATGGTCTTTTTCAAAATGGTTTGATGAAAAGAGATGAAAAGTAAAAGAGGAAGGCTTATTCAGACAGATCAAAACTTAGATTCTAAGGGATTTCTTGGAAAAAAAAAAACCCCAGTTGGATCAGATTCAGTTTTATATCTTTGTTATGTTTGAGGGGGACAAAAAAATCCCCCAATAAGGCAGTGCTGACTCTGCAGGATGTGCGTGATGCTAGAATGACAACATGGAGATCCTTCCCTTTTCTAGTAGAGACAACACTTACCATCACATCACATCTTGTGTCTCCTTCCTTCTAGATGCAATCAGTCTTCTCTCTGAAACAGTCTTACTTATTCCTCCCTTCTTTCTCTTCCTCCCTTCTGGTCCTTGTATAATTTCAGAAAGAAAAGAGCATATTTCGGGAAGTACTAAGGCTTTTCCGAGTACACAGTGTAAAGGCCTAGGAATGTGTCATTGGCGTCTACACAACAGGCTCAGTCAAATGCGCTGGATAGCAAATACATTTTTTTCTTGTTGGAGGAGGAGCAGGTCTTCAGATAGGGAGATAAAGGCTGTTCCACTATCCTTTGGGAAAAGACTGCCTTTATCGAATAATTAATATCATTATGATAAGGACAAGATTTGAGATTCCTTTAGGAGAGTAATGATGCTATAGGCAGGATCTTAGTATGCTTGCGAGAGGTATTAAGATCAAATGTTCAGCCTATGTTTCCTGTACATACTAGGAATTACAAGCAAATGGAGATAGATTGGATTTAGCAGACGACATTAATAGTCATGTTGTCAACTGAGCCTTTAACAAATTATCTTTTCAAAGATAAAAATTGTTCATTTTTTTTTCTAGAAACAGGCTATCCAACATTAGGCAATGGGCCGAGGGGAGAGGCCATAGAAAGGCCCTAACCGTAGGCCCCGTGTTTTAGAAAACATGGCATAAGTAGCCTTTCTTAATTGCACTCTCTTCCCACTATAACTTTATTTATTTATTTATTTATTTATTTATTTATTTATTTAGGTGGTACTGGGGTTCCTGGAAGCCTTTCTACCTCTGGGCTACACTCCCAGACCTATTTTTATACTTTTTATTTGGAAACAGGGTCTCCTAAGCCAGCGCGTGCGGCTGGCTTCGAACCTGCGCGATCCTCCTGTCTCTGCCTCCCAAGCGCGGGGATTACAAGCTTGCACCACCACGCCCAGCTCACTACAACTTTAAATGTCAGATTGTCCCTCCCACCAGGCGTCCTTGGAGAAGTGGTGAACAGGGTTTGAGAAGGAGCCAAATCTAAGATGAAGCTGAATTGGTAATACTTTCATTTGGGTTTAGTGAGATGTATCTGCGAGGCTTGCAATCGGTTTCCTATAGGAGGAAAGTCCTCTAGGTGTGACGTGAAGGTGGCCCATCCCCCTGTTCTTGGAGAAAAGGCGGGCTCTCCCCTACCTGAAGTTATTGATAGGATTTGTAACACTTTTTCTTCCTTTCAGATTTGTGTTACAAATGGAACATATTAAAGGGGGTCTTTTTTTTTTTGTCTTTTTGGACTGGGGATCGACCCAGGGTGGTGCACTT
Organism: Muscardinus avellanarius; assembly: GCF_963383645.1. Lineage (NCBI taxonomy): Eukaryota > Metazoa > Chordata > Mammalia > Rodentia > Gliridae > Muscardinus > Muscardinus avellanarius. The sequence goes on along the minus strand of NC_137797.1, from coordinate 104,838,327 downwards.
GCCAGGCAAGCGCTCTGCCACTGAGCTACATCCCAGCCCACAAATGGGACATATTAGGCACGCATGACAACTTAGACGTTTCTTTCAAGAATTTATTTATTTATTTATTCATTTATTTATTTATTTTGGTGGCATTGGGGTTCCTGGAAACCCTTCTACCTCCGGGATACACTCCCAGACACCTATTTTTATATATTTTTATTTGGAAACAGGGTCTCTTAAGCCAGCGCATCTGGCTTCGAACCTGCACGATCCTCCTGTCTCCACGTCCCATGTGCTGGGATTACAAGCGTGCGCCACCAAGCCCGGCTTTTTCAAGAATTTAAGTGTAACATTTCCCACGAGAAAATGTCTCCAACCTTGTAACCCAAGACCATCGAAATGAAGTTTCTCAAAGTTTTCATAGGTTGGGAAGAAAAATCCAATCTTAGAGATGAGAAAAGTTTATTCAAAGAGTTTGTAAAGCTTGGTGTTTTACTTCAACTGCAATTTGGAAAGACATTTTAATAAAACGAGTGAGAAATTTCAGTCTGTCGCTTAGGACACATTCAAATAATTCTTTCTTTCATTATCTACATTTATTTATTAAAGAACCAAGAGCAAGCCCAGATGAAGATTAATGTAATATGAAACAAAAGAGGTAAAGATAAACACTGATATCAGCAGAAACAAATCTGACACTGAAGGGCAAATGCATCATTTTTCTTCAAATCAGACCCAAACTGTAATTCTTTAAGAAGAAAAGAGACATTCTGAATAGAAGTAATGAACAGGCTCCTGAACTGTTTGCTAATTCATTAATGAAGAGGTGTGAATCATATGAACACATAGGAAAAAGATTTCAATTTCTTGCTGATTTGAGACAAAATACGACGACAGAGAGAAGGACAAACTTAGAATACATTGGAAACCAGTTGACGAGAGTCAGCAATTCAAGGGATAGTTACCATTAGTCACAGCTCAAGAAAGCTTCAAATTCTTGTAACATTACAGCTTTTATGTGAAAGGAATTTAATAAAGACTTCCTCAGGTTTGACGACAACCCCAAAAATGTACATTGCACAGTACTAATAAGTAAGACGTTATTCTGAATGATCTAGCCTGAAAAATAATTGTCGAACAGCCACGTTGAAGAATGAATTGGATTTCTAGAAGGCGATTCTTCCTATTATCTTCATAAAACTGATACTTTAAATCATAATGTGAAGAGGTGCTCAAAGATAGACAAACAAGTATTATAGAAACTAGTAAAAATTGTTATTTAAATTTTTATCTTGTGGTATTTCTGAATATATATATTTTTTGTGGTACTGGGGATGAAACCCAGGGGCATTCTACCTCTGAGCTACACTCCCAGCTCTATTTTTTTTTTTTTATTCTTTGAGACAGGGTCTCACTGAGTTGCAAGGGACCTCACTGGGTAGCTGAAGCTCTTCTCTAGCCCCGATCCTCCTGTCTCAGCCTCCCCAATTCTGGGATTACAGGCATGTACCACCATGCCCGGATATGGATATCTATATCTATCTATCTATCTATCTATCTATCTATCTATAGATAGATAGATATAGTGATTTAGCGGGGTGTGGTGGTGCATGCTTGTAATCCCAGGGCTTGGGAGGCTGAGACAGGAGGATCGCACGGGTTCAAAGCCAGCCTCAGCTACTGAGTGAGGCTCTCAGCAACTTAGTGAGACACTGTTTCCAAATAAAGTATAAAACAGGTCTGGGAGTATAGCTCCTAGGTAGAAAAGTCTCTGGGCTCCACCCTCAGTACCACACACAAAAATAATTGTGATATATTTTATCATTTTACGTCAATATTAAGTTCCAAACCAAATTTTTTATCCTTTTACCTGAAGACAACCCCCCCCACAATTGTATAAACCTCCCATCATTTTCTACCAGTGTTTGGTCTTAAAGATATTGCCAAATAAGAATAGGATTTTGCCAGGCAAGGCCTGGGTTTTGCACCACTGACCGGGCTAAGGACAAGTGCTTTCATCTCCTAGAATACTTTTTTTGGGTCAAGTGAGCTGGCAGAATACCTCCAACTGTGTCAGTAGCAGCCCTGGGCAAGAGCTTTCCCTCAACAAACAATGTCTTACAATATAACCCAACATCTTGTCTTGTTAGGATGTTGCTTTCTGTGCTGCCTGGCTAGGAGTTAGGGAATGTATTGTTTGCAACTTTGAGCACCGGGTGCTGCCAATTTCCTGAAACCAGGTGGTCCCTGAAAGGTGTGATGGAAAAGTGTTTGGTTCATAGAGGCAAAGGTTGTTTGTGAGATGTGCAAGAGTGACTGAGAGTCTGAGGTCTTGCTCCCACCGAACGGGCAAGAGGTGATGGCGAGGAGACTCGTTTTTCCGAGCACGAGCTGTGTGGTCCTTAATATTGATAGACTCAGAGTCAGAAACTGCTTGGGAAAGTGCTTTGAAATAGGCATGAGAGAGGAGGGTGTTGTGGGGAGACAAACACACCAGGTGATGATGTGTCCATCTACACTGTATCACCGAATCTCACCATGATGTTTAATTTCAGTGCACCAATAAAAAACAGTCATCAGGAAAAGCTTAGAATTTATTTACTGAACCCCTCCCTTAAGGAGCTAAGCGATTTGTTGAGAAGGCAGGATACGTACATATGATTCAAATTTTAAGCTGAATTTTACGAAACTGCCTTTTTATTATAGGTCCACAATGATCATTTCATATGTCTGACAATTTCATGGGATTTAGGTATCAATAGTCTCAGTTTGTTCAACGCAGATAGCTACGGAGGTATGCTTTTTCCTTTCTGCAGGCCACTTCTTCATTCTCCAGGACCAAATACCTCAATTGGTATGGTTAATATCTCTGATGCCTGGCTAATATGTGCACAAAGTATCACAGTCATTGTGATAACTGAACAAACAAAATCTTCTGTACCTTTTCACATGAGAGTAAAAAGGGTGTCAAAGGATGGTGAGATACTCTCGTCTTAAAATATTTACAGAAATCAGTTTAGGCTTGGTTGACTTAAAAATACCCTCAGCGGTGGTGGGATTTGAGCTGGAACCTGAGGGGTGCAGAGGACTAAAATATGTAACAGCAACATGAGCGTTCTCGCTGCTGTCTCCATTTGCCAAAGTAATGCTAGAAGGAAATCGCTGTGTTCAGGCAGTAAAGAAAACAGAACAGAATAGTATATAGTTTCAGTGAAGGCCTTTAGGAGAGGACGGGGAGGTGGGCAAGGACAGTTAAGAATAAGGTTAAGCTCAGTAATGCAGATTCATGGTTAAAACTTTAAGGAGATGCCGGGCATGGTGGCGCACGCTTGTAATCCCCACGTTTGGGAGGCTGAGACAGGAGGTTCGCACAGGTTTGAAGCCAGCCTCAGCTACTTAGTGAGGCTTTCAGCAACTTAGTGAGACCCTGCTTCCAAATAAAATATAAAAAAGGTCTGGGAGTATAGCCTGGGGTAGAAAGCCTCTGGATTCCACCCCCAGTACCCCCCCCCCAAAAAAAAAAAAAAAAACTTTAGCAAGGGTGCTCAGGAAAGCTTGGGTCTTATTATAAAGGTTATAGTCATTTCTGGAAGAACCAGAGAAGTGTTTCAGAAAATCTCCACTGGGCCCTTGTTGTCTGTATCAGGTTCTCCTGGAATTGGCATTCTCATGATTGGCAGTCTACCCAGAGAGGGATTGGGGTTGGCTGCTGTGCACCAAGAGGCACAGCTACTGAGGGGCCGTTCTCTAGCTGTCCAGTGGGTGAGATGAGCCCTGCCCCATCCTAGAACTCTCCCGGTCTTAGAAACGTCAAACGTGTTACCATCACTAAGGAAGGATAACTTGCAGGTGAACACACTGTACATGTAACACGTGGGTGTTCCTGTGTTTCTTTAAATATCTTAGATTGCAAGAATAAGCCCAACAAACCCCCAAGGACCCGAGAGAATTTGCTTAGATGTCGTGTAACCACTGTCAGGTCTGCAGGACAGTACACGCAGTTGATGTCTTTTACAAAGACCCAAGCTCCCAGCTCCTAGGGGCAACCAGGTCACACAGCATTGATTCCTGTGTGTGTGTGGCTGCTTCTTGGTTCTGGTGGCGAGAAGCTCACTCATACAGAAGAGCTCCGCCACTGTAATCTTCTGGATGGTTGAAAATCTTCTGGTGAAAATAAAAACGGAGCATACACAATAATAATAAAGTTCAAGATAAAGAAGATGACCGGTGGTGATAAGTAAGTGCTATTGAAATAGAAAACGCTTGAAAGGAGAGAAAAGAATAGATGGCCCCCTGCCCCAGGGCGGGGCCCCGAATGCCTGGAAACCTAGTTTCCTGTGGGGAACATGGATTTGCCTGCTCCACGCTTAGAAAAGCAGCCGGGTAGCCGGCACTCTACAGTCTAGCCTTTAACTAGGTTTCCCTTGCTTGTTTCCTGTCGTGACCACCAGTCAGCCTGGTGTGCTCACATCAGATCTTAAGCTTCTTGAAGGCAGGAACCCAGCTTGACACCGCGTCTAGCGCACAGGGCGCACGTCAGGAAAAAGCAAAGCAAGCCCAGGTCTTCAGTTCCCCACCTCAGCTCCGCCTTTGACAGCTGCTTTCCGCAGCCCCAGGCGGCCGGCCCATCGCCCATGGGGGGCCCAGTCCCGCCGCCCCCAGCCCTGAGCGCCCCTCCCTCGCTGCCGTTCCCCCGGGCGGCCAGGAGGAGGCGCCACGGGCTCGGGTTAAGCCTTCCCCCCCTCCCACCCCACTTCCCCAGCACAGGACGTGGGAAGCGGCCTCCGCCACGTTGGCATTAGGAGTGAGGCGGTGGAGGGGTCTGGGGGTGGGGAGGGGTGGGGGGTGTGGAGCCAGAGGACACGCGCCACGCACACACACACTCAAAACGCCTTCCCAGCTTGCGGGGCTTCGCCTCCCGCCAGAGCCCGGGTGTGAGAGGTAGGTGCGTGTGTGCATGCGTGTGTGTGCGTGCGTGTGTGTGTGTGTGTGTGTGTGTGTGTGTGTGTGAAACGGTTCTGGGTGTGAGACCCAAATCCAGGCCAGGCAACCTGTGCCGCCCCCTCCCCCGTCGCCGGTGATTAATACCCATTTTCCGAGCCCTCCCCTCCTCCCCTCCCTCGCCCGCCGCCGCCGCGGTTGACTTGCACAGCGGCCCCCGCCGAGTCCCCTCCCCCGGCTCCGAGCTTCACCAACTGGAATCTGGGCTCCAGCTCCTCCATCACCCCCTCTCCTTTTTTTTTTTTTTTTTTTGAGAAGGGAAGGTCCCCCAACCCCCTTTCAAAAACCACTTCCTTCGGCGTCTTCACCTCTAGGAAATCTCGGGGCTGCGCTCTACCCAAAGCGCTCGCCGGGGTGATGCCAGACCACCACCATTCCGGAGCGCCCGCCCGAATGCAGGTCCATTTGCTTTGCAAAGAAGAGTCGTGAACTTCCAAAGCCCGGAGACAGAGCGAGCGTGAATCCTGCTTTGCAGGGAAGGAGGACCTTCGACCCCCCCGCCGCCCGCACCCCTCTCCGGAGACCGCAATCGCGGAGGCGCGGAGCAGGTACGTGGTCCCCGGTCTCCATGCTGGGGCTGGGGGGTGACAGCTGGTAAGGGGTCGGGGCAGCGGAGCCCTTAACCAACCTGCCGTGGGGCAAAGCTCCTAAACCCTGCAGCGCCCGGCACTTGCCATGGTGGACGTGGCTGTCCAAAGGATTGGAGGGGAGAGGGGCTCGCTGTCTTTGGTTTTTTTGGGGGGTGAATCCCCTCACCCAGCAGCGAGGCCGAGCGCGCCACGCGCCGCGGCCGTCCGTCCAATCGACACGTTGCAGGTGAAGCCCCGCGTGTGCACATCGGCGGCGGCGTGAGTGTGCGCGGGGGCGAGTGTGAGTGCGCGCGGGGGCGCGTGTGCGCGCGCGTGCCAGCGTGCCCCTTCCAAGAAATGCCCAGTGTGCACCCGGTGCACAATCAGAAGCCATTGGGCACGAGTGGGAGGCGGCGCTCGGGGAGATGGAGACACGCCTGTCAGTAGCAATGCGGATGGGGTTGGGGGCCGCACTTGCTGGCGAGTTAAGTGGGGGTCGTGTTTGGGCGTGCGTGTGCGTGTGCGTGTGTGCGCGCGCGTGTGTGCTGTAGGGCGCCTCTCCTCCCTTCCTCCTTCCTGCCCACTTGCTTCCTTCGCCGGCTCCCTCCCTCTCTCCTCTGCCTTTCAGGTTGGCTTCCCCACCTCCGTCCATGCCTGTCCCAGGAATGGTATAGCCAGACCTTTTCTGAATTATTTATAGGCCGGTGCCAGCTGTTTCCAATTCCTCTCGTGTGCACTGTGGGAAATGCGGGGTTTCCTCCCCTTTCCCATCTAACGAATTGACATCTTTTTCGGAATGCATTTTTCTCGTCCCCCGGGGACACTGGAATCAAACCCTGACTGCCTCTCTCTCCCCCTTAGGCAGGGGACGCTTTGGGAATGACCACGCTCCACAGAGGGACGGAGCCAGCCCCCAGCTCCTGCACACAGAACCTCCTTCACTAAAGCTCCGAAAGCCAAAAAAAAAAAAAAAAAAAAAAAAAAAAAAACCCGTAATTGCCAGAAGAATCCTTAAAAATATATATTCCAGCCACAACCCTCACATGCAAACGGAACGATTGCTCTGGACCCTGCATTGTGACCTGCTCTTCATACCCCGAATTACCTTTGAATTTAATCCTTTTTCTTTGAATTTGCGTCTCTTCAAGACACAAGATTAAGACAAAATTTACGCTACATTGGATTTTAAATTGTCTCCCGTGCCCCCTCTGCCTTTCTCCTGTGGGTATGCGAGCGAGAAGAGGCGACTGGACACCCCCAACATGCTCAGTCCCTTAATCGGGCCGTCTAGAGGTTTGGCTTCTACAAACCAAGGTAGGGTGAATTCTATTTTGTTTTTTCTTCATCCGGGGGTAGGGATTCCTTGTCTTATCTGTCTCTTCCAATCCTTTCCCATAGATCTTTTTTGGAGGAAAAGATACCAGAATGATGCTGTTTTGGGAAAAAAGACTTATCACAAAGAAGGGAAATCTCTCATGTTATTTCTTTTCCCTTTTCTCCTCAAACAGGTTTTGGGTTTTCTTTGGGGGGAGCAATGGGGGTGGGTGTATGTAGGCACAGAAGATGTTGGAGGGCATAAAGGATATATATATATATATATATATATATATATATATATGCATATAGATATCTGCATCTGCATATGTTTGTATATGTATATCTGCAGACACAGCCATCGAGCGACCTGTGTGATTTTTTAGTTAAATGGCCTTTTATCCACCCAGAGCCAAAGCTGTAATTTTTATGGGAATCTAGAATTTTTTTTTCAGGCTGTCTTGCCATCTTTGTGTCTCTCTCCCTATCTTCTGTTTCTACCTTCTCGACACTCCTTTTTGTGCCCTTTAAATAAAAAAAAAAATACTGATTGAGACTGCTGTGGTTGTTGCCCTGGAATCCACTTGGTATCTAAAGGTTGACAGGGGGCCCAGGGATCCCAGGAGGCCTATTGCAGAGGGGCAAGTCTATAAGGCGAGACTGACTGCTCTAACACCTGGTACTGAGGAAGGCTGCATGTTAAGAGGCCTTATCTCTTAAGGTTGGAAAGAAGGAATTCTGTCAATATTCTGCTTTCAATTTGTATTTTTTTTTCTGTGTGTGTGCGCTATTATTTTTGAGCTGCAAATTTCTCCTTCTGTCTACACATCTATTTATACCTACACATCCTCCAAGCAAACTGTTACTTCCACACTCTTGCAAAATGGCCATCTCACAGAGTTCTAAAATGCTGTGCATGTGGAAGGGGTGCCGAATTCGACACGTGAGTCTTTGTGTTAAACAAAGAGATGTGCTGTTTGCATGTGTGAGTCTTGTGCCCTCAAAAATAGAATTCATACTTTAATTTTCCTCTCTCTCATCAATTTTTACAATCTGTGAAATGCGGCTAGGCAGCATTTTAATGAACTTGGAAAGAGAAATAGCAGGAGAAATGGAAAAGACTTGGCTAAATGACTCTTCTGCTAGTCCCTCAGGCAGTCCAAGAGAACTCCTGAGAAAATCACATCCTCTGCGGGCCAGAGGGCCAAGATAGTCAGCAGCTGCCACCCCTCTTGCCCCACTGACCATACTTCCTAGATCTTGAAGGCCTTTAAATGCAGGAATTAGGGTGCGATTCAGGTCTTCAAAAATAGAGCGCAGAATCATTAGCATCGGTAACCCTCCTGAAAGTATTATTTCCCCCACCATCCTCCCCTCCCTGGCATTTTGGTACCCATCCTTTGGAACAGTTTGCAACCACTAAACGGATGTGAAGGTCCTTGTTACTCAACATGATAGTGAATGATAGTTTTTTATTGTCCATAAGGGATAAATGTGATCCAAAATCACTGTCTCTCTTCCCTAGGGTTCCTTTTCTTGTTGTTATTTTTATTTATTTTTTTGTGTGTGCTTTCATTACTGAAGACCCTAATCTGTAACCATGGTGTAATAGAAGTGAGAGGGTGGGATCCCAATCTGAGGTTATCTGGTGTGTGTTCACCTTAGAGACACCTGAGCTAGATCCCAATCTGCTTCTGCTCCCTCAAGTGGGAAGATGAACTCTTAATTTTACTTCAAAATAGAACAGAGGCATGGCTGAGAAAGGAAGCTTCCGTGTGCCATGGTTTCCTACGTGCATGTGGACAAAGAGAGGGAGCACATGGCTCCTTCCACATTCTGAGAGCCCTCAACTGTGCTGTGTACTGAATACCTCCTCTAGAATCCTTGTTGGCCTTTGCTGGCGATTCAAGACCTCATTTGTCTTGAACGCTGATGGGATTTAGCCATGTTCCAGGGTGTCCTTAGTTGGCCCAGAGACTAGGTAAAGGAGAAAAAGTTAAATGGGTAAGGTGCAGAGAAAGAGAAGAAAAGGGAGAGAGAGGGAGGGGGGGAGCTGGCCCAACTGGAAAGGACTCCTTAGGACCAGGGACATAGGTGGGCTGCACCTGCTCCCCACCCAGAGCCGTCCTGGAGACCCTGGTGAGGAGGTGGCTGCCCCATCCTTACCAGCTGTGCCTGAGGCAGTGACTCAGACTCAGTGGTGCTCTGGGCCAACCCGGGGCCATTGATCTTGCCCTCCTTCCCACCTCACAGCACAAAGAGCTGACTGGGTTCTATTTTGTCTTCTCTCCCTCTGCCACCCCCTGACAGCGTGGGTGCCACGGGAAAGCAGAGTGGCTGCTGGTGGGAGGAGGAGCACATTCCATTTCCATCCAGGAGCCTCCATGACGTGCAATTAAACAAGTTAATAGGAAAGGAAGACTTCCCAGGGCCTTGGAGCCCAAGGCGGAGGGCGTTAGAGCTGCGATTCTAAGGAAAACAGAACCACATGGGTGTCCTCCAGCTCTGTGTATCAGGCGTGGCGAGGCATGATGGTCCTGTGACCGGGACGATGGGCAGTTTAGAGACAGATGCTAAGAAGCAAGGAGAGGAGCAGGTGTGCTACCGAATCCTGTAATTCTTCTCTTTCATTGGTTCCAGCTAGAGGGAACCTGTCTGTATGCAGAGCTTTGCTTAGCTAATGGGTGTATGTCCCTTGTGTTAGGGGGTGGATGGAGGCAGAATAAATAAAGAGGGGAAATGTTGGGGAAGGAGAACAATCTTTCCAGTTACTACTTTGCACACCAGCCCCCTCCTCTTTTAAGTCTGATTGCGATGAATGACATCTTCGGGGGGGGGAGGGATGTAGAGCTGAAACTTGCTTCCCGGTTCCTGCCTCATCTCCAGAAAGGTAGCTTTGGAACCTAGACCATCTTCCTTGACCTTTGCAGAGGGGCTCCCCGGTGCAGGGAGGGGCAGTGGCCACCTGGAAGGGAGACGCAGGGACGGAAATTGGTTGCTGGAGCAAGTAGTGTTAAGCAGGACTGAACCAATCTAGCCCTTGGGCACAGCATCACCTGGTAAAACATTCTTTTCGTTCCTCCATGACTGTGAGGAAGCCAGGGGGCAGGCTTTTTGTTTTCTGTTTTCTTGTTCAAGAATCAAAGGAAGGCGATATGTCTGCTAGTATTAGCAGGCTCATGCAAAAATTTAGTTAATATTAGTACACTATGAAATAAAGAAAGAAGCGGGGAAAATGACAAGCTGTTATGTCAAGAAATCATAACCCTAAACCAGCACCCAGAAGCCAGGGAAGAGAGGAAGCCAGGGTCGGCTTCGTTATTGTACTGGTTAAAAACTCTTAATACAGATGAGAGTTCTCTCTGAGCTGGCAAGACTGCTCATCTCTGGTGTCAGGATGGGGTCAAGGGTGGATAACCAGGAAAGTTAAGCCTTTCCATTTCCTTCCTGCCATTCTCCATTGTCTTAAGTTCCTTAAGAATCTCTAGAAATTTCTTCCTTTGGTAAGCTACATTTTCAGTGGCTGCCCACATGCACATGACTGGATGCTAGCATAGTCTTTCCCCGTAAATAAATATAGATCAAAAGAGTTCCTGGTCTAATGAATTGTTCCCATTTATTAAAGTGCATCTCCTCTTTGCGACCACAAGAAGTCGTCTCTAGGGAGAGTAGATTAGTGGTCAAATTGATATTATCTTCCAGAGGAGACCCAAGATGGAAGAGCGGAGTGCAGTCAGGAGGGGAGCACGCTTAACTCTGAGGAGGAGGAATTCTCAGGGACACCCACTTGTGGCTGTTAATTGTATGTCTGCGGTCATCACGCAAAGTCCATTGGGTAGATGAGCGAACGCTGTGGGCTTTTGAGCCAGAGAGATGTGTTCAGGCACTTGGGTGGAGCTCTTGGTGTTCTTCCTTTACCTTATTTCCGTTTTTTTACTGTCTAGCGCGGCAGTTGGCAGAGAAGGGGTCTAGTGCACATGTGATCTCCTTGTAGAAATTCTCCATGGCGGTCCCCAAAGTGTGCTTGATGGGTCTCCCCTGTTTTAGCAGCAGGGGTTCAGGCCTCTCTACACACTTTCCCCTAGTTTTGTTCACATGTCTTGTTTCCCTAAGAAGTTTGTGAGCTCAAGGGCAGGGAGAGATGTGCAAGAGAGATGTGTTGGTTGGAATGAGGGCTAGAAAATAGCTGTGGGTCTCAAATGTCCACAATCAGTGCTTCTCGAACGTTGCCGTGTATAGGAGTCACCCGGGCATTTGTTAAAACCCACATTCTGATTTACCAAGTCTGGGGTGGGATGTGGCAGTCAGCACTTCTAAAAGGCTCTCAGGTGATGCTGGAGTTGCCCTACCACGCGGCACGGGTCTACACCATCCCTGCACCTAACTGTATTCCATGGTCAACATTGGCAGTTCTGCACATGTTCTTTTGGGACCTCTAGCTCTTCTGCTTTGCTTAAAAAAAAAAAAACCAAAAACAGAAAAGAGCCTATTTAAGTTTACCCATCTATTCTCTTTTTAAATTTTTTCCCACTATATGCATATTTTGCTTCTTCTCCTTTTTATCCTCTGTCTTCTCTTATCCTGGTCTTTCTCATAACTGGTGTATTTCCTTCTAATTTTTCCTTTCATATTCTCCAGTTTATTGGTTCTTTACTAATATCTCCATCTCTTCTCTTTCACACTGTCTACTTCTTCTAACTTAATTTATTTTGATATCTTTTCCTGTACTCAATTATTCAATAGATGTTTGTTAAGAACTAATACTTGTCAGCCCTGGGTTGTGAGAAAGAATTGGCTGTGCTCTGTGCCTCCCAGTAGCTGACAGTCCAGAGGAGGAGACCTGTTAGGGGATCATCAGACACTTAGGTCGAATCTATAAAGAAGAAGCTGGGGAGAGTCAAAGAGGGCCTCGTGGAGAAGTTGATGTTTAAATTATATCTTGAATAATAAGTAGGAATTTTGTAGGAGAGGAAGGTCACTTTAGGAGGACTGGGAGCATATGAAGAGGGAGGTTGGTGCAGAAGGGCAAACTTCCTTCTCTTCCTTGTGTCCCCAACTTAGGGAATGGAGCAGTACAAGAAAGTTTTTTTTTTTTTTTTTTGATTAGGGATCTAAGATTTTATATGGTGCAACCAGGGAATAAAGCCAGAGTCTTCTTAAAAGGAGAGTGAAGAGGCTCTGGTTTCTGCTTTGGTGATTCTATAGTTAATGAGTCCTAGCCCTGTTTATTAGACTTGCCTCTAGAATGAGCAAATGATAGAGTTTTCATTTTAGACCAGTGGATTGCAACTAACTTTATTGATGGCTGTTACAAAGAAAGGGACAGCTGTTAGTTGACTTGTGTCCAAGGAGAGAGCTGGAGCCTCGCCCAGGCCCAGCTCCTTGGAATGAAGGACCAGCCCTGCCCTGTGTGCTCCTGGAGTCAGGAGGTAGAGTGTGCCTGTGCCGTGGTCCAGCCACTGGCAGACTTCTGCAATGGCAAAGAGGGGCTCTGATATTCCCAGGGCATTCTCCACATGCTTTTGGGTTGCCCTAGTAGAGTGGCCTGGCTTTATTTTAGAAGTTTGCACTTATAGGGATGTCCAGGTGTAGAGGCGATGGGGGATGCCTTAGGTCACCGCTTGACTGAGTTGCGGCATGGGTCCCTAATGGAAGATGGGTGTGAATGGGTGTCCCCTAAGTTCTCTTTGCATCTGTTCTTGCTCTGTGGACTTCTACTCTTTTCCTCCTCTTTCACCATTTCCCTGTACTGTGGGGCTTGTATTTATTGCATCAGCAAAAGAAATCTAAGCTCATCCTGAGGACTCTTTAAAGGCCCATTGCATATAGCTAGAGAGTGCCCTGGGTCTGAAGATACATGGGTGAGTGGATGCCCACACTGGCTTACTTAAGGGACATGCATTCCGAGGTGACCTGTGGGCAGAGGAGGAGAGGCTGGAACAGCAGGATCTGGGAGGAGAGAGGAACTATAGGTCTCGTCCTTCCTCAGAGTCCAGTGTCTTAGGGAGGAGAAAGACAATGGTGGACAGCTTCCTAAATGAGCCAGAAAGGTTTCAGTTGGTTAACTCTTGCTTCTCATTGGCTCTGGAAGAACCACTATGGTTCAGGCACACTGTCCTCCGTGTCTCTGCCCATTGCCTTACCTAGGTGGTGAATTTCTTTCTTTTGAAAGAAGAAAGTCCTCATCAATCTTTATATACACCCTCTCAGAGCTTCAGCTGGTTACAATTTCTCAGGGAATCAGATCTTGTTCATTTAGAGAGGGGTGCTTAAAAAAAGGTCAGTTTCAAAGCACAACATTGTTTGAAGATGGGAGAAGAAAGTCTTGAGCCCTGAAGCTTAGGTGTCATCTTCAACCTTTTCCACAGCCAGTTAGTTGTACTCAGAGAAAATGAAGAGATACCCTGAAACCATCATCCCACCATAGGACCATAGTCTGGTCAAATAAATACTGTAGTAGCTTTGGTAGAAATCAGTGTTTTCTCTATGTGCCCCAGTGCACACCACCCACACCCTTGCAGGCTAACTCTGGTATGTGTGGCATGCTTGTGCAGGGGCTGGTCCTTGAGAATCAGTGGCCAAAACAACCTTAAACACGTTCAATGTGTTATGCAATCTAGGTACAATATTGGTGTGTGTGTGTGTGTGTGTGTGTGTGTGTGTGTGTGTACGTGTGTGTATGTCCGTGTGGCATGGGATAAGAAGCATTAATGCTGACGGTCACCTTGGAGGTTATTTTATCCTCCTCCCCCAGCCTCAACTGCCATCTTGAAACTAGGAGAATATTAGTCCCAAGATTAGCAATATGGGGTAAAACCATGTACACGTGGTCCTGGCTCCGCCCTTGGGCCCAGTGTGTCTTATTTCAGTGCTTTACCTTGACCACCTGGATGCCTGCCCTTTCACTCAGCCAGGCAGCTGCAGCCCCAGGGTACACCCTTCCCTTGTAACTGATGGGTATTTAAGAATATACTGGTTTGTGTTTTCTTCTGATTATCCATCAGCTATTTGTCTAACAGCAGAAGAGGTGCTGGTCTCGTAGGTGAGAATCTTATATTTAATTCAGCTTGTGGCATTTGCTTTGTGACCACATGCAAACCTTTGATTCTGGGCCTCAATTTTCTCGTTTCTAGAACAGTCTAAAGCCATGCTCCAAAACCATAATTCAGGAAGAGGATGGTCTGCAGAACATAAAAACAAATTCCAAAAGTTAAACAACAACAACAACAACAACAACAACAACAACAACAACACCCAGGGATGCCCACTGTCAGGTCCTGCGCCAAACAGTTACATTAAATCTCTCAGGGAGCGATCCAAGCAGTGGTCCCTTAGAAAGTCCCCCAGGGATTCTAATGTGCAGCCTTATTTGAGAAGTGCTGGCTGTGCGGATGGTTCTTGATGATTGACGGGGCATCTGTTAGCGCTAAGCATGATCTGATCCTAGCATTATGAAAGGCCTTTTGAGACCCTCTCACAGTGACACTGTTAAGTGACCAGTAGGGGTCTCTGGGTCAGAGGTCAAGAGCAGTGGTCGGGATAGAGTGGGATTTAGTCTGCAGAGTGACCCAAGGGGCGGAACGTTGGTTGGATCAAGAGCAGAGGTGTGCGGAGCCCGTCCTGAGCTCTCCCAACCCGGATACAAGCCTGGTGTTGAAAGTTGGGAAATGCAGGGAGAATGCTTGCCCTGGTACCCTCCAAACAGGTGTGCTTATGAAACAGGGTGATGGCCCTCGGCCCTGCAGGCCTCCTCTGTTCTACTTAACCTTTGGTGCGGGTGCCCCATTTCTGGCTTTGGAGAGAAAGCCTCATTTCATTCCATTGTAACCCTGTAGATGTAGGAAAACTATTAATAAATGGGGCTGGATGAGCAGCCCCTGACTGACTGCTGAGGGGTGGGAATGGTACAATTATCTCAGTGATGGTTGGGATCCGCTAGCCCCGCTCCCCTCCTCTCCGCGCCTGAAGTAGAATATTACAGGCACGAGGAGGAGGAAGAGGGTAGGAGGCACTGAGATGTCGTTCTTCTCTGACTGTAACTTTAATCACTGATTATTAGGCTGGCTGGGTTGATAGTTTTCTCACATCCTTCCTCTTTGGCTTCCTCCCTTCTTCTTTTAAAAATAAATGTGAACCTAAATGTACAGAGGCAAGGGGGAAAAACCAGATTTATGGGTCTGTGTTCTTTTAGGAAGACAAGCCATTGTTCTTTTCTGGATATCTGCTAATAGCCCCTACAGAGGAGAGAGAAAGAGGATAAGTGTGCTTTGAACCATCTGTGGTATTTGGGGGCACTAAATATTTAGGCCAAGACTCAGAGTATACTCATTTATCTGGATTTCCAAATAGCCAGCCGATGGTTGGCCCCACATCGGCAGAATGTCCTGATCATGGAGCCTTTGTCCAGGGCCACGTTATCGCACAGGGCAGGTCTGCGTGAGTCCCGAGGAGCCGGAATGGAGCTCTGCAGTGTCCGTGGCTCTCTCTTATCACCTTGTTAGAGACTCCAAGATTTTTTCTGAGCTTTTGGGAGAAAGGAGAAAAAATTCAGTCCTTATCTGAGTTTGTTTACATCTGTATGCTGCTTTTTCCTTCAGCTCACAGAGGAAGGACTACAGGAACCTTTTACCCTGGCCTAATATAGGTGCTCAAACTTGGGAGATCTCTCCTGGGTAGGAGAATGTTGACCTTTTGGATTTTTTTTTTAATATACTAGGGATTGATTCCTGGGGTGTGCTACTTCTCAGTTATACCCCCAGCTCTTTAAAAATATATTTTTTAAAATTTCAAAACAGGGTCTTGCATGGTTGCTGAGAGCATCGCTAAGTTGCTGAGGCTGGCCTCAAACCTGCATGCCTGGCGACCCTTCGGATTTTGGAGATATTCTAGGCAGGTTCACTTTTGCTTGTTGATTAACTTGGGACAGGACTTGCGTCACTTGTGTCCTCAGTGTTCAGCAAAATGCTCTCTGCATGTCGTCAGCATTCAGTACATGCTGGGTGTGAATGAAGATGGTGAGGGAATGAGTCTGCGTTGAAGACAAAGCTCATGCGTCCAGACCGTCTACGCTTCCATTTCCTTGACATCTAAGCACCATCTAAGCACCTCTTGATCCTTTGGGGTAGAAAGGAGAAAATTCAGTCCTTCCTTATCTGGTTTACTGGCGATGACAGAATGAAAATGTGCCCATTCCGAGTGCCCTTCTTTGTCTGGGCTTCCGTCTGCAGTGTGTGGAGTACGGACACTTACTGAAAATGCCCTCTCTTATCATCAGTGTCTCCTTCCCTTCCAATTCCGGGTAAATGCCGTTCACTCCTCAAAGGCAGTCTACACCATGATATTCTGCTTGAAGTCCCCAACTCAAAATAAGCTCTCCAAAGTTATTTACGCTCTCCTTTGCTATTCCATTTGTAGCACTTTTTTTAATGCTGGTCTTGGGGACAGATCCCACAACGGCTTTTATTTTTTTTTTTTTAATCTACCTTCCCCTAAGCACTTTCTCTTGGGCTTTCTAGAATAAATGGGTTCATAAGTACTTACCTTCCCAACCTCTCCTCTCTAGCCTGTATCTATTTACACAAATACTTTGACTTCAGCCTGAAATTCAAGGCTGGCACTACAACTCATGAATGGTCTTTCAGTCACTATAGCAAGGAATCCGTGTTATTGATGAATCTGCCTCCATGCCACTGGGACAGACACTGGGTAAGGTCCTGGAATTAGGTAGCCAGATGTTATAAGTCGTTTTAAAGATAAATGGGGAAGCAGAAGTGCTGAGAAGTATTGCTGTCGGTCCAAATATTATAGTTACCTACAAGGAATTTCCTTGCCTTTGCTCGAGACAACTTTGAGTTGAAATGGGGCCACGAGTTGGCAGCAGACACGCGGCTGTGCCCATTATGTTCTAGCCATGTTAACATGTGTTATCTCGTTTAATCCTCACCGCAAGGCTGACATTATTATATCCGTCTCTCAGATGAACAGAGCGGGGATTGGGGAGATCAAGGTTATACACCTGTGAGGAGGAGTCCATCCTTCCAAATTGCATCTCCCAATTCTAGCCCTGGCTCCTTAGATCATAGAAGGCTACCTCCACCATGAAAGCAGACAGGTGTCTGTTGTATGTATCCTCTTTTTCCCTTTCTTTTGCGGTGCTGGGGATGGAACTCAGGGACTTACACATTTGAGGAAGGCACCGTACCAGTGAGCTGCACCCAGCCCCAGGGTTTATGTTGTATGTCAAGGAAATCATTAAGAGCATCAACTTTGAAACTTCAGCTAAAGCGACTTTCTTCTATGGCCCTTCTCTTTGGCCTTTGCTCTTGGCAAAAGGCAAAGTTGTTTTAAAACAAACAAAAAAGGGGTCAAATATCCAATTTCTGGATCTTAATTTAAAATGTAAGGAGCATGGAAGAAATCTGTGGCCGGGGTAATCTGCATCTTCTGTATTTCACTCATGGCCAAGGCTTGGGCACTGCACTCTTACCCAACTCCTTCAACTCTGTGAATATCCTGTACCTCTGACTCTGCAGACTCCAGCTCCTCCAAGAGGAGGTGGTTGACCTCCCCCCACCCCGCTTGCTTAGTCTCGGGCATTTTGAAGCTTCTCCATCACCTTGTATCTATTTCTTTCTCAAACCAATCAGTACACTACACCTTTGAGTGGAGACCAAGGGTGAGAACATGAGAACGACAGTCAGGATACCCCTTTGTTCTTGGGTTTTACCCTCAATGAGAATCATTATTAATGCTGAAGAAACATTCCAGAAAGAACAGGAGGGGAGCTAGTTTTGTTTCAAATATCTCTATTAACTGTTGACTCAGAGTGCAGTTTAATATAAAATAAACTTGAGGTCCAAAAGCTCAATTCCTTACATTTTTATTTTTCTATTAGGAAAGAGAGTATCTGTTGGTGCCACGCCGAGTTCCAGTTGCTTAGCATTACCAATGCATATTTTTAAACTCCTTTTCAGTCATTTAAAGCCAGGTGATATTGAGGAGGGGGACTGAGCGAGGGGCCAGGAGACCAAGTCCCACCTCAGCCCCACCCCAGCCGGCTCTGTGTGATTCCTGCAAATTGCACCCCCTCATACAACTTGCTCCCTCTCCTGTAAAATCTCATCCTGAAGGGAATTGTGTTGCAGATAAATGAGAAAATTAAAAAAAAAATCCCTTCACACCATAAGTTTAATATATCACATTTAATATTATTATGAAAGCTCCATTGTGCTCCAGGTTTTCCACGTATTCTGGGGACTTTGGTGAAGAGTATCCATTCCCCATGGATACAGGAACAGAACAGATCTAATGGGGAGGACGGGCAGAGTGGCAAAGTGACTGGCGTCTGAACGCAGGGCGGCCCCTGGGCATCGTGACCTGTGGTTTCCATCCTGGGTCTCTGTCTCCTTCCCAGGTTCTCTTTCATCGTATTTACCTAGAAAACTTGATAAATACTTGTCAGGAAGGAGAACAAGACTAATCTTTCTAGCTTTATGTATGGAACTGTTCCCCCCCTCCCCGGCCTTATCTTTTATCTTTACATGAGCAAAGAAGAGTTTGAGATGGCAGTGGTTGTAGAAGCCAAGGAAAGGGATAACTTGCAAGGCAGATTCAACCCCAGGCCTCTCCCTCTGTTGAAGGGGCCCCTCCCACATCACCTGCTGTGGCCCTAATCTGCCTTCCCCATTCAGGGTCCTCCCAGCCTCCAGAGACTGGAGTCACTGCCCTTCCTGGGACAGACTGGCCCTGTCTCCATCTACCCCTGTCACTCTCTCAGGGGCACAAACAGCATCCACTCTGGGTGCTGAGCTGAGTGCTGGTGAACTGTGGACGTTGCGGTGTGGCTCTGAATGTGCTGTGAGCACTCACTAGTGAGGGGCTTGGGGCTTGACACACATCACTGAATTTAACCCTTCTGGCCACCCAAGCAGGTATGCACATTTATTGCCTGCACTGTACAGATAAGGATACCCCAACACGAGGAAGTTACAGAGCTGCTTAGCACACGTGTGGCAGAGCCAGGATGGAACCCGCGGTTCTGGCCGGAGTGCACGCTCTCAAGCTCTTTGCTCTGCAGTAAATGTTTACGGAAAAGTTACAGTCAGGGACCTGGAAGAAACATACTGTGTGTTCAGCTCCACCTAAGGAGGGTAGTGGAGAATGAGAAGAGGGGCGCAGTAGAGTCAGAGGGCGGCTGGCACCTGAACTTGTAGGTATCTGCAGGCAGGGCTCGTTCCCCTCTCAGGTCATCTGCCAAAGGGCACACCCAGGACAGTCTGCCAGACTTGCACGGGAATACCACCAGTGCCAATCGCTGCTCATTTATGCAGAGGGTGGAGTGGGCTGCGCTTCCAGCACTTGTCCTTAGCTTCTGTCATCTCTGGGTGTCCTAAGCTGTCCTCTCGCCCATCCTCCATCTCCTCTTCCTGCTGTATACCATGGTGGCAGGTGCAGAGGGGTCGGACTGCCAGGGTTTATGTGGAGTGTGTTGGGAGAATGTCTTTTTTCCTCTGCAATCCCAGATTCCTTATTTATAGAATGGGGTACTAACACTTCTGGCTTCTTAGAGTTATTGTGAGAACGAAGTGGGTTATTTTACTCTGAATAGCACTGGTAACAGAGTCAGTGTTCCATGGTGTTGAGTACCACGGCTGCCCTGATCCCCGCAGTGGCTATCCTGACCTGAGCCAGCTCGGTGGGGAAGAGTGAGGCTTAGGTGGCCCGTGTGTGAAGCGTGATGTCATCACCAGAGTAGAGGCTTCCAGGTCAAGACTCGCACCGACTGCCTTGAGTGTCCCATCCAATCATACTTGGCAAGAGAAGGAAATAGGGCCAGGAGGCAGCACCGTTCTAGAATATTTAGAGAACACGTCCTTACTACCAAAGTAAATAAATAAATAAATATGGGGAAGATACCCACGAATAGGAACCAATTAATGGAGGATTTAAAGCTTGAAGTGAGCCTTGGGTAAAGTCACCATGAACTGATCGAACACAGAATAAGACAAAAAGCTGCAAGAAAAACTGAAAACAAACAGAAACATGTGAGAAAGAAAGGTCCTCAGAGAAGGAAGCTGACAGAGACAGAGACAGACCAAATCAGGTGTAACAATAACCATTGTCCATCTTTTCGGGAAGGCTCTGTAGTTCATTAAGAGCTTTCTCATATGTTTTTCTCCATGCATTATTTGACCTCCCCAGGAATCCACCAGGTTGAGTAGATGTGAGCTAGTATCCCCATTTCACAGACAAAGAAGTTGAGGTACAAAACGCCCCAACAATTGTCCAAAATCGTGCGGTCAAGAAGAAGAAAGAGCTGGGTGTGGTGGCGCATGCTCGCAATCCCAGTACTTGGGAGACTGAGACAGGAAAACTGCAGGATCAAGGCCAGCCTCCGCAACTTAGCAAGGCTCTCGGCAACTTAACAGTTTCAAAATAAAATTAAAACAGGGCTAAGGGTGTAGCTCAGAGGCAGAATGTTCCTGGATTCAAACCTCAGTACCACACATACACACAAAGAAAAGAAGGAGGAGGAGGAAGAGGAAGAGGGAAGAGGAGGAAGAGGAAGAAGAGGGAAGAGGAGGAGGAGAAAGAGGAGGAGGACGAAGAGGAGGATCAGAAATAGCTAGACCTCAAGGCCAGCCTCTTATTATTAATAATAAGAAACTATTATATCAGGAGCCAAATAAAGGTAAAGCAATAGAATCCATCTCCATCAGGACAGGAAGTATATTATCTTTAATTTCTTAGAAACATAACCAGGGACTGGTTACTGACATACAATTCCACACACGTGTGTGTGCAAGTGAGTTTGTATGTTTAAATACAATTTGGAGTCTAGCATCAGTTAGAGAACACAAATCATTGTAAAATTAGAGAGGATTTAAAAATATTGCAGAGAAAATGATAAACAATTTCAGTTCTTAATGACAGTTTCCCAAATGCCTTTAACAAGAGAGTGGCTGCGGCAGGGCCAAAGGCTGCCATTTTAGAAAATCGTGGAGGACAAGAAAGATATCTGAGGGCTGGCATGTAACCTTTTAAAAACGAGAGATGGTGGTTGGAAATTTCAAACTCATCAGCCTAAGTGGTGGGTTGGAAAAATATTGAACCAGTCAGTTACCGACACCTTGAAGAGACCAGGGCATAGTCACCATCCAAATGGCTTTTTAAAGAACACATTCTCTCAGGTCCGTGGTTCTGTGAGAAGGACAGGCTTAGCAGGCTGCAGGACACTGATCTATGTAATTAAGGAAAAATAAGGGCAGTCTTAAGTCTGCCTTCCCCGGGTGTACCTTTTAAATAGGGAAAACGTGGTGGGTTAAGTCGATGATGCATAGTATGGTATGCATGGCTGCTGCTAGCTGAGGCTCTCACTTGGGGGGACTTGAGCCCCGCCTCTATGCCTGCTCACAACAAGAGTAGACACCGAAGTGCTATGCCTGCTTCCCATGTTGGGGAGGAAGGAGGCTGAGCCCCCGGAGAGGGGCGGGCGTTCTGCCGAGAAAGGCCCCGTTAACAGCCCGTGTAACCACTAACCTCTGCTAACCCCAGGCCATTCCAATCATGTCTTGCCTATTTTATCTCTGCAGCCCTCTCGCTCTCTTACCTGATCTATACAATCACCTGATGGACAGTTTCTAAAATGCACACTCTGGCTTGTCTTTCCAGAACAATCCACTTTCGTGTGGACTCCCCAGATTCATTAGTGTATTAGGGTCCTTAGGACCCTTGAAGCCCATCCATGGATGCTAGCTGCAAAAGCCTGGCACCAGACCACGTGTCCAGGGAGCACCCTGGTTGCTGCTCCCCTGGTCACTTGTGTCTAGAAGGTGGGGACTTTGGGGGGGAGTTTTCTTTAAGATCTGACTTCCTTTGTTCTTACAGGCTCCTGGAGTCGTGGATAGAATGTTCATGAGGGTTTGCAGCCCAGGGTAGGGCTTCTTTGCTGTGGGATGGGGCTTTAATGCTTCTCCTCCCAGAGCCCACAGTCCAGAAGATGGGACTTGAACCAAAATGTCTGCAGAGGGAGGCAGAATTGAAGGTGTCTTTACACCACTGTAAAGGCGCCTGCTGGCCATTAGAACCACAGTGGAAAAGGTGTGCAATGTGGATGTATGGGGATAAAAGATTATTAGCTTTATTTATCCTCTGTATTGTACCAGCTACCCAGTGCATCCTATTACACTTCGTGGCTCTGAAAACAAATCCTAGTCACAGCTGGAGGTTCATTCTCCTTTGAGATTCTGAGTGAGAATTCTTAAGAATTTCCAGTAGGATCTTCCTCCCCTCTCCCCAGAGTTGATATTCTATGGGAAGAAGCTATTTGGGTCCCCTCCTCCCCTCCTCGCAGTGGGAGACAGGTCTGTTCTGCGGGTGGCAGGCAGCACTTGGTAGGACGGTGCAGCCCAGGTATCCTCAGGATTTCCAAGCTGGTGTTCCTGGGTTTCTACACCATGGCCAGCTAGAGTCTGCAGGGACAGCCTGAACCCCTGTTTCACTCCCTGAAGAGGCAGCCCAGGAGAACCAGCAGATCTTTGATGTCAAAGGGACTGAAGTCGGGCATCCTGGATTCGCCCCTGGCCTCAGAGTGATGCTGGGGGAGGTGCTTTCTTGGTCTGCTGGCCCTAGGCTTTCACCTTGAGTCAAATGCAGGTCAGGTGGAGGTTAGATGAGGTCAAGTATGCAGGGCACCTGGAACGTGGCTCAGTCCCCTCTCCTGTGCACGTCCTGTGAGTGATGCTGGCAGGTTCTTGCTAAGGCAGGAAAAAGAAGCAGCGATGGATGGTCCATGCTGGTTGTCGTCTCCATCATTTTCTCCTTCTCCCAGCAACCCTCCGCTAGGGCTATCACTCAGAGGAGAGGCTGCTGTGTTTGTTTCTGCTTGTGAGAGAGACAGAGCAAAGTGCCCGAGATGCAGCGCCTTGGATGGCCTCAGGAAATTGGGAGTCTTTAGGAATAAGGCCCACCATTAAGTGCATCCTGTGGGGGGACCAGAAGAGACCCTGAGGCTGGGAGTCTTGTGTCATTTGAGGGAATAGCAGGAGCCAGGAAAGAGAGACATTTCAAGAGGAAGAGGAGAAAGAGAGAAAGAATGACAGAAAGACACATTGATGACCAGAAAGAAAAGAATATGCCCTAGCTAAGATCTTGGCTTCAATCAACTGTTCTGGCTTTTTCTCCACTTAGTATGTCAAGGAGGAAAAAAAAAATAGGGAAGGGAAGGCAAAAAGGAAGAGAAATGGGGAGGAGGGAGGTGAAGGGGTAGGAGAGGGCCAGTGGGGTATAAGGAGAACCCCTTCAGAGGCAAGGAGAGGAGGGTGGTGGACCCGGGGGCAGCGCCAGCCTCCCCGCCTCCCTCCCAGGCTGGCCTGTGACAGTCGGACACCGTTTTGGCACTTCTGGGGGAGAGTCAGAACGCAAGCGCCAGCTCCTCTGCCACCCGGGGAAGTGCAGTCTGGACTCCGGGGAGCCTGCGCGACCTCTTCCTGGAGGTCAGCCAGGGCGCCTGCCTGCCAGCCCTGCCGGGCTTCCTTGGGTGTCAACCTCACTGGGATAATCCAGGGCCCTGCCCAGCAGCTATTCGTGTGTTCATCTCTTTGTCTCGCTCCCGCTTATGAATGGTGGCAAACAGATATTTGGGGAAGGAAATTAAACATGAGTTCGCAGAATGTCAAACATTCAAATGGCAAATGTAAATCATTTTTGATTTTTTTCCCCCTCCTGGTTTTAGTTCATTTGAACCACCGCACCTGCCAGTAGCATAGGCAGTTCAGGGTTAATTCTCTACCGGAAGAATGCGGTTTGCTAAAATCCTAGTCAAATAACCGCAGGCTGGTGGAAAGGCTGGTCTTGATGAGAGCCTGCTTCTGCAGAAGCGATGGTCTCTGCTCGAGGTGCTGGGCCCCATCTTCCTTTGGCAGTGGAATTCAGGGGTGGGAATGAAGTGGGTGTGGAGGCAGGAGGAGCCTCCATCGGTGCCTGCCTGCTTTCTCGGTGCAGTTGGGCTGAAATCCAGCTGCAGCTGGAGCACAAAGCCCTTGCCAAGTAGAGCCACGCTCCCCGCCGCTCGCCCTCTGTGTGGAAGCGCCAGCTCGGTACACGTGTGTGAGCGTGCGTGTGCGCGAGCGGGCATGAGAACCCGAACACGGGGCCATTTCTACCCAGGATAGGAGAAACTTCACAGAATCTCGGCCAGGGCACACGTCTGATGCCATCCTTGGGTGCCAGTATGTTTGAAATGCTGGCCCGGTGCTTGGAGTGCGCAGCCGGGTTTGAGAGCAGATCTCACCGACCCTCTCTGCTGAACGCCCCGCACCTGCTCCTTTGTCTGGTCGTGCACAAGCCCCACGCCATCTCAGCGTGTGTGGCGAGCGGACGGGGGCCAGGCAGCCACCGCAAGGGAGGAGGTAGGGGCTGCTGCCGCAAAACTTCTGGCCCCCTTGTCTGCCGTGCCCCTAGACTCGTGTTTCTAGAAGATTGATTAAATAAATGCTCCAAACCCTGTAATTTTATGCACACAGCTCCTCATGCTGGGGAAATAGCTGTTCTTAGATTTTTCATTGTAAGTGGATTGCCCGGAGGGAAAGAACTTTGTCTCATTTGAATAGAGCAAGCGCTTACTTAGTGATTCGGTTAAAGTGGTCAACGCTGTTGTTCTTTATTCCGTTTTCTGCTATATGTTTCAAAACACACGCAAAAGAAACCTCTCGGCGTGTGGTGTGTTGGAGTTCTGGGTTCCTGCTCATTCGCACAGCACAGCATCCAAGAAGACTTTCCTCCCCATCTGTTCCCAGCAGGGGTCCCTCCGACACTGCAGTGTCTCCCCACCCCAAGGCCTGGACCCCCTTCCTGTGACTTGGGCTCTGCTTTCTCTGCTGCCCTTTGACTCCTCTAGAAGCCTCCTCCTGCCTCCGCCCATCCTCTGCAGGTAGCATCCCCTCAAGATAACTTGATGTTTTCCTCCCACTCTGGTCTAGTTGCTGTTACCAATCCACCTCTTTGAAGTCCCCTCTGCTTTTCCTCTTCCATCACTCACGCTACTAAAGGCAGACAAAGAGAGTTCTAGGCGTGAGTTCTAGAAGTTTCCTCCCAGAAATTGTGGTCATGGGGACCGGCCTCGCAGACGGTCGGTCGCCCGGCTCTCAGAGCATCCCCTCTCTGAGCCTTCGACCTCAGCACTGGAGTGAGTGTCCACGCTCAGCCCGTCTTCCACCGACACGCACGTCTTCCTTTTGTTCGCTGGGAGCTTCGGTGGAGCCTTGGTTTCACACATCTCTTTCTAGGGGCTTTGCTGCCACATCCAGATGCTTCCTACTATTCTATTATTATTATTATTTTTACTATTAATTTTGGTACAAGGGATTGAACCCGAGGGCATTTGACCTCTGAGCTCCACCTCCATCCCTTTTCATCTTTTATATTTTGAAACAGGGCCGCACTAATTCTCTGAGGCTGGCCTTGAGCCCATGATCCTCCTGTCTCAGCCTCCCAAGTACTGGAATTACAGTCATGTGCCACCATGTCTGGCAACCTACCATTCTCAACACCATGAAATCGGTCTTTTTTTTTAACTACTTCTCAGTGGATGCTTTCATTGTGGTCACTCTAAAATTTTAATTGATCCAAACCAAAATTCATTCTCATTCATATTCATTCTCTCTCTCTCTCTCTCTCTCTCTCTCTCTCTCTCTCTCTCTCTCTCTCTTTCTCTCTCTCTCTTCAGTACTAGGGATGGAACCCAGGGGCATTCTACCTCTGAGCTACACCCCCAGTCCTATTTTTTATCCTTTATTTTGAAACAAGATCTCACTAAATTGCAGAGGGCCTCACTAAGTAACTGAGGCTGTCCATGAACCACAATCCTCCCGTCTCAGCCTCCCGAGTACTGGGATTACAAGCGTTCGCCACCACGCCTGGCAAAATTTATTCTTTTTCCCAGCCCGACCCCACTTTTGAAGCCACTATTTCTTGGACAGGACCAGCACTGTCTCAGTGCCTGAGGTTTGACGCTCCTGGGAGCTCACACGCCCCCAACGTCCCTTTTCCAGCTCCCCAAGGACTCTATGCACTCTGTTCTAATATGAGTCCTACATTCCATTAAAAAGCAGTAGAAACTTCTGATTAAAAAAAAAAAAAAGAGGCCATGTAGCAAACTGCCTGGTGTTGCTAGTTTCTAGTGGTGGGAAATTTGAAAAATTATATAACCTTTGAATCTCCTTTACTTGGTAATAATGGATAATACTAACAGTATGGCTGCATCAAAACGTTGTTTCGAGAATTAAATAAATTGATAGCTGTAGAGTACTTAAAACACTGCCTGACACAGCGTCAATGTCCCACACATTAATAATTAACAACACATATGTTATTAATGATCACCTCTGCATGAACAGCTCTTGGCTGGGGGGAGGAGTATTCTCCCTCCTTGTGTCTGGGGTAGAGGGAGCCT